>NC_053389.1:672654525-673279525 GCF_905171765.1 Bufo bufo
CTAGCGCAGACAAGAAAACTGTGTGCAGATTCTGTGAAATTTGTATATATATTGATTTTCACTTTTTCCCAATATATGGGATTGAAGCATTCAGATGGTATAGAAATGCAATGCTCTGCGATAAACGGTTTCTAGCGCAGACAAAAAAAAACTGGGTGCTGATTCAGTGAAATTTGTATATATATATATTGATTTTCACAGTTTCCCAATATATGGGATTAAAGCACTCAGATGGTATAGAAATGCAATGCGCTGCAATAAACCATTTCTACTGCAGACAACAAAACTGTGTGCAGAATCAGTGAAATTTGTATATATATTTATTTTCACTTTTTCCCCAATATATGGGATTGAACACTCAGATGGTATAGAAATGCAATGCGCTGCGATAAACGGTTTCTAGTGCAGACAAGAAAATTGTGTGCAGATTAAGTGAAATTTGTTGACGATTTGCTGATGATATTGCTTCCAGTCGGCTAAGCACCACCATCTCTTCCACCAAGTCCAGTCTCTGTAGCCAAGAGTCTGGTCAGCCAACTCCTCGCTCAGATCAGCCTTCCTCCCACCATGGAGAGGCCTGGCAAACGAACAATCCCACACTCGGATATTCCCAGGAGCTCTTTTCAGCTCCAGACAAGAAAACTGCTGCAGACAAGAAAAGCAGACAAGAAAACTGTGTGCAAATTCAGTGAAATTTGTATATATATTGATTTTTACTTTTTCCCAATATATGGGATTGAAGCACTCAGACGGTATAGAAATGCAATGCGCTGCGATAAACGGTTTTTAGGTTTCTGAAAAGAGCTCCTGGGAATATCCGAGTGTGGGATCGCTCGTTTGGCAGGCCTCTCCATGGTGGGAGGAAGGCTGATCTGAGCGAGGAGTTGGCTGACCAGACTTTTGGCTACAGAGACTGGACTTGGAAGAGAAGGTGGTGCTTAGCTGACTGGAAGCAATATTGTCAGCAAGCCAACCGACCAACTGTTCGCACTGGTCTGACTTGGACAGTGTTGTCGTGCGCCGCCTAGCTAAGTTGGATATGAACTGGGTACGGTTTTATTACTTTTTTTTTTTTTTGGTGCACTGGCAGCAGGCAGTTTTATTGCGCCCAGTGCCACGACCTCTGTCTGAACCATCAGCATAACGCCCACTTCCCTGTCCCTTGGTGCTGGCCTTGTTCATATTTATGGATTTTTTTACTGGTTGTGACGCTGTTTTTTTTAACTGTCCACAAAATACAGTTTTCAGTTACAGGGCAGTATATGACACAGAACAGCACAGATTTTGGACAGTATTTTAGCCACAGATTATTGTAATCTGCTGTACAGACATTATTTTATGATGTTGTTTATATTTATGACTATATTATTCCCAATATATGGGCCTGAAGAGCACAGACGGTACAGAAATGCAATGCACTGCAAAAAAAAAAGTTTTAAACCACAGACAAGAAAAGTGCTGATTTAGTGAAATGTGTATATATACTGATTTTCAATTTCTCCAAATATATGGGCCTGAAGCACTCAGACGGTATAGAAATGCAATGTGCTGCAAAAAATGGTTTTTGCCGCAGACAAGAAAACTGTGTGCAGATTCAGTGAAATTTGTATATATATTGATTTTCACTTTTTCCCTATATATGGGGTTGAAGCAATCAGACGGTATAGAAATGTAATGCACTGCAATAAACGGTTTCTAGCGCAGAAAATAAAACTGTGTGCAGATTCAGTGAAATTTGTATATATATTGACTTTCACTTTTTCCCAATATATGGGATTGAAGCACTCAGACGGTATAGAAATGCAATGCGCTGTGATAAACGGTTTCTGCCGCAGAATCAGTGAAATTTGTATATTTGTGGTCGGATAGGCTATCAGAAAGGTGAACCTAACCTATCTAACTCCTATCTACAACAAGCAGTAGAATTATGCCATGACTGCCGTGGTAGGGCAGCCTAAAGGGGCCCACCCTCATGTGAAGTGACTGTAAGAAGGTGTGGGTGGGTGGGTGAAATCAGCTGAATCATCGTCAGCCTGGGCCCACAGGTGCCTATAAATAGCCTAGTAATCAGCCAGCCTGGGCCCACAGGTGCGTGTAATTAGCCTTGTAATCAGCCTCCCCTCCCACAAATGCAGCAATATATTTGCTTAATACTTGTGGTCGGATAGGCTATCAGAAAGGTGAACCTAACCTATCTAGCCCCTATCTACAACAAGCAGTAGAATTATGCCATGACTGCCGTGGTAGGGCAGCCTAAAGGGGCCAAAAAGAGCAGACCTTGTTTAGAGTAAATATATACATACCGTTACGACCCGATTTTAAACGGAAAAGACCCTTCACGATGGAGGTGCGGAATATACCGTATATATCACAGTGACTTCCATCTACCTTACCTCTTTGTCATGTGTATCGCCACATCGTTCTTGGAGATAGTTAATGCTGATGCAATTGAAAGAGTGTCTGGTAACCAGGAACGATTTACTCCTATGTTGACTAACATATGACCATATTACGAGAAGGTCTGAATCCTGAGAGCTGCAGACTGAAACAAACAATGGTGAATCTGTTGGAAGTGCCTAGATCAGGCATCCCAAACCGCAGCCCCCCAGCTGCCGCAAAACCACAACCCCCACAATGCCCTGCTGTAGGCTGATACCTGTAGGCTGTCCGGGCACCGCGGGAGCCGCAGCCCCGCAACAGCCGGAGGACTGCAGCCCGAGACCCCCGGCCCAGATGAACCCCAACCATCCGCCAAGGGCCCTGATCAGGCACCAACTGTACCTGGTGGCAAAATACTTTACCTCTACTTATTCCCCAGGCCACACTTCCTATTAAGGGCCCAAAAGTCAGAACATGGTGTCTGCCGTCTTACTGTAGTAGTAAATTAAGTGAAATGTGTAAACCCACCAGGCCCGGGGAACCATCCACAGGAATACATGGCTATTTCAATTAACGAGCTAATGTTGCCTGTAATAAGGACAGAACGTACACAATACCTGCAGTTGTGACAGAAAATGCTTAAGGTCGTGATAAACTATGTATGCTGCGCCTGTAGTCGTGATAGGACTTGTCATGTCAGAAGACATGACAGACTTCGTAAACTGCGCCTTATTACTGTACCTCCTATTGGAAGATGGACCGATACCCGGACACCAACACCCTCAGCCCGAGTTTGTAGATGAAGTAAGCATGCCTGGGAGAAGATGATGTCCGCAAAGGCAGGCTTGGGATGACTGCTTATAAAGAAAACAAAGAAAACCCAACAACCTAGAAAATAAAAGTCAGGGAAAACAATAACGTGAGTGAGACTCTAATGGCACAAGTCACACGTGCGAGCCACCACAAGAAAATTGTATTGCGAGCCACAGATGACCGAGCCATGCGAGCGGGTCTGAAGGTAGAAAAAGACATGGAACTTACTTGTTGTGGGACCACGCAGCCGGCCTCGACTGGCGTTGTTGTGTGTAAGATTTAAACGGAGAAGCCATACGTGAGAGACTCTAATGGCGGAGCCATGCGCGAGAGACTCTAATGGCAGAGACATGTGTAACACTAAAAGGGAGAAGCCATGCGTGAGAGACTAATGGCGGAGTCATATGTAACACTAAAAGGGGTAAGCCATACGTGAGAGACTCTAATGGCGGAGTCATATGTGACACTAAAACGGAGAAGCCATGCGTGAGAGACTCTAATGGCGGATTCATATGTGTAACACTAAAAGGGGAGAAGCCGTGCGTGAGACACTAATGGCGGAGTCATATGTGCAACACTAAAACGGAGAAGCCATGCATGAGAGACTCTAATGGCAAAGCCATGCGTGAGAGACTCTAATGGCGGAGTCATATGTAACACTAAAAGGGAGAAGCCATACGTGAGAGACTCTAATGGCAAAGCCATGCATGAGAGACTCTAATGGCAGAGTTATATGTAACACTAAAAGGGGTAAGCCATACGTGAGAGACTCTAATGGCGGAGCCATGCGTGAGAGACTCTAATGGCGGAGTCATATGTGTAACACTAAAAGGGAGAAGCCATACGTGAGAGACTCTAATGGCTAAGCCATGCGTGAGAGACTCTAATGGCGGAGTCATATGTGACACTAAAAGGGAGAAGCCATGCGTGAGAGACTCTAATGGCAAAGCCATGCGTGAGAGACTCTAATGGCGGAGTCATATGTAACACTAAAAGGGGTAAACCATACGTGAGAGATTCTAATGGCGGAGCCATGCGTGAGAGACTCTAATGGCGGAGTCATATGTGTAACACTAAAACAGAGAAGCCGTGCGTGAGAGACTAATGGCGGAGTCATATGTGTACAACTAAAACGGAGAAGCCATGCGTGAGAGACTAATGGCGGAGTCATATGTGTAAACCGAAAAACGGAGAAGCCATGCGTGAGAGACTCTAATGGCGGAGCCATGCGTGAGAGGCTCTAATGGCGGAGTCATGTGTGTAAAACTAAAACGGAGAAGCCGTACGTGAGAGACTAATGCCGGAGTCATGTGTGTGAAACTAAAACGGAGAAGCCATGCGTGAGAGACTCATGGCGGAGTCATGTGTGTAAAACTAAAACGGAGAAACCATGCGTGAGAGACTCTAATGGCGGAGCCATATGTGTAACTCTAAAACGGAGAAGCCATGCGTGAGAGACTTTAATGGCGGATTTTTATTTTATTTTTTATTTATTTATTTATAAACCACTTATGCAGCACCAGTATGACTTGGGGACTCGCATAACCATGACCCTCTCCGACAATAAACCTAGGACGCTAACCAGCCTACAACCATATTGTACCCCTAACGAACAACATGAAGAACGGTCATCGGGCCCCCGAAGCCATGAGGCCCCCTGAAGCCAAGAGATTGACCTGGATGACCTTACAGTGACGATAAGTAATTAAAACGTGAGCCAGACCTAATGGCAAATGCATAGACATTAGTGATCCGAACCACTTGCATGAATGAAACATTAACCAACTGCAAAATTGAAACAGATGGGAGAAAAACAAGAGCCAGAGGCATTGCAGTTCGCTAAGAAAAGACCCTTGTCGTGACAAACGAATCAACAACTGTGAAAACATAGTAGGAACTTACTCCTATTGGCCCACTGTCCGCTAGTGAGCTATTTGGTTAACTGGGGCGGGAGATCAATCTGCGTGAATGCGGACCAGAAGTAAAAGGAGACCAGTCTGAGTGAATGCAAACCAGGATTAAAAAACACCACCCATTTTTTTTCCCCTCTCTCTTCCCCCCAAGTAAACAGAAAAAGGTAGGCCTAAGGAATGTAACAAACCACCGAGGAAAGAAACGTAAGCCTGAAAAGAAAGCATCTATGTTTATCAGAAGAGCAGTATCAGAGCGGTGTGCTGATAGCCCTAGTAAGAATACTGAGTAACCATTATGTAGCAATGAAAAGAAATGCAGCTTTAAGTGGAAGCAGAGTATAACACATGATGTAAGAACAAGTGGGTGAATGCAGCTCTGGATGTGAGCGGTGCCTAAAACATGGTATGGGCACAGCTCTGAGTAAGAGCATGAGGAGCATGGTATAAAGCAGCCGTATGAATGCAATCTGAAAGTGAGCAGAGTATTAATGTAATGCAACAGCGAACGCTGCTCTAGTAGTGAATGGCGTATAGGACAAAATGTAAATGCAGACACACGGATGTAGCTTTGAAGGTAACAATCCTAACCACGATCATTTGACCATGGAGCCCAACCCCCTTCGCCCCAGAGCGCTACAAGTCACGGACCGTGTAACCAAGTCCGATCCTACCGTGAATGCAAGCACTCGCCTGGCACCTTCTGCCATTGCCCAGTCGCAACCGAACCTCCACATGATGCTGCAGGAGTTTTTTTTTATTTTAATCTACCATTGATCCACATTTACCATCACTTAAACCCAGCACGCGTAGCTTGAGCCAACTGCAGACACGCGTCCCGCATGTAAACCAGGTATCAGAAAACATACCACCATGCCCACTCTAAGCACATGCTACCCCTATAACTGTATGCAATGGCCCCACCAGGCCTCTGAATAGCCAGACAAACAATACAAACAACCATGGTTCGACCATTAGTGCCCAAACTCTGCTTCATCCCAGAGCGCTACATGTCGCAGACCGCAGCGTGGGTCCCGTACAAACAACTCCGATCCTACCATGAATACCAGCGCCCTCTTGAGACATTCTGCCGTCGCCCAGCCGTAAGGAGCCTCCACACCATGCTGCTGTATCCTAGAGCTGACTCAGAGGTAGTGAAATCAGCTGAATCATCGTCAGCCTGGGCCCACAGGTGCCTATAAAGCCTAGTAATCAGCCAGCCTGGGCCCACAGTTGCGTATAATCAGCTTAGTAATCAGCCAGCCTGGGCCCACAGGTGCGTGTAATTAGCCTTGTAATCAGCCTCCCCTCCCACAAATGCAGCAATATATTTGCTTAATACATATTGATTTTCACTTTTCCCAATATATGGATTGAAGCACTCAGACGGTATAAAAATGCAATGTGCTGCGATAAACGGTTTCTAGCACAAACAAGAAAACTGTGCAGATTCAGTAAAATTTATTTATATATTGATTTTCACTTTTTCCCAATATATGGGATTGTAGCACTCAGACAGTATAGAAATGCAATGCGCTGCGATAAACGGTTTCTGCCGCAGACAAGAAAACTGTGTGCAGAATCAGTGAAATTGTATATATATTGATTTTCACTTTTTCCCAATATATGGGATTAAACACTCAGATGGTATAGAAATGCAATGCGCTGCGATAAACGGTTTCTAGTGCAGACAAGAAAACTGTGTGCAGATTAAGTGAAATTTGTATATATATTGATTTTCACTTTTTCCTAATATATGGGATTGAACACTCAGATGGTATAGAAATGCAATGCGCTGCGATAAACGGTTTCTGCCGCAGACAAGAAAACTGTGTGCAGAATCAGTGAAATTTGTATATATATTGATTTTCACTTTTTCCCAATATATGGATTGAAGCACTCAGACGGTATAGAAATGTAATGCGCTGCGATAAACGGTTTCTAGCGCAAACAAGAAAACTGTGCAGATTCAGTGAAATTTATATATATATTGATTTTCACTTTTTCCCAATATATGGGATAGAAGCAGTCAGTCGGTATAGAAATGCAATGCGCCGTAAAAAACGGTTTCTAGTGCTGACAAGAAAACTGTGTGCAGAATCAGTGAAATTTGTATATATATTGATTTTCACTTTTCCCAATATATGGGATTGAAGCATTCAGACGGTATAGAAATGCAATGCACTGCGATAAACGGTTTCTAGCGCAGACAAGAAAACTGTGCAGATTCAGTGAAATTTGCATATATATTTATTTTCACTTTTTCCCAATATATAGGATTGAAGCACTTAGACAGTATAGAAATGCAATGCGCTGCAATAAACGGTTTCTAGCGCAGACAAGAAAACTGTGTGCAGAATCAGTAAAATTTGTATATATATTGA
Source organism: Bufo bufo (assembly GCF_905171765.1). Taxonomy (NCBI): domain Eukaryota; kingdom Metazoa; phylum Chordata; class Amphibia; order Anura; family Bufonidae; genus Bufo; species Bufo bufo. Next base: position 672,662,012 of record NC_053389.1, read on the forward strand.
TTTCCACTTTTTCCCAATATATGGGATTGAACACTCAGACGGTATAGAAATGCAATGCGCTGCAATAAACGGTTTCTAGCGCAGACAAGAAAACCATGTGCAGAATCAGTGAAATTTGTATATATATTGATTTCCACTTTTTCCCAATATATGGGATTGAACACTCAGATGGTTTAGAAATGCAATGCGCTGCAATAAACGGTTTCTAGCGCAGACAAAAAAAAAAACTGGGTGCCTATTCAGTGAAATTTGTATATATTTTGATTTTCATTGTTTCCCAATATTTGGGATTAAAGCACTCAGATGGTATAGAAATGCAATGCGCTGCAATAAACCGTTACTACTGCAGACAACAAAACTGTGTGAAGAATCAGTGAAATTTGTATATATATTGATTTTCACTTTTTCCCAATATATGGGATTGAAGCACTCAGACGGTATAGAAATGCAATGCGCTGCGATAAATGGTTTCTGCTGCAGACAAGAAAACTGTGTGCAGAATCAGTGAAATTTGTACATATATTGATTTTCACTTTTTCCCAATATTTGGGATTGACGCACTCAGACCGTATAAAAATGCAATGCGCTGCGATAAACGATTTCTGCCGAAGACAAGAAAACTGGGTGTAAATTCTGTGAAATTTGTATATACACTGCTCATAAAAATAAAGGGAACACAAAAATAACACATCCTAGATCTGAATTAATTAAATATGCTTCTGAAATACTTTGTTCTTTACATAGTTGAATGTGCTGACAACAAAATCACACAAAAATAAAAAAATGGAAATCAAATTTTTCAACCCATGGAGGTCTGGATTTGGAGTCACACTCAAAATTAAAGTGGAAAAACACACTACAGGCTGATCGAACTTTGATGTAATGTCCTTAAAACAAGTCAAAATGAGGCTCAGTAGTGTGTGTGGCCTCCACGTGCCTGTATGACCTCCCTACAACGCCTGTGAATGCTCCTGATGAGGTGGCGGATGGTCTCCTGAGGGATCTCCTCCCAGACCTGGACTAAAACATCTGCCAACTCCTGGACAGTCTGTGGTGCAACGTGACGTTGGTGGACAGAGCGAGACATGATGTCCCAGATGTGCTCAATTGGATTCAGGTCTGGGGAACGGGCGGGCCAGTCCATAACATCAATGCCTTCGTCTTGCAGGAACTGCTGACCCACTCCAGCCACATGAGGTCTAGCATTGTCTTGCATTAGGAGGAACCCAGGGCCAAACGCACCAGCATATGGTCTCACAAGGGGTCTGAGGTTCTCATCTCGGTACCTAATGGCAGTCAGGCTACCTCTGGCGAGCACATGGAGGGCTGTGCGGCCCTCCAAAGAAATGCCCCCCCACACCATTACTGACCCAATGCCAAACCGGTCATGCTGGAGGATGTTGCAGGCAGCAGAACGTTCTCCACGGCGTCTCCAGACTCTGTCATGTCTGTCACATGTGCTCAGTGTGAACCTGCTTTCATCTGTGAAGAGCACAGGGCGCCAGTGGCGAATTTGCCAATCTTGGTGTTCTCTGGCAAATGCCAAACGTCCTGCACGGTGTTGGGCTGTAAGCACAACCCCCACCTGTGGATGTCGGGGCCTCATATGACCCTCATGGAGTCTGTTTCTGACCGTTTGAGCAGACACATGCACATTTGTGGCCTGCTGGAGGTCATTTTGCAGGGCTCTGGCAGTGCTCCTCCCTTTCCTCCTTGCACAAAGGCGGAGGTAGCGGTCCTGCTGCTGGGTTGTTGCCCTCCTACGGCCTCCTCCACGTCTCCTGATGTACTGGCCTGTCTCCTGGTAGAGCCTCCAGCTCTGGACACTACGCTGACAGACACAGCAAACCTTCTTGCCACAGCTCGCATTGATGTGCCATCCTGGATAAGCTGCACTACCTGAGCCACTTGTGTGGGTTGTAGACTCCGTCTAATGCTACCACAAAAGTGACCAAAACATCAGCCAGGAAGCATAGGAACTGAGAAGTGGTCTGTGGTCACCACCTGCAGAACCACTCCTTTATTGGGGGTGTCTTGCTAATTGCCTATAATTTCCACCTGTTGTCTATCCCATTTGCACAACAGCATGTGAAATTGATTGTCACTCAGTGTTGCATCCTAAGTGGACAGTTTGATTTCACAGAAGTGTGATTGACTTGGAGTTACATTGTGTTGTTTAAGTGTTCCCTTTATTTTTTTGAGCAGTGTATATTGATTTTCACTTTTTCCCAATATATGGGATTGAAGCACTCAGACGGTATAGAAATGCAATGCGCTGCAATAAACGGTTTCTAGCGCAGACAAGAAAACTGTGTGCAGATTCAGTGACATTTGAATATATATTGATTTTCACTTTTTCCCAATATATGGGATTGAAGCATTCAGATGGTATAGAAATGCAATGCGCTGCAATAAACGGTTTCTAGCGCAGACAAAAAAAACTGGGTGCTGATTCAGTGAAATTTGTATATATATATTGATTTTCACTTTTTCCCAATATATGGGATTGAAGCACTCAGACGGTATAGAAATGCAATGCGCTGCGATAAACGGTTTTTAGCGCACACAAGAAAACTGTGCAGAATCAGTGAAATTTGTATATATATTGATTTTCACTTTTTCCCAATATATGGGATTGAAGCACTTAGACGGTATAGAAATGCAATGCGCTGCAATAAACTGTTTCTGCTGCAGACAAGAAAACTGTGTGCAGAATCAGTGAAATTTGTATATATATTGATTTCCACTTTTTCCCAATATATGGGATTGAACACTCATACGGTATAGAAATTCCATGCGCTGGATAAACGGTTTCTAGTGCAGACAAGAAAACTGTGCAGATTCTGTGAAATTTGTATATATATTGATTTTCACTTTTTCCCAATATATGGGATTGAAGCAATCAGACGGTATAGAAATGCAATGCGCTGCAATAAACTGTTTCTAGCGCAAACAAGAAAACTGTGTAGATTTAGTGAAATTTTAATATACATTGATTTTCACTTTTTCCCAATATATGGGATTGAACACATTTAGATGGTATAGAAATGCAATGCGCTGCGATAAACGGTTTCTAGCCCAGACAAGAAAACTGTGTGCAGATTCAGTGAAATTTGTATATATATTGATTTTCACATTTTCCCAATATATGGGATTGAAGCACTCAGACGGTATAGAAATGCAATGCGCTGCGATAAACGGTTTCTGCCGCAGACAAAAAAACTGTGTGCAGATTAAGTGAAATTTGTATATATATTGATTTTCACTTTTTTCCCAATATATGGGCTTGAAGTACTCAGACGGTATAGAAATGCAATGCGCTGCGATAAACGGTTACTAGCCCAGACAGGAAAACTGTGTGCAGATTAAGTGAAATTTGTATATATATTGATTTATATAGGGCCCTGAAGTGCACAGATGGTATATAAATGCTATGCACTGCGATAGACAGTTTCAACCACTGACAAGAAAACTGTGCTGATTCAGTGATATTTGTATATTTATTTTCACTATTTACTAATATATGGCCCTGAAGTGCACAGACAGTATTCTAATGCAGAGCCCTGAGATTAATGGGTTAAACAGCTGACAGCAGAAATGTTGTCAGATTCTGGGACAAAAATATATTGTTTTCACTGATATTCTTCCTATCTATGCTTCTGATACACATAATGTATTGCACAGATGTTAGAAGTCACTGCAGACACCTTTTATGAAGATAGTCAATGAAGCGATTTTTTTTGTAAATAAAAAAAAAAGTGCAAATCTGCACTTTAAATTGCTGCCAACACACACAGTAGTCCTTAAAAGAACTTTTGGGTCTTTGAAACGTCTTGAGAAAGAGTAATTTGCGATCACAATCTCCCTACACTGTCTGTCCCTTCCTAACAGCAGCTCTCCCTGACTCGCAATGAGCCGTACCCGCGTGACCGGGTGCTATATAGCACCCGATGATGTGTTCCGGCCAGCCAATCACTGTAATGCCAGTAGAAAACATGGCTAATGGCATTACAGTGATGGCAATACTTACCAGCATGTTTATTGGCTGCTTAGAAGGCGCCAAACGTGCGGGGAGGAGACTCGAGCATGGCGCTCGAGCACATGTGGTACTCAGCCGAGCATAGCGATGCTCTAGCCGAACCGGTACTCGGTCGAGCATGCTCGCTCGTCACTAGTAGTATTACATCCCTGCCCCGTGAGTCCATGCCTCGTTTAATACATGACAATATCCTGCTAGCGTTATACATTATGCATCTGAGATCTATGATCTACAAGGACACCCAAATCCTTCTCTACAAGTGACTCTCACAATGCTACCTCCCCTAGGACATATGATGCATGGAGATTATTACTACTGAGATGCATAACTTTACATTTATCCACATTGAACCTCATTTGCCAAGTTGATACCCAATCACTCAGAGTGTCCAAGTCAGCTTGTAGTTTTTGGACATCTTCCATCGACTGCACAGTAGTGATAGCCGAACATCGGCTGGGACGATTTGCGAGCGCAATCGTGCGAACGTGATTAAATGTTCGCGAACCGCAAGTTTGCGTCGGGCCCCATTTACTTTAATGGCAGGCAAATCTGAAAAACCTTCCGGTCATATTTGCAGCCACCAAATACTTACTAGAAGTGCACAAATCATCCCACACCATGGACAGTGACATACCAGAGAGGGATCAATGGCAGAAATTCCAACAAAAAATATGTATTTTAATCAGGGGCCATTTTTATGCATCTTAAAGGGAAACTCTCAAAAATGTGAACTGCTGGAGCTTAGAAATTTTTTATTTTAGGCCACTGGAGTACAGGCCCCAAACATTAGACATTCACCGGACAGAAAACATCAAGTGAGTATGTGGCTGGAGGTATATTAGACGGTCATTATCAATTAAATTGCAGGCCAGTGGAGTACAGGCCCCAAACATTAGGCATTGACCGGACAGAAAACATCAAGTGATTATGTGGCTGGAGGTATATTAGACGGTCATTGGATATCAATTTTATTACAAGCCAGTGGACTACAGGCCCCAAAAATTATTCATTCACAATACAGAAAAGAACAATTGATAATGTGGCTGGAGGTACATTAGGCGTTTACCATATATCAATTTTACTGTTGGCCAGTTAGGTTACGGGCCCCAAAAATTATGCATTCACCGTACATAAAAGATCAAGTGATTATGTGGCTGGAGGTATATTAGACGGTCAATGGATATCAATTTTACTGCAGGCCAGTGGACTACAGTCCCCAAAAACTCTTCATTCACCGGACAGAAAAAAATCAAGTGATTATGTGGCTGGAGGTACATTAGGCGGTTACTGTATAACAATTTTACTGTTGGCAAGTCAGATTACAGGTCCCAAAAATTATGTATTCACATAAAAGATCAAGTGATTATGTGGCTGGAGGTACATTAGGCGGTCACTGTATAACAATTTTACTGTTGGCCAGTTACATTACAGGCCCCAAAAATTATGCATTCAACGTACAGAAAAGATCAAGTCATTATGTGGCTGGAGGTACATTAGGCGGTCACCGTATAAAAATTTTACTGTTGGCCAGTTAGATTACAGGCCCCAAAAATTATGCATTCACCGTACAGAAAAGATCAAGTGGTTATGTGGCTGGAGGTATATTAGACTGTCATTGTATATCAATTTTACTGCAGGCCAGTGGAGTACAGGCCCCAAACATAAGGTATTCACCGAACAGAAAATATCAAGTGATTATGTGGCTGGAGGTACATTAGGCGGTCACCGTATAACAATTTTACTGTTGGCCAGTTACATTAAAGGCCCCAAAAATTATGCATTCAACTTACAGAAAAGATCAAGTGATTATGTGGCTGGAGGTACATTAGGCGGTCACCGTATAACAATTTTACAGTTGGCCAGTTAGATTACAGGCCCCAAAATTATGCATTCATTGTACAGAAAAGATCAAGTCATTGTGTGGCTGGAGGTACTTTAGAAGGTCATTGTATATCAATTTTACTGCAGGCCAGTGGAGTATAGGCCCCAAACATTAGGCATTCACCTGTACGAACTCTGTTGCAGGACAGGTTCTGGGGAGTTTTTTTTTTTTCACCACGCCAGTGGCTGCTCATGCGCGACGCATGCAGACTTCTGCAGCCATTTGATGAGATCACCAAATCAGTCACAGCCAGGGCACCATCAGTGACATCACACCTTATGCCTTCTTTCTGGAGCGTGCTTTGCGTCGTGTCATTAATCAAGCCGTCGAGGAGCAGGAAGATGAGGAAGTCGCAATGCTGAACAATACGGACCATAAGCGGAACGGCAGAAAACGGCTATTATATATTATATATGATATTATTTACAGTCACATTCTCCGGTATATAGTCCCTTAAGAGTCCTTCAAACATTTTTCCCACAACAGAAGTTAAACTTTCTGGTCTATAATTACCTGTGGATGACCTAGATCCCTTTTTGAATATGGGCACCACATTTGCATTGCGCCAGTCAAAAATTCTAACAGGGGCACAGCAATGACCGAACTTCCATCTCGATCTGGAGCCTTGTTCACATTTACTTTATTTAACTTAGCTTGGACCATAATTACAGTTATCCAGCTGAGTATATTACTGGGTGTACTAACAGCCCTGGTGCCACCGATATCAGCTCTTTTCTCTTCTTTTGCATCTACAGAGCTAAAAACCCATTTGGTAACTGCCTTTTCTTTTTCTGTTATTTAGGGTCATACCTGCTCTGACCTTGGATTTTTAGCATTTATATATTTAAATAATTTTTGGGGTTTGTTTTTCTCTCTTTTGCCACCTACTGTTCATTTTGTATTTTTGCAGATTTTATCTCTTTTTTTTCTTTTTACAGATTTTTTTAAAGCCCTTTGTACATTTCAATTCCCCCCCCCCCCACACACACACACACACAAACACCTTTTCTGTTATTTAGGGACCTACCTGCTCTGACTTTGGATTTTTAGCATTTATATTTCTAAATCATTTTTGGGATTTGTTTTGCTCTCTTTTGCCACCTACTGTTCATTTTGTATTTTTGCAGAATGTATCTCTTTTTTTTTTTTTTTAAGATTTTTTTAAGCCCTTTGTACATTTCAAAGGTTTCAGCTGCCCCCTCAGATTTTAGTTTTCTTACATAATATCTAGAGATGAGCGAATTTTAAAGAAATTTGATTCTGCCGGTTTTCAGAATTTTCTGAAAAAATCTGGTTCGATCTGAATTTATTTGCGGCAAAAAACGGCTATTTCCTAGCTGCAGAGAGTTTTTATAGTGGTGTAGAACACTGTGCCTTGCAGTAACATGCATAGGGAGTGTGCTGTGGTAGTGAAATAATACTGTGAGTCAATATGACATGCAGATGTCAGGTATTGCTCTTAGAATCACTGCACACTTCACTTATTTGGGCAGTCACGGGGCCAAAACTGACCAAATAACTATGAACTATGAACTATGAAATAAGCCTTACAGATCGATGTTAGCGTCAAGAAGAAGCGCGCTCCTTTTACACCGTCGTCAGCTGATTCACTTATACAAGTAGAGCCCCCCGACAGAGTGTAGAGGGTGTCAGCAGTAAGTTTGTGTTGACGTCACTGATTATTTTGCCCTTCCTCTGATCCTTAAAAAAACGGATCCTGTCTCTTGAGCATCTGCCTTCGCTCGGTCAGCATTTTGTCAGTAATCCATCAGTATTGTTAATGCCAAAAAAAAACAGGAGTGGATCCAAAACAGAGATGACCGAGTCAACCATTCAAGAACCGCTGGGTTGCTGGTCAAGACACGACCGTTAGATAACACCGGGAGCTCAGGCTTTAGTACATATAACTGCACAGCTGAATAGCAAATATATTTTTCTTTTTCCACTTATACACGCCACAAAGGGCTTTAGAACATATAACTGCACCGCTGAACGGCAAATATATTTTTCTTTTGCCACTAATTCACACCACAAAAGGTTTTAGAACATATAACTGCACCGCTGAACGGTAAACATATTTTTATTTTGCCACTATTAGTAGTGTTGAGCACGAATATTTAAATTATTAATATTTTGCGAATATCGCAACTTTGAGAATTTGCGAATATTTCAAATATAGTGCTATTTATTCCTTATATCGAATATTCGTCATTTTTCTCCATATGAAAACATTTTTTCTCCCTGCTTCTTGCTTGTGGGCCAATGAGCCATTGGCCCACAAGCAACTTAAGCAGGGAGGAATCTAGACTTCAGATGGAAAAAAAATACGAATATTCTAAAAAACAAATATATAGCACTATATTGAATATATAGTGCTATATATTCATTTTTAGAATATTCCTTTTTTTTTTTCCATCTGAAGTCATGATTCCTCCCTCCTTAAGTTGCTGGTGGGCCAATGACTGTTCACTTCAGATGAAAATAAATGACGAATATTCTAAAAAACGAAGAACAATGAAGTTTTTTCTAGCACTGTTCCTAGCGCCTGCTCACGTCTCTCCCTGCACTAAGGACACTGTAAAATGGCAGAATCCAAGATGGCTGAGGCTATTTATAGGGCTGTGACATCATAGGGCTGGCTGGCTGCTGATTGACTGCATGCATGGCATTATAGGTGATCCCGCCTTCCCAGAGTTCCTTGCTCCATGTCCTCACACGCGCAGCAGCCATTTTAGGAAAAAATTCCACAAAGCGTGAGGAAATTCAGTTTTGGTGTGAATCTAATTTTTCCTGAAATTCGGATCGAATTCAACTTCGTCAGCTTCGATTCGCTCATCTCTAAAAATGTCATTCAAAGTTTATATGCCAAACCTGGTGTAAATTGAGTCTAAATAATTTTATTATTTCACAATGGAAAAAGAACATTTTTCTAAACAAAAATATGAAAATGAAAGAGCTGTGAAATTCACTTGGCAATGATTTTGTTTTCTTAAATATTGAGCTACATCACAGGTAACTGCTGGGAAAATGTATTGCTCTTGAATGTAGAGAAGAAGGTTCAAGCCTTTTGTATGTTTTCAGTTGTTAAAACAATTCATATTCCAGACTGTGGATTACTTCTAATTGAATAGGAAGAAAAATGTATTGGATGAGGGCAGGGATCGGCTTTCCAGGGAAACAGCTGGAGAACATTACCTTCCTATAAGCTGTCATACTATACTAGCTTTTATAGCTGTGTTTGGCACTCTGAGTAAATGAGTTGTGTTCCACAGGCAGACAATATGCTGACATGGAGAGATTATTTTCCTATGTAGGATCATTCTCTTACTGCCAGGTGGATAATCTGAAACTTGGTCCTAGTTCAACCTTTTACCCTTCAGAGGTCAATAAATGTTAAGGCAGTTTTTTTTTAGTTTTTTTTTAAAGGAGTACATTAAGACAAGTTTGTTAAAACTCTACAATCTTTTGACATTTAATCACAAGTAGGTATGAGGGAATCAATAACAATTGTTCATTGACTGTCCAATATGGGATCAGTTATACATCATTGTCATCTTCATGCCACTATATAAATGGAGATATAAATAATCATTTGATTCAATCTTAATTTCATTAAAGAGTTGTCCTACAAAAAAACTAAATATCTGGAGAAATGCACACTGTAAGCCCTCTTTCACACGAACGTCGTGGGTGAGGGCCGGATGCGTTGCGGGAAATTTCAGTCAGTTTTGTTTGCGATTGCAATGCGTTAATTTTCGCGCGCAAGTGCAAAGTGTTTTAATGCGTTTTGCACGTGCGTGATTAAAAACGGAATTTGAGACCCAGGCCCGAATCCAGACTTCTTCATTGAAGTTCGGGTTTGGGTTCGGTGTTCTGTAGATTTTATTAAAATAGCATTCTTTAATACAGAATGCTAAGTAAGGCTACTTTCACACTCGTGTTTTGGGCGGATCCGTCATTGATCTGCAAAAAACGGATTCGTTACAATAATACAACCGCATGCATCCGTCATGAACGGATCCGTGGAAATTTAATGGGAGACGGATCCGTTTTCTATTGTGCCAGATTGTGTCAGAGAAAACTGATCCGTCCTAACATACAATGCAATGGGGATGGATCCGTTTGGCTCAGTTTCGTCAAGCGGACAGCAAAACGCTGCAGGCAGCTTTTTGGTGTCTGCCTCCAGAGCGGAATGGAGACTGATTGCAGGCAAACTAATGCATTCTGAGCAGATCCTTTTCAATTCAGAATGCATTAGGGCAAAACTGACCCATTTTGGACCGCTTGTGAGAGCCCATGACGAATCTCACAAACGGAAATCCAAAACGCGAGTGTGAAAGTAGCCTAAAATGTCCATTAAGGGTTAACAAATAATAAAAAAATGACTTACCTCATCCACTTGATCACACAGCCGTTATCATCTTCTTTCTTCTTCTTGCAGGACCTGCAAAAGGACCTGCGCTGACGTCATCAAGCTCACGTAAGCGCAGGTCCTGCTGAATGAAGATTAAAGGTCCTTCTATCTTTCAGCAGGACCTAGGCTGACGTCACCGCGCTCACCACGTGGTGAGCATGATGACGTCAGGGCAGGTCCTGCAAGAAGAAGAAAGAACGATAACGGCTGCGCGATCAAGTGGATTTTTTATAATTTTTTAACCATTAATGGACATTTTACTTAGTATTCTGTATTAACCCCTTTAGGACACAGCCTTATTTCACCTTAAAGGGGTTATCCGAGTTATGGGAAAAAAAATTAAAACCTCATAAAATTCATCAGGACATACATATACATTGGTTAAGGTTGATTTCTTAAGAGAGAAACCCATATGTCCACCTTCTCATGGTTCTGTTATTGCTGTGTTTACATGCTGAGGAGGCGTATAACAACAATGCCTGAGCTCTCCCTCATGAATATTTGTGGGCGTGAACAACCTGACCTTCCCCTCACCCTGCTCTGCACAACCTAACTTTGCATTTTAAAAAACAGTCACATGATCATCTCCTAGCTCACACAGGCAGATCTTCCTGTCACATTGCAGATACAGCTACGGCTCAGATACAGCTACGGCTCAGATACAGCTACGGCTAGGATGCAGCTACGGCTAGGATGCAGCTACGGCTCAGATACAGCTACGGCTAGGATGCAGCTATGGCTAGGATGCAGCTACGGCTAGGATGCAGCTACGGCTCAGATACAGCTACGGCTAGGATGCAGCTACGGCTCTATCTATAAGATGGAAATATAGCTGTATCTAAGCTATTGCTGTATCTAAGCTATCACTGATTCTAAGCCACCGCTGTATCTAAGCTACAGCTGTATCTAAGCTATCGCTGTATCTAAGCTACAGCTGTATTTAAGCTACCGCTGTATCTAAGCTACCGCTGTATATAAGCTACCGCTGTATCTAAGCTATCGCTGTATCTAAGCTACCCCTGTATCTAAGCTATCGCTGTATCTAAGCCACAGCTGTATCTAAGCTATCGCTGATTCTAAGCTACAGCTGTATCAAAGCTACCGCTGTATCTAAGCTACAGCTGTATCTAAGCTACAGCTGTATCTAAGCTATCGCTATATCTAAGCTATCGCTGTATCTAAGCTATCGCTGTATCTAAGCTACCGCTGATTCTAAGCTATCACTGTATCTCAGCTACCGCTGTATCTAAGCTATAGCTGTATCTAAGCTACCTCTGTATCTAAGCTACAGCTGTATCTAAGCTACAGCTGTATCTAAGCTACAGCTGTATCTAAGCTATCGCTATATCTAAGCTATCGCTGTATCTAAGCTATCGCTGTATCTAAGCTACCGCTGATTCTAAGCTATCACTGTATCTCAGCTACCGCTGTATCTAAGCTATAGCTGTATCTAAGCTACCTCTGTATCTAAGCTATTGCTGTATCTAAGCTACAGCTGTATCTAAGCTATTACTGTATCTAAGCTACAGCTGTATCTAAGCTATTGCTGTATTTAAGCTATCGCTGATTCTAAGCTACTGCTGATTCTAAACTATCGCTGTATCTAAGCTACCGCTGTATCTAAGCTATTGCTGTATCTAAGCTACCGCTGTATCTAAGCTACAGCTGTATCTAAGCTATTACTGTATCTAAGCTATAGATTAGATAAAGATATATCTTGGATGCAGATATAGATATAGCTATAGCTATATCTAAGCTATATGATGGACAATTATTTCCTTTTTTCCCCAGGGGGGGTATTAACATTATAATGGGGACTTGTTGAGGGGGCCAGGGCTGTAATAACAATCCCCAGAAGCGGGAGGGGAACGTGTAAACTGGCCCAAGTGAGGGAAGGAGCCAGACACATACCCTGCTGCTGGTGCTGCTGCTGGAGAAAATCTATCACCTCGGCTCTGGTAAGTATCGCACATGAGCGATCGCTTACCATCACCGAGGCTGTGTGAGGAGAGGGAAAGAGGGGCGGGCACCAGAGGCTCTGACGTCTCGTTTACAGAGCCGGGCCACTCCCTCAAGCAGGGAGACGGCTGTAAACGAAACGTCATCAGCAGAGCAGAGCCGAGGCAGTGTGAGGAGAGCTGGAGGGGGGAGGGCACCAGAGGCTCTGACGTTTCGTTTACAGAGCCTGGACACTCCCTCAAGCAGGGAGAAGCTTGTAAACGAGACGTCAGTGCCTGAGCAGGGTTGATGACGTCGGGGGTCACATGACCCAAATGTGAACTGGCTAAACAGAGCAAAATAGCTAATGTAAGTGATTTACAAAATAGTTTCATATAATACTATAAGAGTTATTAGCATAAATGTATTTAACTCCGATAACCCCTTTAAGGACCAGGCAATTTTTTGCAAATCTGACCAGTGTCACTTTAAGTGGTGATAACTTTAAAACGCTTTGACTTATCCAGGCCATTCTGAGATAGTTTATTCGTCATATTGCACTTCATGACACTGGTAAAATGAAGTCAAAAATTTATATTTTTATTTATAAAAAAAATACCAAATTTACCAAAAATTAGTAAGAAATTGTAAATTTCCAAGTTTTAATTCCTCTACTTCTATAATACATAGTAATACCTCAAAAAATAGTTATTACTTTACATTCCACATATGTCTACTTCATGTTTGGATCATTTTGGGAATGATATTTTATTTTTTGGTGATGTTACAAGGCTTAGAAGTTTAGAAGCAAATCTTGAATTTTTTCAGAAATTTTCTAAAACTCAATATTTATGGCCCTGATTCTGTAGTTTGCAGAAACACCCCATATGTGGTCGTAAACTTCTGTACGGGCACATGGCAGGGCGCAGAAGGAAAGGGATGCCATACGGTTTTTGGAAGGCAGATTTTGCTGGACTGTTTTTTTTTGACACCATGTCCCATTTGAAGCCCCCTGATGCACCCCTAGAGTAGAAACTCCAAAAAAGTGACCCCATTTTAGAAACTACGGGATAGGGTGGCAGTATTGTTGGTACTAGTTTAGGGTACATATGATTTTTGGTTGCTCTATATTACACTTTTTGTGAGGCAAGGTAACAAGAAATAGCTTTTTTGGCACCATTTTTATTTTTTGTTATTTACAACATTCATCTGACAGGTTAGATCATTTGGTATTTTTATAGACCAGGTTGTCACGGATGCGGCGATACCTAATATGTATACTTTTTTTTATGTAAGTTTTACACAATGATTTCTTTTTTGAAAAAAAAAAATGTTTTAGTGTTTCCATAGTCTGAGAGCCATCATTTTTTCAGTTTTTGGGCGATTACCTTGGGTAGGGTATGATTTTTGCGGGATGAGATGACGGTTTGATTGGCACTATTTTGGGGTGCATATGACTTTTTGATTGCTTGCTATTACACTTTTTGTGATGTAAGGTGACAAAAAATGGTTTATTTAGCACAGTTTTTATTTTTTACGGTGTTCATCTGAGGGGTTAGATCATGTGATATTTTTATAGAGCCGGTCTAATATGTATACTTTTTTATTTTATTTATGTAAGTTTTACACAATAACAGCTTTTTTAAAACAAAAAAAAAGATTTAGTGTCTCCATATTCTAAGCCATAGTTTTTTTTATTTTCTGGGCGATTGTCTCAGGTAGGGTCTCATTTTTTGCGGGATGAGGTGACGGTTAGATTGGTACTATTTTGGTGGGCAAACGCTTTTTGATCGCTTGCTGTTGTACTTTTTGTGATGTAAGGTGACAAAAAAGGGTTTATTTAGCACAGTTTTTATTTTTTATTTTTTACAGTGTTCATCTGAGGGGTTAGGTCATGTGATATTATAGAGCAGTTTGATGCGGACGTGGCTATACCTAATATGTAAACTTTTTTTTTCCCCTATTTTTTACCAATTTTTTTTTACTTTATTTGGGGAAAATGACATTTTTGTTTATTTTTACTTGAAACAATTTTTTTTTGGGTGGAAAACGTTATTTAAAAAAAAAAAATCACTTTATTTTTTGTCCCACTTTGGGACTTGAACTTTTGGGGGTCTAATCCCTTTACAATGCATTCCAATACTTCTGTATTTGAATGCATTGGCTGTATGAGTAATACAGTGAGTATTACTCATACAGCTTCCTTAGGCATCGCGCTGCCTTCCATGCCATCGGGTCCCCCCTACAGCCGCATGGGGACCTGATGGCACCGCCGCCAGCCGCCGCAACCGCAGGTAAAGGCCGCAAACAGCAGGTCTGAATTGACCTGCGGTTTGCGGCGTTCGCCGACACGGTGGGGGGGACCCCCCGCGCATTTAGCCAAGGTGCCTGCTCAATGATTTGAGCAGGCACCGGGTTCCGATCACCGCCCGCCGGGCGGCGGTGATCGGAACAACACATGACATACCAGTACGTCATGTGTCCTTAAGTACCAGGACAACATGCCGTACCGGTACATCATGTGTCCTGAAGAGGTTAAAGAATGCTATTTCCCATTATAACCACGTTATAATGGAAAATAGTACAGTAAATGGACTTTAATGGGGTCCCGGGGCTCATCTCATAATCTCCTTAGCAACCATCCGTGAAAATCGCATTCGTACTTGCTTGCGAATCATCGCTCATGTACTGTACACAGTCCCATTGAAATGAATGGGTCAGGATTCAGTGCGGGTGCAATGCGTGCACATCACGCATTGCATCCGTGTGAAAGGTGCCTTAGGGTACCTACCTATACACTGTGCAGTCCACCAGCGGGATCTGATTACCACTTCACGCCATGGTGCACCTGTACTTTCTAGGCTGCAGTTGTACTTGCTATTGGTTCAGATGGCAAGTTCAGGTGCAGCCTGGCATTTAACGGTAATCCACATGCATATCCACACTCTGGGCTGTATCATGTACTGGCAAACTTATATCAACTATATCAATGCAATGCTCTAGTATCGTGATTATTAAAGGGGTTGTCCAAGATAATTAAAAATATCAGACATGTGATTTTGTCTGTATATGTATGCCTTGAGGTGGGGCAACCTCAGGTTTGATTGTGCCTTAATTTTGATCTATGGGTAACATTCAGGTTTACCTGTGCGGTGTGCGTCACATGAGCCAGTTATAGGTGGGACTCACAGCCTCCTCTCTCGTTCCATTGTACAGTATGTGTGATTTCATGCTGGAGCTAAATGGGAGCTGCTGGCCGTGTGTCAGACTCTATGCACCTATCATAAATTGTCCATATGGCATAGGTAGGTTAGCGTTAGGTCCCGTGCCATTTTGAGAGACCTTGATGGGGTGCTCGGGCTCTGGAATGGTCTTTATATAAGAATATATTGGCGAAAGTCTCATTTTAATATCAGCGTGAGGGTTTAGCCATATATTGTCAATTGCATTTACCATTGTAGTGCACCATTTTCAGTGATTTTTCCATTTTACGGCTTTTTTAATTATCTTGCAAAATCCCTTCAATGCTGAGCTGACACCTAGACTTTTTGTAGCATTTTTATTTGATTTTATCCCTTTGGGTGTCACACATTCAGATTTTTTAATGCAGTTTTTGAAGCCAAAACCAGGAATGGATTGAAAAAAGTGGAGAAGTCATATCTGTCCTTAATACTTTCTCTCCTCTCATGATCCACACATGATTTTGGCCCCAAAAACTGCATCAAAAAGCCTGAATGATTGTCAGCACCTTTTCCCACATCATGCCGTACATACTGTATACAGCATAGTAAGCTGAACATTAGCCATAACACATGGTTAATGGTTGCTTTGAAGACTGGAAGGCTTACAATGTCTTCCAGATTTCTGGAATATTTGTGCCTGATAGGGCCACGTGTTAGTGTAAAACTGACAAGTAGAGTTAAGCGGATACCTGGATGTTCGGGTTCGGCAGGTTCGGCAGAACTTAAAAAAAAGTTCGGGTTCGGGACCCGAACTTGACCCAAACTTGACTCCGAACCCGAACCCCATTGAAGTCAATGGAGACTCGAACTTTTGGCCACTAAAATGGCTCTAAAATAGCCCTGGAAACAGCTAGAGGGCTGCAAAAGGCAGCAAAATGTGCTTAAGAGCATGGCCAATGCTCTGCAAACAAATGTGGATAGGAAAAATGAATAAAAAAACATAAAAGACCTTAAAAAAATAAAAATTAGGAATGATGTAGGAGGAAGAGGTTGAGGAGGCGGTAAATGGGTGGATATGGCCGTGTAGGCTCACGTGGCGGTCTAGGTGGAAGCGGCAGCGAAGGAGGAATAGGTAGCCAACACAGATGTGTGTTATTTTGCATTTTTTCATAGGGGTATCCCCCAAAATATTGGGGCATATAAAAATAAAAAAATGGAATGAGTGCACTTGAGTACAAGGATGGATGGTTGAGTCTGTTAGAACTGTCTATTCTTCACAAGGTACAGGCAAGTCCTGAGGGATCCAAGCCTGGTTCATTTTAATGAACGTGAGCTTGTCCACGTTGGCTGTGGACAGGCGGCTGCGTCTGTCTGTAATGACGCCTCCTGCCGTGCTAAATACACGTTCAGAGAGTACACTGGCTGCAGGGCAGGCCAGCACCTCCAAGGCATACAGGGCAAGCTCTGGCCATGTGGACAATTTGGAGAATCAGAAGTTGAATGGGGCAGAACCATCAGTCAGTTCATGTAGGCGTGTGCACAGGTAGTGTTCCACCTTGTTGTTCAAATGCTGCCTCCTGCTAACATGCTCCATATCAGCAGTTGGGGCCGATTGTTGCGGCGAGGTGACAAAGCTTTTCCACATGTCGGCTATGCTAACCCTGCCTTCTGAGGTGCTGGCGCTGACACAGCTGCGTTGGCGACCTCTTCCTCCTCCCCTGCCTTCTCCTTGTGCTTCCACTTGTCCCCGTCAGTCGGGAATGCTCTCAGGAGCGCGTCTACCAGCGTGCGCCTGTAGTCGCGCATCTTCCGATCACGCTCCAGTGAGGGAATTAAGGACAGCACATTGTCTTTGTAACGGGGATCCAGCAGGGTGGCCACCCAGTAGTCAGCACAAAATGTGGGCAACTCTGCTGTCATTGCGCAGGCACTGCAGCTTGTAGTCGCTCATGTGTGCCAGGCTTTCCAGAGGTAAGGACAAGCTGTCCTCTGTGGGAGGCGTATCATCTGCGTCCTCCGTATCCCCCCAGCCACGCACCAGTGATGGGCCCGAGCTGTGTTGGATGCCACCCCGCTGTGAACATGCTTTATCCCCATCCTCCTCATCCTCCTCCTCCTCGTCCTCCAGTAGTGGGCCCTGGCTGGCAAAATTTGTACCTGGCCTCTGCTGTTGCAAAAATCCTCTTTCTGAGCCACTTCTAAAAGCCTGGCCTGAAAGTGTTAGAGATGACCCCTCTTCCTCCTCCTCGTCCTCGGCCACATCCTCTTCCATCATCGCCCTAAGTGTTTTCTCAAGGAGACATAGAAGTGGTATTGTAACGCTGATAACGGTGTCATCGCCACTGACCATGTTGGTGGAGTACTCGAAACAGCGCAACAGGGCACACAGGTCTCGCATGGAGGCCCAGTCATTGTTGGTGAAGTGGTGCTGTTCCGCAGTGCTACTCACCCGTGCGTGCTGCAGCTGAAACTCCACTATGGCCTGCTGCTGCTCGTCTCAGTCTCTCCAGCATGTGCAAGGTGGAGTTCCACCTGGTGGGCACGTCGCATTAAAGGCGGTGAGCGGAAAGGCCAAAGTTACGCTGTAGAGCAGACAGCCAAGCGGCGGCAGGATGAGAACGCCGGAAGCGCGCACAGACGGCCCGCACTTTATGCAGCAGCTCTGACATGTTGGGGTAGTTGTGAATGAATTTCTGCACCACCAAATTCAGCACATGCGCCAGACAAGGGATGTGCGTCAAACCGGCTAGTCCCAGAGCTGCAACGAGATTTTGCCCATTATCGCACACCACCAGGCCGGGCTTGAGGCTCACTGGCAGCAACCACTCATCGGTCTGTTGTTCTATACCCCAACACAACTCCTGCGCGGTGTGGGGCCTGTCCCCCAAACACATCAGTTTCAGAACGGCCTGCTGACGTTTACCCCTGGCTGTGCTGAAGTTGGTGGTGAAGGTCTGTCACTGACCGGATGAGGAGGTGGTAGAAGAGGAGGAGGAAGCCGAGTAGGAAGGGGAGGCAACAGGAGACAAAGAATAATGCCCTGCGATCCTTGGCGACGGAAGGACGTCCGCCCAACAGCTCTCCGCCTGTGGCCCAGTCGCCACTACATTTACCCAGTGTGCAGTTAGGGAGATATAGCGTCCCTGGCCGTGCTTACTGGTCCACGTATCTGTGGTTAGGTGAACCTTGCCACAGATGGCGTTGAGTAGTGTTGAGCGAACAGTTCGAGCATAGTTCGGGTCCGTACCGAATTTTGGGGTGTTCGTGACACGGACCCGAACCCGAACTTTTTCGTAAAAGTTCGGGTTCGGGTTCGTCGTTCGGCATGTATTTTGGCGCATTTTGAAAGGCTGCAAAGCAGCCAATCAACATGCATCATACTACTTGCCCTAAGATGCCATCGCAGCCATGCCTACTATTGGCAAGGCTGTGATTGGCCAAGTGCAGCATGTGACTCAGCCTCTTATAAGCTTGTGCGCACGTCGGGACGTGCTCACTCCCGATGTGAATAGAACAGGGTTAGACGCAGCTGATGCTAGGGCGAGAATAGGCAGGGATAATTGAATAACTGGAAGCAAATTTCTCTCCTCCACCTGTGATTCATCTGAACAACTGCAGCTGAGCTGCTTTTTTGATAGGGATTGGCTATTTTTAGAGTGGCCAGAGTGATTTTTCCATCCACATGTACCCGGGCTGACCGCCGGCCGCCATTTTGCGACTTGTAGTGCTGCAGCAGAAGCTGCCACAGTGTGCATTCCAAAGCTCCAAACAAGTCAGACATCTACACCTGGGATTCAGACCAATAGCGATTTAGCAGCACAGTCCAAGGCTATTTTTTTTAAAGGTTGTGCAGACCATTTTGTGGCACATGTTACTGGGCTGATAGGCGGCGGCTATCTTGGGACTAGTGCTGCAGCACAATCTCTCCCAACGTCCATTAATCACTTGTAATAGTGGTCTGTGCCATAGAAATCCTACATCAGGGACTTGGGTGTGCTTGTGTCACCCCTACTAATACCAGTCCACCTGTAATCCATACAGTGAAAAGCCATAAAGTATTCCAGTGAGGGAATTTTTTTTTTATTTAAAAAAGGCCAAGTTAGTTTATCTGGCGTTCAATATACTAGATACAGTTAGGCCTGCGTTTCATACATCTGGAATTAGCAAACTAATGTGCTGGGGTTGGGAAAACATATATGTACCCATACTAGAATCTGTCAAAGAAAGCGGTACTCACATATAACAGTCATTCCATCTGTAATCCATACAGTCAAAAGACTGAAAGTATTCCAGTGAGGGAATTTTTTTTATTTAAAAAAGGCCAAGTTAGTTTATCTGGCGTTCAATATACTAGATACAGTTAGGCCTGCGTTTCATACATCTGGAATTAGCAAACTAATGTGCTGGGGTTGGGAAAACATATATGTACCCATACTAGAATCTGTCAAAGAAAGCGGTACTCACATATAACAGTCATTCCATCTGTAATCCATACAGTCAAAAGACTGAAAGTATTCCAGCGAGGGAATTTTTTTTATTTAAAAAAGGCCAAGTTAGTTTATCTGGCGTTCAATATACTAGATACAGTTAGGCCTGCGTTTCATACATCTGGAATTAGCAAACTAATTTGCTGGGGTTGGGAAAACATATATGTACCCATACTAGAATCTGTCAAAGAAAGCGGTACTCACATATAACAGTCATTCCATCTGTAATCCATACAGTCAAAAGACTGAAAGTATTCCAGTGAGGGAATTTTTTTTATTTAAAAAAGGCCAAGTTAGTTTATCTGGCGTTCAATATACTAGATACAGTTAGGCCTGCGTTTCATACATCTGGAATTAGCAAACTAATGTGCTGGGGTTGGGAAAACATATATGTACCCATACTAGAATCTGTCAAAGAAAGCGGTACTCACATATAACAGTCATTCCATCTGTAATCCATACAGTCAAAAGACTGAAAGTATTCCAGTGAGGGGATTTTGCTTATAAAAAATAATATATTTCATTGTGGTGCGAGTTGAATCGCAACAATGAAGAAAAATACTATTAAGGGACGAGGACGCGGTCGTGGTGGTGTCCGTGGAGCCTCTGTTGCTGGTAGAGGACGTGGCCGTTCGGCCCCAGGCGCACACAGTAGGGAACGAACTCCCTCAACTAGCCGGCAGAATGTACCGCAATATCTCGTGGGGCACAATGCCGCTCTTAGGATGGTAAGGCCTGAGCAGGTACAGGCATTAATCGATTGGGTGGCCGACAGTGCTTCCAGCACGTTCACCACATGGTCTTCCACCCAGTCTTCTGCGGAAAGCGCACAGGTGGCACCTGAAAACCAAGCCCATCAGTCTGTCACATCACCCCCAAGCATATCAGGGAAACGGTCTGAGCCACAAGTTATGCAGCAGTCTCTTCTTCTGTTTGAAGACTCTGCTTCCAGGGTTTCCCAGGGGCGTCCACCTAGCCCTTCCCCAGTGGAGGAAGACATACCATGCACTGACGCACAACCACTTATGTCTCCAGATGAAGAGGACATGGGAATACCACCACAGCAGAGTCACCGACTCTCTGATGATGACGAAACACAGGTGCCCACTGCCGCGTCTTTTTGCAGTGTGCAGACTGAACAGGAGGAGGTCAGGGAGGGAGACTGGGTGGAAGACGATGCAGAGGACGATGAGGTCTTAGACCCCACATGGACTGAAGGTCGTGGCGATGACTTTCACAGTTCAGAGGAAGAGGTAGTGGTGAGACCGAGACAACAGCGAAGCCAAAGAGGGAGCAGGGGGCCAAAGCAGACGAGCCTCCGCCCCCAGAGTTCGCCTGCTACTGGACATCGCCAGCAGGGACCCAGCCCCACAAAGGCAGCTTCAAAGAGTTCCCTGGCATGGCACTTCTTTAAACAATGTCCTACCGACAAGACCCGAGTGACTTGCACGCTCTGCCATCAGAGCCTGAGGCGAGGCATTAACGTTCTGAACCTCAGCACAACCTGCATGACCAGGCATCTACATGCAAAGCATGAACTGCAGTGGGGTACACACCTTAAAAACCAGGCACTCGCTGAGGCTCCCCCTGCTCCCTCTACCGCTGCTGCCTCGGCTTCCGCCTCGAGAGGAATGTTGCCACCTGCCGAGCAGCAAACAGAGGATGTGCCACCGACACCACCACCACCGCCACCGTCAACTAGCGTCTCCACTATATCACACAGCAGCGTTCAGCTCTCAATATCTCAAACCTTAGAGAGGAAGCGCAAATTCCCCCCGAGTCACCCTCGAGCCCTTGGCCTGAACGCCAGCATTTCTAAACTGCTGGCCTTTGAAATGCTGTCATTCCGGCTGGTGGACACAGACAGCTTCAAAAAGCTGATGGCCATGGCTGTCCCGCAGTATGTGGTTCCCAGCCGCCACTACTTCTCCAAGACAGCCGTGCCTTCCCTGCACATGCAAGTGTCCGATAAAATCAAGTGTGCACTGCGCAACGCCATTTGTGGCAAGGTTCACCTAACCACAGATACGTGGACCAGTAAGCACGGCCAGGGACGCTATATCTCACTAACTGCACACTGGATGAATGTAGTGGCGGCTGGGCCCCCGGCGGACAGTTCCTTGGCGCACGTCCTTCCGCCCCCTAGGATCGCAGGGCATCATTCTCTGCCTCCTGTAGCCTCCTCCTCCTACTCGGCTTCCTCCTCCACTGCTTCCACCAGCTCATCCGGTCAGCCACACACCTTCACCACCAACTTCAGCACAGCCCGGGGTAAACGTCAGCAGGCCATTCTGAAACTCATATGTTTGGGGGACAGGCCCCACACCGCACAGGAGTTGTGGCGGGGTATTGAACAACAGACCGACGAGTGGTTTCTGCCGGTGGGCCTCAAGCCAGGCCTAGTGGTATGCGATAATGGGCGAAATCTCGTGGCAGCTCTGGGACTAGCCGGTTTGACGCACATCCCTTGCCTGGCGCAACATGTCAGAGCTGCTGCATAAAGTGCGGGCCGTCTGTGCGCGCTTCCGCCGTTCACATCCTGCCGCTGCTCGCCTGTCTGCGCTACAGCGGAACTTCGGCCTTCCCGCTCACCGCCTCATATGCGACGTGCCCACCCGGTGGAACTCCACCTTGCACATGCTGGAGAGACTGTGCGAGCAGCAGCAGGCCATAGTGGAGTTTCAGCTGCAGCACGCTCGCGTCAGTCGTACTGCCGAACAGCACCACTTCACCACCAATGATTGGGCCTCCATGCGAGACCTGTGTGCCCTGCTGCGCTGTTTCGAGTACTCCACCAACATGGCCAGTGGCGATGACACTGTTATCAGCGTTACAATACCACTTCTATGTCTCCTTGAGAAAACACTTAGGGCAATGATGTTAGAGGAGGTGGCCCAGGTGGAGGAGGATGAGGGCTCGTTTCTAACCCTTTCGGGCCAGTCTGTTCGAAGTGGCTCAGAGGGAGGTTTGTTTAAGCAGCAGAGGACAGGTTCACAAGTCGCCAGCCAAGGCACTGTACTGGAGGACGAGGAGGATGAGGAGGAGGAGGTGGAGGGGGACGAGGATGACGCAAGTTCACAGCGGGGTGGCAGCCCAGGCCCATCACTGGTGCGTGGCTGGGGGGATACGGTGGATGATGACGATACGCCTCCCACAGAGGACAGCTTGTCCTTACCCATGGGTAGCCTGGCCCACATGAGCGAATATATGCTCCAATGCCTGCGCAACGACAGCAGAGTTGCCCACGTTTTAACGTGTGCAGACTACTGGGTGGCCACCCTGCTGGATCCCCGGTATAAAGACAATGTGCCCACTTTAATTCCTGAACTGGAGCGCGACCGTAAGATGCGCGAGTACAAGCGCACGCTGATAGAGGCGCTCTTGAGAGCATTCCCACATGTCACAGGGGAACAGGTGGAAGGTGAAGGCAGAGGAGTGGCAAGAGGTCGCCAACGCAGCTGTGTCACGGCCAGCTCATCTGAGGGCAGGGTTAGCATGGCAGAAATGTGGAAAAGTTTTGTCTCCACGCCACAGCTATCTGCACCGACACCTGATACGGAACGTGTTAGCAGGAGGCAGCATTTCACTAACATGGTTGAACAGTATGTCTGCACACCCCTCCACATCCTGACGGATGGTTCGGCCCCATTCAACTACTGGGTTTCGAAATTGTCCACGTGGCCAGAGTTAGCATGTTATGCCTTGGAGGTGCTTTCCTGCCCGGTGGCCAGCGTTTTATCTGAACGCGTATTCAGCACGGCAGGGGGCGTCATTACTGACAAGCGCAGCCGCCTGTCCACAGCCAACGTGGACAAGCTGACCTTCATAAAGATGAACCAGGCATGGATCCCACAGGACCTGTCCCTCCCTTGTGCAGAGTAGTCCTTATTAACTGCCTAAAACATGTCTTGTTGTGCTACGGGCCACTTCTTTATTTGATACAAATTTTATGAAACCCACAGTTGAATGAAACTCTTCTCTGTCTGGGCGCCGGGGCCTAACCAGATGAAAGTGGCCGGTTAAACTAACGGGTGACATGAAGCCATAACCTCTGCCATGCTACCTCTGTCTTCTGTCTGGGTGCTGAGGCCTAAGTCAAATAAAGCGGTCTTCTGCTGTGCTGGGGGATATGAAGCTAATCTCTGACCTCTCTCCTCTGTCTGGGTCCAAAGGCCTAAATCACTGAAAGAGGCCTTCTCCTGTGGTGTGTGATATGATGCCAGAATATGTGCTGTGGGGCCTCTCTCCTCTTCCTGGGTGCAGGGGTCAAATAAACTAAATTGTGGCCTACTCCTGTGGTGGTTGATATGATGCCTGATTCTCTGATGTGGAACCTCTCTCCTCTGTTTGGGTGAAGGGGTCAAAGTAACTAAATGGTGGCTGATATGATGCCAGAATATGTGCTGTGGTGCCTCTCTCCTCTTCCTGGGTGCAGGGGTCAAAGTAACTCAATGGTGGCTTCTCCTGTGGTGGCTGATATGATGCCAGAATATGTGCTGTGGGGCCTCTCTCCTCTTCCTGGGTGCAGGGGTCAAAGTAACTCAATGGTGGCTTCTCCTGTGGTGGCTGATATGATGCCAGAATATGTGCTGTGGTGCCTCTCTCCTCTTCCAGGGTGCAGGGGTCAAAGTAACTAAATGGTGGCTTCTCCTGTGGTGGCTGATATGATGCCAGAATATGTGCTGTGGGGCCTCTCTCCTCTTCCTGGGTGCAGGGGTCAAAGTAACTCAATGGTGGCTTCTCCTGTGGTGGCTGATATGATGCCAGAATATGTGCTGTGGTGCCTCTCTCCTCTTCCTGGGTGCGGGGGTCAAAGTAACTCAATGGTGGCTTCTCCTGTGGTGGCTGATATGATGCCAGAATATGTGCTGTGGTGCCTCTCTCCTCTTCCTGGGTGCGGGGGTCAAAGTAACTCAATGGTGGCTTCTCCTGTGGTGGCTGATATGATGCCAGAATATGTGCTGTGGTGCCTCTCTCCTCTTCCTGGGTGCAGGGGGTCAAAGTAACTAAATGGTGGCTTCTCCTGTGGTGGTTGATATGATGCCTGATTCTCTGCTGTGAAACCTCTCTCCTCCATCTGGGTGTAGGGGTCAAAGTCTTTCAAAGTCGCCTTCTCCTGTGCTGATTGATATAAAGCTGATGGTTGTGCCATCTGACATGGTTGCCAGGGTCTGATTCAATGGGGGCCTACTCCTGTGGTGGGTGATCTAAATGCCTGATTCTCTGCTGTGAAACCTCTCTCCTCCGTCTGGGTGTAGGGGTCAAAGTCTTTCAAAGTCGCCTTCTCCTGTGCTGATTGATATGAAGCTGATGGTTGTGCCATCTGACATGGTTGCCGGGGTCCCATTAAATTGGGGCCTACTCCTGTGGTGGTTGATATGATGCCTGATTCTCTGATGTGGAACCTCTCTCCTCTGTTTGGGTGAAGGGGTCAAAGTAACTAAATGGTGGCTTCTCCTGTGGTGGCTGATATGATGCCAGAATATGTGCTGTGGGGCCTCTCTCCTCTTCCTGGGTGCAGGGGTCAAAGTAACTCAATGGTGGCTTCTCCTGTGGTGGCTGATATGATGCCAGAATATGTGCTGTGGTGCCTCTCTCCTCTTCCTGGGTGCGGGGGTCAAAGTAACTCAATGGTGGCTTCTCCTGTGGTGGCTGATATGATGCCAGAATATGTGCTGTGGTGCCTCTCTCCTCTTCCTGGGTGCGGGGGTCAAAGTAACTCAATGGTGGCTTCTCCTGTGGTGGCTGATATGATGCCAGAATATGTGCTGTGGTGCCTCTCTCCTCTTCCTGGGTGCAGGGGTCAAAGTAACTAAATGGTGGCTTCTCCTGTGGTGGTTGATATGATGCCTGATTCTCTGCTGTGAAACCTCTCTCCTCCATCTGGGTGTAGGGGTCAAAGTCTTTCAAAGTCGCCTTCTCCTGTGCTGATTGATATAAAGCTGATGGTTGTGCCATCTGACATGGTTGCCAGGGTCTGATTCAATGGGGGCCTACTCCTGTGGTGGGTGATCTAAATGCCTGATTCTCTGCTGTGAAACCTCTCTCCTCCGTCTGGGTGTAGGGGTCAAAGTCTTTCAAAGTCGCCTTCTCCTGTGCTGATTGATATGAAGCTGATGGTTGTGCCATCTGACATGGTTGCCGGGGTCTCATTAAATTGTGGCCTACTCCTGTGGTGCTTGATATGATGCCTGATTCTCTGATGTGGAACCTCTCTCCTCTGTTTGGGTGAAGGGGTCAAAGTAACTAAATGGTGGCTTCTCCTGTGGTGGCTGATATGATGCCAGAATATGTGCTGTGGGGCCTCTCTCCTCTTCCTGGGTGCAGGGGTCAAAGTAACTCAATGGTGGCTTCTCCTGTGGTGGCTGATATGATGCCAGAATATGTGCTGTGGTGCCTCTCTCCTCTTCCTGGGTGCGGGGGTCAAAGTAACTCAATGGTGGCTTCTCCTGTGGTGGCTGATATGATGCCAGAATATGTGCTGTGGTGCCTCTCTCCTCTTCCTGGGTGCGGGGGTCAAAGTAACTCAATGGTGGCTTCTCCTGTGGTGGCTGATATGATGCCAGAATATGTGCTGTGGTGCCTCTCTCCTCTTCCTGGGTGCAGGGGTCAAAGTAACTAAATGGTGGCTTCTCCTGTGGTGGCTGATATGATGCCAGAATATGTGCTGTGGTGCCTCTCTCCTCTTCCTGGGTGCAGGGGTCAAAGTAACTAAATGGTGGCTTCTCCTGTGGTGGTTGATATGATGCCTGATT
This sequence comes from Bufo bufo, assembly GCF_905171765.1. Taxonomy (NCBI): domain Eukaryota; kingdom Metazoa; phylum Chordata; class Amphibia; order Anura; family Bufonidae; genus Bufo; species Bufo bufo. Next base: position 672,688,709 of record NC_053389.1, read on the forward strand.
CTCTGCTGTGAAACCTCTCTCCTCCATCTGGGTGTAGGGGTCAAAGTCTTTCAAAGTCGCCTTCTCCTGTGCTGATTGATATAAAGCTGATGGTTGTGCCATCTGACATGGTTGCCAGGGTCTGATTCAATGGGGGCCTACTCCTGTGGTGGGTGATCTAAATGCCTGATTCTCTGCTGTGAAACCTCTCTCCTCCGTCTGGGTGTAGGGGTCAAAGTCTTTCAAAGTCGCCTTCTCCTGTGCTGATTGATATGAAGCTGATGGTTGTGCCATCTGACATGGTTGCCGGGGTCCCATTAAATTGTGGCCTACTCCTGTGGTGGTTGATATGATGCCTGATTCTCTGATGTGGAACCTCTCTCCTCTGTTTGGGTGAAGGGGTCAAAGTAACTAAATGGTGGCTTCTCCTGTGGTGGCTGATATGATGCCAGAATATGTGCTGTGGGGCCTCTCTCCTCTTCCTGGGTGCAGGGGTCAAAGTAACTCAATGGTGGCTTCTCCTGTGGTGGTTGATATGATGCCAGAATATGTGCTGTGGTGCCTCTCTCCTCTTCCTGGGTGCGGGGGTCAAAGTAACTCAATGGTGGCTTCTCCTGTGGTGGCTGATATGATGCCAGAATATGTGCTGTGGTGCCTCTCTCCTCTTCCTGGGTGCGGGGGTCAAAGTAACTCAATGGTGGCTTCTCCTGTGGTGGCTGATATGATGCCAGAATATGTGCTGTGGTGCCTCTCTCCTCTTCCTGGGTGCGGGGGTCAAAGTAACTCAATGGTGGCTTCTCCTGTGGTGGCTGATATGATGCCAGAATATGTGCTGTGGTGCCTCTCTCCTCTTCCTGGGTGCAGGGGTCAAAGTAACTAAATGGTGGCTTCTCCTGTGGTGGTTGATATGATGCCTGATTCTCTGCTGTGAAACCTCTCTCCTCCATCTGGGTGTAGGGGTCAAAGTCTTTCAAAGTCGCCTTCTCCTGTGCTGATTAATATAAAGCTGATGGTTGTGCCATCTGACATGGTTGCCAGGGTCTGATTCAATGGGGGCCTACTCCTGTGGTGGGTGATCTAAATGCCTGATTCTCTGCTGTGAAACCTCTCTCCTCCGTCTGGGTGTAGGGGTCAAAGTCTTTCAAAGTCGCCTTCTCCTGTGCTGATTGATATGAAGCTGATGGTTGTGCCATCTGACATGGTTGCCGGGGTCCCATTAAATTGTGGCCTACTCCTGTGGTGGTTGATATGATGCCTGATTCTCTGATGTGGAACCTCTCTCCTCTGTTTGGGTGAAGGGGTCAAAGTAACTAAATGGTGGCTTCTCCTGTGGTGGCTGATATGATGCCAGAATATGTGCTGTGGGGCCTCTCTCCTCTTCCTGGGTGCAGGGGTCAAAGTAACTCAATGGTGGCTTCTCCTGTGGTGGCTGATATGATGCCAGAATATGTGCTGTGGTGCCTCTCTCCTCTTCCTGGGTGCGGGGGTCAAAGTAACTCAATGGTGGCTTCTCCTGTGGTGGCTGATATGATGCCAGAATATGTGCTGTGGTGCCTCTCTCCTCTTCCTGGGTGCGGGGGTCAAAGTAACTCAATGGTGGCTTCTCCTGTGGTGGCTGATATGATGCCAGAATATGTGCTGTGGTGCCTCTCTCCTCTTCCTGGGTGCAGGGGTCAAAGTAACTAAATGGTGGCTTCTCCTGTGGTGGTTGATATGATGCCTGATTCTCTGCTGTGAAACCTCTCTCCTCCATCTGGGTGTAGGGGTCAAAGTCTTTCAAAGTCGCCTTCTCCTGTGCTGATTGATATAAAGCTGATGGTTGTGCCATCTGACATGGTTGCCAGGGTCTGATTCAATGGGGGCCTACTCCTGTGGTGGGTGATCTAAATGCCTGATTCTCTGCTGTGAAACCTCTCTCCTCCGTCTGGGTGTAGGGGTCAAAGTCTTTCAAAGTCGCCTTCTCCTGTGCTGATTGATATGAAGCTGATGGTTGTGCCATCTGACATGGTTGCCGGGGTCCCATTAAATTGTGGCCTACTCCTGTGGTGGTTGATATGATGCCTGATTCTCTGATGTGGAACCTCTCTCCTCTGTTTGGGTGAAGGGGTCAAAGTAACTAAATGGTGGCTTCTCCTGTTGTGGCTGATATGATGCCAGAATATGTGCTGTGGGTCCTCTCTCCTCTTCCTGGGTGCAGGGGTCAAAGTAACTCAATGGTGGCTTCTCCTGTGGTGGCTGATATGATGCCAGAATATGTGCTGTGGTGCCTCTCTCCTCTTCCTGGGTGCGGGGGTCAAAGTAACTCAATGGTGGCTTCTCCTGTGGTGGCTGATATGATGCCAGAATATGTGCTGTGGTGCCTCTCTCCTCTTCCTGGGTGCGGGGGTCAAAGTAACTCAATGGTGGCTTCTCCTGTGGTGGCTGATATGATGCCAGAATATGTGCTGTGGTGCCTCTCTCCTCTTCCTGGGTGCAGGGGTCAAAGTAACTAAATGGTGGCTTCTCCTGTGGTGGTTTATATGATGCCTGATTCTCTGCTGTGAAACCTCTCTCCTCCATCTGGGTGTAGGGGTCAAAGTCTTTCAAAGTCGCCTTCTCCTGTGCTGATTGATATAAAGCTGATGGTTGTGCCATCTGACATGGTTGCCAGGGTCTGATTCAATGGGGGCCTACTCCTGTGGTGGGTGATCTAAATGCCTGATTCTCTGCTGTGAAACCTCTCTCCTCCGTCTGGGTGTAGGGGTCAAAGTCTTTCAAAGTCGCCTTCTCCTGTGCTGATTGATATGAAGCTGATGGTTGTGCCATCTGACATGGTTGCCGGGGTCCCATTAAATTGGGGCCTACTCCTGTGGTGGTTGATATGATGCCTGATTCTCTGATGTGGAACCTCTCTCCTCTGTTTGGGTGAAGGGGTCAAAGTAACTAAATGGTGGCTTCTCCTGTGGTGGCTGATATGATGCCAGAATATGTGCTGTGGGGCCTCTCTCCTCTTCCTGGGTGCAGGGGTCAAAGTAACTCAATGGTGGCTTCTCCTGTGGTGGCTGATATGATGCCAGAATATGTGCTGTGGTGCCTCTCTCCTCTTCCTGGGTGCGGGGGTCAAAGTAACTCAATGGTGGCTTCTCCTGTGGTGGCTGATATGATGCCAGAATATGTGCTGTGGTGCCTCTCTCCTCTTCCTGGGTGCGGGGGTCAAAGTAACTCAATGGTGGCTTCTCCTGTGGTGGCTGATATGATGCCAGAATATGTGCTGTGGTGCCTCTCTCCTCTTCCTGGGTGCAGGGGTCAAAGTAACTAAATGGTGGCTTCTCCTGTGGTGGTTGATATGATGCCTGATTCTCTGCTGTGAAACCTCTCTCCTCCATCTGGGTGTAGGGGTCAAAGTCTTTCAAAGTCGCCTTCTCCTGTGCTGATTGATATAAAGCTGATGGTTGTGCCATCTGACATGGTTGCCAGGGTCTGATTCAATGGGGGCCTACTCCTGTGGTGGGTGATCTAAATGCCTGATTCTCTGCTGTGAAACCTCTCTCCTCCGTCTGGGTGTAGGGGTCAAAGTCTTTCAAAGTCGCCTTCTCCTGTGCTGATTGATATGAAGCTGATGGTTGTGCCATCTGACATGGTTGCCGGGGTCTCATTAAATTGTGGCCTACTCCTGTGGTGGTTGATATGATGCCTGATTCTCTGATGTGGAACCTCTCTCCTCTGTTTGGGTGAAGGGGTCAAAGTAACTAAATGGTGGCTTCTCCTGTGGTGGCTGATATGATGCCAGAATATGTGCTGTGGGGCCTCTCTCCTCTTCCTGGGTGCAGGGGTCAAAGTAACTCAATGGTGGCTTCTCCTGTGGTGGCTGATATGATGCCAGAATATGTGCTGTGGTGCCTCTCTCCTCTTCCTGGGTGTGGGGGTCAAAGTAACTCAATGGTGGCTTCTCCTGTGGTGGCTGATATGATGCCAGAATATGTGCTGTGGTGCCTCTCTCCTCTTCCTGGGTGCGGGGGTCAAAGTAACTCAATGGTGGCTTCTCCTGTGGTGGCTGATATGATGCCAGAATATGTGCTGTGGGGCCTCTCTCCTCTTCCTGGGTGCAGGGGTCAAAGTAACTAAATGGTGGCTTCTCCTGTGGTGGCTGATATGATGCCAGAATATGTGCTGTGGTGCCTCTCTCCTCTTCCTGGGTGCAGGGGTCAAAGTAACTAAATGGTGGCTTCTCCTGTGGTGGTTGATATGATGCCTGATTCTCTGCTGTGAAACCTCTCTCCTCCATCTGGGTGTAGGGGTCAAAGTCTTTCAAAGTCGCCTTCTCCTGTGCTGATTGATATAAAGCTGATGGTTGTGCCATCTGACATGGTTGCCAGGGTCTGATTCAATGGGGGCCTACTCCTGTGGTGGGTGATCTAAATGCCTGATTCTCTGCTGTGAAACCTCTCTCCTCCGTCTGGGTGTAGGGGTCAAAGTCTTTCAAAGTCGCCTTCTCCTGTGCTGATTGATATGAAGCTGATGGTTGTGCCATCTGACATGGTTGCCGGGGTCCCATTAAATTGTGGCCTACTCCTGTGGTGGTTGATATGATGCCTGATTCTCTGATGTGGAACCTCTCTCCTCTGTTTGGGTGAAGGGGTCAAAGTAACTAAATGGTGGCTTCTCCTGTGGTGGCTGATATGATGCCAGAATATGTGCTGTGGGGCCTCTCTCCTCTTCCTGGGTGCAGGGGTCAAAGTAACTCAATGGTGGCTTCTCCTGTGGTGGTTGATATGATGCCAGAATATGTGCTGTGGTGCCTCTCTCCTCTTCCTGGGTGCGGGGGTCAAAGTAACTCAATGGTGGCTTCTCCTGTGGTGGCTGATATGATGCCAGAATATGTGCTGTGGTGCCTCTCTCCTCTTCCTGGGTGCGGGGGTCAAAGTAACTCAATGGTGGCTTCTCCTGTGGTGGCTGATATGATGCCAGAATATGTGCTGTGGTGCCTCTCTCCTCTTCCTGGGTGCGGGGGTCAAAGTAACTCAATGGTGGCTTCTCCTGTGGTGGCTGATATGATGCCAGAATATGTGCTGTGGTGCCTCTCTCCTCTTCCTGGGTGCAGGGGGTCAAAGTAACTAAATGGTGGCTTCTCCTGTGGTGGTTGATATGATGCCTGATTCTCTGCTGTGAAACCTCTCTCCTCCATCTGGGTGTAGGGGTCAAAGTCTTTCAAAGTCGCCTTCTCCTGTGCTGATTGATATAAAGCTGATGGTTGTGCCATCTGACATGGTTGCCAGGGTCTGATTCAATGGGGGCCTACTCCTGTGGTGGGTGATCTAAATGCCTGATTCTCTGCTGTGAAACCTCTCTCCTCCGTCTGGGTGTAGGGGTCAAAGTCTTTCAAAGTCGCCTTCTCCTGTGCTGATTGATATGAAGCTGATGGTTGTGCCATCTGACATGGTTGCCGGGGTCCCATTAAATTGTGGCCTACTCCTGTGGTGGTTGATATGATGCCTGATTCTCTGATGTGGAACCTCTCTCCTCTGTTTGGGTGAAGGGGTCAAAGTAACTAAATGGTGGCTTCTCCTGTGGTGGCTGATATGATGCCAGAATATGTGCTGTGGGGCCTCTCTCCTCTTCCTGGGTGCAGGGGTCAAAGTAACTCAATGGTGGCTTCTCCTGTGGTGGCTGATATGATGCCAGAATATGTGCTGTGGTGCCTCTCTCCTCTTCCTGGGTGCGGGGGTCAAAGTAACTCAATGGTGGCTTCTCCTGTGGTGGCTGATATGATGCCAGAATATGTGCTGTGGTGCCTCTCTCCTCTTCCTGGGTGCGGGGGTCAAAGTAACTCAATGGTGGCTTCTCCTGTGGTGGCTGATATGATGCCAGAATATGTGCTGTGGTGCCTCTCTCCTCTTCCTGGGTGCAGGGGTCAAAGTAACTAAATGGTGGCTTCTCCTGTGGTGGTTGATATGATGCCTGATTCTCTGCTGTGAAACCTCTCTCCTCCATCTGGGTGTAGGGGTCAAAGTCTTTCAAAGTCGCCTTCTCCTGTGCTGATTGATATAAAGCTGATGGTTGTGCCATCTGACATGGTTGCCATGGTCTGATTCAATGGGGGCCTACTCCTGTGGTGGGTGATCTAAATGCCTGATTCTCTGCTGTGAAACCTCTCTCCTCCGTCTGGGTGTAGGGGTCAAAGTCTTTCAAAGTCGCCTTCTCCTGTGCTGATTGATATGAAGCTGATGGTTGTGCCATCTGACATGGTTGCCGGGGTCCCATTAAATTGTGGCCTACTCCTGTGGTGGTTGATATGATGCCTGATTCTCTGATGTGGAACCTCTCTCCTCTGTTTGGGTGAAGGGGTCAAAGTAACTAAATGGTGGCTTCTCCTGTTGTGGCTGATATGATGCCAGAATATGTGCTGTGGGGCCTCTCTCCTCTTCCTGGGTGCAGGGGTCAAAGTAACTCAATGGTGGCTTCTCCTGTGGTGGCTGATATGATGCCAGAATATGTGCTGTGGTGCCTCTCTCCTCTTCCTGGGTGCGGGGGTCAAAGTAACTCAATGGTGGCTTCTCCTGTGGTGGCTGATATGATGCCAGAATATGTGCTGTGGTGCCTCTCTCCTCTTCCTGGGTGCGGGGGTCAAAGTAACTCAATGGTGGCTTCTCCTGTGGTGGCTGAAATGATGCCAGAATATGTGCTGTGGTGCCTCTCTCCTCTTCCTGGGTGCAGGGGTCAAAGTAACTAAATGGTGGCTTCTCCTGTGGTGGTTGATATGATGCCTGATTCTCTGCTGTGAAACCTCTCTCCTCCATCTGGGTGTAGGGGTCAAAGTCTTTCAAAGTCGCCTTCTCCTGTGCTGATTGATATAAAGCTGATGGTTGTGCCATCTGACATGGTTGCCAGGGTCTGATTCAATGGGGGCCTACTCCTGTGGTGGGTGATCTAAATGCCTGATTCTCTGCTGTGAAACCTCTCTCCTCCGTCTGGGTGTAGGGGTCAAAGTCTTTCAAAGTCGCCTTCTCCTGTGCTGATTGATATGAAGCTGATGGTTGTGCCATCTGACATGGTTGCCGGGGTCCCATTAAATTGGGGCCTACTCCTGTGGTGGGTCATCTAAATGCCTGATTCTCTGCTTTGAAACCTCTCTCCTCCGTCCGGGTGTAGGGGTCAAAGTCTGTCAAAGTCGCCTTCTCCTGTGCTGATTGATATAAAGCTTATGCTTGTGCCATCTGACATGGTGTAACCTCTCTCCTCCGTCTGGGTGTAGGGGTCAAAGTAACTAAATGGTGGCCTACTCCTGTGGTGGGTGATATGATGCCTGGTTCTCTGCTGTGGGACCTCTCTCCTTTGTCTGGGTGCTGTGGTCAAAATAATAGTAAGTGACCTTCTCCATTGGTGGGTGACTTGAAGCCTGATTCTGTGCTATGGGACCTCACTCCAATTAATATTGTTAACTCATCATTTCCCTATCTACATTTGTTTGCAGGGGATTTAACTACATTTTGCTGCCTTTTGCAGCCCTCTAGCCCTTTCCGGGTGTGTTTTACAGCCTTTTTAGTGCCCAAAAGTTCGGGTCCCCATTGACTTCTATGGGGTTCGGGTTCGGGATGAAGTTCGGGTCGAGTTCGGATCCCGAACCCGAACATTTTTCGAAAGTTCGGCCGAACTCGTCGAACCCGAACATCCAGGTGTTCGCTCAACTCTAGCGTTGAGCAGTGCACACTTGATTTTATCCGATACTTGGTTGTGCAGGGAGGGCACGGCTCTCCTGGAGAAGTAGTGGCGGCTGGGAGCGACGTACTGTGGGACAGCAACCGACATGAGCATTTTGAAGCTGTCCGTCTCCACCAGCCTGAATGACAGCATTTCAAAGGCCAGCAGTTTATCGAGGGTGGCAGGGATCGAGGGTGGCTAGGTCGGAATTTACTCTTTTTTTCAAAGGTTTGCGAGATAAAGAGCTGAACGCTTCCGTGTGACATGGTGGAGATGCTTGGTGACAGAGGTGGTGTTGTTGGTGGCACATCCTCTGTTTGCTGGGCGGCAGGTGCCAACTTTCCTCCAGAGGCAGAGGAAGAGGCCGAGGCAGCAGCAGAAGACGGAGCAGGAGGGGCATGAGCCCTTTCTTGGTTTTGAAGGTGCTTACTCCACTGCAGCCCGTGTCTCGCATGTACATATATGCCTGGTCATGCAGGTTGTGCTAAGGTTCAGAACGTTAATGCATCGCTTCAGGCTCTGATGGCACAGCGTGCAAACCACTCAGGTCTTGTCGTCAGCACATTGTGTGAAGAAGTGCCATGCCAGGGAACTCCTTGAAGCTGCCTATGGTGTGCTCGGTCCCTGGTGATGGTGGCCAGTAGCAGGCGAAATGTTTTGGCGACAGCTGCTCTGCTTTTGCACCCTGCTCTGTCTTTTGCTACGCTGTTGGCTCGGTCTCACCACTGCCTCTTCATCCGAACTCTGAAAGTCAGTGGCACGACCTTCATTCCATGCGGGGTCTAGGACCTCATCGTCCCCTGCATCGTCTTCCACCCAGTCTTCCTCCCTGACCTCCTTTTCGGTCTGCACACTGCAGAAAGACGCAGCAGTGTCAGTGCATTCTATGTCTTCGACCCCTGGGGAAGGGCTAGGTGGATGCCCTTGGGAAACCCTGCCAGCAGAGTCTTCAAACAGCATAAGAGACTGCTGCATGATTTAAAGCTCAAACAGGTTCCCCGATATGCACGGGGGTGATGTGACAGACTGATGGGCATGGGTTTCAGGCGCCACCTGTGCGCTTTCTGCAGAAGACTGGCTGGGAGATAATGTGAACGTGCTGGATACACTTTCGGCCACCCAATTGACTAGCGCCTGTACTTGCTCAAGCCTTACCATCCTTAGAACGGCATTGAGCCCGACCAAATATCGCTGTAGATTCTGGCGGCTACTGGGACCTGAGGTAGTAGGTTCAGTAGGATGTGTAGCTGTGGCAGAACGGCCACTTCCTCTCCCAGCACCAGAGGCTCCACCAACACCACCACCACGACCATGACCGCGTCTCTTATTAGATGTTTGCCTCATAGTTAGTGTTCACCAAGCAAAGTGAAAAGTGGTTAAGTCTGCTAAAAATAATTAACTGCCAATAAAAACCCTGATGTAGGGTATTGCACTCAAATTTTTTTTTTTTTAACTCTATATGACAGCCGTATTTCTAGCCTAAATGTGACTCTCATGTGCAGTATATAAGAAGGTTTTTTTCACCCCAGTAACCAAATAGCTGTATTTCTGGCCTAAATGTGACACTCACTTATGCACGTCAAATCCCAGATGTGCAGAATATCAGAGGGTTTTTTCACCCCAGTAACCAAAAAGCCGTATTTCTGGCCTAAATGTGACACTCACTTATGCACGTCTAATCCCAGATGTGCAGTATATCAGAGGGGTTTTTCATCCCAGTAGGCAAAAAACTGTATTTCTGGCCTAAATGTGACACTCACTTATGCACGGCTAATCCCAGATGTGCAGTATATCAGAGGATTTTTTCACCCCAGTAAGCAAAAAGCTGTATTTCTGGCCTAAATGTGAGACTCACTTAAGCAAGTCTAATCCCAGATGTGCAGTATATCAGAGGGTTTTTTCACCCCAGTAACCAAAAAGCCGTATTTCTGGCATAAATGTGACACTCACTTATGCACGTCTAATCCCAGATGTGCAGTATATAGAGGATTTTTTCACCCCAGTAAGCAAAAAGCTGTATTTCTGGCCTAAATGTGAGACTCAATTAAGCAAGTCTAATCCCAGATGTGCAGTATATCAGAGGGTTTTTTCACCCCAGTAACCAAAAAGCCGTATTTCTGGCATAAATGTGACAGTCACTTATGCATGTCTTATCCCAGAAGTGCAGTATATCAGAGGGTTTTTTCACCGCAGTAACCAAAAAGCTGTATTTCTGGCCTAAATGTGACACTCACAAATGCACGTCTAATCCCAGATGTGCAGTATATCAGAGGGTTTTTTCACCCCAGTAAGCAAAAAGCCGTATTTCTGGCCTAAATGTGACACTCACTTATGCACGTTTAATCCTAGATGTGCACTATATGAAACAGATGTTTTTTTTCACCCCACTTACTTACACGCACTTCATACGTTTCAAAGGCTTTTGTCGACAATTACATGACATTTATGCAAAGAGTCAGTATTTGCAGTGTTGGCCCTTCTTTTTCAGGACCTCTGCAATTCGACTGGGCATGCTCTCAATCAACTTCTGGCCCAATTCCTGACTGATAGCAACCCATTTTTTCATAATCACTTCTTGCAGTTTGTCAGAATTAGTGGGTTTTTGTTTGTCCACCTGCCTCTTGAGGATTGACCACAAGTTCTCAATGGGATTAAGATCTGGGGAGTATCCAGGCCATGGACCCAAAATGTCAAAGTTTTTGTCCCTGAGCCACTTAGTTATCACTTTTGCCTTATGGCACGGTGCTCCATCATGCTGGAAAATGCATTGTTCTTCACCAAACTGTTGTTGGATTGTTGGAAGAAGTTGCTGTTGGAGGGTGTTTTGGTACCATTCTTTATTCATGGCTGTGTTTTTGGGCAAAATTGTGAGTGAGCCCACTCCCTTGGATGAGAAGCAACCCCACACATGAATGGTCTCAGGATGCTTTACTGTTGGCATGACACAGGACTGATGGTAGCGCTCACCTTTTCTTCTCCGGACAAGCCTTTTTCCAGATGCCCCAAAAAATCGGAAAGAGGCTTCATCGGAGATTATGACTTTGCCCCAGTCCTCTGCATGACATTCACCATACTTTCTGCAGAAGATCAATCTGTCCCTGGTGTTTTTTTTGGAAAGTAGTGGCTTCTTTGCTGCCCTTCTTGACACCAGGCCATCTTCCAAAAGTTTTCACCCCAGTAAGCAAAAAGCTGTATTTCTGGCCTAAATGTGACACTCACTTATGCACGTCTAATCCTAGATGTGCACTATATGAAACAGATGGGTTTTTTTTCACCCCAGTAAGCAAAAAGGTGTATTTCTGGCCAAAATGTTACACTCACTTATGCACGTCTAATCCTACATGTGCACTATATGAAAAAAAGTTTTTTTTTAACCCCAGTAAACAAAAAGCTGTATTTCTGGACTTGCAGACATGCAGATATCCTGTGCTGGTGCACTATAGTTGCATGAAAAGGCTGCCGATTATGTATTGATATTTTCAAACTGAAGAAAAAAAAGTTTGTTTTCAGCAGTAGTTGGCTCAGTGCAGGCTAAAAAAAAAGGTGCACTGCACCCACAAACACATTTGCTGTACAGTCGTGGCCAAAAGTTTTGAGAATGACACAAATATTAGTTTTCACAAAGTTTGCTGCTAAACTGCTTTTAGATCTTTGTTTCAGTTGTTTCTGTGATGTAGTGAAATATACTTACACGCACTTCATACGTTTCAAAGGCTTTTGTCGACAATTACATGACATTTATGCAAAGAGTCAGTATTTGCAGTGTTGGCCCTTCTTTTTCAGGACCTCTGCAATTCGACTGGGCATGCTCTCAATCAACTTCTGGCCCAATTCCTGACTGATAGCAACCCATTCTTTCATAATCACTTCTTGAAGTTTGTCAGAATTAGTGGGTTTTTGTTTGTCCACCCGCCTCTTGAGGATTGACCACAAGTTCTCAATGGGATTAAGATCTGGGGAGTTTCCAGGCCATGGACCCAAAATGTCAACGTTTTGGTCCCTGAGCCACTTAGTTATCACTTTTGCCTTATGGCACGGTGCTCCATCGTGCTGGAAAATGCATTGTTCTTCACCAAACTGTTGTTGGATTGTTGGAAGAAGTTGCTGTTGGAGGGTGTTTTGGTACCATTCTTTATTCATGGCTGTGTTTTTGGGCAAAATTGTGAGTGAACCCACTCCCTTGGATGAGAAGCAACCCCACACATGAATGGTCTCAGGATGCTTTACTGTTGGCATGACACAGGACTGATGGTAGTGCTCACCTTTTCTTCTCTGGACAAGCCTTTTTCCAGATGCCCCAAACAATCGGAAAGAGGCTTCATCTGAGATTATGACTTTGCCCCAGTCCTCAGCAGTCCATTCATCATACTTTCTGCAGAAGATCAATCTGTCCCTGCTGTTTTTTTTTGGAGAGAAGTGGCTTCTTTGCTGCTCTTCTTGACACCAGGCCATCTTCCAAAAGTCTTCGCCTCACTGTGCGTGCAGATGCGCTCACACCTGCCTGCTTCCATTCCTGAGCAAGCTCTGCACTGGTGGCACCCCAATCCAGCAGCTGAATCCTCTTTAGGAGACGATCCTGGCGCTTGCTGGATTTTCTTGGACGCCCTGAAGCCTTCTTAACAAGAATTGAACCTCTTTTCTTGAAGTTCTTGATGATCCTATAAATTGTTGATTGAGGTGCAATCTTAGTAGCCACAATATCCTTGCCTGTGAAGCCATTTTTATGCAACGCAATGATGGCTGCACGTGTTTCTTTGCAGGTCACCATGGTTAACAATGGAAGAACAATGATTTCAAGCATCACCCTCCTTTTAACATGTCAAGTCTGCCATTTTAATCCAATCAGCCTGACATAATGATCTCCAGCCTTGTGCTCGTCAACATTATCATCTGAGTTAACAAGACGATTACTGAAATGATCTCAGCAGGTCCTTTAATGACAGCAATGAAATGCAGTGGAAAGTTTTTTTGGGAATTAAGTTAATTTTCATGGCAAAGAAGGACTATGCAATTCATCTGATCACTCTTCATAACATTCTAGAGTGTTACGCTGAGCGCTCCGGGTCCCCTGCTGGTCTCGGAGCGCTCACAGCGTATGTCCCCAGGCAGCACTCCAGCGTCTCGGCGTGTGCGTCCTCGCTCTCTAGGGTGCGCGCACGCCGGGACTCTTAGATTCAAAGGACCAGTGCACCAGTGATTGGTGCCTGGTCCAAAGGGGTTATTAAGGGTTAAGGTTGTGAGAGGCAGTGCTGACTTAATTAGGCTGCACCTGTGCACTGCCCATTTATACCTTCTCCTCCCACAGCCTTCTGCCGGATCTTTGTGCCTTGTGCCTCAGAGAAAGCGTTCCCTATGATGTTAGTTTGCCTTACCTGTTGCCGTACCCGTTGCTACCGTCCACTCGCCTTTGAACCTTTGCCGCCTGCCCTGACCGCTGCTTCGTCCGACTACGCTCTTGCCTTCTCCCTGTGTACCACGCCTTATCAGTTGCCAGAGAGGTCGAGTTGTTACTAGGGGACACGACCTGGTAGTTACCGCCGCTGCAAATCCATCCCGCTTTGCGGCGGGCTCTGGTGAAGACCAGTAACTGCTTAGAACCGGTCCTCTAGTACAACCCGCGCCATCGCCTCTCTGGTTCAGAGGATTCACTACCTGTCCTGCCGGTTCGTGACAGTAAGATCCAGCCATGAATCCCACTGATGTTCCCCTGCCAAGCCTGGAGGACCTCACCACCATTGTGGCCCAGCAGGGTCAACAGCTGGCCCAGTTGACCGCTATGTTGCAGAAGCTCCTGCCTTCTCTGCAACAGCCAGCTCCTCCGTCTGCTCCTGCGGCATCACCTCCGCCTGCAGTTACCACCGGTTCCAGAATCCGTTTGTCCCTACCAGATAAATATGACGGAGATCCTAAGCAGTGCCGTGGGTTCTTGTCGCAGTGCTCTCTCCACCTCGAGCTTCTGTCCGACCAGTTTCCTTCTGAGCGAGCCAAGGTAGCCTTTATTCTCAGTTTACTGTCCGGGAAGGCCCTGGCCTGGGCTACACCACTATGGGACCGCGCAGATCCTGCCACCGCATCCGTCCAGAGCTTCTGCCTAGAGTTCCGGAATGTTTTTGAGGAGCCTGCCCGGGTTACCTCCGCAGAGACTGCCTTACTAAATTTGACCCAAGGAGGTTCTTCCGTGGGTAACTATGCCATTCAGTTCTTCTCTCTGGCCTCTGAGCTGAACTGGAACAATGAAGCCCTTTGTGCCACCTTCAAGAAAGGACTTAACAGTGAAGTAAAGGACGTTCTGGCTGCACATGAGCTTCCTTCCACTCTTTGTGACCTCATCTTGCTGGCCACTAGGATAGACAAACGTTTCGCCGGAAGACAGGAGGAACTCCTCCTTGAAAAGGAAAAAGCTCGTCCTAGACGCTTTCCTCGTCTGGCTCCCGTTTTTCCGCATCCACCTCAACCCGCTACTGGGTTTTCCACCGTGGAAGCCATGCAGGTGGATCGGTCACGCTTGACTCCGCAAGAACGAAGCCGCCGCAGAAACGAGAACCTGTTTGATCGTCTCCGAGGGGCTAAGATCTTCACTAAATTGGACCTCCGAGGGGCCTATAATCTGATCCGTATCCGTGAGGGAGACGAATGGAAGACCGCCTTTAACACAAGGGACGGACATTTTGAGTATTTGGTGATGCCCTTCGGCCTCTGCAACGCACCTGCTGTCTTCCAGGAATTCGTCAATTACATTTTCAGGGACTTACTTTACACCTGCGTGGTCGTATACCTGGATGATATCCTCATCTTTTCCTCCAATTTGGATCAACACCGGGTCCATGTGCAACAAGTTCTTACTCGTCTCAGGAGAAATCGCCTATACGCTAAACTTGAAAAATGTCTATTTGAACAGACCTCCCTGCCTTTCCTGGGATACATTATCTCAGCCCAAGGACTTCAAATGGACCCAGCCAAACTCTCGGCGGTTCTGGATTGGCCACGTCCCTCTGGTCTCCGAGCCATACAAAGATTTCTGGGCTTTGCGAATTACTACAGGCAATTCATCCCTCATTATTCCACTCTGGTAGCTCCTATCGTGGCCCTCACTAGAAAAGGAGCTAACCCCAAATCCTGGCCTTCCCAAGCTGAGGAAGCCTTCCAGTCCCTGAAATCCGCCTTTGCCTCTGCACCCGTTCTCTCTAGACCAGATTCCACCAAGCCCTTCTCTCTTGAAGTGGATGCCTCCTCGGTGGGAGCCGGAGCCGTCCTCACCTAGAAGTCTTCCAGGGGCAAGACTTCAACTTGTGGCTTCTTTTCAAAAACATTCTCTTCCGCAGAGAGAAATTACTCCATTGGGGACAGGGAACTGCTGGCTATTAAATTGGCACTGGAGGAATGGAGACATTTACTCGAGGGCGCCACACATCCTGTGTACATCTTCACGGACCACAAGAACCTGGCTTATCTCCAGTCTGCTCAGAGATTAAATCCCCGTCAGGCTCGTTGGTCTCTGTTCTTCGCCCGCTTTAACTTTGAGATCCATTTCCGTCCGGCTTGCAAGAACATTAGGGCAGATGCTCTGTCTCACTCCTCTGATGTGGTGGGCGACGAGTTAACACCTCGATATATTATCCCTCCAGAACGCCTTATTACAGTCGCTCCCGTGGACCTGTGCCTTCTTCCTCCTGGCAAATCCTACGTACCTCCACGTCAGCGGCTGCGAATTCTCAAGTGGGGCCACGCCTCCCCTTTTGCCGGTCATCCAGGGGTGCTAAAGTCTCTCCAACTAATCTCCCAAAGGTACTGGTGGCCTTCTCTGGAGAAAGATGTCTCGGACTTCGTCCAGGCCTGTATGATTTGCGCCCGGGATAAATCGCCTCGCCAGAGACCAGCGGGTCTCCTCTTGCCTCTACCTGTTCCTGAAGTTCCCTGGTCTCACATTGCCATGGACTTTATTACTGATCTTCCCTCCTCCCATGGCAAGTCCGTTATTTGGGTCGTGGTGGATCGCTTCTCCAAGATGGCTCACTTTGTACCCCTGCCCGGTCTACCCTCTGCACCCTTGTTGGCCAAACAATTTTTCCAACACATTTTCCGTCTCCATGGCCTTCCCAAACATATTGTCTCGGATTGTGGGGTACAATTCGTCTCCAAATTCTGGAGGGCTCTATGTGCCCAGCTCGGGATCAAATTGGACTTTTCTTCTTCGTACCACCCTCAATCTAACGGCCAAGTAGAACGGGTAAACCAGATTTTGGGTGACTATCTGCGTCACTTTGTATCCTCTCGCCATGACGACTGGGCTGATCTACTTCCCTGGGCGGAGTTCTCCTACAACTACAAACAATCCTCTGCCTCTAACAAGTCTCCTTTCTTTGTAGTTTTTGGCTGTCATCCTCTTCCACCGCTGCCGCAGTCTCCCACTCCTTCTTCTGTACCTGCCGTTGACAGTCTTGTACAGGATTTTTCCTCCATCTGGCGAGAAACCCACGCTGCTCTCCTCAGGGCTTCCGCCCGTATGAAGGTTCAAGCTGACAAGAGACGCAGATCTCCACCGGAATTTCGCCCGGGTGACAAGGTGTGGCTCTCCTCTAGGTACATCCGATTTAGGGTCCCAAGTTACAAGTTGGGCCCTCGTTTCTTGGGACCCTATAAAATCAAGAGTCGTATCAATCAAGTTTCTTATCAGCTCCATCTTCCTCCCTCCCTCCGAATCCATAACTCCTTCCATGTCTCCCTTCTTAAACCTGGTATCTTTAACTGTTTTTCTCCCAAGCTTGTTTCTAGCACCCCTGTCGCCGGTACCTCCGATATATTCTCTGTCAAGGAGATCTTGGCGACCAAGATCTCCCGGGAGAAAAGATTTTTTTTGCCGACTGGGAGGGCTGCGGTCCTGAGGAGAGGTCATGGGAGCCGGAGGAGAACATCCTGGACCGCAGTCTCATCCGCAAGTTCTTCGGTACCAAAAAGGGAGGGAGACCAAAGGAGGGGGGTACTGTTACGCTGAGCGCTCCGGGTCCCCTGCTGGTCTCGGAGCGCTCACAGCGTATGTCCCCAGGCAGCACTCCAGCGTCTCGGCGTGTGCGTCCCGGGCGCGCGCACGCCGGGACTCTTAGATTCAAAGGACCAGTGCACCAGTGATTGGTGCCTGGTCCAAAGGGGTTATTAAGGGTTAAGGTTGTGAGAGGCAGTGCTGACTTAATTAGGCTGCACCTGTGCACTGCCCATTTATACCTTCTCCTCCCACAGCCTTCTGCCGGATCTTTGTGCCTTGTGCCTCAGAGAAAGCGTTCCCTATGATGTTAGTTTGCCTTACCTGTTGCCGTACCCGTTGTTACCGTCCACTCGCCTTTGAACCTTTGCCGCCTGCCCTGACCGCTGCTTCGTCCGACTACGCTCTTGCCTTCTCCCTGTGTACCACGCCTTATCAGTTGCCAGAGAGGTCGAGTTGTTACTAGGGGACACGACCTGGTAGTTACCGCCGCTGCAAATCCATCCCGCTTTGCGGCGGGCTCTGGTGAAGACCAGTAACTGCTTAGAACCGGTCCTCTAGTACAACCCGCGCCATCGCCTCTCTGGTGCAGAGGATTCACTACCTGTCCAGCCGGTTCGTGACATAGAGTATATGCAAATTTCTATTATAAAAACTTAAGCAGCAACTTTTCCAATTTCCAATATTTATCTAATTCTCAAAACTTTTGGCCACGACTGTATGCCCCTTCTGATGCAACCCATTATCTTATTGGCCTTGGCATCAGCTGCCTGACACTGGTTTTTGCAGCTTAGTTTGCTGTTTATTAAAATTCCTAGATCCTTTTCCATGTCAGTGTTACCGAGTGTTTTATCATTTAGTATGTACGGGTGACTTGCATTATTCCTTCCCATGTGCATAACTTTACATTTGTCAGTGTTAAACCTCATCTGCCACTTATCTGCCCAAGCCTCCAATCTATCCAGATCCCTCTGTAGTAGTATACTGTCCTCTTCAGTGTTACGTCAATTACTTTACACAGTTTAGTGTCATCTGCGAAAATTAATACTTTACTATGCAAGCCTTCTACAAGATCATTAATAAATATATTAAAGAGAATAGGGCCCAATACTGACCCCTGAGGTACCCCACTAGTGACAGTGACCCAATCTGAGTGTGTACTGTTAATAACCACCCTCTGTTTTCTATCATTTAGCCAGTTACTTACCAACATACAGACGTTTTCTCCCAGTCCGAGCATTCTCATTTTATATACTAACCTTTTATGTGGTACAGTGTCAAATGCTTTGGAGAAGTCCAGATATACGACATCCATTGATTCGCCGCTGTCAAGTCTAGAACTTTCCTCCTCATAGAAACTGATTAAATTAGTTTGGCATGACCGATCCCTCACGAAGCCATGCTGATATGGCGTTATTTGCTTATTTCCGTTGAGATGCTCTAAGATAGCATCTCTCAGAAAACCTTCTAACAGTTTACCCACAATAGATGTTAAACTTACCGGCCTATAGTTTCCAGGCTCTGTTTTTGGACCCTTTTTGAATATTGGCACCACATTTGCCATGCGCCAATCCTGTGGGACATTCCCTGTCAGTATAGAGTCCGCAAATATCAGAAATAAGGGTCTGGCTAGGACATTACTTAATTCCCTTAGGATACGGGGGTGTATGCCATCCAGTCCTGGCGATTTGTCTATTTTAATCTTTTTAAGTCGCTGATGTACTTCTTCCTGGGTCAGACAGGACACTTTTAATGGGGAATTTATTTTTACATTCTGCATGTCATCTGACAGTTTATTTTCCTCAGTGAATACATTGGAGAAAAAAATATTTAACAGCTTTGCTTTCTCCTCGTCGCTCTCTGCTACTCCCCCCTCATTACTCTTTAAAGGGCCGACACCTTCAGATTTATACTTTTTAACATTTATATAATTGAAGAACATTTTAGGGTTAGTTTACTCTCTTTGGCAATTAATCTCTCGGTCTCTAGTTTGGCTGCTTTTATTTGTTTTTTACATGCTCTATTTTTTTCCTTATAGTTTTTCAGTGCTTCCGTGCTACCCTCCTGTTTTAGTGATTTATATGCTTTCTTTTTGTCATTTATTGCTTTCTTTACAGTTCTATTTATCCACATTGGTTTCTTTTTGTTCCTTAACCTTTTATTCCCTTTTATGTACCTCTCACAATGAGATTTTAAGATGTTTTTAAAGATATCCCATTTTGTGTATTTTTATTTTTGAGGACTTTGTCCCAGTTAGTTAGGCCTATGGCCTCTCTTAGTTGGCTAAATTTAGCTTTTTTGAAGTTTGGTATTTTTGTTCCTCCCTGTAGAAACGCTCTTTTGAATGATAATTGGAAGGTTATTACTTTATGGTCACTATTTCCCAGGTGTTCACCAACCTGCACGTCTGTTGTTCTGTCGGGCCTATTGGTTAATACTAAGTCCAGTATGGCCGTCCCTCTAGTCGGGTCCTGAACCAGTTGGGAGAGGTAATTGTCTTTGGTTATTGCCAAGAACCTGTTTCACTAATGAGATATACAAGTTTCAGTTTCCCAGTCTATATCTGGGTAGTTGAAGTCCCCCATAATAACCACCTCATTATGATTTGCCGCCTGGTCTATCTTGTTTAGTAGTAGATTTTCTGTGGACACTGGTATATTAGGTGGTTTATAGTAAACTCCTATTAGTAATTTATTGTTGTTTTTAGCTCCATGTATCTCTACCCACAGTGACTCCACATGTTCATGTCCCTCACTTATATATTCCCGGAGTGTGGGCTTTAGACAGGACTTTACATAAAGGCAAACCCCTCCCCCTCTCCGGTTTTGACGATCCTTTCTAAACAGACTGTAACCTTGTACATTAACTGCCCAGTCATAGCTATCATCCAGCCATGTCTCAGTTATTCCCACTATGTCATAGTCCTCCTCACACATCACTAATTACAGCTCCCCAGTTTTATTAGTCAGGCTTCTGGCATTAGTATACATACATTTGAGAGGTTTATGTATATTTTTTACCCTACACCTTTCCTTCTGAACTGTTCTAGTCCCTCCTTCCATTCCTCCCACAGTCCCACTACCTTGCCCCCGGTCTCTATCTGCACTATCTTCCCCTCTTATAGTGTAATTTCCCTCCCCCCAGTCTCTAGTTTAAACACTCCTCCAACATTCTAGCCATCTTTCTCCCCAGCACAGCTGCCCCTTCCCCATTGAGGTGCACCCCGATTGAGCTTGTAGCCGATAGAGAAGTCGGCCCAGTTCTCCAGGAACCCAAACCCCTCCTTCCTACACCAGTTCTTGAGCCACTTGTTAATCTCCCTAATCTCCCACTGCCTTTCTTGTGTGGCTCGTGGTACAGGCAGTATTTCGGAAAATACTACCTTTGAGGTCCTTGCCCTAAGCTTTTGACCTGGATCTTCTCCAGCCCTTCCCAGTAATCTGTCAACCTGACCTGCGATGTTTCGAACTCTAGCGCCAGGAAGACAGCACACTGTTCGGCGATCACGGTCTTTGTGACAGATATCCCTATCTGTTCCCCTAATAATGGAGTCTCCCACTACCAGCAGCTGTCTGGCCTGCCCTGCTCTCCTGGTTCCCTGCTTACTGGAGCTGACATTCCCCTGACTGGCAAAGGAAGTGTCCGGCTGCAGCAGTGCCGTCCCTGGACTGACATCCCACTCATCTGCCAAACGTGCAAACTTGTTGGGGTGTGTCAGATCAGGACTAGCCTCCCTGGCACTCTTCCCTCTACCCCGCTTTCTAACTGTTACCCAGCTAGCTACCTCACTTTCCTCAGCCTCCTCTCTGTCACCCTCCCCCTCATCTACCCCAAAGAGTGCTTGCTCGGTGAGAAGCAAACTCTTTTGCAAATTGTCAATGCCTCTCAGTGTTGCAACTTGCCCGTTTAGAGACTCAATTTGCGATTCCAGACGGGTAATTTGCTCACATCTTGAACAAAGATATACAGTCGTGGCCAAAAGTTTTGAGAATGACACAAATATTAGTTTTCACAATGTTTGCTGCTAAACTGCTTTTAGATCTTTGTTTCAGTTGTTTCTGTGATGTAGTGAAATATACTTACACGCACTTCATACGTTTCAAAGGCTTTTATCGACAATTACATGACATTTATGCAAAGAGTCAGTATTTGCAGTGTTGGCCCTTCTTTTTCAGGACCTCTGCAATTCGAATGGGCATGCTCTCAATCAACTTCTGGGCCAATTCCTGACTTATAGCAACCCATTCTTTCATAATCACTTCTTGGAGTTTGTCAGAATTAGTGGGTTTTTGTTTGTCCACCCGCCTCTTGAGGATTGACCACAAGTGCTCAATGGGATTAAGATCTGGGGAGTTTCCAGGCCATGGACCCAAAATGTCAACGTTTTGATCCCCGAGCCACTTAGTTATCACTTTTGCCTTATGGCACGGTGCTCCATCGTGCTGGAAAATGCATTGTTATTCACCAAACTGTTGTTGGATTGTTGGAAGAAGTTGCTGTTGGAGGGTGTTTTGGTACCATTCTTTATGCATGGCTGTGTTTTTGGTCAAAATTGTGAGTGAGCCCACTCCCTTGGATGAGAAGCAACCCCACACATGAATAGTCTCAGGATGCTTTACTGTTGGCATGACACAGGACTGATGGTAGCGCTCACCTTTTTTTCTCCGGACAAGCCTTTTTCCAGATGCCCCAAACAATCGGAAAGAGGCTTCATCGGAGAATATGACTTTGCCCCAGTCCTCAGCAGTCCATTCACCATACTTTCTGCAGAAGATCAATCTGTCCCTGATGTTTTTTTTGGAGAGAAGTGGCTTCTTTGCTGCCCTTCTTGACACCAGGCCATCTTCCAAAAGTCTTTGCCCTACTGTGCGTGCAGATGCGCTCACACCTGCCTGCTGCCATTCCTGAGCAAGCTCTGCACTGGTGGCACTCCGATCCCGCAGCTGAATCCTCTTTAGGAGACAATCCTGGCGCTTGCTGGACTTTCTTGGATGCCCTGAAGCCTTCTTAACAAGAATTGAACCTCTCTCCTTGAAGTTCTTGATGATCCTATAAATTGTTGATTGAGGTGCAATCTTAGTAGCCACAATATCCTTGCCTGTGAAGCCAATTTTATGCAACCAATGATGGCTGCACGCGTTTCTTTGCAGGTCACTATGGTTAAGAATGGAAGAACAATGATTTCAAGCATCACCCTCCTTTAAAATGTCAAGTCTGCCATTTTAACCCAATCAGCCTGACATAATGATCTCCAGCCTTGTGCTCGTCAACATTCTCACCTGAGTTAACCAGACGATTATGGAAATTATCTCAGCAGGTCCTTTAATGACAGCAATCAAATGCAGTGGAAAGGTTTTTTGGGAATAAGTTAATTTTCATGGCAAAGAAGGACTATGCAATTCATCTGATCACTCTTTATAACATTCTGGAGTATTTCCAAATTGCTATTATAAAAACTTAACCAGCAACTTTTCCAATTTCCAATATTTATGTAATTCTCAAAACTTTTGGCCACGATAAATATGATTTAGAATTAGACCCTGTCTGCTGTAGTTGAAGGACTACCTAGAATTAAGCCAACAACACACAAGGAAAATATATCCAACCTTAGTTTCCAACTCCTTTTCTTAAACTCCTTTTTTTTTTAACTCCACTTAATAAGAAGCCCACTTAGTAGAGCAAGCCTCAGGAAGAGCAAGCTCAGGGAGTTTAGTGGTTTAATTTATAGCATTCCCTTAATCAAGCAGAGAAAAAAAAATGGGTTTAAATGGCAACACCCAGCATAAAAAAAAAAGGTTTTAAATGGCAGTACTAAAATGCAAAAACTTAACTTTCAAAGATCTCTGCTTCAAGCCACAATCAGCCACCTGTAATGACTCCCACAAAATCACACTCAGCACTAGAACTTCTTTTTTTTTAACTCCACTTAATAAGAAGCCCACTTAGTAGAGCAAGCCTCAGGAAGAGCAAGATTTATACTGTAAAAAAAACATTTCCCAAACTTCGACTCATCAGAGCCAATACATTCTAATACTGTATAGAGCGCTCACTCCGTACAGTATTAAAACTACGTTTTATGCGAATCGACTTGTTTCATCCGAAGTCGATTCGCTCATCCCTACACCTTACCACCCAAAAAATAAAATAAAAAGCAACCAAAATTGTACCAATAAAAAGTACCATATTTTTCGCCCTATAAGATGCATCGGCCCATAAGACGCACCTATGTTTTAGAGGAGGACAATAAGAAAAAAATATTTTTCATTACACCTCAGGTCAGACCACTAATCAGACCCCCAATATTAATCAGACCCGAGCTCACAGCCCCAATCAGATCCCCAATGTTAATAAGACCTCAGCTCAGACCCCAATGTGAACGACCCCCAATCAGACCTCAGATGAGACCCCATGCCTCATATCAGTCCCCCAGCCACATGTAATCAGCCCCCAGTCATATATATAATTAGCCCCCAGTCATATATACACTGCTCAAAAAAATAAAGGGAACACAAAAATAACACATCCTAGATCTGAATTAATTAAATATTCTTCTGAAATACTTTGTTCTTTACATAGTTGAATGTGCTGACAACAAAATCACACAAAGATAAAAAAATGGAAATCAAATTTTTCAATCCATGGAGGTTTGGATTTGGAGTCACACTCAAAATTAAAGTGGAAAAACACACTACAGGCTGATCCAACTTTGATGTAATGTCCTTAAAACAAGTCAAAATGAGGCTCAGTAGTGTGTGTGGCCTCCACGTGCCCGTATGACCTCCCTACAACGCCTGTGCATGCTCCTGATGAGGTGGCGGACAGTCTCCTGAGGGATCTCCTCCCAGACCTGGACTAAAGCATCTGCCTACTCCTGGACAGTCTGTGGTGCAACGTGACGTTGGTGGATAGAGCGAGACATGTGCAATGATCAGGACACTGGGTCAGTGGGCATGCTATGCAGTGGGTCAGATTTAGGTGTAACTAAGTTCGTGACGCCAGTTGCAGCTTGCGCAGGTACTGTAAAAGGGCCCTTTAAGATGGTATAGCTCATGTACTAGGTTAGGAATGCCAGAGGGGGATATTGTCTGTGTATTGTGTCAACGGTGTCTCCTACCTTAGTACTGCTGGACTCCTGTATCCTGGCTCACATGCAACAAATTTGAGTGTTGTAAATAGGAGTAATGGAGGAATGATGGAATTCCACACAGAAGATAGGGTCCAACTTGTCTTTACTTGAGGTTATCTTATGCAGCTTTAGATCCATACAATTTACAGCAATAGTCTAGGATCCAAGCAGGTATTGGCAATATGTGGCAGGAATCTATATATATATATTCTGCATCTAGTACATACGCCTTTAAGAATCTGGCAGGTATCTGTCTTCTGCTCTGTCTATCTTCTGCTTTGTTTGGGCCTGACTAGCTATGGAGGTACTTATCTTCTCCTTGTATTTGGAATCTGTACTTACAGGACTGCTCGCAGGGAATGGTGGTTTCTTCCTGGAGATCTAGTAGTTCTGAAGATGGCTGCTTTCCTTGTCATCCAGCTGAGGTAAGGAACTCAGGCTGGGAAGGTTGCTTTGGGCCTCAGCAAAGGCCTGAATCCTTGGTTGGGATCCCTGTTTTTCTGGGATCTCTTATTCACACAGCCTACCCTAACAGGGGGTGGCTGGTACACTGCCTAGAACTTTCTGTCCTCCCTCTGATGTAGGATGTGGGAACATTCCACTCCTCCTCATATAGGGGAAGCTAGCCTGGAATGGAATATTCCAGTCTAGGTATACTAACTTGCCTTATTCTGTCTACATATTGCTGCCACCTGCTGGTGTACATTTGGAATTACAGAAAATACATTCAATACAGACATAGAAATGGCATACAATTTAAATGCAATGTCAGGTTACACAGGGTGACAACACATCTACACTTTAACATCATGAAGCTGGGTGACAGAGTTTTAGTGACATACTCTGGGATGTTACCTACCCGCTTACTTTAAGTGAAGCCGTCCTCGGCGTATGCTACGATAAGAGGAAGAAGCTCTGGGTACCCAATAAATACAAAGTGCTGCATGACTATACATCTAATGACAGACAAAGACAAAACATATAACGGTTTCCTCAAGGTTCCTGCCCGCTAGCATAAGGTGTCCAACACACAGTTTCCTTATCTTGGTATAACCAGGTAACCTAAATACTGCACAAAGCATGCATCGCTGACTGACTTTGTATGTTCTGGCCATGAACATCAAAGAGAGCATGGGGGTGTCTTTACTCCGTAATACCACCATTATGTAATGCAAAGCCCGCAAATGAAAGGGTGGCTTTATCCTGTATTCCCTTCCCTGCATCATAGCCTGAAGAAATTTGGCTTATAGCACGATCACTATGATGTCTAAGAGGAAGCTAAGTTGTGGCTCTACGGCTTGAGGTACCATACCTTAGGCAAAAGGCTCAGAAGGGGAGGTATGCGTCGTCTCCGTGTCTTCTGGCAATGTCACAGGAGGAGGGCAGTACGTTCCCATGGATCTCCTGGAAATGAGACACCTCCGGATGGGAACAATCCGGAACATAAAACAAGTGGAAAGGAGCAGCCTAGGGCTTCTAACGATTCCCGATGCAACAGGGGTACCTGTGAAGTAACTAGACCTGTCAGGACTTACCATTTGGTCCTACCCTGGGTACCTATGGGTATATATCACCGGGTGTAGGCCATTGGTGTACAACGTCCGTATAATGACAGTCCGTATGAAGGGGGGAAGAGAACAAGAGCTGTAAAAAGGCGTTAAGTAAGTTGCTACATTTTATTTTCAAGTGCAATGGTAAGTGCAATCATGGTAGACAGTACATAAAATCACATTGTGGCACCTAGAGAGATAATACACACAATGGGCAGGATATCTTGAACATTACATAACATTTGTAAACTGGTTACAATGACATAAGTTATTAAATAGCATGACAATTAAATGCAAGCTTTTATGTTGCAGACATTCCATAAAATAGTGCAAATTTTATAAGTGCAAGGGATAGGCTCAACAATAAGGCTACTTTCACACTTGCGTTCAAAGCGGGTCCGTATGTTGTCTGCACAGACGGATCCGCTCCTATAATGCAGACGTTTGAATCCGTTCAGAACGGATCCGTCTGCATTATAGTTTTGAAAAAATTCTAAGTGTGAAAGTAGTTCAGACGGATCCGTCCAGACTTTACATTGAAAGTCAATGGGGACGGATCCGTTTGAAAATTGAGCCATATTGTGTCATCTTCAAACGGATCCGTCCCCATTGACTTACATTGTAAGTCTGGACGGATCCGTTTGCCTCCGCACGGCTAGGCGGACACCCGAACGCTGCAAGCAGCGTTCGGGTGTCCGCCTGCTGAGCGGAGCGGAGGCTGAACGCTGCCAGACTGATGCATTCTGAGCGGATCCGCATCCACTCAGAATGCATAAGGGCAGTACGGATGCGTTCGGGGCCGCTTGTGAGACCCTTCAAACGGAGCTCACAAGCAGAGCCCCGAACGCTAGTGTGAAAGTGTCCTAACTTGAGTCCGTATTCCTGGAAGTGCTTAAAGTAGAATCCTCTGGAATCTGATAAAAGTTCTCTTGCAATCCACAGGGCAAAAGTTAATTGTAATCCAAAGGGTTAAAATGTCATAAAATAACAGCAGGCTATCTGGTAACCTGAGGAAGGGGATAAAACTTCCAACTTGGATGTAAGGGGGTTAAGTGCTGATGGGGGGAGTCCTAACTGACATGACCATCTGGATGAGGACAACAATGGCAGCCTGAAACAAAAACGGTTAAAAGCACAACATGCCAACAGGTCCTCACCCGTCAGGTAGCAGTCCACGGAGTGGCTCCAGAACAGTGTCACTTTAGACTTTCTTCATGATGGGGACACCTTACAGGTAGGTGTCCAGCTCTTCATCGCTGCTTGAGCTGCTGAAGTGCATGAGAGGTAATTCTTGCCTCTGCTGGTAGCTCAAGGTAGTGTTGGTTGTAGTGCGCCAGCGGCCTCTACCTGTGACTGTAGGGATTGGTTGGACAGCCAACCTGGAAAATGTAGCTGTTGCTTGCTGCAGACCGGGATCCACAGCCGGTGCAGGAAGGGGAAGAACTTCTGGTTTCAAAGGCTCAGGGAGTGCTGTAACATTAGCCTGTGGCTGCTTCCATGGGAGCATGTAGGGTGGCATGAAGCATGGCTGGACCTTAGGATTAAAGGTCAATACTGAATTATTTATCTGTCCAACCCGCAGGGTTGGTGGCGGTGATAAATCTGGAATCAAGGGTGCAGGGGCTGGCTGTGCCTTTTCCTTGAAAACCAGCCGGCCGTCTGGAGTTTCCTGCAGGCATCTGGTCCTAGCTGCAGAGCCTAGATCTTCCTGCCAGGTCTCTGGGGTGATGGCAGGGGAGAGAGGTTTCTGGAGCAGGGTGACTCCAGCTGCAAATAGTCCTTGCATGGACCGCATGGGGGTATATTCAACTTGGTCCCCAATATACAAGTTATGCCTCTCCTGGGGCAAGTAGTGGCGTTTCACTGATCTGCGGCCTACAAACACTTCTGTGCCTGAATGGTTGTCCTGGAGGAAACCCACGCCTCTTTCTACAGAGAACCATAGGACGGTTCCTGTACGCCTGGTCAGGATGGGATCTCCAGACTGGGGGCAATCAAGGACCTCCTTCACCCACTCTTCTACAGCTGACTTGTACTCCCAAGCCGTCTGGGCAAATGCGGTAATTTCGTGGGGCACCTCTGGGTTAAGGCTACTGAGCTGGGTGTAGCTGGGCGGTGGAGTGGAATCCCTGGCCACCTCCACCGCACCAGTAGGTGGCTGTGGCTTGGTAGGCCGAAGATTGATAGGCGGTGCCGGGGTCTCAGGACGTGGCGGTGGAACGGACGTGGACCGGGCCTGGGCCTCAGGGAGTGGGGTAGCTCCTACCTGATGTCGTGGCCGGGCGGCCGGTTCCGGTGTCCTCTGCTGTTCCTCCCGGGGTTCGGGCGCCATCTGGTTAACTGGCCTCCTCTCTGCTGGTGGAGTGACGTCAGCGACGGCCTCTGCGGGAGCGGGTACGACGTCCACGTCCATCTGGGCAGATGCGTCGCCTTCCGCGGGTGCACTGTATACGGCGGAGGGATCCACGGCCTCCTGGTATTCTATTACCAGATCCGGAACACCACTAGCAGGAACCGGGACTTCTTCATGCGTCTGCTCAGGCATCTCCGGTAGCTCAGGTAGGGTAGACGCAGCAGGGATCTGGAGCGCAGGGGTATTCACATCCTCCGGTCTGGCGCCAAGAGCTGAGGGTCCGCGTCTCTGTATCAGTTGAGAGACCCGGATCTCCATCGGTTGTACTGGGTACACATCCTCCCCATCGATTGACATGGCATTCCATCTTGGTCGCGGATAGGCCATCTTCGCTGTGCTCCGGCACACACTGATTGCTAACACTAAAGGAGGGGCACAGAGGGTGGAGTTTTTATCACCTCTGGCCTGATCATAGACAAGTCCATAGAGGGCGTTCTCCAAGTTTCCCGCTTCTGAAGGGGTGTATTCGATATCTTCACGCTTTTCCTGAGGGGGTGTAGTCATATTTTCCCGCTTCTGGGGAAGGGGGCGTATTCCTCATTTTCGCGCTCCTGGGAGGGCGTTTCTGGGTTCCTTTGTCTTTAAGCATGAAGATGCAGCGCCATTTTGGAGCGAATATGGCGAATCTCCACAATGCCGAATTAACACTTTGTGTGCAGCAGCGCACCTGCAGCGCTTTCAGAACTCAGCAAAACAAGTAAGAAAGTCACTTTTTAAGCGGTTTTGGTACAATCTTCAGCCCTGATTGTTATACTGTGAACATGCAGTTTTTAAGTCCGTTTTTTGGTGCAATTAGATGCAGTTCTGCTGTTAGGGATGGACACACAATACAATACAATCCTGTTCGTGACGCCACTTGATGCAATGAGCAGGACACTGGGTCAGTGGGCATGCTATGCAGTGGGTCCGATTTAGGTGTAACTAAGTTCGTGACGCCAGTTGCAGCTTGCGCAGGTACTGTAAAAGGGCCCTTTAAGATGGTATAGCTCATGTACTAGGTTAGGAATGCCAGAGGGGGATATTGTCTCTGTATTGTGTCAACGGTGTCTCCTACCTTAGTACGGCTCACATGCAACAAATTGGAGTGTTATAAATAGGAGTAATGGAGGAATGATGGAATTCCACACAGAAGATAGGGTCCAACTTGTCTTTACTTGAGGTTATCTTATGCATCTTTAGATCCATACAATTTACAGCAATAGTCTAGGATCCCAGCAGGTATTGGCAATATGTGGCAGGAATCTATATATATATATTCTGCATCTAGTACATACGCCTTTAAGAATCTGGCAGGTATCTGTCTTCTGCTCTGTCTATCTTCTGCTTTGTTTGGGCCTGACTAGCTATGGAGGTACTTATCTTCTCCTTGTATTTGGAATCTGTACTTACAGGACTGCTCGCAGGGAATGGTGGTTTCTTCCTGGAGATCTAGTAGTTCTGAAGATGGCTGCTTTCCTTGTCATCCAGCTGAGGTAAGGAACTCAGGCTGGGAAGGTTGCTTTGGGCCTCAGCAAAGGCCTGAATCCTTGGTTGGGATCCCTGTTTTTCTGGGAGCTCCTATTCACACAGCCTACCCCAACAGGGGGTGGCTGGTACACTGCCTAGAACTTTCTGTCCTCCCTCTGAAGTAGGATGTGGGAACATTCCACTCCTCCTCAGATAGGGGGTAGCTAGCCTGGAATGGAATATTCCAGTCTAGGTATACTAACTTGCTTTATTCTGTCTACATATTGCTGCCACCTGCTGGTGTACATTTATAATTACAGCAAATACATTCAATACAGACATAGAAATGGCATACAATATAAATGCAATGTCAGGTTACATAGGGTGACAACACATCTACACTTTAACATCATGAAGCTGGGTGACAGAGTTTTAGTGACATACTTTGGGATGTTACACATGATGTCCCAGATGTGCTCAATTGGATTCAGGTCTGGGGAACGGGCGGGCCAGTCCATAGCATCAATACCTTCGTCTTGCAGGAACTGCTGACACACTCCAGCCACATGAGGTCTAGCATTGTCTTGCATTAGGAGGAACCCAGTGCCAAGCGCACCAGCATATGGTCTCACAAGGGGTCTGAGGATCTCATCTCAGTACCTAATGGCAGTCAGGCTACCTCTGGCAAGCACATGGAGGGCTGTGCGGCCCTCCAAAGAAATGCCACCCCACACCATTACTGACCCAATGCCAAACCGGTCATGCTGGAGGATGTTGCAGGCAGCAGAACGTTCTCCACGGCGTCTCCAGACTCTGTCACATCTGTCACATGTGCTCAGTGTGAACCTGCTTTCATCTGTGAAGAGCACAGGGCGCCAGTGGCGAATTTGCCAATCTTGGTGTTCTCTGGCAAATGCCAAACGTCCTGCACGGTGTTGGGCTGTAAGCATAACCCCCACCTGTGGATGTCGGGCCCTTATATCACCCTCATGGAGTCTGTTTCTGACCGTTTGAGCAGACACATGCACATTTGTGGCCTGCTGGAGGTCATTTTGCAGGGCTCTGGCAGTGCTCCTCCTGTTCCTCCTTGCACAAAGGCGGAGGTAGCGGTCCTGCTGCTGGGTTGTTGCCCTCTTACGGCCTCCTCCACGTCTCCTGATGTACTGGCCTGTCTCCTGGTAGCGCCATGCTCTGGACACTACGCTGACAGACACAGCAAACCTTCTTGCCACAGCTCGCATTGATGTGCCATCCTGGATAAGCTGCACTACCTGAGCCACTTGTGTGGGTTGTAGACTCCGTCTCATGCTACCACTAGAGTGAAAGCACCGCCAGCACTCAAAAGTGACCAAATCATCAGCCAGGAAGCATAGGAACTGAGACGTGGTCTGTGGTCACCACCTGCAGAACCACTCCTTTTTTGGGGGTGTCTTGCTAATTGCCTATAATTTACACCTGTTGTCTATCCCATTTGCACAACATTATGTGAAATTGATTGTCACTCAGTGTTGCTTCCTAAGTGGACAGTTTGATTTAACAGTGTGATTGACTTGGAGTTTCATTGTGTTGTTTAGGTGTTCCCTTTATTTTTTTGAGCAGTGTATATTATCAGCCCCCAGTCAAATAATCAGCTCCCAGCCTCAGATCACAAAATAAATAAACCACTTACCTCTCCTACTCCTGGACGCCGCCACTCTTCTCCTCCAGCGCGATCCTCTTTATCCTGCCGTCGGCTGTGCTGTGAACTGGCGGGCAAATCGTGAGGTCACAGAGCGCCCTCACGCTGTGCGCAGCCACTGCACAGCCGACAGCCGAATAGTTCCCGGCGAACATAGCTTGTTTGCGTTCGCCGCGGCGGGCGAACATATGCGATGTTCGGTCCGCCCCCTACTCGTCATCATTGTGTAAACTTTGACCCTGTACCTCACAGTCAGCAGACATATTCCAGCCAATCAGCAGCAGACCCTCCCTCCCAGACCCTCCCACCTCCTGGACAGCATCCATTTTAGATTCATTCGGAAGCTGCATTCTTAGTGAGAGGAGGGACAGTGTAGCTGCTGCTAATTTAATAGGGAAATCGATAGCTAGGCTAGTGTATTCAGTGTCCACTACAGTCCTGAAAGACTCATCTGATCTCTGCTGTAAGGACAGCACCCCAAAAAGCCCTTTTTAGGGCTAGAACATGTCTGCTTTTTTTTCCCTGTGTAATCTAATTGCAGTTCCAGCGTGTGTGTCAGGATCACAGCGTATACTGTGCCCACTTGCCCAGTGCCACCACTCATATCTGGTGTCACAGTAGCTTGCATTTAAAAAAAAAATAAACTTTTTTGACTGTAATATAATAGCAGTCAGTTGCCGACACGTGCGTGTGTTTCATGTCCTGCAAGTGCATAGTGTCACCAGCGCAACTCATATCTGGTGTCACATTTGATTCCATTTAAAGAAAAACAACAATTTTGACTGAATAAATAGCAGTCAGTTGCACACACGTGTTTGTGTGTTTAAGGCCCAGCTGCAAGCGCATAGTGTCACTTCAGCGCAACTCATGTCTGGTGTCACATTCGATTCTATTTAACCACCTCAGCCCCCCTAGCTTAAACACCCTTAATGACCAGGCCACTTTTTACACTTCTGCACTACACTACTTTCACCGTTTATTGCTCGGTCATGCAACTTACCACCCAAATGAATTTTACCTCCTTTTCTTCTCACTAATAGAGATTTAATTTGGTGGTATTTCATTGCTGCTGACATTTTTACTTTTTTTGTTATTAATCGAAATTTTAAGATTTTTTTTTGCAAAAAAATGACATTTTTCACTTTCAGTTGTAAAATTTTGCAAACAAAACGACATCCATATATAAATTTTTCTCTAAATGTATTCTTCTACATGTCTTTGATTAAAAAAAATGTTTGGGTAAAAAAAAAAAAATGGTTTGGGTAAAAGTTATAGCGTTTACAAACTATAGCACAAAAATGTGAATTTCCGCTTTTTGAAGCAGCTCTGACTTCCTGAGCACCTGTCATGTTTCCTGAGGTTCTACAATGGCCAGACAGTACAAACACCCCACAAATAACCCCATTTCGGAAAGTAGACACCCTAAGGTATTTGCTGATGGGCTTAGTGAGTTCATAGAACTTTTTATTTTTTGTCACAAGTTAGCGGAAAATGATGATTTTTTTTTTTTTTTTTTTCTTACAAAGTCTCATATTCCACTAACTTGTGACAAAAAATAAAAACTTCCATGAACTCACTGTGCCTATCACGAAATACCTTGGGGTGTCATCTTTCCAAAATGGGGTCACTTGTGGGGTAGTTATACTGCCCTGGCATTTTAGGGGCCCAAATGGGTGCGAAGTAGTTTGAAATCAAAATCTGTAAAAAATGGCCGGTGAAATCCGAAAGGTGCTCTTTGGAATGTGGACCCCTTTGCCCACCTAGGCTGCAAAAAAGTGTCACACATGTGGTATTGCCGTACTCAGGAGAAGTTGGGCAATGTTTTTTGGGGTGTCAATTTACATATACCCATGCTGGGTGAGAGAAATATCTTGGCAAAAGACAACTTTTCCCATTTTATTTATAGAAAGTTGGCATTTGACCAAGATATTTATCTCACCCAGCATGGGTATATGTAAAATGACACCACAAAACACATTGCCCAACTTCTCCTGAGTACGGCAATACCAGATGTGTGACACTTTTTTGCAGCCTAGGTGGGCAAAGGGGCCCACATTCCAAAGAGCACCTTTAGGATTTCACAGGTCATTTTTTACACATTTTGATTTCAAACTACTTACCACACATTTGGGCCCCTAGAATGCCAGGGCAGTATAACTACCCCACAAGTGACCCCATTTTGGAAAGAAGACACCCCAAGGTATTCCGTTAGGGGCATGGCGAGTTCCTAGAATTTTTTATTTTTTGTCACAAGTTAGTGGAAAATGATGATTTAATTTTTTTTCTTTTTTTTCTTACAAAGTCTCATATTCCACTAACTTGTGACAAAAAATAAAAACTTCCATGAACTCACTATGCCCATCACGAAATACCTTGGGGTGTCATCTTTCCAAAATGGGGTCACTTGTGGGGTAGTTATACTGCCCTGGCATTTTAGGGGCCCAAATGGGTGCGAAGTAGTTTGAAATCAAAATCTGTAAAAAATGGCCGGTGAAATCCGAAAGGTGCTCTTTGGAATGTGGACCCCTTTGCCCACCTAGGCTGCAAAAAAGTGTCACACATGTGGTATTGCCGTACTCAGGAGAAGTTGGGCAATGTTTTTTGGGGTGTCAATTTACATATACCCATGCTGGGTGAGAGAAATATCTTGGCAAAAGACAACTTTTCCCATTTTATTTATAGAAAGTTGGCATTTGACCAAGATATTTATCTCACCCAGCATGGGTATATGTAAAATGACACCACAAAACACATTGCCCAACTTCTCCTGAGTACGGCAATACCAGATGTGTGACACTTTTTTGCAGCCTAGGTGGGCAAAGGGGCCCACATTCCAAAGAGCACCTTTAGGATTTCACAGGTCATTTTTTACACATTTTGATTTCAAACTACTTACCACACATTTGGGCCCCTAGAATGCCAGGGCAGTATAACTACCCCACAAGTGACCCCATTTTGGAAAGAAGACACCCCAAGGTATTCCGTTAGGGGCATGGCGAGTTCCTAGAATTTTTTATTTTTTGTCACAAGTTAGTGGAAAATGATGATTTAATTTTTTTTCTTTTTTTTCTTACAAAGTCTCATATTCCACTAACTTGTGACAAAAAATAAAAACTTCCATGAACTCACTATGCCCATCACGAAATACCTTGGGGTGTCTTCTTTCCAAAATGGGGTCACTTGTGGGGTAGTTATACTGCCCTGGCATTTTAGGGGCCTGAATGCGTGAGAAGTGGTTTGAAATCAAAATCTGTAAAAAATGGCCGGTGAAATCCGAAAGGTGCTCTTTGGAATGTGGGCCCCTTTGCCCACCTAGGCTGCAAAAAAGTGTCACACATCTGGTATCACCGTACTCAGGAGAAGTTGGGCAATGTGTTTTGGGGTGTCATTTTACATATACCCATGCTGGGTGAGACAACTTTTCACATTTTTTTATACAAAGTTGGAATTTGACCAAGATATTTATCTCACCCAGCATGGGTATATGTAAAAAGACACCCCAAAACACATTGCCCAACTTCTCCTGAGTACGGTGATACCAGATGTGTGACACTTTTTTGCAGCCTAGGTGGGCAAAGGGGCCCACATTCCAAAGAGCACCTTTCAGATTTCACCGTCCATTTTTTACAGATTTTGATTTCAAACCACTTCTCACGCATTCGGGCCCCTAAAATGCCAGGGCAGTATAACTACCCCACAAGTGATCCCATTTTGGAAAGAAGACACCCCAAGGTATTTCGTGATGGGCATAGTGAGTTCATGGAAGTTTTTATTTTTTGTCACAAGTTAGTGGAATATGAGACTTTGTAAGAAAAAAAAATAAATCATAATTTTCCGCTAACTTGTTTGCGGATCCGATCCATGTATCCGTGGATTCATAAAAAACATACGGACGTCTGAATGGAGCCTTACAGGGGGGTGATCATCGACAGGGGGGTGATCAATGACAGGGGGGTGATCAGGGAGTCTATATGGGGTGATCACCCCCCTGTCATTGATCACCCCCCTATAAGGCTCCATTCAGATGTCCGTATGTGTTTTGCGGATCCGATCCATGTATCCGTGGATCCGTAAAAAACATACGGACGTCTGAATGGAGCCTTACAGGGGGTTGATCAATGACAGGGGGGTGATCAGGGAGTCTATATGGGGTGATCACCCCCTGTCATTGATCACCCCCCTGTAAGGCTCCATTCAGACGTCTGTATGTGTTTTGCGAATCCGATCCATGTATCCGTGGATCCGTAAAAAACATACGGACGTCTGAATGGAGCCTTACAGGGTGGTGATCAATGACAGGGGGGTGATCAGGGAGTCTATATGGGGTGATCACCCCCTGTCATTGATCACCCCCCTGTAAGGCTCCATTCAGACGTCCGTATGTGTTTTGCGGATCCGATCCATGTATCCGTGGATCCGTAAAAATTAAATGGACGTCTGAATGGAGCTTTACAAGGGGGTGATTAATGACAGGGGGGTGATCAATGACACTGGAGTGATCAGGGAGTCTATATGGGGTGATCAGGGGTGATCAGGGGTTAATAAGCGGTTAATAAGTGACAGGGGGGGGTGTAGTGTAGTGGTGTTTGGTGCTACTTATTACTGAGCTGCCTGTGTCCTCTGGTGGTCGATCCAAACAAAAGGGACCACCAGAGGACCAGGTAGCAGGTATATTAGACGCTGTTATCAAAACAGCGTCTAATATACCTGTTAGGGGTTAAAAAAATTGCATCTCCAGCCTGCCAGCGAATGATCGCCGCTGGCAGGCTAGAGATCCACTCGCTTACCTTCCGATCCTGTGAACGCGCGCGCCTGTGTGCGCGCGTTCACAGGAAATCTTGCGTCTCGCGAGATGACGCACATATGCGTGACTGTGCGCAGGGCTGCCGTCTCCGGAACGCGATCCTGTGTTAGGCGGTCTGGAGGCGGTTAAAGAAAAACAACAATTTTGACTGTGAATAAGTAGAGCAACGGAGCGGGGCGCAGACAGTAGCGAAGTGAAGCTTGACTTAGGGGGAAGTATTCAGGCAGTAAAGGGTTAGTGGTTTTACAGGTTGAGGTGTCCGCAGGGTTAAAATTAGTGGGTGGAGTTTGAAATTCGCGGGCTGTATATTATCTGGGGTGGGGGTGGGATCTATACCAGTGTCCGGGGCATTGCGGTGAGTTAGGGCTGTGGTATCATGTCTGCCTTAGAAGAATTGATGGCTGTGGTCAGGGCCGCGGCGGAGCGGCATGGCCCTGAATGGATACAGCAGAGTTTGCAGGCAGCTATGGCGGCGCCTTCGGCTGCGGTAGTGGGGAGGGTTAGGGCCCGGCGGTCCGTACCGCCTGAGCGGCTGAGTCCTGAGGCGACCCCCCGGGTTCGGCGGCGTGTGCAGAGCCCCCTGAGAGCGATACCTAGGAGACAGGTTAGGGCCGATCCGGTGGCGGCTGGTAGGCGTAGTGGCCGTAATCCAGCACCTCGTCGGGCGCCTGCGGGAGAAGGTCGGGTCAGTTCCCGCCGTTCGTCCCTTGCCCGGCGGGGGGGGGGTCGCAGAGGGAAGAAGCCTGTCCGGCGCAGGATGTACCCAGAGTGGAGAGCCACGGTTCCGGTAGCTCACCTGCATCAGCGGTGGGCAGAAGGTCGGCGGGGAGGAAGTCAGGGGATGCGGCCTCACGCTCCTGTGGTGAGGGCTTGCCGGCTGTGGAGGCATCTATGGAGGAGGGAGCGCTGCGGCCTGGTCCTGGAAGCCGGCAGCATTCTGCAAGGTCTCAGCCTGAGGAGCGTTCGGCGGCAACAGCGACACCGGTGGCGGGCCTGGGTATTGCAGGCAAGTGGATGAGTGATGGATCGCTGGCTGGGGGTTCTGGTCTGGCTCCGCCCCCAGTGCAGCAGGCAGGTGTCACAGATGCAATGGGACGTGATGCGGCCATTGGCCAACGGGCCAGTGGGTCAAGGGCTGGCAGAGTGGACGCGGTGACCAGTGCGGAGTTGAGACGGCGGCCGCCGTCAGGTGGGCTTGGGAGCGACGCGTCTTTGGATTTGCGACCCTGCCACGTGCTTCGATGTTGGAGGAAGGGGAACTCAGCGTGGAGGAATGCGGAGCGGACGACAGGTCGGTGGTCGCGTCGGGTGTCGGTCCATCATCTTCTTCATCTCCGATCGTTGTGGCGCCAAGGAATGTTCCGGAGCGGTCTGCGGCGACTGGGAGGTTACCCCATGGTCAGCCAGGTGAGAGATCTTCGTGTCAGGCTCCAGGTGGCGGTGGGTTGGGGGTTGCGGGGGGGCAGTTAGGTAAGGTAGGGTCAAAGAGTTTGGCGCAGGAATTGCTGGCGGGTATGTTGTCTCTTATTTCTCGTTTAGGTACTGAGGCTGCTGCTTCCCCAACGGTGGTGTGGGCGCCTGGGCCTGAGACTGGGAGTGGCGGTCAATCTTGTGTGATGGGGTCTGGTGTTGCGCCTGCTACGGCGGTGAGTGCTTCGGGGGGTGACGTGGTGGCGAACGTGAGTAGTAAGGAAAAACTTGGTGAGGACGTTAGGTTGGGGGATCCTGCGAGAGGGGAGGTGTACGTGTGCTTTGAGGGGCCGTTGGGTGCGCACTTGAAGCCGGAGGTTAGGGAGAAGATTTGGAAGGACGAATATGTGGAGATATTTTCGTTGCTTCCGTTGGAGAAGTTTCAGTTGGATAGGGTGCGGTTGGAGGAGAGCAAAAGGGAGGAAGAGGAGAAGCGGCGGTACAGGTGTCATGGTCTTACCTTCTTGCTGTTCTCCTTCGTTTGACATGTGCTGGCGGCCATCTTGGTTTCTGGGTTTCTTGTAGCCTCCCACCCTGCGGCTCCTCCTTCCCACTGGGAGGAGCTGGATGCCCAGCTCATATATATAGGAGGTCTGTGGCTTCAGTTCCTTGCTTGGTCCTCCTGTGTTCACATGCTTCTAGACTGCTGCTGCTTCTGGTTCCTGATCCTGGTTTCGTCCGACTACCCTGCTGGTTCCTGATCCTGGTTTCGTCCGACTACCCTGCTGGTTCCTGATCCTGGCTTCGTCTGACTACCCTGCTGGTTCCTGATCCTGGCTTCGTCTGACTACCCTTCTGGTTCCTGACCTCTGGCTTCGCAAAGACTCTGCTTCGGTTTCGCCATCCGTTCGGACTTTTGCTTTACAGCTTTATTTTCAATAAAGCCTTCTTATTTTCACTTATCCCTTGTTGTACGTCTGGTTCATGGTTCCGTGACATTAGGACCAAGCCATGAATTCTGACGGTACAGGGCCATCCTCGCTACCCACGCTGGTTGCCAGACTTGATCAGCAGGATCACCTGTTGGGTCGGTTCGCTGTGGCGTTGCAAACCCTGCTTGAACGCACGGCTCATTTCGCTCCCGTTGCCGATGGGTCGGTTGTCGCTCCTGGGCCCGCTCCTACTGCCGCTCCGGTTGTTGCGCCAGAGTCTACCCCGACACCTGTTGTTGCACCTGCGGTGTTTCGGGGTATGACCGGTTCTGCCCCTCTTCCACAGCGCTTTGGGGGAGAGCCAACTCAGTGCCGAGGTTTCCTTAACCAGGTGGGCATTTATTTCGAGTTGCTGCCACATGCCTTTCCCACTGAGAGATCAAAGGTGGGCTTCTTGATCTCGCTGCTCTCGGACAAGGCCTTGGCCTGGGCCAGCCCTTTATGGGAGAACAACAATCCGGTGGTTGCCGAGTTTTCCGGTTTTGTTGCTTCTCTTCGGAAGGTATTCGATGTGCCGGCTCGTGCTGCCTCTGCTGCGAAGCTCCTTATGTCCATCAGACAGGGTTCACGATCCGTAGCTGAATACGCCATTGAGTTTCGTACCCTGGCAGCAGAGGTGGGCTGGAATAATGAGGCTCTGGTCGCTGCTTTCTCTCATGGTCTCTCGGATGCCTTGAAGGATGAGGTTGCAGCTAAGGACCTACCAGTGGAGCTCGAGTCTCTTATTTCTTTCCTGATTTTGATTGACACCAGACTCAGGGAGAGACCTTCCTTTAAGGAGAGCCTGCGGAGGTTTTCTAACAGATTGGCGCCTACGTTTGCTGTCCCACCCGTGCCTCCCTCTCCTCCCACGCCTCCTGGGGATGACTTGTCTGGGGGTGAACCCATGCAGCTGGGGTTTGCTCGCCTGTCCGAGGGGGAGAGGGTACTCCGGAGACGCGAGGGCCGATGCATGTACTGTGGTCTCGGTGGGCATTTTCGGTTGGCATGTTCGAACCGTCCGGGAAACGCTCGCACCTGAGATCCTGTCGGGGGCAGATCTTGGGTGGAGTCTCCTCGTCCCCGGTTTCCCGTGTTGACAAACCACTGATCACTGTTGTCCTCTCCTGGGTCGGGGGCTCGGTGACGACCCAGGCGTTGGTGGACTCTGGTGCTGGTGGTTTGTTCATTGATAATGTGTTCGCTGCCGCCAATTCCATTCCTCTGCAGGCTCGAGGTTCCCCACTGGCTCTTGAGGCGATAGACGGCAGACCCCTTCTGCCGCCACACGTGACTCATGAGACCCTTCCAGTGGGGATAGCCATTGGTGCCGTTCACAGAGAGTCGGTCTGCCTCCAGGTTATTTCGTCTCCACACTACTCGGTGGTCTTGGGGTACCCCTGGCTCCGGAAGCATAATCCGACTTTCGATTGGAGATCGGCCGAGATCCTCTCGTGGTCACCGCAGTGTGGGGCTAGTTGCATCCATGGGTCTGTCAAGTTGCTGTGTACTTCCTCGGACTCTCTGTTGCCTCCTGAATATGAGGAGTACCGGGATGTATTCGATAAGGTGCGCGCGGTTGCCCTACCTCCGCACCGCCCATACGATTGTGCCATAGAGTTACAATCTGGTGCCGTTCCTCCTCGTGGCAAAGTCTATCCACTGTCGGTAGCGGAGAATGAGGCCATGGAGGAGTACGTGAGGGAGGCGCTTTCACGCGGACACATTCGCAAATCCTCGTCCCCGGCAGGGGCTGGATTTTTCTTTGTGAAAAAGAAGGGCGGTGAGTTGAGGCCTTGCATCGATAACAGGGGTCTCAATCGCATCACGATCAAGAACGCTTACCCGATACCCTTGATTTCCGAGCTGTTCGATCGCCTTAAAGGGGCCACGGTCTTTACCAAACTCGACCTGAGGGCGGCATATAACCTGGTAAGGATCAAGGCGGGCGATGAGTGGAAGACCGCGTTTAACACCAGGACCGGTCATTATGAATCCTTGGTTATGCCCTTTGGGTTGTGCAATGCGCCCGCAGTCTTTCAGGAATTCATCAACGATGTTTTCCGTGACCTGTTGCAGCAGTGTGTGGTGGTCTATTTGGATGACATCTTGGTATATTCTGAATCCATGGAGGCCCACATTCTGGATGTCAGACGAGTGTTGCAACGGTTACGAGAGAACAAGCTGTTCGGTAAGCTTGAGAAATGCGAATTTCACCGATCCCAGGTAACCTTCTTAGGTTACATCATTTCCGCTGAGGGGTTCTCCATGGATCCTGAGAAGGTTTCGGCTGTCTTACAGTGGCCCCAGCCCAGTGGTCTTCGTTCCCTGCAGCGCTTTTTGGGCTTCGCCAATTATTATCGGAAGTTCATCAGGGACTTTTCCATGCTAGCCAAGCCTCTCACGGATCTGACCAGGAAGGGCAGTAATTCCCAGGTCTGGCCGCTCGAGGCCATCCAAGCTTTTGAGGCTCTAAAGTCCGCCTTTGTGTCGGCTCCGATTCTGTCGCATCCCAACCCTGGGTTGCCCTTTGTCCTCGAGGTGGACGCGTCTGAGACGGGAGTAGGCGCCCTTCTGTCTCAGCGTAGAACACCAGAGGGTCCTCTGCTTCCTTGTGGGTTTTACTCCCGGAAACTGTCTTCCGTGGAGTGCAACTATCAGATTGGTGACAGGGAGTTATTGGCCATCGTGCAGGCCCTTAAAGAATGGAGGCACTTGCTCGAGGGTTCGGTGGTTCCGGTCCTCATCCTGACGGACCACAAGAATCTGACCTACCTTTCTGAGGCCAAGAGATTGACACCACGTCAGGCCAGATGGGCTCTGTTCTTGTCACGTTTTAATTACGTGGTCTCCTACCTACCCGGTTCCAAGAACATCAGGGCGGATGCCTTATCACGGCAGTACTCCGAGCAGTCCAGGGAGGAGTCGATTCCGACTTCGGTCATACCTCCGAATCAGATCTTGGCCGCCATTCGCACCAGCCTGACCTCTCCCCTGGGTGAGCAGATTTTGGCGGCTCAATCTGGTGCTCCCTCTGGGAGACCCAACGGCAGATGTTTTGTGCCTGAAGAGTTGCGCACTCGGTTGTTGCGAACCTACCATAACTCCAAGACCGCGGGGCATCCTGGAAAGAATCAGCTGTCCTGGGCTGTTTCACGTCTGTTCTGGTGGCCTTCCCTACGTTCCGACATCGCCGCATATGTAGCGGCATGCTCCGTTTGTGCCCAGAGTAAGTCCCCTCGGCACCTTCCGTTGGGCCTTCTGCAACCCATAGCCACCGGGGAGCGCCCATGGTCACACCTGGGGATGGATTTCATTGTGGACCTCCCTGCATCCCGAGGCCATACGGTCATTCTCATGATTGTGGATCGGTTTTCCAAAATGTGCCACTGTGTTCCTCTCAAGAAGTTACCCTCTGCACAAGAGTTGGCCACGATTTTTGCCAGGGAGGTCTTCCGGTTGCACGGTTTGCCCAAGGAGATTGTGTCGGATCGGGGGAGTCAGTTTGTGTCCAGGTTCTGGCGCGCCTTTTGCTCCCAGTTGGGGATTCATCTCTCCTTCTCCTCGGCCTACCACCCTCAGTCCAATGGGGCCGCAGAACGATCCAATCAGGCCTTGTAGCAATTCCTTCGTTGCTATGTCTCCGATCACCA
Source organism: Bufo bufo (assembly GCF_905171765.1). Classification (NCBI taxonomy): domain Eukaryota; kingdom Metazoa; phylum Chordata; class Amphibia; order Anura; family Bufonidae; genus Bufo; species Bufo bufo. The sequence continues at coordinate 672,730,393 of NC_053389.1, forward strand.
AGACAATTGGGTTGACCTCCTGCCTTGGGCTGAGTTTGCCAGGAACACGGCGGTGAACTCTTCCTCTGGGACGTCTCCCTTCCTGGCCAATTATGGGTTCCAACCTGCCGTGTTACCGGAGGTATTCTCTCCCCAGGATATTCCGGCTGTGGAGGATCACCTTTCCGTCCTACGTGCTTCTTGGGTACTGATCCAGAAGTCCCTTGAGGTCTCTGCGCAGCGCCAGAGACTCCAGGCTGATCGCAGACGAGCGCCTGCTCCTTCCTACCAGGTCGGAGACCGCGTATGGTTGTCCACCCACAACCTCAACCTTCGAGTGCCCACTCCCAAGCTGGCGCCTCGCTTTGTTGGTCCCTTCCGAGTGCTTCGCAGGGTAAACCCGGTAGCCTATGCCCTTGCGCTTCCTCCTGGCATGCGGATCTCCAACGTGTTTCATGTCTCCCTGTTGAAGCCACTGGTGTGTAATCGTTTCACTTCCTCGGTTCCTCGGCCTCGTCCGGTCCAAGTGGGTAATCGTGAGGAGTATGAGGTGAGCAATATCCTGGACTCACGCCTGGTCCGCGGTCGGGTGCAGTTTTTGGTCCATTGGCGTGGTTATGGTCCAGAGGAGCGTTCCTGGGTTCCCTCCGCAGATGTCCATGCTCCTGCCTTGCTCCGAGCCTTCCACGCACGCTTCCCTCAGAAACCGTTCTTTACTCCGCGGAGGAGGGGCCCTTGAGGGGGAGGTACTGTCATGGTCTTACCTTCTTGCTGTTCTCCTTCGTTTGACATGTGCTGGCGGCCATCTTGGTTTCTGGGTTTCTTGTAGCCTCCCACCCTGCGGCTCCTCCTTCCCACTGGGAGGAGCTGGATGCCCAGCTCATATATATAGGAGGTCTGTGGCTTCAGTTCCTTGCTTGGTCCTCCTGTGTTCACATGCTTCTAGACTGCTGCTGCTTCTGGTTCCTGATCCTGGTTTCGTCCGACTACCCTGCTGGTTCCTGATCCTGGTTTCGTCCGACTACCCTGCTGGTTCCTGATCCTGGCTTCGTCTGACTACCCTGCTGGTTCCTGATCCTGGCTTCGTCTGACTACCCTTCTGGTTCCTGACCTCTGGCTTCGCAAAGACTCTGCTTCGGTTTCGCCATCCGTTCGGACTTTTGCTTTACAGCTTTATTTTCAATAAAGCCTTCTTATTTTCACTTATCCCTTGTTGTACGTCTGGTTCATGGTTCCGTGACAACAGGCTTATTCCGCGCACTTTTCTGAATTGGCTGCAGGCTTTTGCTATTTTGGCGAGTGTGGTAGGGGAGAAGGCGCCTGAACACTGTTCGGCGCTTTTCTGCTATTTGGACGCGGTTGGGGAGGCGTATAAGACATATGGGGGGGTAGCTTGGCTTAGGTATGACGAGCAGTTTCGTCAGCGGAGCGGTCCGGCCTAGTATTAGGTGGGATCACAAGGACATCAGCTTATGGATGCGGCTGATGTCCGCTCCTAAAGGGGGAGGCCAGCCCTTTCGGGGTGCGGCCGGGGGTTCCTCGGCAGCAGAATTTAGTGGTGGACATAAAAAAGGGTGTTGTTGGCAATTTAATGAGGGGTACTGCAAGTACTCAACGGATTGCAGGTTCAAGCATGAATGCTCCGGTTGTGGCGGGGCACACAGCTTGTCACGGTGTTTTAAGCGGGGAAAAGGTAAGGGATTTGAGGCTGTGCAGAAGAGGGGTGACTCCGGTGAAGGTGGTCGAGATGGAGCCTTTTCTAAAGATTTATCCAAATAGGGGGGCGGCGGAGTTGTTGTTGGCTGGTTTTAGGGACGGTTTTAGGATCCCGTGTGTTTCGGAGGGGGTTGCGGTTGCGGATCGCAACTTGGCTTCAGCGTTGTCTCGCCCGGCGGTAGTTGCTGAGAAGATTGCCAAGGAAGTGTTAGCTGGTAGAATAGCGGGCCCGTTTGTAGGTTGTCCGTTGCCAGGCTTGTGGGTGTCTCCGTTGGGGTTGGTGCCGAAAAAGGAGCCTAACAAGTTTCGGCTTATTCACGATCTGTCATTTCCTGCAGGGGGTTCGGTTAACGATGGTATTGATGACGAGTTGTGTTCAGTGTCGTATACGTCATTTGATGAAGCGGTGCGGTGGGTGCAACATTTTGGGTATGGGGCGCTGTTAGCCAAAACTGACATTGAAGCGGCTTTCCGTTTGCTGCCTATTCATCCGGACAGTTTTCATTTACTCGGTTTTAAATGGGAGGGGCAGTTTTATGTTGATTGTTGTTTACCGATGGGTTGCGCGATTTCTTGTTCATTGTTTGAGACGTTTAGTTCATTTTTGGAATGGGTTGTGAAGCAGGAAGCAGGTTGGAACTCTGTGTTGCACTATCTGGACGATTTTTTATTTTTGGGTCCGGCTGGATCGCGGGTTTGTTCAGTGTTGCTACGCACGATGGAGCGAGTGGCGGCCAGGTTCGGCGTGCCACTAGCGTCGGAGAAAACGGAGGGTCTGGCCACATCGGTCAAGTTTTTTGGGTATTGTGATTGACAGCGTGGCAATGGAGTGCAGGTTGCCAGAGGATAAGGTGATGGATTTGCGCAGCGAGGTGGCTTTCCTGCGTAGGGCGAGGAAAGTGCAGTTGCGTCGTGTGCAGTCGGTTTTGGGAAAATTGAATTTTGCTTGCAGAATTTTGCCCATGGGTCGTGTGTTCTGTCGGCGCTTGGCGATGGCGACAGCGGGTGTGAGGGTGCCTTTTCATTTTTTGCGGTTGTCTGCGGAGGTGCGTGCGGATCTGGTAGTTTAGGAGCGTTTTTTGGTGGAGTTTAATGGTCGTTCAATGTGGATGGAGGTGCCGGTGGCTAGCGCTGATCTGGAATTGTTTACGGATGCGTCTTGTTCGTGCGGGTATGGTGCTTTTTGTCAAGGGCAATGGTGTGCGGGTCCGTGGCCTGAGGAGTGGAAGGGTTGTTGGGTAATCTAGCACTGTTGGAATTGTTCCCCATTGTGTTGGTAACCGAATTGTGGGGAGAGCTATTACGAAATAAGCGAGTGCGCTTCTGTTGTGATAATTTGGGGGTGGTGCAGGCGGTTAACAGTCAGTCGACTAATTCACCTCCTGTTGTGCGGTTGCTTCGGCATTTGGTTCTCAGAGGGTTAAGATTGAATGCGTGTTTTGTGGCAGTGCATGTTCCTAGTGTTAGTAATTCCATTGCTGATTCTCTTTCTCGTTTCCAGTGGGACCGTTTTCGCAGTTTGGTGCCGGGCGCGGATGCGGAGGGTCTGTCCTGTCCCCAGTGGCTTTGGAGCGTGGCCTTGGGGTCTCATCAGATCTGATTAGGCGGTCCGTGAGTAGGAGTACGTGGTTAGCTTATTCTTCTGTGTGGTCGCATTGGGAACGTTTGGTGGATCAGGTTGGCGGTTGTGTGGTTGCGGAGGATTTTCAGGTGTTGTTGGTGTATTTTGTGGGTTTATCTTATAGCTCTGGAGCATCTTTCTCGGTAGCGTCCAAGTGGGTGGCGGCTGTTGCCTTTTGGTTGCGTTTGCGTGGTCTGGCGGATGTGTCCAGGAGTTTCTTAGTGCGGCAGGCGCTGAAGGGCTATCGGCGCAGCGCGGTTAGGAAGGATACTCGACGTCCAGTGTCTTTTTCGGTGTTGCAGCAGTTGTGGGAACAGGTGGGTATGGTGTGTGATTCGTCGTATGAGGTGTGTTTGTTTCGGGCCGCTTTTTCTTTGGCTTTCTTCGGGGCCTTTAGAGTTTCTGAGTTGGTGGCGAGTAGTGGTGTGTGTGGCGGTGGGCTGTTGTGGGATGACGTTTGTTTGGATGATGGAGGTGTGCGTTGTGTTTTGCGAAGGTCAAAAACTGATCAGATTGAAAGAGGGGTTTGCGTGGTGTTGCGCCCATTGGTCGGGTCTGTGCTGTGCCCTGTGCGGTGTGTGGCGGAGTTTTTGGCATTACGACCGGGTGTAGCGGGTTCCTTTTTGGTGCACCAGAATGGCCTGGCGTTGTCCCATTTTCAGTTTGTGGCGATATTCAGGCGGTGTCTGACGGCTGCTGGCCATACGGCCAAGGAATTTGCTTCTCATTCGTTCAGGATAGGGGCGGCGACTGAGGCGGCTAGATGGGATCTAAGTGATGTGGTTATTAAGCGGATTGGCCGGTGGGAATCAGATTGCTTTAGGGGATATATTCGCCCTCATATGATGTAATGGACGGTGTGGTTTATGATTGCATGTTGGGGGGTGAGGCTCATTGTGTGTGTTTTTGTTTTTTAGGATCCTCTTCGTGCTTGGCGTGGATTCTAGGCCACTCGTATGTCCACTGGGGAGCATTGAGAGCTGATGTGCGGAGAAATGGAAGGCAATTGGGTTTTCGGCCGGAGGAGCTGCAAGTGCGGTGGATTGGTGTAAGGGGGATGTTGTGGGGTCGGGTGTTGCCTGAGTTTCATGCCTTTGCGTTGTTGGATAGGCCTCCCGATATTTTAGTTTTGCATGTCGGGGGAAATGACTTAGGTGTTCGTCGTTCATGGGATGTGATACGGGACATCAAGTTGGATCTGTTGCGGCTGTTGGGAGAGTTTCCGGATTTGTTGGTGGTTTGGTCCGAAGTGGTTGCTAGAAGGTCGTGGCGGTTTGCGAGGTCGGTGGAACGGATTAATAAGGCGCGGGCGAAGCTCAATAAGGAGGTGGGTCGTTTTGTTCGGCGCCAGGGTGGATTTGTGGTGCGACATTGGGAGTTGGAGGCTGCTTCGTCTCAATTCTTGAAGGCTGACGGTGTGCACCTTAATGATGTGGGTATGGATCTGTGGGCTTCTGGGTTGCAGGATGCTCTTGAGATAGCTTTGAGGGTGTGGCGGGACGGCCACAGGTGAGGTTGTCACCTGTGTTCGTCTGTGGACGGTTAATAGAGGGTCCTGGAAGGCAATACAATGTTTAAGAGGTGCATGACACGTTGGAGCGTGCATCTCATGAGGTTCGGTAAGCTGATGGCTGGGGCTCCTGTTTGGGCTAAAATGCCTACAGGGGTGGATGGAAATATAATTTGGAGGATTTGGTACCTTTGGGTCGGTGACTGCGGCCAAGGGTAAGGTGGAAATCAAGTGGAGATGGGGAGTGAAGAGCGCGGCTTGCTTGGGTTGCCTTCTAGGATCCTTTTCTCAATGTGTTTGAATTTATTTTACTTTATTTATGTGTTTATATGTTTATGATTGTGATCATTAAAAGAAAAGTTTAAGAAGTTATTTATTTGTTTAATAAACGGGCTGCTACGGCCATTTATACCAAGAAGTTGGCTTTTGAGTGTTTCTTGGGAGGAGAGGGTAGTTGGGTTGGTTGGTTGGGCAGCTGACTGAAGTAATCTTACATCCTATTAAGTCAATAGCAGTTAGTTGCACGCACATGTTTGTGTGTTTAAGGCCCAGCTGCAAGCGCATAGTGTCACTTCAGCGCAACTCATATCTGGTGTCACATTTGATTCCATTTAAAGAAAAACAACAATTTTGACTGAATAAATAGCAGTCAGTTGCACAAACGTGTTTGTGTGTTTAAGGCCCAGCTGCAAGCGCATAGTGTCACTTCAGCGCAACTCATATCTGGTGTCACATTCGATTCCATTTAAAGAAAAACAACAATTTTGACTGAATAAATAGCAGTCAGTTGCACACACATGTTTGTGTGTTTAAGGCCCAGCTGCAAGCGCATAGTGTCACTTCAGCGCAACTCATATCTGGTGTCACATTCGATTCCATTTAAAGAAAAACAACAATTTTGACTGTGAATAAATAGCAGTCAGTTGCACACACGTGTTTGTGTGTTTAAGGGCCAGCTGCAAGCGCATAGTGTCACTTCAGCGCAACTCATATCTGGTGTCACATTCGATTCCATTTAAAGAAAAATAACAATTTTGACTGTGAATAAATAGCAGTCAGTTGCACACACGTGTTTGTGTGTTTAAGGCCCAGCTGCAAGCGCATAGTGTCACTTCAGCGCCATTCATATCTGGTGTCACATTCGATTCCATTTAATGAAAAACAACAATTTTGATTGTGAATAAATAGCAGTCAATTGCACACACGTTTGTGTGCTTAAGGCCCAGCTGCCAGTCCATAGTGTCACTTCAGCGCAACTCATATCTGGTGTCACAGTAGCCTGCACGCATAGTACAACTTAACTAATCTAAAAAAAATGACAGGCAGAGGCAGGCCACCCCGCAGGGGCCGTCGTGGTCATGGTGCTGTGATTCCCTTTGGCCCTAGAATAATGCCCAGTGTTCAGAGGCCACGTACCCTGGACTCGAAAAGTTCTGAGGACATAGTTGACTGGCTAACACAGGACACCCAATCTTCTACAGCTTCCGCTCGGAACCTTGACGCACCATCCTCCTCCAGCTCAGCTTCGGGCACCTCTCAAGTTACCACTCGTCCGCCTGCCGCCACCACCAACACTAGCACCACAGCCGCTTCACTTGATCTGTCAGAGGAGTTATTTACTCATCTGTTGGAAGAAATGAGTGATGCGCAACCATTATTGCCAGAGGATGTAGATAACAGGGATATGTCTCAGTCAGGCAGCATTACACACATGGACGTACGGTGTGATGATGATGATGTTGTACCTGCTGCTGCTTCCTTTGCTGAGTTGTCAGATTCAAATGAAGCGGTTGATGATGACGATGTGTCCGTGGATGTCACGTGGGTGCCCGCTCGAAGAGAAGAAGAACAGGTGGAAAGTTCTGATGGGGAGACAGAGAGGAGGAGGAGACGAGTTGGAAGCAGGGGGAGGTCGTCGCAAGGAGCTAGTGGCACAGTCAGACAGCACCCGGGATCAGCCAGACAGCACGCCAATCAACGCATGCTGTTGCCACCACCAGAATGCCGTCATTGAAAAGCTCAGCAGTGTGGCATTTTTTTTGTGTTCTGCCTCTGACAACAGCGATGCCATTTGCAACCTGTGCCAAAAGAAACTGAGTTGTGGGAGGTCCAACACCAGCCTAGGTACAACTGCTTTGCGAAGGCACATAATCGCACATCACAAACGCCTATGGGATCAACATATGAGTACAAGCAGCACACAAACTCATAGCCGCCATCCTCCTCCTGGTCCAGCATCTTCAGCCACGTCAACCACTGCTGTCCTCCTTGCCCCCTCTCAACCATGCGCCACTCCGTCTCTCGCCTTGAGCAGTTCCTGCTCATCTTCCCACAGTCAGGTGTCTGTCAAGGACATGTTTGAGCGTAAGAAGCCAATGTCACAAAGTCACCCCCTTGCCTGGCGTCTGACAGCTGGCTTGTCGGAACTCTTAGCCCGCCAGCTTTTACCATACAAGCTGGTGGAGTCTGAGGCCTTCCAAAAATTCGTAGCTATTGGGACACCGCAGTGGAAGGTACCCGGCTGAAATTTCTTTGCACAAAAGGCAATCCCCACCCTGTACTCGATTGTGCAAAAGGAAGTAATGGCATGTCTGGCACACAGTGTTGGGGCTACACTGCGCATTGGGTAAACCTGCTGACGGCTGCCAAGCATGGAATGCGTGGCTCTGCAGAGGAGTTAGTGACACCGCCACGACTTGCAGGCAGGCCTGCTGCCACCTCCTTTACTCCTCCTACTCCATCCTCTTCCATAACCTCCTCGGCTGAGTCCTCTTCTGCTGCTGCGTCTTGCTCCACATCAACGGCACCCCTCCAGCTCCCCAGGGGCTATTCCACATCCCAGATACGGCAGTGTCATGCCGTCTTGGGGTTGACTTGCCTGAAAGCAGAGGGTCACACCGGACCAGCACTCCTGTCCGCCCTGAATGCACAGGTGGATCAGTAGCTGACTCCGCACCAACTGGAGATCGGCAAAGTGGTGTGTGACAACGGAAGCATTTTGTTGGCGGCATTGAATTTGGGCAAGTTGACACATGTGCCATGCATGGCACATGTGTGTAGTCTGATCGTACAACGCTTTGTGCATAAGTACCTAGGCAAGCAGGCCAGAAAGGTGTGTGGCCATTTCAGGCGTTCCTACACGGCCATGGCGCACTTTTCAGATATCCAGCGGCGAAACAACATGCCAGTCAGGCGCTTGATTTGCGACAGCCCGACACGTTGGAATTCAACACTCCTAATGTTCGACCGCCTGCTCCAACAAGAAAAAGCCGTCAACGAGTATTTGTATGACCGGGGTGCTAGGACAGCCTATGCGGAGCTGGGAATTTTTTTGCCACGTTACTGGACGCTCATGCGCAATGCCTGTAGGCTCATGCGTCCTTTTGAGGAGGTGACAAACCTAGTCAGTCACACCGAAGGCACCATCAGCGACATCATACCATTTGTTTTCTTCCTGGAGCGTGCCCTGCGTGCCCTAATGTTCGACCGCCTGCTCCAACAAGAAAAAGCCGTCAACGAGTATTTGTATGACCGGGGTGCTAGGACAGCCTCTGCGGAGCTGGGAATTTTTTTGTCACGTTACTGGACGCTCATGCGCAATGCCTGTAGGCTCATGCGTCCTTTTGAGGAGGTGACAAACCTAGTCAGTTGCACCGAAGGCACCATCAGCGACATCATACCATTTGTTTTCTTCCTGGAGCGTGCCCTGCGAAGAGTGCTGGATCAGGCCATAGATGAGCGTGAAGAGGAAGAGTAAGAGTTGTGGTCACCATCACCACCAGAAACAGCCTTATCAGCATCGCTTGCTGGACCAGGCGTTCCTACACGGCCATGGCGCACTTTTCAGATATCCAGCGGCGAAATAACATGCCAGTCAGGCGCTTGATTTGCGACAGCCCGACACGTTGGAATTCAACACTCCTAATGTTCGACCGCCTGCTCCAACAAGAAAAAGCCGTCAACGAGTATTTGTATGACCGGGGTGCTAGGACAGCCTCTGCGGAGCTGGGAATTTTTTTGCCACATTACTGGACGCTCATGCGCAATGCCTGTAGGCTCATGCGTCCTTTTGAGGAGGTGACAAACCTAGTCAGTCGCACCGAAGGCACCATCAGCGACATCATACCATTTGTTTTCTTCCTGGAGCGTGCCCTGCGAAGAGTGCTGGATCAGGCCGTAGATGAGCGGGAAGAGGAAGAGGAAGAGTTGTGGTCACCATCACCACCAGAAACAGCCTTATCAGCATCGCTTGCTGGACCTGCGGCAACGCTGGAAGAGGATTGTGAGGAAGAGGAGTCAGAGGAGGAATGTGGCTTTGAGGAGGAGGAGGAAGACCAACCACAACAGGCATCCCAGGGTGCTCTATGTCACCTATCTGGTACCCGTGGTGTTGTACGTGGCTGGGGGAAGAACATACCTTCAGTGAGATCACTGAGGATGAGGAACGGGACATGATTAGCTCGGCATCCAACCTTGTGCAAATGGGGTCTTTCATGCTGTCGTGCCTGTTGAGGGACCCTCGTATAAAAAGGCTGAAGGAGAACGACCTGTACTGGGTATCCACGCTACTAGACCCCCGGTATAAGCAGAAAGTGCCTGAAATGTTACCGAATTACCGCAAGTCGGAAAGGATGCAGCAGTTCCAAAATAAATTAAAAAGTATGCTTTACACAGCATATAAGGGTGATGTCACAGCACAACGGGAATCTAACAGGGGAAGAGGTGAAAGTAATCCTCCTCCTCCCACGACCACGACGGCAAGGACGGGACTCTTTACAGATGTTGATGGAGGACATGCAGAGCTTTTTAAGTCCTTCGCATCGCCACAGCCCTTCGGGGTCCACCCTTAGAGAACGTCTCGACTGACAGGTAGCAGACTACTTCGCCTTAACTGCAGATATTGACACTCTGAGGAGCGATGAACCCCTTGACTACTGGGTGTGCAGGCTTGATCTGTGGCTTGAGCTATCCCAATTTGCGATAGAACTTCTGGCCTTCCCTGCTTCAAGTGTCCTGACAGAAAGGACCTTCAGTGCAGCAGGAGGTATTGTCACTGAGAAGAGAAGTCGCCTAGGTCAAAAAAGTCTAGATTACCTCACCTTTATTAAGATCAATGAGGGATGGATCCCGAAGGGACTGACAGTGGGCGATACATTTGACTAAAAAAGGCCTGATGAGAAGAGCTGCCTTGGGCTAAAAATGGTCCACACACTGCTGTATTTTATCTCTGAATGCCGGATGACTTGCGTGACTTATCCGCCACCAACTAGGGTTCAAGCCGCAATGTTTTAGGGCACTTTCTGCCTGGGAAACATGAATTTTTCTGGCCGCTGCTACAGCAGCGGCTGCAACAATACCTAATTTTTCAGGCATGTGTACATGCCTAATTTTTCTGGCCTCTGGTGCTGCATTGTGGCTTCAAAAACCAAACAAAAAAAAGGCACATACATGTGTCAATTCCCCTTCGTGATCGTTACCTTGTTGTGGTGAAGGGGCTTGCGTATCACAATGAAGCGACCACCTCTATGATTGTGTTGGCAATGGCAATGTTGGCACACCCCAGATAATAAGGTTGTTGCTTCATTGTGAACAGACCAAAAGCGATCGGCTTGATAATTTTGCATAGAAAAAACATACATTTATTTTCTTTGTGATCATCTAAGGTGATCATTAAAGCCTACTAGGCCAACAATGGGCCCACACTGCAGAATCATTGTTTTCTGGGTCACTTAACTGTCACTGAACTACCTCAGCACGACCATAGGCTTTGAAAAACCCCCATCGCCTGCAATCTCCCAAACGTGCGCACGAGCACAGTCATCACTACACCAAGATTGAAGAATAGAGGTATAAAATTTATGTCATGAGTGTGTCAACTATTGACAACTCTTTGCGGTTGTCTAGAATCTATTTCATACATGTCCCCTGATAGGGGACGTAACAGGGATTAAACTGATAGGAATAGTACTACTTAACACAGCACTCCTATCTGGTGGCACAGTAGATTGCACGCGCAGTGCCCCACATTGGACGTAGGAGGACTGACCAAGCATCTTTTTCCATCTTCCGGTTCCTAAAATCGATTCCATATACACGTCCCCTGATAGGGGACGTAACAGGGATTAAACTGATAGGAATAGTACTACTTAACACAGCACTCCTATCTGGTGGCACAGTAGATTGCACGCGCAGTGCCCCAAATTGGACGTAGGAGGGCCGACCAAGCATCTTTTTCCATCTCCCGGTTCCTAAAATCGATTCCATATACACGTCCCCTGATAGGGGACGTAACAGGGATTAAACTGATAGGAATAGTACTACTTAACACAGCACTCCTATCTGGTGGCACAGTAGATTGCACGCGCAGTGCCCCAAATTGGAGGTAGGAGGACCGACCAAGCATCTTTTCCATCTCCCGGTTCCTAAAATCGATTCCATATACACGTCCCCTGATAGGGGACGTAACAGGGATTAAACTGATAGGAATAGTACTACTTAACACACCTTATAATAACGCAGAGAGAGGCAACGCAGAGAGAGGAGTCTGAAGAAGAGGAGTCAGAGGAGGCAGGTGGCTTTGAGGAGGTGGAAGACCAACCACAGCAGGCGTCCCAGGGGGCTTGTTGTCACCTTTTGGGGACCCTTGGTGTTGTACGTGGCTGGGTGGAGGAAGAGACCTTCAATGACATCAGTGAGGACAAGGAACGGGACATGGCTAGCTTGGTATCCAACCTTGTGCAAATGGGGAGTTTGCGGTTGTGCAAATGGACTGTTTGCGGTTGTTTTCGGTGCGTTAAACGGGGAGTTTGGTCTGTCACTGTGAAGCGGGCTTAACCCTTACACTACCTGATGTTTTAAAGCACGTAATTCAAAACAATTTAGGAATGTTAGGTGATTTATGCCCTTTATGGATTAAAACTAGACTTTGCGTCAAATATGTAATTTTCCATGGGAGTTTTGCCATGGATCCCCCTCCGGCATGCCACAGTCCAGGTGTTAGTCCCCTTGAAACAACTTTTCCATCACTATTGTGGCCAGAAAGAGTCCCTGTGGGTTTTAAAATTCGCCTGCCTATTGAAATCTATGGCGGTTCGCCCGGTTCGCCCGTTCGCGAAAATTTGTGGAAATTCGTGTTCGCCGTTCGCGAACCATAGTATTTAGTATATTGGGCAGACTAGATGGGCCAAATGGTTCTTATCTGCCGACACATTGTTTGTTTGTATGTTTCTATGTTTCTATGTTTCTTTGTTATGTTCGCGACATCTCTACCGAGGACCAGGAAGCGGTGAGTACAGAGCAATCACCGCTTCCTGGTCTTCCCGTACAAAAGAGCGCTTCCATTAGCACTCATTAGTATTCTCCCCATAAGACGCAGGGGCATTTTTCCCCCAGTTTGGGGGGGGGGGGAGTGTGTCTTATGGGGCAAAAAATATGGTACATTTTGTCCCGCAAATAAATGTGCCCTTACACAGCTCAGTCAATCTCTACCGAGGACCAGGAAGCGGTGAGTACAGAGCAATCACCGCTTCCTGGTCTTCCCGTACAAATGAGCGCTTCCATAGTGGAAGCACTCATTAGTATTCTCCCCATAAGACGCAGGGGCATTTTTCCCCCAGTTTGGGGGGGGGGGAAGTGTGTCTTATGGGGCAAAAAATATGGTACATTTTGTCCCGCAAATAAATGTGCCCTTACACAGCTCAGTCAAGAAAATTTTTAATTGTTATGGCTCTCAAAAACAATTTTTTTAGAAAATTCCACGTTAGAATATCTAGTTGTTGATCCTTCCCTTCTGAGCGCTGCTGTGTTCCCAAACAGCAGTTTATGACCACATACAGGCTTATCTGTACTCAGGAAACATTATGTAACAGATTATGTGGTGCTTTTTATTCTTTTAATCCTTGCAAAATTAAAAAAAATTGGGGCTAAATAAATAAGCTATATTAGAAAAAAAAATAAAAAATTTTCACTGTCCAATATTAAGAATTCCTATCAGACATCCTATCAACATTTTTCCCTGTTAAGCCTTGTACAAATGAAAAATTGTTAGATAAATCTGGAGATTATTGTTAACATGTAATTTAAAATTTTCATGCATGTGGGGTCAAATTGCTCAATGTAACGCTACAGTATATTAATCCATTGATAGGTGTAGGTTTCAAAATGGGGGTGTTTCTTATGTTTTAGCACTTAAGATCTCTGCAACCTGGTGTCTAAAGAACTTCCTTGAAAAATAATGGCCCCAAAATCCACAAGAAGCTTCTTCAATTCTGAAGAAGGTATTTTAATCAAGTACCACGCATGGTAATAAATTTGAAGTATTAGTTCTATTTTGTTATCTGCTGTGTTATTATTAAATTGAAAATCTGCAAAAAAAAATACATTTTTAAATTTCACCTCCATTTTGTATTTTTTGTGAAACATCTAAAGGGTGAAGAAACTTCCTAACTTTGCTATTTGGAATACTTTAAGCCAGGGATGCTCAACCTGCGGCCGTCCAGCTCTTGCAAAACTACATTCCAGCATGACTGGACAGCCTACAGCTATTAGGGCATGCTGGGAGTTGTAGTTCTGCAACAGCTGGAGGGCCGAAGGATGAGCATCCCTGCTTTAAGCGGTGCAGTTTTTAAAATGGGGTTAATTATTGCGGAAGAGGACCTTCTAATATATAGGCCTCTCAAAGGTACTTGAGAACTAAATTGGTCCCTAAAAACATAGAATTTGGAAAGTTTCTTGAAAATGTGTAAAAATGCTGCTAAACTCATAAGCTCTTTAACATCTCCAAAACAAATAATAGAAAGAAAAATGATGCCAAATTGGGCTTATGGTGAAAACTATTTTGTAATGTCTTAACAGCAGAAAAATTCTAATTTGGAAGATTTTGTAAAATTTTCATTAAATTTGGTATTTTTGCATAAATAAACCAAAATATATCAACCAAAATTTATCACTAACATAAAGTACAATGTTCAGAATCACAGGTGCATATCCATGAAGCAAACATGATTATACAAAATAAAATGGCTGCACACCATTACACATACAAACAATAGAGCTAAGAAATGGGGGTCATTCTAAATAAAAGTGGTACAATACCGACTACAAATGAGTTAATGGAAGATCTTAGCGCACATATTTGATCAAACGTATGTCGGGCCCATCTACCAGGCGTCAAGGTGGCTTCCATAGATGGGTCCCTGGGCCCATCTACCTGGGACTTCTGAGCAGAGTACGTATGTAGCTGGTTCCTACACTGCCCTGAATACCTGAATATTGTAGGCTTAGGTAAGTCCAAAGAGATGCAGTATATTAGTGTTAGGGACCCATCTGCGGAAGCCACCTTGACGCCTGGTAGATGGGCCCGACACACGTTTGATCAAATATGTGCGCTAAGAGCTTCCATTAACTCATTTGTAGTCGGTATTGTACCACTTTTATTTAGAATGACGCCCATTTCTTAGCTTTATTGTTTGTATGTGTAATGGTGTGCAGCCATTTTATTTTTTATAATCAGGTTTGCTTCATGGATATGCACCTGTGATTCTGAAGGTTCTAGTCTAACTTCTCTTGTAGTATATATTGAGGGTAGCGCCTCTTTTAGACTAGACACGCCCATCTACCTGGGACTTCTGAGCAGAGTACGCATGTAGCTGGTTCCTACACTGCCCTGAATATTGTAGGCTTAGGTAAGTCCAAAGAGATGCAGTATATTAGTGTTAGGGACCCATCTGCGGAAGCCACCTTGAAGCCTGGTAGATGGGCCAGACACATGTTTGATCAAATATGTGCGCTAAGAGCTTCCATTAACTCATTTGTAGTCTGTATTGTACCACTTTTATTTAGAATGACGCCCATTTCTTAGCTTTATTGTTTGTATGTGTAATGGTGTGCAGCCATTTTATTTTTTATAATCAGGTTTGCTTCATGGATATGCACCTGTGATTCTGAAGGTTCTAGTCTAACTTCTCTTGTAGTATATATTGAGGGTAGCGCCTCTTTTAGACTAGACACGCCCATCTACCTGGGACTTCTGAGCAGAGTACGCATGTAGCTGGTTCCTACACTGCCCTGAATATTGTAGGCTTAGGTAAGTCCAAAGAGATGCAGTATATTAGTGTTAGGGACCCATCTGCGGAAGCCACCTTGAAGCCTGGTAGATGGGCCAGACACATGTTTGATCAAATATGTGCGCTAAGAGCTTCCATTAACTCATTTGTAGTCTGTATTGTACCACTTTTATTTAGAATGATCCCCATTTCTTAGCTCTATTGTTTGTATGTATAATGGTGTGCAGCCATTTTAATTTTTATAAAGTACAATGTGTCACGAGAAAACAGTTCCAGAATTGCTTGGATAAGTAAAAGCATTGCAAAGTTATTACCACATAAAGTGACATGTTGAAATTGAAAAATGGGGCTTCATCCTTAAAGAGCTTCTCCGGCTATATATAGATTGATTACCTATCAACAGGATCACGGTTCCCCGTCATTGTGTCAGCTCTATACTATGAAAAATGATTTTTGACTAAGTAATTTGTAACAAATCAAATTCTTTGACAAAGTTTGGTGAAACTGCCAAATCAAATTTTTGAAAACATCTCTAGTCTCATCATGTTCATTTATGTCCATTTGGATGCACCATATGATCTTATTAGATTTGACTGCAGCTGCCTGACACTGGTTACTGTCATTAAAAGTCTTTTTCCATATCAGCTTTATGAAATGTTTGCCATTTAGTAGGGGGTAGTGTTGATCGCGAATATTCTAATCACAAATTTTCATCGCGAATATTGCCACTTCGAGAATTCTCGAATATCTAGAATATAGTGCTATATATTCGTAATCATGATTTTTTTTTAATCAGTACCCATGATTCTTCACTGCTTCTTGCTTGTGGGCCAATAAGAAGGCTGCAATATCTTTGACATTAGTAGTGTTGATCGCAAATTTTCGTATCGCAAATTATTATCCCAAATTTTCCGATTGCCGATTTTCGCAATCAAGAAAATAATAACTGCAAATCACGAATTCTCGAATATATGATAATTATTTGCCCAAATATTCGCGAAATATCGCGAATTCGAATATTGCCCCTTCGCTCATCATTGGTAGGGGGTATCTACAAATAGTTTGTCAATGAAATGTTATGTAATGTTATGTCATGTATTGCATCCAGTATAACTGTGGATGGATGGCACGACCAGGCTTAATAATGCTGGATCAGCCCTTTGCAGGAGGTTCAGTGGGGATCTAGGATCCACCCCCAGCTCAGTTAGTCAGTTCTATAGAGAATTTTTGATGGAAGAAGAAATCTGTTACTTCATTCTTTTTCATTACTTCTTCCAATTAGGCATCAAGCTTCAGAGACTAATAGATCTCTGTGTGACTTACTGCAAGTTCAACCAAAAGAGAAAGAAAGAGGAGAACTTAAAATCTGCATGGCTGAGCAGTCAGCAAGATAATCTGCGACTACAGCCATTCAGATCTTGTTGCTGTGTCACTGTTAAGACACCCATCACACTTGGAGATGTCCTGGCTAGACGTCAAAACACAATGACCCCACTTTCCTTTTGTCATCCGCGTCCTCCTCATCATCTAGCGATGATGATGAGCCCCCAAGGCAGCGGAGATGCCGCCAGGCAGAGCAAGGGGACAGGGGGACCCTGTGGCCCACACTAGTACGAGCAGCTCTGGGGCTCGTATTAGTTTTCTGGCCCACCAGATAAGTCCACCTGAGCCCCCTGCCGGTGAACTTGTCTGGTGTACCCCTGAGCATTTTGAGCCTGCGATTCCTGATTTTGTAGGCCAACCAGGAATCCAGATTTCCACAGTGGGCTTCACTGAATCTCACTATTTTAGTCTTTTTTTCAGTGACCACTTTGTAAATCTGATGGTGGAGCAAACGAATCTGTACGCCGAACAGTTCATTGCTCAACACCCGGGCACCTTTTTGGCTAGGGTCGGTGGCTGGACTCCGGTCAGTGCAGCCGAGGTAAGGACATTTTAGGGCCTCGTGCTGCACATGGGCCTAGTCAAAAAACCTAGTGTCAGGCATTACTGGAGTGGGGACGTCCTCTACCAGAGCCCACTTTACAGTACGGCCATGACACGCTCCCGGTTTGAGGCCATCCGGAAATGCCTGCATTATGCAGATAGTGCAGCATGTCCCCCCCCCCAAGGTGATCCTGCCTATGACCGCCTTTACAAAATCAGGCCGGTCATCGATCACTTTGGGGCCAAATTTGTGCAGGCCTATGTACCTGGAAGGGAGGTCGCGGTTGATGAGTCTCTCATTGCTTTCCAGAGGAGACTCCTTTTCTGCCAGTATGTCTCCTCTAAGCGGGCGATGTATGGCGTGAAGCTGTACAAACTTAAGTTTTGTGTATACGAGGGGCGAGATTCTCGTATTCAACCCCCAGAATGTCCCCCCACTCTGGGTGTTAGCGGGAAACTTGTGTGGGACATTATGCACCCACTGCTAGATAAGGGTTACTACCTGTATGTGGATAACTTTTATACTAGTATCCCCTTGCTCCAGTCCCTCGCCGCCAGATCCACATCCGCTTGTGGGACCGTGCGGAGAAATCAATGCGGCCTCCCTACCCACCCCCTCCAGGTACCTTTCCCCAGGGGTGAGACCCATGCCCTTACCAGTGGAAACCTGTTGCTGGTTAGATATAAGGACAAGAGGGATGTCCTTGTACTGTCCACAATTCACGGTAATGGCATCACCCCTGTCCCTGTGCGAGGTACCGCGGCAATGGTCCTCAAGCCCGATTGTATCGTCGACTACAATCAGTATATGGGAGCAGTTAATCTCTCTGATCAAGTCCTCAAGCCATATAATGCCATGCGCAAAACCCGGGCATGGTACAAAAAAGTTGCGGTCTACTTGGTGCAGGTTGCCTTGTACAACTCTTTTGTGCTGTCCCGGAGCACTGGCAACACAGGGAAATTCCTTCAGTTCTATGAGGCAATCCTCAATGATCTGATCTTTTCTGACCGGGAAAGAGCAGGCCAGAGTACCTCGGGAACTGGAGGCGCCCGGATTGTCCCTGGCCAACACTTTCCAGGTGTGGTCCCCCATACTGGAAAAAAGGGACGGACCCAAAAAAGGTGCAGAGTGTGTCACAGGAGGGGGATACGGAAGGACACCACTACTCAGTGTGACACGTGCCCCGATCATCCGGAGCCTCTGCATTATTGGTTGCTTCAGGGAGTACCATACTTCCATGGAGTACTAAATTTATATTCTCCTTCCCCAATTTAGCCAATGACAATCGGATAAAAAAAAACTATGGTTCTCAGACTTGAGACACTAAAACAAAAAAAAAAATTTCCAAAAATATTAGTTAGTAAAACTAAAATAAATAAAAAAAGTAGACATATTAGGTATCGACACGTCCATAAGAATCTGCTCTATAAAAATACCCCATGATCTAACCCCTCAGATGAACACGGTCAAAAAAATAAAATAAAAACGGTGCAAAAAAAGTATTTTTTTTTGTCATCTTACATCACAAAAATTGTAATAGCGATCAAAAAGTAATTTGCCCCCCAAAATAGTGCCAATAAAACCATCCTCTCATCCTGAAAAAAATTAGCCCCTACCGAAAATAATCGGCAAAAAAAAAAAAAAAAAACGGATCTTAGACTATGGAGATACTAAAATGTTTTGGTTTTTTTTGTTTATAAAAAGATAATATAGTATAAAACATAAATACATTAATAGAAAGTAGACATATTAGGTATCGCCACGTCTGTAAGAGTCTGCTCTATAACAATACCCAATGACCTAACTCCTCAGATGAACATGGTCAAAAAAATAAAATAAAAACGGTGCAAGAAAATATTTTTTTGTCACCTTACATCACAAAAATTGTAATAGCAAAAAAGTCATATGCCCCTCAAAATAGTGCCAATAAAACCGTCCTCTCATCCCGCATAAATGAGCCCCTATCTAAAATAATCGGCTAAAAACAAACCAAAAAATGACTATGGAGATACTAAAATTTTATTTTTTTTGTTTATAAAAAGATAATACATGTAAAACATAAATAGATAAAAAAGTAGACATATTAGGTATCCATCCATAAGAACCTGCTCTATAAAAATACCCCATGACCTAACCTTTCAGATGAACACGGTCAAAAAAATTAAAGCAATTTTTAATTTTTAATTTTTATTACCCTGATTCTGCAGTTTACAGAAACACCCCATATGTGGTTGTAAACTGCTGTATGACCAAATGGCAGGGAGCAGAAGGAAAGGAAACGCCATATGATTTCTGGAAGGCAGATTTTGATGGCCTTTTTTTTTGGCACCATGTCCCATTTGAAGCCCCCCTAATGCACCCCTAGAGTAGAAACTCCATAAAAGCGACCCCATCTAAGAAACTTCACCCCTCAAGGTATTCAAAACTGATTTTACAAACTTTATTAACCCTTTAGGTGTTCCTCAACAGTTTATGGCAAATAGAGATGAAATTTCAGAATTTCTATTTTTGGTAACCTTGCCTCACAAAAATGTAATATAGATAAACCAAAAAATCATATGTACCCTAAAAATAGTCCCAACAAAACTGCCACCTTATCCTGTAGTTTCCAAAATGGGGTCACTTTTATGGAGTTTCTACTCTAGGGGTGCATCAGGGGGGCTTCAAATGGGACATGGTGTAAATAAACCAGTCCAGCAAAATCTGCCTTCCAAAAACCACACGGCGCAGCTTTCCCTCTACTCCCTACCGTGTGCCCGTACAGTAGTTTACGGCCACATATGGGGTTTTTCTGCAAACTACAGAATCGTGACAATAAATATAGCATTTTGTTTGGCTGTTAACCCTTGCTTTGTTACTGGAAAAACTGGATTAAAATTGAAAATTTGCCAAAAAATTTAAATTCTCTAATTTCATCTATATTTGCCAATAACTCTTGTGCAACACCTAAAGGGTTAACAAAGTTTGTAAAATCAGTTTTGAATACCTTGAGGGGTGTAGTTTCTTAGATGGGGTAATTTTTGGGTTGTTTCTATCATGTAAGATTTGCTTCTAAACTTCTAAGCCTTGTAACGTCCCCAAAAACTAAAATATCATTCCCAAAATGATCCAAACATGAAGTATTTTTGTAGGTATTACTATGTATTATAGAAGTAGAGAAATTGAAACTTGGAAATTTGCAATTTTGGTAAATTTGGTATTTTTTTTATAAATAAAAATTTATTTTTTTGACTTCATTTTACCAGTCTCATGAAGTACAATATGTGACGAAAAAAACTATCTCAGAATGGCCTGGATAAGTCAAAGCGTTTTAAAGTTATCACCACTGGTCAGATTTGCAAAAAATGGCCTGGTCCTTAAGGTGAAAATGAGCCCGGTCCCTAAGGGGTTAATGTTGCTAAGATTTCTAAGTTGTTTCTCTAAAATCTGAACATTCTGTGATTACAGAAGTTCCTATTCCCTCCATTCGGAGAAGGCGATCGGTGGAGGCCGTGGAGGTGGTGGAGGTTGAGGAGGAAGAGGATGAAGAGGAGGAGGGGGCCGGACCCTCCCTGTCTATTGAGCCACCCCCACCTGATGTGGGAGAAGTTAAAGAGGTGGAGGTGGAAAGTGCTGGACCCTCCAGCACTTCCCCATCTCAGGACTCGGAGGAAGAGGAGGAGGTCACAAGCCCCCACCAGGAGGGTAAATATGTGCACATAGCAATATGATTATGTATCCATAACATGTACATAAACATTAAAAGGGCCAACAATTAGGGGACAACATACACTATAGTAATACAAAAAAAAACACTGGACAATAACTCTTTAATCTACATTAAAACCATTTACTTAACAAATAAATAATATTAAACTCCATTGAACTATCACTAACTAACAAACAAAATAAAATTGTACTCTACTGAAATATCACAAACGAATAAACTATATAATCATCATAAATATCACTAACTAACGTATTGAGATTTAAATTGTCAATGTGTATAAAGACTTTAAATAAAAATCAAAAAAGTGAAAAATAGAAAAAAAAACATATTTTGTACCGCCGTGTACATATCGACCGTCTCTATAAAAATATCCTATGACCTAACCCCTCAGGTGAACACTGTAAAAATAAAAAAATAGAAACATAAAAAAAAAACTAATATTTTGGTCACCTAAGTAATAATTCTGTCACTAAAAGTGCAACACCAAGCTATCAAAAAAGGCATATGCCCCCAAAATAGTACCAATCTGTCATTTCATTCGGCCAAAAATGAGCCCCTACCATTAGACAATCGCCGAATAAAAAAATAAATATGGCTCTCGAACTATGGAGACACTAAACCATGAATTGTTTTTGTTTCAACAATACTTTTCTTGTGTAAAACGGAAATAACTAAAAAATAAGGAAACATATTAGGTCTTGCATCTTCTTTAACAACCAGCTGTATAAAAATATCACACAAAGTAACCCCTCAGGTGGGCACCTTTCAAAACAAAAAATAAAAACTCTCCAAAAAGGATTTTTTTTGACAACTTTTATCACAAAAAGGTGTAATAGCAAGCGATCAAAAAGTCATATGCACCACAAACTAAAGGTTTAAAGGTTTAATAAGAATTGCAAAGAATGTTCATTTTTTTTTTACCAATAGTAATGAAGACATTGAAGGCCAAAGTGGCAAAAATGCTGAAGGAGCAACACCAGGATATACGGGCCATTCAGGAGCCGATGAAGGCCATGGAGGAGAGGCACCACCAGGCCATGAATGGGGGGCAGGAGATGCTCCTGCTATTCGAAAAGTTGCCTTAAAAATGTAATTTATATTTGTAGTAGTTTATACAGTTGTAACAGGTATTTTGTTTTTTGTAATATTGCTCTTTTTTAGTGTAACGGGGTAGTATAAGGCTCCATTAGCACGTCCGTAATGTGTTTTGCGGATCCACGGATCCGCAAAACACGTACACCTGTAATGTGCGATCCGCAATTTGTGGACCGCACATCTCTGCCACTAATAGAACATGCCTATTCTTGTCCGCAATCGCGGACAAGAATAGGACATGTTCTATTTTTTTCGGAAACGGAAATATTAGAAATGAATGGGTCCGCAATTCCGTTCCGCAAAATGCGGAACCAAATTGCGGACGTGTGAATGGACCCTAAGTCCTACACATAGCTCGGCCTAAATCAGCCAGAACTGACAGCAGCCGGTAAATGCATGTCAAATACATATGTTTCTTGGTCCTTTCACACATCCGTTATGATTTTTCGGATACGCAAATTGTGGATCCGAAAAACGCGGACAACGTCCATGTGCGTTCCACATTTTGGGGACCGCACATGGCCACAACCATAATGTTAATGCCTATTGTTAGTAAATGTTTTATTTTTTACCAGGGCCACGGTGCGGACTCATTCATTTTCAAATTTCTGCAAAATTGCTGAATGAATGGACCTAAGGGTCCATTCACACGTCTGTAAAATGGGTCCGCATCCGTTCCGCAATTTAGCGGAACAGTTACAGACCCATTGATTTTCAATTCCAGTCAGCAAATTTAGGTGTTCCCAGGATAAATATGTAAATGACGGCCGGTACAGGCCACAAAAATTAGCCAAGGGGCGTTCACCTGACAGCAAAGAACTTTGGATTCTGTGGCTGGAGGTACATTAGCCGTTCACAAGATAAATAAGTAAGTGTCGGCCAGTACAGGCCCCAAAAATTAGCCAACAGGCGTTCACCTCACAGCAAAGAACTTTGTATTCTGTGGCTGGAGGCAGGGCTGTTTCTTGGACAAGGTGGGCCGGCAGAGAGTGAAGAGGGTGCAGATAGAGAGGATGAGGAGGATGCAGAATCGGAAGGCTGAGTGAGCCACTCAACCAAATCTGGTGCGTCCTTTGACGTAATCGCACGCACCTTCTGCAACTTCCCACTTAGGCTCTGGCCTGGTGCTCCTGCCCGACCCCTACAACCCCTGCGGAAGGGCCTGCCTCTTCCTCTGCCTGTCATTTTTTAAATGACCCTGTGACAAAAGTCTCTATAGAAGCACAGTATTTGTGGAAGAAGGTATATAACACCCCACTTCAATCAGCTGTTTTGGGGGGCGACTGGTACATCACACCAGTTATAATAATTTTTTTCAAGTACCGTTTGTCACTGTGTGTAGCAGAGGGAACGCAGCAAAACAGCAAACAAATGCTGCAGTACCCAAATTCACTATAAAGACAGTATATTGGTATATAACACCCCGCTTCTATCAGCAGTTTTGGGAGGGCGAATGGTATATCACACCAGTTATAATAATTTTTTGTAATTGTCTTTGTCATTGTCACTCTTTGTAGTTGTAGTATCGCTGCAGAACCGCTCACCAGTCACCACAACTGCTGCACAATACAAATCCACTATAATATGCTTTCTATGTTAGAAAGTATATTATAAGTGTATTCCACCCCTCTGTACTGCACACCTATCAATAGTACACCTATACCAGTCCTTAAAAGGACTTTTGTGGACCTATTAGCTAGCGATTTGTGTCCCTAACAGTCTGTTCCTGCTCCACACAGCAACCTCTCCCTACACTGACAAAAGGCAGAATGTAAAATGGCGGCCAGATCAGGTCTATTTATAAGGTAGGGGGTATGTCCATGTGCTAAAACTTTTCAATTGGCTGTCCTGTACCACCTGATGTGTCATGGGTCAAAGTTCTTCATAATGTAAAAGAATATGGCGGGCGCAAATATCACCATATGTTCGCATGATCGGCGAATCGCGAACAAGCGAAGTTCGCCGCAAACCGACCACCGGGCGAACCGCAAGGCCATCACTACCTCTTAATGAGTATTTTGTGGAAGCAGGTATATCACATCCCTCAATTATTTTTTTGCCACAACAGTTATATCACACCACCCTGTTTATTTGGAGCAACAGGTATATCACAGCCCTCAATCAGTATTTTGTGGAAGAAGGTATATCACAACCCTCAATCAGTTTTTTTGGGGGTAACAGGTATATCACACCCGTTGCAAATAGTTATTCCAATAGCGTTTGTCCCTCTATATAGCTGGTGGACATCGCCATATGTTCGTATATATTCGGCCAACAGCGAACACGCAAAGTTCACCGCGAAATGACCACCGGGTGAACCGCAAGGCCATCTCTAATGCTGGCCATTGCACTCTAAACGTCCTGCCTTGCACCCATCCAAACACCTAATATCAAGGGTACCCCAGCTACCATCAGACGGGATCCTCAGGATCATGGTGTGCCCCAAGGGATGAATAGGTGTCTTCTCATTTAACTACATGACCCTAGGGAGCCACGGTGTGAGGACAGCTGCTGTGATTGTCTGCCTCCTCCGTTCTGGCTGCTCTCAGATCACTGCATATGTAATGATGACATGTATTTTCCCATGCCATGTGCATAACATAGCATTTGTTGTGTTAAACCTAATTTGACCAAGCCTACAATGTCTCCAGATCTATCTGTAGCATCTGTGTTAAAAAGGTAGGCCATTTTTTATAGTTTGCTTACTGGTTTCCTGTCCCTGCTCCTGCTATCTTCAGTAAATTTCTTCAATAGTATGTCTGCCCTGCAGGTTTAGGATGGGGCTGCTGATCCTGTAGACAGTGCCTTTGCACTGTTTGGGCAGTGCTGGCCCTTCTAGAGGATGTCTTAGAAAATGACTCTTTTCGCAAACCCCTGCCCTGACGGCTGTGCGCTCTCCCCTTCTGTTTTCTACTGCACAGACTTCATATCCAGCATTTGGCATCTGCACAGTAGGAACCAGTCATGTCTCCAGTGTCCTGTCTCAGCAGCTCCCTTGTGAATCGAGCATGTGCTCTAGCATTATCTGCTGAAAACGGCCAGGCTCTACAAATGATGTTTGTCCTATCCTCCCCTCCCCCTACCTACTGCTGTCAGCAGTTTAGCATTGTCAAAAATTCTGCTAGAATATTGCAAATGGACTGTAACTAATCCAATTAGTGAAATGTTCACATTTCAAGGTTTTCTTTACATAATACGTGCAGTTTATTTTTTTTATAATATTTCATGTCTCCAAATAAATAATCGCTGCATACTGTGATTGGACCCCTCCCCTCAGCTACATCCAGCTTTCTAATACAGAAATATGCAAATTATTTAACTTGGCTCATGGAATCTCTGTGCAGGGAACCTAAATAAATGCCTTGAAGAGAGGATTCCTCATTATTTTTATCCAGAAGAGTCATTTAACTATGAAGAACTAGGTCTTCCCTGGTAATGTAAATAGAAAATGCTTGGTAATGCAATGCTAAATATTTCTTTAATCTCCATTAACATTTAACACATTTTCCCAAGAACAGTGGTTTAAAAATAAGTTCTACATATTTATCTACAGAAAATGCTTTCTGTAAACTTAGACTAGACAGTTTTTTTTGGCGCCGGATGCACATTTTTCTGCAACTTTTCTGTAATTTAGGAGCCGGAACTGTTTTCAAAGTTGTCTATGTTTAAGGCTGATAAGTGAGATTAAACCAGGATTATAGCACATTTATTATCTACGACACTTGAAAACTTTGCAAAAATTTTGCATCCTACGCAAGGCAGTCCCCTGGTATATTTTTAAGACCGAGTTATAGAACACAATGCATTTGAACCAAATAAATTAAAACTGTGCGCTCTGTGCACCATTTCATAAATTTGGTGCTACCACCCAATGCAGAACCAGACTGAAAAGCTATGTACACCTTTGGGGACGTTTTTCTTATTATTGCATTGTACTCATTTTGAGCTAAAAATATATATTTGAGCCACTGTCTTGATGCAGCCTTAAAGGGCTTCTGTCACCCCACTAAACTCATTTTTTTTTTTGTGTACTTATAATCCCTATCCTGCCATATTGCCATACATTATGTTATTAATAATTTTCGTTCAGTAGATTTAGCAAAAAACATACTTTTATGATATGCTAATTATCTTTCTACCAGTAAGTAGGGTGTCTACTTGCTGGTAGCAGCCGCAGAAAACCGCCCCCTCCTTCTGTTGATTGACAGGGCCAGCCGCAATCTCATCCTCCGACCAGCCCTGTCAGCATTTCAAAAATCGCGCGCCTGTGTTGATTCGGCGCAGGCGCTCTGAGATAAGGAGGCTCGCCTCCTCAGCACTCCCTCAGTGCGCCTGCGCCGATGACGTCACCGAAAGAGAAGAAGTAATTTAGAGATAAGGTTTATTACATGACCGGCACAAAGTGAAAATAAAAAAATACAATACACATAGCTAGACAAATAGTTAACCCTTTGTGACAGAATGGCTCATTATTTTTTAAATAAATACCAATTGAAAAAATGCTTTTTAGTCCAAAATTAGTAAAATGCAATCATAAAAAAGTGTACATAGCCTTTAAAAGTGACATGAAAACCTCAAGTGATAAATAGCTTCCTTTATTTATTCATAAATTGTAAAAGTTTGCCATTATATATATATATATATATATATATATATATATACATATATTATATATATAAAGCTGAGTGTGTGTGTGTGTCTGTGTGTATGTCCGCTAAAGGAATCCGCAATGTCACATTTACAATTGCGAAATTTGCCACACAGGTACATCAGGTGTCCGGGAAGGTTTTAGACTGGGTCTCAGCTCTCTAGTATGTACCGTTCCTGAGATATTCCCAAAAAAATGCATTAGCCAATAGAAGCTTGGTTACATGACCCTTATCAGCCAATAGAAGCTCGCAGGTCCTCCAGTCTCCACATACACAGTTTTATTCCAGGTTTCCATAACAACCCAGCCATTTTTTTTTACTGCTGTAGGAGAGCTTTAAAGGAAATCTGTCACCAGGATAATCGCTATTGAAGTAAAGCCACAGCCTAATAGCACTTAGTTCCTTATTTCCAGATGTGCCTTTGTTCCAACAATAGATGTTTTTATCCTCTGAAAATCCAGTTTATTTGGTATGCAAATGATCCAGTAAGGTGCCCAGAGGGGCGTCACTCTTGCAGGAAGGAGCCCAGACATGCCCCCTGCCACAATGCGTCCACCCTCAAAAAACGTATAACCCCGCCCTCAGGTCCCGCTAAGCCACTCCTGAGCCTACTGGGATTGAAAAAATGAAGGTAAAAATCAACTTTTATCAACTGCAAGGCTGGGAGGGAGGGTGAATTTCTCCCTGCACCTCACATTTAGACAATACAGTGCTGCTGTCTTAGAGTGAGCTGTTTTAAAAGGACACGCCCCCGATCTGGTTAGGCCACGACCCCTCCCACTCCTCAGCTGACTGAGATTGAAAAAATTAAGTTAAAAATTAACTTCTAGGTCACGCTAAGCCACGCCCCGATCTGGTTAGGCCATGCCCCCTCCACTCCTCAGCCGACAGGGATTGAAAAAATGAAGGTAAAAATCAACTTCTGTCAGCTGCAGAGGTGGGAGGAAGGGTGATTTTCTCCTTGCAGCTCACACTCAGACAGTACAGTGCTGCTGTTTTAGAGTGAGCTGTTCAAAAGGACATGCCCCCAATCCAGTAAAGGCCACTGTTAAGGGGGCGGGCACCTATGGAGGTCACTGTCAAGGGGGTGGTATGCTGTGAAAGTCACTGTTAAAGGGGAAGGCTGCTGTAAAGGTCAAAGTTAAGGGGGTGGGCTGCTGTGAAGGTCCAATTTTAAATGACGGGGCACTGTGGGGGGTCAGTGTTAAGGGGTGGGGGGCTGTGGAGATCACTGTTTTGGGGGCAGGTGCTGTAGATGTCACTGTTATAGTGGATTGTGTTGATATCTTTTAAAGACACACACAAACATTAAATGAAATAGATTAAATATACCTGAGCGAAGCCGGGTCCTTCAGATAGTGTGTGTATATATATATTGTGGCAATGTGAACATTGAGGTGTTGTTTCTGCAGGTTCCAGTCCGGGACTTAGGGCATGCTCATGTACAGGGATCCTATTTAATCCTGCTACTGGATCTTGGGTGTGTCTCACTCTGAAGAGTCTGTGTGCAGCAGAGGCCTTGAAAGGCTCTGTACAAGTGGGCTCAGCCGAGCTGGCTAAGGGGCCACGGGGCTAGGTGTTAGCCTGAACTTTGGGGGACTCCGCGAGGTCTTGGAATCGACGGTCGCTAGGCCAGAGTCAGGAGGACTTCTGGGCCACAATCCCCCAAAAGGTACTTGACTTTGTTACAGCCTGGAAGTGCTGGATTGTTAGGCTGGGAAAAGCCGCATGTTCTTCCCATGTCCTCATGTTTAGTTAGAGACCAGCCGGGCAGGTGTTTTATTTGTATTGTTTGTTTTGGTTTTGCTGAGGTGCCAAATAAAAGCAATGTTTGGCCCCTAACCTTGTGGTCGATGAAGATCATTGTGAGAATGATAAGAGGCGATCCCTTACAATATATATATATATATATATATAGAGGAATAAATACACCGCAGCACGTCCGTAAGGTGAAAAATGTGGGATCCTTTATTCACCCAAGCAGCGACGTTTCGGTCCGCTTGCTGGGACCATTTTCAAGCATTGCTTGAAAATGGTCCCAGCAAGCGGACCGAAACGTCGCTGCTTGGGTGAATAAAGGATCCCACATTTTTCACCTTACGGACGTGCTGCGGTGTATTTATTCCTCTGGCTGTTTGACACTGTGGTCTAGTGTCGATACCGCTGGCACCCAACATTTTCTACAAGGAGTGCTGCCCTGAACTTTCATCTATATATATATATATATATATATATATATATATATATATTGTAAGGCTGTTACCAGCCTGCATTTGTGGGAGGGGCGTCTGGCTATTTATTCACCTTCCCTCCGTTCAGCCAGGCGCCCGAGCCTCACGCATTCCCGTGGTATCGCGCTCCTTCCTCTCTGTTCCGAGACCTCCTTCCGGTTCCTGCATACACGCACCGCCGGCGTCCGAATCATCGTCCTCCTCTCCAGCCTTCCAGGTAATCGAGGCGCAGTTCGTGCCGCACCAGCTGTGCCTCACGTCGGGGCTCGTGCCCCCTGGTTGTACTAGTCAGGTGCCGCTCTCCCCCTGCCTAGTTCCGATCACTGGATTCCGGCTGCAGGACCGGCAAGCGGCGTCCTGTTTCACTATCTTGCCGGTCACGTGCTGCGCTACTGGGGGTACTAAGTAGTTTTCACTTTGGGCTGACAGTTTTGTTCCCTCTATTTTCGCCACCCATGCACTCTCCTAATTTTGTTTTTCAGCAAGGGTTAGCATAAGTAATTCGGGCATTGTTCTGGCTATGTGATGCAGGCAGCGCTCTCATTCTGGGGGGGGGGGGCCGCAGTTTTCAACCATATGCCCTCTATTTGGCAGGGCACGAATTAAAAAAAAAAAAAAAGCAGAAGAAGGAAAAAAAAATACAAATAAATGCCATCAATCAGGGGGGGAACGATTCCCTACAGTCAGTCCGCCCTCGTCACTGCCTCAGCATCACATTGCCAGAATTTGCGCCGTGAAGTTGGTGATACATTACTGTTCAATTCTACGGTTCTGCTATCTCACCTTGCTTCCGTCTCCGGATCCTTCCACTTTTCGGGGTCCTGTGGATCATCCGGGGTCTTCCCGTGCCTTGTGGTTCTCCCAGGGTGTCACGTCACTGGACCGCCCAGGTTGTCAATTGTCTGGATCGCCCAGGTTGTCAATGTTCCTGGATCGCCCAGGTTGTCAATGTTCCTGATCGCCCAGGTTGTCAATGTTCCTGGATCGCCCAGGTTGTCAATGTTCCTGGATCGCCCAGGTTGTCAATGTTCCTGGATCGCCCAGGTTGTCAATGTTCCTGGATCTCCCAGGTTGTCAGTGTTCCTGGATCGCCCAGGTTGTCAGTGTTCCTGGATCGCCCAGGTTGTCAGTGTTCCTGGATCGCCCAGGTTGTCAGTGTCCCTGGATCGCCCAGGTTGTCAGTGTCCCTGGATCGCCCAGGTTGTCAATGTTCCTGGATCGCCCAGGTTGTCAATGTTCCTGGATCGCCCAGGTTGTCAATGTTACTGGATCGCCCAGGTTGTCAATGTTCCTGGATCGCCCAGGTTGTCAAATGTTCCTGGATCGCCCAGGTTTTGTCTGCATTTTCTTAGGGTTTTACATCTATGCTGATGTCGGTTGTTCCTTCCTTTAGATTGGGCAGTTGTTATTTTTCCTTCCTCTCCCTCATTTCATCTAGGAATTTCAAGGCAATTCCAGGTAAGTCGGCTCAGAGACGGTCACTGGGGTAGGGTTAACTGTCAGTTTGATACTCAAGTCCGTTCTTTTTATTAGTTTCCACTTAATCGATTGGGGTTTTTGGAAGTTGTCTTTCTAAATCCGTTCACATTCCGTCAGGTAGGTTCTTTCGTTGGTCACTTTTACACGCTTCAGTCTCTCACTTTCTTTCGGCCGCTACTACCACTTCCGTCTGTGCTTCTTTTTCGTTTTTGCCGGTAGACATAAGTTCCCCTTTTTTCCCAGGTCATCATGTCTCACATGTCCGATATGGAGGACAACCTCTCCATGCCAGGATCGTCCGTCTCGGGGCATTATAGCAACACATCTCTAAGGAGTTGGACTGTGCCAAAGTTAATCGCCGAACTCAATCGCAGGGGGATTCGGCATCCCGCGACTGCCCGCAAGGCCGAATTATACCGGCTCCTGATGACCACTCCGGGTCCGACAGCTGAGCAGTCCAATAGCGACTCCATCCGGCTGTCTCTAGCTCAGATCCAGTCATCCATCACCGGACTCGTTAGCTCAGTCACGGACATTTAGAATAGGGTCGCGGTTTTAGAATCCAGGCCAGCAGCCTCACCGCAATCTCCAGGTTCGGCAGTCATTCCTGCCATTCCTCCAGACGTTGCAGGTAGGCCTTCTGCCACCCCCCAAATTGCTCCTTCCCATTTCGTTCCGGAGCATATTAAGAAGGATATCCTGGCAGGCAAGGACGTTAATTTAGCATCCATTTTGATTGCCTCCCAGGATATTTCCGAAAACCGGGTGATTAACTGCGGAGAGGTTTCCGTGGTGTTGAAGGCCAAGGATGCTCGGTTAAATAGGAAGTTGTCGGTTTCCGAGTTCGTCCTGGCCTTCAGCCTCTACAGGGATGTAATATGCTCCGCCCACCCCAATCGCAGGGAAGAATTAGACACTTACTTGTACCGGATTACGGATTTGGGGCACAAGTACGGCTCGGCATTTTACGATTATCATCGTTCGTTTTCTGCCAAAGCCGCCGCAGCCCTGAATCAATTTCAGTTCATGTCCAACTGGGCAGACTTGGACATGGAGTTATTCTGCCGGCACTTCGCAGGTCTGAAGGCTCCCCTGTGTGCCATCTGCCAATCCATCTTTCATTCCACGGAATGGTGCCCTAATCCGGTGCAAGATCCTCAGTCAGCGCCCACTCCAGGTCCATCCGGGTCCTCCAGGTCTTCCTCGTCATTAGATAAACTGGGTAGGCCCATTGTGTACCTTGGCAGTAGCCAGGTGTGCAATAATTTTAATGCCAAGGGCTGTGCTTTCAATGCGTGCCGGGCACTGCACATCTGCTCCCTTTGTTTTCGGGCTCACCCTCGTCCTTCCTGTCCCAGGAAGTCAGCCAGGGACTCTTGACTAGCCGACCTCAACTTGGAGTTACTGGCCGCACTCCTGCAGGGCCACCCTGATCGTTCCTTTGTCACCTTCTTATTGGATGGGTGCAGAGAGGGGTTTCACACCGGCATTATCACGTGCCCTCAGGGTTGCTGGATGGGCCCCAATCTGCTATCTGCCTCCCGTGACCCGGAGGCGGTGACCACTCTCATTCAGGCAGAGGTCGACAAAGGGTTCATCATTGGTCCCTTCCTTAAGATCCCATTCCAGTCGTGGCGCATCAACCCTATCGGCCTTGTCACGAAGTCGTCTTCAAATAAAAAACGTCTCATTTATGATCTCTCCGCGCCTCATATGTCCTCCATCCCCAGTCTTAATTCACTCATTCCGTCTGAGGAATATTCCATGCAATATTCCTCAGTTGACGAGGCCATCCAGTACATTCTTCAAGCAGGTGTCGGGGCTTGGTTGGCCAAGGTAGATATTGCTGATGCTTTCAAGCTGCTTCCAATACACCCGCAGCTTTGGAAGTACTACGGCATCCAGTGGGCAGATAAATTTTATTTTGCCAACCGGCTTACTTTTGGCTCCAAGAGCAGCCCTTGGCTTTTTGAACAACTTGCTAAAGCCCTGCACTGGATCCTCAACCATCACGGTGGCTTATCCATGGTCGTTCACTACTTGGACGACTTTCTCCTCATTGAAAGGCCCAGTCAGGTCCCTTCCATTCCCCATTCACTTCTGGATATTTTTTCCCGACTCCAGGTCCCCGTGGCCACAGCCAAGACTGAGGGTCCGGCCACTACAGTCACCTTCCTGGGCATCATTCTAGATACCGTCAGAATGGAGGCTAGCCTCCCCAGCGAGAAGTTGCTCAGATTCGCTCAGCCATCTCCCGGGCAGTCCAGTCTCCCTCGCTGACCAGGGCGGAGCTCCAATCCTTGCTGGGGATGCTTAATTTCGCCACCAGAATTATGCCTCAAGGCAGGGCCTTCCTTTCCAGGTTGCTATGTCTCCTGCCCTCGGCCCCGGAGCAAGATTCTGTCGTCCATTTGGACAGCCAGGCCATTGCAGATCTCGACATGTGGAGCAGTTTTCTCGCTGACTGGAATGGCATTTCTTTGTTCGTTCCGCAGTGGGATTCCTCTTCCCCCATGGTTTTCTCCGACGCCGCCGGTTCCTCCCGGTTCGCTGCCATTTTCAGATCTCATTGGCTGGCTGCCGGATGGCCGCCAGAATTAGCCTCGGACTCAGCTCAGGCCTGGGGTCACCTCTGGTCTAACTCTTCCGTGACGTTCGTTACAGATAGTCAGACCTTGGTGGACATTGTCAACAAGGGCAGGGCCCAGTCCCTCAGGATCATGGCATTGTTGCGCAAGTTAGTGTGGTTATCCCTCCATCACAATTTTCACATGCGCTGCGTACACATCTCAGGCGAACAGAATAGGGCTGCGGACGCGCTTTCCCGTGCTAATTTTGCAATTTTCTTTCAGGAAATGCCCGACGCGGATCGGTCAGGCACGCCGGTGCCCCAATTCAGCACCCTCATTCTGGTTTAGATTCGCTCTTAGAGGAGGCCAAGGGCCTGGTCGCCAAATCGTTGTCACGTAATACGGCGAGGAATTATCAGGCTGGCCTAAGAGCGTTTGATAAATTCTCTAAGAATCCACTCCGAGATCTCTTACATCATGGCCTTCCTGGCCTATTGTCACTCGCATCTCTCTCTGTCGTATAGTACCATCAGACTTTATTTAGCCGGACTTCAACATCACGCTATGCTGGCCAATCCTCATCACAGGTCCTTTTTTTCCATCCAAGCTATTAAAGCCACTCTTCGGGGCATTCAAAAGGAACGGAAGGGGTCCGTGAGCCATAGGCAACCAGTATCCAGCAAATTGTTCAGGGATCTCTCCTCGTCATTGGATGGTAATCCTTTTGGGCCCTCCACTAGCCTGATTCTGAAAGCGGCCATGTATCTCACCTTTTATGGGTTCCTCCGGCCCGGAGAGGTTCTGGCCGGTCCAAATTGTAAAAACCATCCTCTGAAGCAACATCTGTCATGGGGCCAGGGCAATTACACTCTACTCCTACCCTCCACCAAAACCAATCAGACGGGTCCCCCCTCTGAAATCAAGTTCTACCCGACCCTGAACAATTGGTGCCCAGTTCAGGTGCTGCATCAACTGACAGCACTCATCCGAGGTTCATTGCCCGACAGTCCACTCTTGCCGCATGCAGGCAAGCCTCTCAGCACCTCGCAATTTATCTCTTATATCCGTGCCCTCGCCCAGGGATTAGGCTATGACCCCAAGGTAATTTCAGGGCACTCATTTCGTATAGGGGTAGCCTCCGCTGCTTCTCGTCATCAGGTGCCGGCTCACGTCATTCGGTCCATGGGGCGGTGGCGATCCTCCTGCTTTACCAGGTATATACCCAATCCTCAAGCCGAGATATCTCATGCCTTTCGTTCACTGGCTTTGTAATTTGTAAATAAAAGTGTTGTACCTACCTGTTGTTTTTGCCCCCTTTTCCTCACTGGTGTACCCGCGCCCGTGGCTACCGGCACAATTCAGCCACTATGTTCAGGGCAGGTTTCTCTGCGTACGCCGACGTTGTCCTAGCCCTGACCATAAATTGTAAGGCTGTTACCAGCCTGCATTTGTGGGAGGGGCGTCTGGCTATTTATTCACCTTCCCTCCGTTCAGCCGGGCGCCCGAGCCTCACGCCCCTCCCTCCCGCCCTTTTCTCAGGTTTCCATCAGGTATGCCCCCTTTTCCTCACTGGTGTACCCGCGCCCGTGGCTACCGGCACAATTCAGCCACTATGTTCAGGGCAGGTTTCTCTGCGTACGCCGACGTTGTCCTAGCCCTGACCATAAATATATATATATATTAGCCAGTTACATTGTGATGCTTTTTGTTGTGTACATGAACCCTCTGAATTTGTAAAGTGCTGCGTAATATGGTGGTGCTATATAAATAAATATTATTATTTATAAGAAAAAATCTGAAATCTATCAAAACTTTTTTTAATTGCTATTTTCAAAAATTAGATTTCTCTGCTTTTACAATGTCATTCACCCCCATATCCTAAAATAATTAAGTAATGTCATAGCCAGACCCTTATTTCTGATATCTAAGGACTCTCTCCTGACAGGGAGTGTTCCACAGGAATGGCGCATAGCAAATGTGGTGCCAACATTCAAAAAGGATCCAAAAACAGAGCCCAGAAACTATAGGCTGCTAAGTCTAACATATGTCGTGGGTAAACTGTTTGAAGGTTTTCTAAGAGATGCTATCTTAGAGTTCCTCAATTAAAATAAACAAATAACGCCATATCAGCATGGCTTCATGAGGGATAGGTCATGTCAAACTAATTTAATCAGTTTCTATGAGGAGGTAAGTTCTAGATTTGACCGCAGGGAATCAATGGATGTCGTATATCTGAACTTTTCCAAACTGTGTAAAGTAATTAACATGAAAGAGGACAGTACACTGCTACAGATGGATCTGGATAGATTGGAGGCTTGGGCAGAGAAGTGGCAGATGAGGTTTAACACTGACAAATGTAAGGTTATGCACATGAGAAGGAATAATGCAAGTCACCAGTACATACTAAATGGAAAAACACTGGGTAATACTGACATGGAAAAGTACCTAGGAATTTTAGTGAACAGCAAACTAAGCTGTAGAAACCAGTGTCAGGCAGCTGCTGCCAAGGCCAATAAGATAATGGGTTGCATCAAAAGGGGCATAGATGCCCTTGATGAGAACATAGTCCTACCACTTTACAAATCACTAGTCAGACCACACATGGAGTACTGTGTACAGTTCTGTGCTCCTGTGAACAAGACAGACATAGCAGAGCTGGAGAGGGTTCAGAGGAGGTCAACTAAAGTAAGAACTGGAATGGGGGGACTACAGTACCCTGAAAGATTATCAAAATTAGGGTTATTCATTTTAGAAAAAAGATGACTCAGGGGAGATCTATTGACCATGCATAAATATATCAGGTGTCAGTAGAGAGATCTCTCCCATCATCTATTTATCCCCAGGACTGTGACTGTGACGAGGGGACATCCTCTGCGTCTGGAGGAAAGAAGGTTTCACTAAAAGAGTTCAAGAGGGGCCTGGATGTATTTCTGGAGTGTAATAATATTACAGGTTATAGTTAGAGTTGAGCGGACACCTGGATGTTCGGGTTTGACGGGTTCGGCCGAACTTCACAAAAATGTTTGAGTTCAGGATCCAACTTGAACCGAACTTGACCCCGAACCCCATTGAAGTCAATGGGGACCCAAACTTTTGAGCACTAAAATGGCTCTAAAAATGTCTGTGGAATAGGCTAGAGGGCTGCAAATGCCAGCAAAATGTGGTTAAGAGCATGGCAAGTGCTCTGCAAACAAATGTGGATAGGGAAATGACTTTAAATAACATAAAATACGTAAAAATGTAAAATAATAATCTTGATCTGGGAGGACGAGGTCCATATGGAGAAGGAGGTTGAGGAGTCAGTGGATGTGGCGGTGTAGGTGGAAGCGGCGGTGGAGGAGGAGGTAGCCTACACAGTTTTTTTGTTTTAATTTTAATTTTAATTTTTGTTTAACTTAGGGTACACCCTTAAAACTTTGGGAAATATAACCTGTGATAACCCCCTCCAGTCGTGCTAAACAAACGTTCAGACAATACACTGGCTGCAGGGCAGGCCAGCACCTCCAAGGCGCAAAGGGCAAGATCAGGCCATGTGCCCAATTTGGAGACCCAGAAGTTGAAGGCGGCAGACCCATCAGTCAGTACGTGTAGGCGTGTGCGCACATACTGCCCCACCATGTCGCACGTCCCCGTGATGTTCACGGTCCATCTGGATATCTTCTCTATCAACGTTTGATGTTCTTTTCTGCGCCTACCATGTTGATCACGGTTAGAGGCGAATCATGGTTCTACGCCGGAGAGGGAGCGTGAGAAAGGGATACCACATCCAAGGCAGGTTAATGGCTGCAATGTGATTGAGCTGAAATGTGGGAGAAGTTATTGAAGCAGAAGCATCCAAGTAAAGGAGGGGGTTCGCGGCAATTACCCACTCCCGACTCGGGGAGGTAGTGACGATAAATAACAATACTGGACTCTTAAGATGCCCTGTTATTGGAATGATTACTAAAAAATTATAGGGAATGTCACTGGGGTATTTTGGATTTGGAAACATTAGACAGGAGAGGCCCTGCTGCCGCTTTGTTGACTCTAGATAGCTTCTGCCTGATCGCACATCCCGTGACATCCACGATCCATTTGGATATCTTGTCTATCAACTTTCGATGTTCTTTTCTGAGCCTACCATGTTGATCACGATTATCGGCGAATCAGGGTTCCACGCCAGAGAGAAAGTGTGAGAAAGAGATATCACATCCAAGGGAGGTCAATGGATGAAATTAAATGTTGATCGAGCGGAAAAGTGGGACAAATTATTGAAGCCGAAGCTTATAAGTAAAGGAGGTGGCGCGCGTCAATTAATGAAGAATTTTTTAAATTGAATTCCCTGTCACCTATGCAGAGCAGGGGTTTGTATACGACAAAATTGGTAAAATGTCACCTGACAATGTAACAGACGATTTTTTTAAATTTATGTCCCTGTCACCTATGCAGAGCAGAGGTATAATCACGGCTAAAATGTTCAAATGTCACCCAATAATGTAACAGACAAAATAGTGAAATGTTTTTACCTGTATAGCATGGGTATATCACAGCCAAAAATTGGTGAATTTCAACCGAAAATGTAACTTATAAAATTAGTGAAATGACATAAAATAAAAGGCTGCGCTTGTCTGTGATAACGCCCCCTGCAGTGCTAAACACACGTTCAGACAATTTGGAGACCAAGAAGTTGAAGGGGGCAGACCAGTCAGTCAGTACGTGTAGGCATGTGCACACATACTGCTCCACCATGTTGGTGAAATGCTGCCTCCTGCTAAGACGTTCCATATCAGCTGGTGGTGCTGGTTGTTGTGGCGTGCTGACAAAGCTTTTCCACATTTTGGCCATGCAAACTCTGCCTTTTGAGGTGCTGGTGTTGCCCCAGCTGCGTTGGCGAGCTCTTCCTCCTCCTCTGCCTTCGACTTGTGCTTCCACTGTGCCCCAGCTGTCAGGTGGGAATGCCACCAGCAGCGCGTCTACCAGCGTGCGCTTGTAATCACGCATCTTACGATCACGCTCCAGTGTCAGAAATAAGGACGGTACGTTATCCTTGTAACGGGGATCCAGCAGCGTGGCCACCCAGTAATCAGCACAAGTTAGAATGTGGGCAACTCGGCGGTCATTGAAGAGACACTGCAGCATGTAATCGCTCATGTGTGCCAGGCTGCCCAGAGGCAACGAAAATCTGTCCTCTGTGGGAGGTGTATCATCTGTGTCCTCTGTATCCCCCCAGCCACGCAACAGTGATGACCATGAGCTGGTTTGGGTGCAACCCTGCTGTGAACATGGTTCCTTCTCCTCCTCCTCATTCTCCACCTCGTCATCCTCCAGAACTGTGCCCTGGCTAGACAATTGTGTACCTGGCGTTTGTGGGTGCAGGAACCCACCCTCGGGGCCACTTGTAAATGACTGGCTGGAAACCCTATGAAATGATCCCTCTTCCTCCTTCTGTGCCACATCCTCTTCCATCATCGCCAGAAGTGTTTTTTCAAGGAGGCATAGTAGTGGGATAGTAACGCTGAGAACGGCATTATCGGCACTGGCCATGTTGGTGGAGTACTCGAAACAGCGCAACAAGGAACACAGGTCTCGCATGGAGGCCCAGTCATTGGTGGTGAAGTGGTGCTGTTCCGCAGAGCGACTCACCCGTGCGTGCTGCAGCTGAATCTCCACTATCGCCTGCTGCTGCTTCCAGAGTATGACCAGCATGTGCAAGGTGGAGTTCCACCTTGTTAGCACGTTGCATATGAAGCGGTCGAGCGGGAAGGCCGAAGTTACGCTGCAGCGCTGACAGTCGAGCAGCAGCAGGGTGAGAACGCCAAAAGCGCACACAGATGGCCCGCACTTTCTGCAGCAGCTCTGACATATCGGGGTAATTTTTAGGGAACCTCTGCACCACCAAATTCAGCACATAAGCCAGGCAAGGGATGCGAGTCAAACCGGCTAGTCCCAGAGCTGCTAAGAGATTTTGCCCATTATCGCACACCACCAGGCCGGGCTTGAGGCTCACTGGCACAAACCACCCATTGGTCTGTTGTTCAAGGCCCGTCCACAGCTCCTGCACGGTGTGGGGTTTGTCCCCCAAACAGGAAAGTTTTAAAACTGCGGTCTGTCATTTACCCCTGGCTGTGCTGAAGTTGGTGGTGAAGGTGTTACGCTGAGGAGCCGGTAGAGGGTGAGGAAACAGAATAGAACGAGGAAGCAACAGGAGGCAAACTGAAGCGCCCTGCAATCCTCGTTGGTGGAAGGACATGCTCCAAACTGCTATCCGCCTCAGGCCCAGCCACCACTGCATTTACCAAGTGTGCTATTAGGGAGATATAACATCCCTGACTTGCTTACTGGTCCAGGAATCCGTAGTTAGGTGGCCCTGGCCACAGATGGTGTTGCACAGTGCACACCTGATTTTGTCCCCCACTTGGTTGTGCAGGGAAGGGATGGCTCGCCTGGAAAAGTAGTGGCGGCTGGGCACGATTTACTGTGGGACAGCCACCGCCATAATGCTTTTAAAGCTCTCCTTCTTCACCAGACGGAATTACAGCATTTCAAAGGCCAGTAATTTTGAAATGCTGGCATTCAGGGACAGGGATCGCGGTTGGTTAGGGGGGTACTTCCTCTTCCTCTTCCTCCCATGTACTTATCTTGAAGCATAAGTGGTTGGGCATCGGTGCACTCAATCTCTTCCACTTCTGGGGCAGGGCTAGGTGGATGGCCCTAGGAAACCCTGATAGCAGAGTCATCAAAAAGTATAAGAGACTGCTGCATGACTTGGGGCTCAGACTGCTTGGCTGATTTGCAAGGGGGTGAGGTGAAAGACTGATGGACATCGGCTGCAGGTGCCAACTCTGATCTTTTAGCAGGAGACTGGGTGGGAGACAATGTAAAGGAACTGGAGGCACTGTCAGCAACCCAATCTACTATCTCCTGTACTTGTTCTGGCCTCACCATTCGTAGAGCCGTATTAGGACCGACCAAATAAAGCTGAAGGTTCTGTCACCTACTCGCACCTGAGGAAGGTGTTTCACTTGTGCGTGTAGCTGGCACAGATCGACCACGTCCTCTCCCTGCAACAGGAGCTCCACCAGCAGCACCACGACCGGGGCCACGTCTCTTATTTGACGCTCTCCTCATATTTCTCAAATTTAGGATCTTGCGCAAAATGGGTGGTTTTTTAATAACAGAATAGAACACCAGTATCTAACGCGTGTATCTCACACTGACAGATGCAGCAAAGGCTGCAAATTCAGTATTTTGCCCAAAATGGGTGTTTTTTTAAACCCTGAATATTATTGCAGTATTTCTAGCTTGTATGTCACAGTAACAAATGTAGCATAGGCCCCAAATGTAGGGTATTGCCAAAAATTGGTGTTTTTTTAAACCCTAAATATTATTGCAGTATTTCAAGCTTGTATCTTACACTGACAGATGCAGCCAAGGCTGTAAATTTACTATTTGGCCCAAAATGGGTGTTTTTTTAATGACAGAATAGAAAAGCAGTATCTAATGTGTGTATCTCACACTGACAGATGCAGCAAAAGCTGCAAATTTAGTTTTTTGCCCAAAATGGGTGTTTTTTTAAGCACAGAATATTATTGAAGTATTTCAAGCTTGTATTTGACACTGACAGATGCAGTAAAAGCTGCAAATTTAGTATTTTGCCCAAAATGGGTGTTTTTTTTAAACCCAGAATATTATTGCAGTATTTCTAGCTTGTATATCACACTAACAAATTCATCAAAGGCTGAAAATTAAGTATTTTTCCCCAAATGGGTGTTTTTTTTAATAACAGAATATAACACCCGTATGTAACGCGTGTATCTCACACTGACAGATGCAGCAAAGGCTGCAAATTAAGTATTTTGCCCAAAATGGGTGTTTTTTTAAATAACAGAATAGAACAGCAGTATCTTACGTGTGTATCTCACACTGACAGATGCAGCAAAGGCTGCAATTTTTTTTCTTTGCCCAAAATGGGTGTTTTTTTTAAACCCAAATATTATTGCATTATTTCTAGCTCGTATGTCACACTAACAAATGCAGCATAGGCCCCAGATGTAGGGTATTGCCAAAAATGGGTGTTTTTTAAACCAAGAAAAGTATTAAAGTATTGCAAGCTTGTATTTCACAGCAGCAGCATCCTCTCCCTACACTAGTAATAGCAGAGTGACGTGCAGTGCTATGTGACTCTAGCTTATATAGAGGCTGGATCACATGCTGCACTGGCAAATCACAGCCATGCCATTAGTAGGCATGGCTGTGATTGCTTCTAAGGTCTCTGCAGCCTTTCAAAAAGCGCCATTAACTCGCCGAACACGGAACTCAAACTTTTACTGAAAAGTTTGGGTTCGGGTCGGGGGGTCCAAAAATCCTAAAGTTCAGTACTATCCCGAACTTTACAGGGTTCGCTCAACCCTAGTTATAGTTACTAGATAGCGGTTGTTGATCCAGTGAGTTATTCTTATTGCCTGATTGGAGTTGGGAAGGAAATCTTTTCCCCTAAAGTGGGTAAAATTGGCTTCTACCTCTCTTTTTTTTTTTTTTTGCCTTCCTTTGGATCAACTTGCAGGATAACAGGCTGAACTGGATCGACAGATGTCTTTTTTCAGCCTTTTAAACTATGTTACTAAGTTACATATGTCACAAAATATTTAATAGTTAAATTTTATCATCATCTTGTGCTGCGATCATTTCAAATATATTTTTATTTGGGAGTATGTTGGTGGGCTTAAAACTAGTGTTTAGCAAATCAAAGTCAAA
Organism: Bufo bufo; assembly: GCF_905171765.1. Classification (NCBI taxonomy): domain Eukaryota; kingdom Metazoa; phylum Chordata; class Amphibia; order Anura; family Bufonidae; genus Bufo; species Bufo bufo. Next base: position 672,771,676 of record NC_053389.1, read on the forward strand.
CAAATTTACTTTGATCCGAATTTCTGAAAAAATTTAATTCGCCACGAAGCCTAATTTCCTCGTGATCAATCAAGATGGCCGGGACGGCCTCTCCGCAAGCAAATGGATAAGGCGAATATGTTTTTTTTTTAACCTGTTCACTACCAGTGCCGTACATGTACGGCGCTGGAGCGATGTGTAAACTTGGTGCCTGTTCGCACGTGCAGCGAACGCCATGGCCGGCAGATCTCTGCTATTTCAAACAGCAGAGACCTGCGGCTAATTACCGTGACCGGCAACAATGCCGATCACGGTAATTAAAGGCTGTAGATGCAGTGCGCAAGCTCGTGATACCAGGATTCCTACCGATGCCCCGTGCGGCCAATGTGGGCATCGGTAGTTGTGCTGAACACTGTATGCCTCGCTGACGAGGCTTTAAGTGTCCATGCTGCAATTCTTATTTTAGACAGGATAACAAATGAACAATTTCTAGTGTAAATCCCTGATAGAACAAAATCTAACATTAAAAAAACATTTTTTATAGGCTTATATATGAGCTTCAAAATTATCACAAAAAATGTGAAAAAATATATAAAAAAAAATAATATATATAAACATTTAAATCACCCCCCCTTTCCGTATACGGTAATTAAAAAATAAATACCTAAGTAACAATAGATATAAACATCATGGGTATCATTGCGCCCAAAAACCCCCATACTATTAAAATAGAAAAAAAATTCCAATACGGCGAATGGCGTAACGGAAAAAGGGTCAAAATGGCCGATTTGCCATTTTTTTCACTGCTTCTCTTGCCCAAAAAAATGTAATAAAATGTGATCAAAAAGTCACGCACACTCCAAAATGGTATCAATAAAAACTACAGATTGTCCCGCAAAAATGAGCCCCTAAACAGCTCAGTAGTAGTATAAAAAAGTTATGGGGTCAGAATATGGTGATGTGGAAAATAAAAAAATATATCAAAGTTTAAATACATTTTTACACTATTTAGACATAAAAAACCTATACAAATGCGGTATCGTTGTAATCGTACTGACCCAGAGAATGAAGGGCATGGGTCAGTTTTGCCTCAAAATGCCGTGGGAACAAAACCCGTAAAACGGTGGAGGAATTGCATTTTATTTTCCAATTCCACCCCATTTGGAATTTTTTTACTGCTTCCCACTACATTTTATGCCATAATTAATGGTGGCATTAGAAAGTAAAACTTGTCCTTCAAAAAATAAGCCCTCATACAGCTATCTGACCAGAAATATAAAAAAGTTATGGCTCAAGGAATATAGGGAAGAAAAATGAAAAAGCAAAAACGTATAAAACTCCAGTATCCTAAGGGTTAAACCCTGAATAAATTTATAATAAATAAGAGCCATAACTTTGCATAAGTTTGTACATATGACTTTTATTCCATACCTGATAACGCAAGGTGGACAAAATGATAGCAATTGTCAGCGTTTTTTTTTTTTATGTGTTTTTTTTTCTTATAAAATAATTAAAAAATAATTTTGTGTTACTATATTCTAAGACTCATTGCATATTACATGTTATTACATATTCTGTTGGTGTTTTTTTTTTCTGTGCTACAAGCTTACATACCATTGGTATAATTTTGGGGTACATATGACTTTTTGATCACTTTAGATTGTATTTTTACAGATAGAACAAAATAACATCAATTATATCAGTGTTTTTCTTTAATTCTTTTGGTTGATATTATTACAACAATACCAATTTTATATAGTTTTTTGTGTTTGATTACTTTTACACCATAAAGCCTCATGCACATGTCTATGAAACACGGACCGTGTGATACCGGCAGCAGGAAGCGCACGGCGTCATAGCAACCAATGACGCCGTGCGCTCCTGCACTCAGAAGAAATCCAGGCCGGTTTCACACGGTCCGTGTTTAACGGACGTGTGCATTAGTGATGAGCGGCAGGGGCAATATTCGAATTCGCGATATTTTGCGAATATTTGGCCGAATATTCGCCATATATTCGAGAATACGCGAATTCATGATCTCCAGGCATTATTTTCTTGATTGCGAAAATTCGCATAAAATTCGCATGAACTGGTATTTTTTTTTAAAATCGAATATTCGCGATTACGAATATATTTTGCGATATTCTAAATATTCATGAATTCTTGAAGTGCCGATATTCGCGATTAAAATTTGCAATTCTAATATTTGTGATCAACACTAGTGTGCATGAGGCTTAAATCACAATTTTGTGATGCTGTTTTCTAGGAGGCATAACATTAAATTTTTCTGTTTACGGAACTGTATGTGGGCTTCATTTTTGCCATTTTAGGGTACATATGACATTTTAATAACCTTCTTTTCCAATTTTGTGAGGCAGGGTGGCCAAATAATAGCAATTCTGTCACTGTGTTTCATTTACTGACATACATATTGACATTTTAGTTTTATTGTTCTGGTTGATACAATTGTGATGATAACAAATGTTTTTACCATAGCTTTTTTGTGTTTTACTATGTTTGCATCATAAAATCACTGTTTTATAAAAAAATCTTTTTGTGTCTTTAAATTTTAATGCACATTTTATATTTCTGTGTGTTTTCATTGTACTACTAGGACTGCAGATGAAAGCTAAATTTGGCCAAGAAAAATCTCTTGCAGCCTCATTTATATTGAAAAGCTAAGGGCTCTTTCACACTTGTGTTGTTGTGTTCCGGCATAGAGTTCCGTCGTCGGGGCTCTATGCCGGAAGAATCCTGATCAGGATTATCCCCATGCATTCTGAATGGAGAGAAATCCGTTCAGGATGCATCAGGATGTCTTCAATTCCGGAACGGAACGTTTTTAGGCCGGAGAAAATACTGCAGCTTGCTGCGCTTTTTGCTCCGGTCAAAAATCCTGAACACTTGCTGCAAGGCCGGATTCGGAATTAATGCCCATTGAAAGGCATTAATCCGGATCCGGCCTTAAGCTAAACTTCGTTTCGGCGCATTACCGGATCCGACGTTTAGCTTTTTCTGAATGGTTACCATGGCTCCCAGGACGCTAAAGTCCTGTTTGCCATGGTAAAGTGTAGTGGAGAGCGGGGGAGCAGTATACTTACCGTCCGTGCGGCTCCCGGGGCGCTTCAGAGTGACGTCAGGGCGCCCCACGCGCATGGATGATGTGATCGCATGGATCACGTCATCCATGCGCATGGGGCGCTCTGACGTCATTCTGGAGCGCCCCGGGAGCCGGACGGACTGTAAGTATACTGCTCCCCCGCTCCCCACTACTACTACGGCAACCAGGACTTTAATAGCGTCCTGGGTGCCATAGTAACACTGAACGCATTTTGAAGACGGATCCGTCTTCAAATGCTTTCAGTTCACTTGCGTTGTTACGGATCCGGCGGGCACTTCCGGCAAATGGAGTGCACGACGGATCCGGACAACGCAAGTGTGAAAGAGGCCTAAGTCTACTGCTCTTTATATTCCAACTGTATATAATAAAATAAAACCTGTATACTGGACATTCTACGCTTTTTTAGTGGCAGCTTATGGTAGACATATGCAACTGTTTTGGAAAACATTTACAAGAGTCTGGCTATAGATTGGTTGGAACTGTTTCAAATGGTGCTGCTGAATATAAAAATGAAAGAGGTGTGATCTGAGCTTTGCATTGTTAAATTATCTGGCATGCACTAGTGCACTCTTGGGATCTATATTTCTGCTGTATTACAATTAGCATATAGGTGCATAAGCTGGGCTACAATCTAGAGGTGCTTACAATATATTAGAAATAAAATTGTAAAAAAATATTTATGAAACAAATACAGGGTGGGCCATTTATATGGATACACCTTAATAAAATGGGAATAATTGGTGATATTAACTTCCTGTTTGTGGCACATTAGTATATGTGAGGGGGGAAACTTTTCAAGATGGGTGGTGACCATGGCGGACATTTTGAAGTCGGCCATTTTGAATCCAACTTTTGTTTTTTCAATAGGAAGAGGGTCATGTGACACATCAAACTTATTGGGAATTTCACAAGAAAAACAATGGTGTTCATGAGTTATTTACAAGTTTCTGACCACTTATAAAATGTGTTCAATGTGCTGCCCATTGTGTTTGATTGTCAATGCAACCCTCTTCTCCCACTCTTCACACACTGATAGCAACACCGCAGGAGAAATGCTAGCACAGGCTTCCAGTATCCATAGTTTCAGGTGCTGCACATCTCGTATCTTCACAGCATAGACGATTGCCTTCAGATGATACGAGATGTGCAGCACCTGAAACTACGGATACTAGAAGCCTGTGTTAGCATTTCTCCTGCAGTGTTGCTATCAGTGTGCGAAGAGTGGGAGAAGAGGGTTGCATTGACAATCCAACACAATGGGCAGCACATTGAACACATTTTATAAGTGGTCAGAAACTTGTAAATAACTCATGAAAGAATAAAGTTATGTTAAAACCAATCACACCATTGTTTTTCTTGTGAAATTCCCAATAAGTTTGATGTGTCACATGACCCTCTTTCTATTGAAAAAACAAAAGTTGGATTCAAAATGGCCGACTTCAAAATGGCCGCCATGGTCACCACCCATCTTTAAAGTTTCCCCCCTCACATGTACTAATGTGCCACAAACAGGAAGTCAATATCACCATTTTATTAAGGTGTATCCATATAAATGGCCCACCCTGTACAATTTATTCTATTATTTTATTTTGTCTACCATATAACAATGGGAAGCATGTTGATTGTTTTATCATTGAGTTCAATATATAAACCTTATGAAGTAAGCTCCTAAATTATCAAGCAGTAGCTGCAGACATCTAAAATCTTACTATTCAGCTATATCTGAACATTCAATTTGAAGGGAAGCCATCTCGTTCAGAATGTAAATCAATCCGCAGGAAGCATGTTATAGAGTAGCAGAAACTGAGCAGATTGATATACATACTGTACGTGGGAGAAAAGATTCAATAAGGTCGCATGCACATGTGCAATCTGGAAAACTCATGCTTTGTCAGTCGCATCTCCTGGATTGACAGTAGCTAATCTCACCCAGACTAAAGGACCCTTTACATGGGACTATATACCAGCAAGTTAGGAGATAAGTGTTCCTTCCTGACAATTTGCTGCTCACTGGTGGAGCAGACAGGGGCATTTACAGTGGATATAAAAAGTCTACACATCCCTGTTAAAATGTCAGGTTTCTGTGATGTAAAAAAAAAAATGAGACAAAGATAAATCATTTCAGAACTTTTGCCACCTTTAATGTGACCTATAAACTGTAAAACTCAATTGAAAAACAAACTGAAATATTTTTGGTAGAGGGAATTAAAAATATAAAAATAAAATAATATGATTGCATAAGTGTGCACACCCTTAAACTAATACTTTGTTGAAGCACCTTTTGATTTTATTACAGCACTCAGTCTTTTTGGGTATGAGTCTATCAGCATGGCACATTTTGACTTGGCAAGATTTGCCCACTCTTCTTTGCAAAAAGACTCCAAATCTGTCAGATTGCGAGGGCATCTCCTGTGCACAGCCCTCTTCAGATCACCCTACAGATTTTCAATCAAATTCATATCTGGGCTCTGATTGGGCCATTCCAAAACTCTAATATTCTTCTGGTGAAGCCATTCCTTTGTTGATTTTGATGTATGCTTTGGGTCATTGTCATGCTGAAAGATAAAGTTCCTCTTCATGTTCAGCTTTCTAGCAGAAGCCTGAAGGTTTTGTGCCAATATAGACTGGAATTTGGAACTGTTCATAATTCCCTCTAGCTTAACTAAGGCCCCAGTTCCAGTTAAAGAAAAACAGCCCCTTGGCATGATGCTGCCACCACGATGCTTCACTGTGGGTATGGTGTTCTTTTAGTGATGTGCAGTGTTGTTTTTGCGCCAAACATACAGTATCTTTTGGAATTATGGCCAAAAAGTTCAACCTTAGTTTCATCAGACCATAACACCTTTTCCCACGTGTTTTTGGGAGACTGCAGATGTGTTTTTGCAAAATGTAGCCTGGCTTGGATGTTTTTCTTCATAAGAAAAGGCTTTTGTCTTGCCACTCTACCCCATAGCCCAGACATATGAAGAATACGGGAGATTGTCGTCACATGTATCACACAGCCAGTACTTGCCAGATATTTCTGCAGCTCCTTTAATGTTGCTGTAGGCCTCTTGGTAGCCTCCCAGACCAGTTTTCTTCTTGTCTTTTCATCAATTTTGGAGGGACGTCCAGTTCTTGGTAATGTCACTGTTGTGCCATATTTTCTCCACTTGATGATGACTGTCTTCACTGTGTTCCATGGTATATTTAATGCCTTGGAAATTCTTTTGTACCTTTCTCCTGCCTGATACCTTTTAACAATGAGATCTCTCTGATGCTTTGGAAGCTCTCTTTGGACCATGGCTTTTGCTGTGGGATGCGACTAAGAAAATTTCAGGAAAGACCAACTAGAGCAGCTGAACTTTATTTGGGGTTAATCAGAGGCACTTTAAATGATGGCAGGTGTATGCTATTTAATATGATTTTGAATGTGATTGCTTAATTCTGAACACAGCTACATCCCCAGTTATAAGAGGGTGCGCACCCTTATGCAACCACATTATTTTAGAGTTTTTTTGTTTTCTTCCCTCCACCTAAAAGATTTCAGTTTGTTTTTTAATTGAGTTGTACAGGTTATAGGTCACATTAAAGTTGGAAAAAGTTCTGAAATGATTTATCTTTGTCTCATTTTTTTACATCATAGAAACCTGACATTTTAACAGGGGTGTGTAGACTTTTTATATCCACTTTACATGCAATAATGACCTACAGAGTATGGGGAGGAGATATTGCTCATGCCATTGTTTTTTTTTCCTGGCAGCAGAGCGTGTTTACATGGCATGATCTGCTATCAGAAAACGAGGATTTTTGTGTTTGCACGAAATGATCAGATTACCAGATGAATGAGCGTTTTGCTCATTCATCGGGTAATCAACAGTGCATTTACACCACCAGATCATCGCTAACGAGCATTACTATGAACACTCGTTAGCGATGATCTATGAGATTCTCGGCCAGTGTAAAGGGCCCTTTAATGCATCATAGTGATTTATCATGCAGTGAGTTACTATGTGACTGTGGGTCTATTGTACTGTATTCACATGAAGTCATTGCAGTAAAATAGACCCTGGGTCATATAGGAACTCACTGCATCATAAATCCCTAGGATGCAGTAAGTTCGGGTCAGATGAGCCGCCACCCGTCCAGGAAATGAGGATGACACATAGGTTGTGTTTATGTCACGGCGGACAGGATATAAGATACACAGATAACCACACAAACAAGTTTCTAGGCGAGAAGCTGGGGATAAGGTCACCTCCTAGCAAACCCTAACAGCTCTCCCTACACTGCTAAGCCCAAATTCAGACCCTGAAGGTGGGAATAATGTGTCCTCGTGCCTGGGCTGAAAACACCCTAGAATCCCTGAGATGGTGAAAGGGGAAAAGGGGCAGCCTGCTCCCTCAGAACCTGGAGGGGACAGACGTCACTCAAACAGCCTAGACAGCAAACCAAAGAAACCAGAAACCAACTTATCTTATCTGAGCAGGAACAGAGAATACTTCCTTCCTTGCTTCCACAGCCAGACAGAAGCTATAACCCGCATGGCACACTGGGAGTGAGAGTAATTTAAACCAACGACCCCACCCAGTGCACCTGAAGGGAGGCGGATCCAGCATGACTCCAAAACAAAACAAACAACTAGACATGTGCTTCTAATCTGGCAGAACTCCGCACAGAGTCTGAGCAGGGCATGACAGTTTACTGTCGTGTACATGCATCCTAACTTGTCATTTATTTATTTAAATTCCTCTTCTCTCTATGCTAAGTAGTAGAGATGAGCAAATTTCTTGAAAGTCATTCCTGCTATGAATCAGTTGGTATGAATTAATTCGACCCAAATCGAAGGTGCTCAGATTGCCCTGAAAGTTGTGTATGATACTCTAAGGTCTTCTAGGACTCATATTTCTCATATTTTTTCTATCTTGACTGTCTCTGTTTGTTTTTATTTTTTTACAAATTTCCCCTTCATTCCCCCCCCAAGGTCTTTAATGCAAAGACAGCAATGTCACCGTGACATATATACAGTAGCTTTCTGCATCTTGTTGAACTGCTGACACATTCGCAGTTAATGTCTTATTTTATATATAGAATTACTGTGCCTCAGTATTAAAGGATTGTCTAGTATATCGTCTTCTGCACCCTGCTGAACTACTGACACATTTGCAGTTAATGTCTTATTTTATACAGTATATTGAATTATTGTGCCTCAGTATGAAAGGGCGGTCTGTCTACATCCTGTTAAACTGCTGACACATTTTCACTTAATCTCTTATTTTATATATAGAATTACTGTGCTGCAGTATTAAAGAGCTGTCTAATATATCGTCGTGTGCATCTTGTTCAACTGTTGACACAATTCCTGTTAATCTTTTAGTGAATATATAGAAGTACCGTGCCTCAGTATTAAAGGGCGGTCTAATATATCACTGTCTGCATCCTGTTGAACTGCTGACACATTCGAAGTTAAAGGGTTTCTATCACTTGGTATGACATAATTAGCTGTCAGACACTAGCGATCTGCTAGTGTCTGCTCTGGCCAACCATCCTACTATAATCACTTGTGGGGCAGCGGTTTTGCTAAAAAACTAACTTTTATAAATATGCTAATGAGCCTCTAGGTGCTATGTGGGCGTCATTAGCACCTAGAGGCTCCGTCTACCTTCATACACAGCCGCCGCCCAGCGCGTCCCTCCAGCCCGCCCATGTCCTCCTCCGTGTGACGCAGCGGACGAGTTCTCGCGCATGCGCCGTGCGCGGCTGTATTCGGCGCATTTGAGATCTCAGCTCGGAGCGGTCAGACATTCAATGCGCATGCGCCGAATACAGCCGCGCACGGCGCATGCGCGAGAACTCGTCCGCTGCGTCACACGGAGGAGGACATGGGCGGGCTGGAGGGACGCGCTGGACGGCCGCTGTGTATGAAGGTAGACGGAGCCTCTAGGTGCTAATGACGCCCACATAGCACCTAGAGGCTCATTAGCATATTTATAAAAGTTAGTTTTTTAGCAAAACCGCTGCCCCACAAGTGATTATAGTAGGATGGTTGGCCAGAGCAGACACTAGCAGATCGCTAGTGTCTGACAGCTAATTATGTCATACCAAGTGATAGAAACCCTTTAATCTCTTATTCTGTATATAGAATTGCTGTGTCTCAGCTTTAACTTCTTAAGGACTCAGCCCTATTTCACCTTAAGGACTTGGCCATTTTTTGCAAATCTTACCAGTGTCACTTTAAGTGCTGATAACTTTAAAACACTTTGACTTATCCAGGCCATTCTGAGATTGTTTTTTTGTTACATATTGTACTTCATGAGACTGGTAAAATGAAGTAAAAAAAATTCATTTTTATTTATAAAAAAATACCAAATTTACCAAAAATTTGTAACAAATGGCACATTTCCAAATTTCAATTTCTCTACTTTTATAATACATAGTAATACCTCCAAAAATAGTTATTACTTTAAATTCCCCATATGTCTACTTCATGTTTGGATCATTTTGGGAATGATATTTTATTTTTGGGGGATGTTACAAGGCTTAGAAGTTTAGAAGAAAATCTTGAAATTTTTCAGAAATTTTCAAAAACCAAATTTTTAGGGACCGGTTCAGGTCTGAAGTCACTTTGCGAGGCTTAAATAATAGAAACCACTCAAAAATGACCCCATCTAAGAAATTACACCCCTCAAGGTATTCAAAACTGATTTTACAAACGTCGTTAACCCTTTAGGTGTTCCACAAGAGTTATTGGCAAATGGAGATGAAATTTCAAAATTTAAATTTTTGGGCAAATTTTCCATTTTAATCCATTTTTCCAAGTAACAAAGCAAGGGTTAACAGCCAAACAAAACTCAATATTTATGGCCCTGATTCTTTAGTTTACAGAAACACCCCATATGTGGTCGTAAACCGCTGTACGGGCACACGGCAGGGCGCAGAAGGAAAGGAATGCCATACGGTTTTTGGAAGGCAGATTTTGCTGGACTGTTTTTTTTTTTTACACCATGTCCCATTTGAAGCCCCCCTGATGCACGCCTAGAGTAGAAACTCTAAAAAAGTGACCCCATTTTAGAAACTACGGGATAGGGTGGCAGTTTTGTTGGTACTAGTTTAGGGTACATATGATTTTTGGTTGCTCTATATTACACTTTTTGTGAGGCAAGGTAACAAAAAATAGCTGTTTTGGCACCGTTTTTATTTTTTGTTATTTACAACATTCATCTGACAGGTTAGATCATGTGATATTTTTATAGACCCGGTTGTCATGGATGCGGCGATACCTAATATATATACTTTTTTTTATTTATGTAAGTTTTACACAATGATTTCATTTTTGAAGCAAAAAAAATCAAGTTTTAGTGTTTCCATAGTCCGAGAGCCATAATTTTTTCAGTTTTTGGGCGATTATTTTGGGTAGGGTATGATTTTTGCGGGATGAGATGACGGTTTTATTGGCACTATTTTGGGGTGCATATGACTTTTTGATCGCTTGCCATTAGGGATGAGCGAACCCGAACTGTATAGTTCGGGTTCGTACCGAATTTTGGGGTGTCCGTGACGCGGACCCGAACCCGAACATTTTCGTAAAAGTCTGGGTTCGGGTTCGGTGTTCGGCTCTTTCTTGGCGCTTTTTGAAAGGCTGCAAAGCAGCCAATCAACAAGCGTCATACTACTTGCCCCAAGAGGCCATCACAGCCATGCCTACTATTGGCATGGCTGTGATTGGCCAGTGCAGCATGTGACCCAGCCTCTATTTAAGCTGGAGTCACGTAGCGCCGCACGTCACTCTGCTATGATCAGTATAGGGAGAGGTTGCAGCTGCGACGTTAGGCCGAGATTAGGCAGATTAACTCCTCCAAAAGACTTCATTCTGTGATCGATCTGCAGCTGTGGATCATTGAAGTGCTATTATTGACTTGCTCACTTTTTTGAGGCTGCCCAGAGCGTTTTTAGATCACTTTTTTTCTGGGGTGATCGGCGGCCATTTAGTGACTTGTGGTGCGCCAGCACAAGCTATCACCAAGTGTATTTAACCATCGATAGTGTGGTTATTTTGTGCTATATCCTACATCAGCTGCAGGCTGAGCCTGTGTCACCGAAGTGCATTTAACCATCAACAGTCTGGTTATTTTTTGGCCATATACTACATCAGCTGCAGGCTGAGCCTGTGTCACCGAAGTGCATTTAACCATCGACAGTCTGATTATTTTTTGGCCATATACTACATCTGGTGCAGGCTGAGCCTGTGTCACCCAAGTGCATTTAACCATCAACAGTGTGGTTATTTATTGGCCATATATTACATCAGGGGCAAGTTGAGCCTGTCACCCAGCGCCTAAAAAATAGACCTGACATTTCTACTCAACCAAATCTGTACTGTTTTAGCTGGTCAAGTCATTTGTAGTGACCGTAAAAGCACACTTTTTTTTCTGGGTTGAAAAACCATTCCCAAATTTGCCATTCTCAAAATAACTAGTTTCTGGTATTTGAGGCCTACTTGAAATCTATCCCAAAAAGAATATCTTACATTGAAGCTAGTGATAGTGTCATTCAGAAAAACCTAAGACACACGCTAGCGTGCTGATAGAAATCTGATTCAGTGATTAAACCTATACCTGTCACACAGCGCAAAAAAAAACAGGCCTCACATCTCTATTTAACCAAATCTGTACTGTTTTAGCTGGTCAAGTTATTTGTAGTGACCGTAAAAGCACACTTTTTTTTCTGGGTTGAAAAACCATTCCCAAATTTGCCATTCTCAAAATAACTAGTTTCTGGTAATTGAGGCCTACTTGAAATCTATCCCAAAAAGAATATCTTACATTGAAGCTAGTGATAGTGTCATTCAGAAAAACCTAAGACACACGCTAGCGTGCTGATAGAAATCTGAATCTGTGATTAAACCTATACCTGTCACACAGCGCAAAAAAAAACAGGCCTCACATCTCTATTTAACCAAATCTCTACTGTTTTAGCTGGTCAAGTTATTTGTAGTGACCGTAAAAGCACACTTTTTTTTCTGGGTTGAAAAACCATTCCCAAATTTGCCATTCTCAAAATAACTAGTTTCTGGTATTTGAGGCCTACTTGAAATCTATCCCAAAAAGAATATCTTACATTGAAGCTAGTGATAGTGTCATTCAGAAAAACCTAAGACACACGCTAGCGTGCTGATAGAAATCTGATTCTGTGATTAAACCTATACCTGTCACACAGCGCAAAAAAAAACAGGCCTCACATCTCTATTTAACCAAATCTCTACTGTTTTAGCTGGTCAAGTTATTTGTAGTGACCGTAAAAGCACACTTTTTTTTCTGGGTTGAAAAACCATTCCCAAATTTGCCATTCTCAAAATTGTGGTGAACGGGAACAATGAGGAAAACATCTAATAAGGGACGCGGACGTGGACATGGTCGTGGTGGTGTTAGTGGACCCTCTGGTGCTGGGAGAGGACGTGGCGTTCTGCCACAGCCACACGTCCTAGTGAACCAACTACCTCAGGTCCCAGTAGCCAGCAGAATTTACAGCGATATTTGGTGGGGCCCAATGCCGTTCTAAGGATGGTAAGGCCTGAGCAGGTGCAGGCATTAGTCAATTGGGTGGCCGACAGTGGATCCAGCACGTTCACATTATCTCCCACCCAGTCTTCTGCAGAAAGCGCACAGATGGTGCATGAAAACCAAGCCCATCGGTCTGTCACATCACCTCCATGCATATCAGGGAAACTGTCTGAGCCTCAAGTTATGCAGCAGTCTCTTATGCTGTTTGAAGACTCTGCTGCCAGGGTTTCCCAAGGGCATCCACCTAGCCCTTCCCCAGGGGTGGAAGAGATAGAATGCACTAACGCACAACCACTTATTTTTCCTGATGATGAGGACATGGGAATACCACCTCAGCACGTCTCTGATGATGACAAAACACAGGTGCCAACTGCTGCGTCTTTCTGCAGTGTGCAGACTGAACAGGAGGTCAGGGATCAAGACTGGGTGGAAGACGATGCAGGGGACGATGAGGTCCTAGACCCCACATGGAATGAAGGTCGTGCCACTGACTTTCACAGTTCGGAGGAAGAGGCAGTGGTGAGACCGAGCCAACAGCGTAGCAAAAGAGGGAGCAGTGGGCAAAATCAGAACCCCCGCCGCCAAGAGACTCCGCCTGCTACTGACCGCCGCCATCTGGGACCGAGCACCCCAAAGGCAGCTTCAAGGAGTTCCCTGGCATGGCACTTCTTCAAACAATGTGCTGACGACAAGACCCGAGTGGTTTGCACGCTGTGCCATCAGAGCCTGAAGCGAGGCATTAACGTTCTGAACCTTAGCACAACCTGCATGACCAGGCACCTGCATGCAAAGCATGAACTGCAGTGGAGTAAACACCTTAAAAACAAAGAAGTCACTCAGGCTCCCCCTGCTACCTCTTCTGCTGCTGCTGCCTCGGCCTCTTCTGCTGCTGCCGCCGCCTCGGCCTCTTCCTCCGCCTCTGGAGGAACGTTGGCACCTGCCGCCCAGCAAACATGGGATGTACCACCAACACCACCACCTGCGTCACCAAGCATCTCAACCATGTCACACGGCAGCGTTCAGCTCTCCATCTCACAAACATTTGAGAGAAAGCGTAAATTCCCACCTAGCCACCCTCGATCCCTGGCCCTGAATGCCAGCATTTCTAAACTACTGGCCTATGAAATGCTGTCATTTAGGCTGGTGGACACACACAGCTTCAAACAGCTCATGTCACTTGCTGTCCCACAGTATGTTGTTCCCAGCCGCCACTACTTCTCCAAGAGAGCCGTGCCTTCCCTGCACAAACAAGTGTCCGATAAAATCAAGTGTGCACTGCGCAACGCCATCTGTGGCAAGGTCCACCTAACCACAGATACGTGGACCAGTAAGCACGGCCAGGGACGCTATATCCTCCTAACTGCACACTGGGTAAATGTAGTGACGGCTGGGCCCCAGGCGGAGAGCTGTTTGGCGCACGTCCTTCCGCCGCCAAGGATCGCAGGGCAACATTCTTTGCCTCCTGTCTCCTCCTCCTCCTACTCAGCTTCCTCCTCCTCTTCTTCAACCTGCTCATCCAGTCAGCCACACACCTTCACCACCAACTTCAGCACAGCACGGGGTAAACGTCAGCAGGCCATTCTGAAACTCATATGTTTGGGGGACAGGCCCCACACCGCACAGGAGTTGTGGCGGGGTATAGAACAACAGACCGACGAGTGGTTGCTGCCGATGAGCCTCAAGCCCGGCCTGGTGGTGTGCGATAATGGGCGAAATCTCGTTGCAGCTCTGGGACTAGCCGGTTTGACGCACATCCCTTGCCTGGCGCATGTGCTGAATTTGGTGGTGCAGAAGTTCATTCGCAACTACCCCGACATGTCAGAGCTGCTGCATAAAGTGCGGGCCGTCTGTTCGCGCTTCCGGCGTTCACACCCTGCCGCTGCTCGCCTGTCTGCGCTACAGCGTAACTTCGGCCTTCCCGCTCACCGCCTCATATGCGACGTACCCACCAGGTGGAACTCCACCTTGCATATGCTGGACAGACTGTGCGAGCAGCAGCAGGCCATAGTGGAGTTTCAGCTGCAGCACGCACGGGTCAGTCGCACTGCGGATCAGACACACTTCACCACCAATGACTGGGCCTCCATGCGAGACCTGTGTGCCCTGTTGCGCTGTTTCGAGTACTCCACCAACATGGCCAGTGGCGATGACGCCGTTATCAGCGTTACAATACCACTTCTATGTCTCCTTGAGAAAACACTTGGGGCGATGATGGAAGAGGAGGTGGCCCAGGAGGAAGAGGGGTCATTTTTAGCACTTTCAGGCCAGTCTCTTCAAAGTGACTCAGAGGGAGGTTTTTTGCAACACCAGAGGCCAGGTACAAATGTGGCCAGACAGGGCCCACTACTGGAGGACGAGGAGGACGAGGATGAGGTGGAGGAGGATGAGGATGAAGCATGTTCACAGCGGGGTGGCACCCAAAGCAGCTCGGGCCCATCACTGGTGCGTGGCTGGGGGGAAACACAGGACGATGACGATACGCCTCCCACAGAGGACAGCTTGTCCTTACCTCTGGGCAGCCTGGCACACATGAGCGACTACATGCTGCAGTGCCTGCGCAACGACAGCAGAGTTGCCCACATTTTAACGTGTGCGGAATACTGGGTTGCCACCCTGCTGGATACCCGGTACAAAGACAATGTGCCCACCTTACTTCCTACACTGGAGCGTGATAGGAAGATGCGCGAGTACAAGCGCACGTTGGTAGACGCGCTACTGAGAGCATTCCCAAATGTCACAGGGGAACCAGTGGAAGCCCAAGGCGAAGGCAGAGGAGGAGCAAGAGGTCGCCAACGCAGCTGTGTCACGGCCAGCTCCTCTGAGGGCAGGGTTAGCATGGCAGAGATGTGGAAAAGTTTTGTCACCACGCCACAGCTAACTGCACCACCACCTGATACGGAACGTGTTAGCAGGAGGCAACATTTCACTGACATGGTGGAACAGTACCTGTGCACACACCTCCACGTACTGACTGATGGTTCGGCCCCATTCAACTTCTGGGTCTCCAAATTGTCCACGTGGCCAGAGCTAGCCTTTTATGCCTTGGAGGTGCTGGCCTGCCCGGCGGCCAGCGTTTTGTCTGAACGTGTATTCAGCACGGCAGGGGGCGTCATTACAGACAAACGCAGCCGCCTGTCTACAGCCAATGTGGACAAGCTGACGTTCATAAAAATGAACCAGGCATGGATCCCACAGGACCTGTCCATCCCTTGTGCAGATTAGATATTAACTACCTCCCCTTAACAATATATTATTCTACTCCAGGGCACTTCCTCATTCAATACTATTTTTAATTTCATTTTACCATTATATTGCGGGGCAACCCAAAGTTGAATGAACCTCTCCTCTGTCTGGGTGCCGGGGCCTAAATGTGTGACAGTGGCCTGTTCCAGTGGTGGGTGACGTGAAGCCTGATTCTCTGCTATGACATGAAGACAGATTCTGCGCTGACATAAGGCCAGATTCTCTGTTACGGGACCGCTCTCCTCTGTCTGGGTGCCGGGGCCTAAATGTGTGACAGTGGCCTGTTCCAGTGGTGGGTGACGTGAAGCCTGATTCTCTGCTATGACATGAATACAGATTCTGCGCTGACATAAGGCCAGATTCTCTGTTACGGGACCTCTCTCCTCTGCCTGGGTGCCTGGGCCTAAATGTGTGACAGTGGCCTGTTCCAGTGGTGGGTGACGTGAAGCCTGATTCTCTGCTATGACATGAAGACAGATTCTGCGCTGACATAAGGCCAGATTCTCTGTTACGGGACCTCTCTCCTCTGCCTGGGTGCCTGGGCCTAAATGTGTGACAGTGGCCTGTTCCAGTGGTGGGTGACGTGAAGCCTAATTCTCTGCTATGACATGAAGACAGATTCTGCGCTGACATAAGGCCAGATTCTCTGTTACGGGACCTCTCTCCTCTGCCTGGGTGCCTGGGCCTAAATGTGTGACAGTGGCCTGTTCCAGTGGTGGGTGACGTGAAGCCTGATTCTCTGCTATGACATGAATACAGATTCTGCGCTGACATAAGGCCAGATTCTCTGTTACGGGACCTCTCTCTTCTGCCTGGGTGCCTGGGCCTAAATGTGTGACAGTGGCCTGTTCCAGTGGTGGGTGACGTGAAGCCTGATTCTCTGCTATGACATGAAGACAGATTCTGCGCTGACATAAGGCCAGATTCTCTGTTACGGGACCGCTCTCCTCTGTCTGGGTGCCGGGGCCTAAATGTGTGACAGTGGCCTGTTCCAGTGGTGGGTGACGTGAAGCCTGATTCTCTGCTATGACATGAATACAGATTCTGCGCTGACATAAGGCCAGATTCTCTGTTACAGGACCTCTCTCCTCTGCCTGGGTGCCTGGGCCTAAATTTGTGACAGTGGCCTGTTCCAGTGGTGGGTGACGTGAAGCCTGATTCTCTGCTATGACATGAAGACAGATTCTGCGCTGACATAAGGCCAGATTCTCTGTTACGGGACCTCTCTCCTCTGCCTGGGTGCCTGGGCCTAAATGTGTGACAGTGGCCTGTTCCAGTGGTGGGTGACGTGAAGCCTGATTCTCTGCTATGACATGAAGACAGATTCTGCGCTGACATAAGGCCAGATTCTCTGTTACGGGACCTCTCTCCTCTGCCTGGGTGCCTGGGCCTAAATGTGTGACAGTGGCCTGTTCCAGTGGTGGGTGACGTGAAGCCTGATTCTCTGCTATGACATGAATACAGATTCTGCGCTGACATAAGGCCAGATTCTCTGTTACGGGACCTCTCTCCTCTGCCTGGGTGCCTGGGCCTAAATGTGTGACAGTGGCCTGTTCCAGTGGTGGGTGACGTGAAGCCTGATTCTCTGCTATGACATGAAGACAGATTCTGCGCTGACATAAGGCCAGATTCTCTGTTACGGGACCGCTCTCCTCTGTCTGGGTGCCGGGGCCTAAATGTGTGACAGTGGCCTGTTCCAGTGGTGGGTGACGTGAAGCCTGATTCTCTGCTATGACATGAATACAGATTCTGCGCTGACATAAGGCCAGATTCTCTGTTACGGGACCTCTCTCCTCTGCCTGGGTGCCTGGGCCTAAATGTGTGACAGTGGCCTGTTCCAGTGGTGGGTGACGTGAAGCCTGATTCTCTGCTATGACATGAATACAGATTCTGCGCTGACATAAGGCCAGATTCTCTGTTACGGGACCGCTCTCCTCTGTCTGGGTGCCGGGGCCTAAATGTGTGACAGTGGCCTGTTCCAGTGGTGGGTGACGTGAAGCCTGATTCTCTGCTATGACATGAAGACAGATTCTGTGCTGACATCAGGCCAGATTCTCTGTTACGGGACCTCTCTCCTCTGCCTGGGTGCCGGGGCCTAAATGTGTGACAGTGGCCTGTTCTAGTGGTGGGTGACGTGTAGCCTGATTCTCTGCTATGACATGAAGACTGATTCTGCGCTGACATGAAGCCAGATTCTCTGCTATGGCATGAAGAGACTGATTCTCTGCTGACATGAAGCCAGATTCTTTGCTATGGCATGAAGAGACTGATTCTCTGCTGACGTGAAGCCAGATTCTCTGCTATGGGACCTCTGTCCAATTGATATTGGTTCATTTTTATTTTTTTAATTTTTATTTTAATTCATTTCCCTATCCACATTTGTTTGCAGGGGATTTACCTACATGTTGCTGCCTTTTGCAGCCCTCTAGCTCTTTCCTGGGCTGTTTTACAGCCTTTTTAGTGCCCAAAAGTTCGGGTCCCCATTGACTTCAATGGGGTTCGGGACAAAGTTCGGATCCGGTTCGGATCCCGAACCCGAACATTTCCGGGAAGTTCGGCCGAACTTCTCGAACCCGAACATCCAGGTGTTCGCTCAACTCTACTTGCCATTACACTTTTTGTGATGTAAGGTGCCAAAAAAGTATTTATTTAGCACAGTTTTTTTTTTTTTTTTTTGTTGCAGTGTTTATCTGAGGGGTTAGGTCATGTGATATTTTTATTGAGCCGGTCGATACGGACGCGGCGATACCTAATATGTATAATTTTTTTTATTTATGTAAGTTTTACACAGTAATATTATTTTTGAAACAAAAAAATATGATATTTTTGTGTCTCCATATTCTGAGCCATAGTTTTTTTTATTTTTTGGGCGATTGTTTGAGGTAGGGGCTCATTTTTTGCGGGATGAGGTGACGGTTAGATTGGTACTATTTTGGTGGGCAAACGCCTTTTTGATCGCTTGCTGTTGTACTTTTTGTTATGTAAGGTGACAAAAAAATGGTTTATTTATCACAGTTTTTATTTTTTATTTTTTACGGTGTTCATCTGAGGGGTTAGGTCATGTGATATGTTTATAGAGCCGGTCGATACGGACGCGACGATGCCTAATATGTATACTTTTTTTTCCCTATTTTTTACCAATTTTTTTTACCTTTATTTGGGGAAAATGACATTTTTGTTTATTTTTACTGGAAACTTTAAATTTTTTGCGGGGAAAACTTAATTTTTTCAACTTTTATTTTACTCTATTTTTTGTCCCACTTTGTGGAGCAAAATTTATAATAGTGAATGGCTTCTGTTAGCTGTTGCATTAGACCACGGTCAAAATTGGTTCACCAACTGGACTTAAATTCATCATTCCTAGCTAACATGTTCTGTTAGCGAAAATTTTATTCTGCATCACTCTGACAGCTACAACAAATTTTAAACAAATTCTATGTCACTGTACAGTACAGCGAAATTTTAACCCATGTGGATCCCTCCTTACTATGAATCTAATGGTATTTTGCTTTCAAATAGGGTGAAAACCAGATGGACCGAACATGATGGATGGATTAAACATAGCCGCTGGATTATTGCCATAAGGGCAGGAGCCTTAAAACTAGCTGCCATATAATATGGTCACCAAACAGGGGCTGTTGCTTGTATGGGGTAATGGCATCTGAAGGGTTAAAAGTCTGTGACCTCCGGTCACAGACATTAGTGCCAGGTTTCTGCTCTTTAAAGCAGCAGACATCCTTTGGGGGTATGAAAATGGTTAACTTTCAAGTCTTCACACTGGGAGACCTGGGTATACCTTTTATAATAATTTGTGACAAATTAATTCATAGCAAATCAAATTTCTTGTCGAAGACAGGCTAATTGGCCGAATCAAATTTTTCAAAACATTGCTCATCTCTACTTCTGAGCAAGCATCCAAAAACGTTCCCTTTTTTTGGGAGCATAAATAGTCACTGTCAGCAATGGCAGATCTATTTATTGGCCTCAGCCCAAGGTGTGTGAAGATCCTTATATATCCATGCCTCATTCATGTTCACAGTTATAAAATTTTCTACACTTGCGGAAGATAATTTTGTCCAGTTCGGTGTGACGATTCCACCTGCCACGCTGGATACCCTCTCTGGATACCCACGCTGGATACCCTCCCTTGCTAGCCTGTTTGATAACAACTTTAATATTTTTCACAAACATTTTGAACATCCTGCTCTTTATTAGTCAATCCCTTGAATTATTAACAACCATTTGTACTGAGACCATTTCTTATACTATTTTTTATTTCTTTACAGTTCTTTAAGATCTCTCCATATTCTTATTTATGAATCTTATTAATAATATTCAGTTCAAGACATTATTCCTTAGCAACCGTTCATCTGTGAAATATATTTTCTTCATGGTATTTATTAAATTTTTAGAATACTTAGAAGTTTATATTGCTTTTCATATTCTCCTCTATGTCATTGTGCATTTCATGTAGAGTAAATGTTTAGGAGCCTTTTATGCATTCTTATTTATATACCAGAACCTAAATCTAATATTAATTTATATTGGAGGAGAGCAGGTTAAGTTGATTAAGTGGATTTTTGCCTATACAAGAGGACTCCACATACATAGGACTTCTTCTTCCTCTCCAGTGCCACCAATCTTGGTAAGTGCCTGATTGACTTGTTTATGTGGGAAATATATTGTGTGTATTATGAAGAACTGTACATATACTACTGTACTGTACTAACTGTACATGTTACTACACACAGTAGTATAGGGAGCAGCGATAGGGCACGCTAGTTGGATTTGGGACATTGATAGTTAGGGTAGTCACAATACATACCTTATCCTTGTCAGCATCTAATATCCCTGTGGAGCACAAAATACCTCCCTAATTCCTTCGATACCACCATGCAGCACAACAGCATTGTCCACTGACCAACTTTACCCACTGGTAAACACTCCTCCAACAAAGCTCCTCTGACCATCCTTTCCACACTGGCAACAACACTGTCCTGTTTAATAACCACCCCTCCCTCACTGACAGTAAAACTGACCCCCTGACCAACCTTTCCACACTGGTAGCAACACTGTCCTCTTTTACATTTCTCACTTGTCTTGCGTACTGCCAAGGCAAGGTAGTAGTGAGGCTGGAGTTGGAGGCAGATGCTTCTTTGCAGTTCCTCTTCATACTTTCAGAGGGTTAAGGACCTGTGATGATGTCATCACAGGTTCTGCACTGCTCTAACCTCAAAGTGTACTAATTGCAAGTACAGTTCTAGTATTCTCTTAGTAAGTTCAGGATCTGTGATGATGATGATGATGATGATGATGATGATGATGTCATCACAGGTCCTTCAGCTTTCCTAGACTCAGAACTGCATTAAATGCTGCAGGGTTTGCAGCATTAGTGCAGTTATTGTCTAATTATGTCAGATGGGGTCCTGACAGACCACCCCATTGGGAATCTGCCCAGTAGGGAAGATTACCAGTATTGGGTTTGATTTGACTCACTGAACCCCCAATGTGTGCTGAGGAAACAAGGATCGCATTGTTGGAATTTCAAATATCTGATACTTTGTTGCTTTAGCAAATATGTAGATATATGTACAGTAAATATACAGCAACCACTTACAGTATCTCCATACCCCTATGGCAATAAAAAGAGGTCGATCCGATATTTATAAGGGAAGCTGAGGAGGTAGCTGTCAGCTAAATATGGTAAGTGTTCTGTTAAGTGTATGGCGTTATATATAGGCTCAGTATTCTTCTACTATATGACATCTGTTAATGGAATGTCTATACACAGGGCACATGGTGGTAGAACAATCATACCAAACCAATATATTGTTATTGGTATGTCCACGAGGAAAGTCTGCTGCAAAACCTGTGGCAAAACCATATGAATTTACATGCATTTTTTGCCATGAAAATTGCTGTGGGCTTCACTGTCTCCATTGCAGAGGATGATATTCACAGTTGAGATCCCTTGGATGAATTAACATGCTGCAGATTTCAAATCCGCATGGCAGATTAATTTATGCTGCAGGTTTTTAAACGCAGCATGTGGATGAGATTTCTTAAAATCTTTTTCACTTTGCTGAAACTGTGAGGATTTCCACCATGAATATCCACAAAGCCAAATCCATAGTGTATCTGCCACCCGCCGCTAATACCTTTATCATTCTAATGCATTTATTTTATGTACTTAACATACTTAAGAGATAAGGACTGCAGTTGAGAAATAACTGGGGAATGGATTATAAGGAAATAAAAGACGAGCGGAAAGAATTTTGTGTAAATCTATGTCTGATAAAGCATGCACTTGGGAGAATTAGCAGGACTTAGATTGGAGCGTCACTGACGCCATGTATTTTGAAGGGCCCAAGCAGTAGTAAATACAAAGCACAAGTAAGAGCAGTGAGGGTATGAAACAGCCTTCTGCACAAGCACGATCCGCTAAACCACAGATTCTTTATAATATCTATAGGGTGATTTTAACACCATTTGAATGTTTAAAATAATGATTTATCCAGCAAGCAGTGTGCTTTCATTTCTATGGTTCCCTGACTTCAATACCTTGTTCAGCTGACAGCTGTCTTTCCTGACTCCTCCATACACATTAGAGCTCTGGTCAGTCAAGCATGTACAGTATGTTCAGTGGTAAGAGACGAGAAAGCTGCTACTGCTGTATGGTGTAATTCAATGCACTCGGTCCTTCTCTACCTAGTGATAATCTTTTGGAGGAGAATCAGGTGGCCCCCAAACAAATTCTTGGCCAAAGAAAGTCTAACATGTATAGAGTCCTTTATTTTCTATTATAGTTTTCATCCCAGACACAAGCAATTGATAATATAGAAAGTGCCCAACTAGTTTTGACTATGTCCATTGTCATTCAACAACCAAAAAAAAAAAGTATGACAGTAGGTCTAAAAAAAAAAGTCTGTTTATTCTGACGCTACACCATATAATTTTTAACTGTAAGTGGTGCAATTATTTTACTAGTGGTTCTGATACCAGTGGTGGAAATACAGCCGTAGCATGTAGCAGGGTGTCTCGAGCTTTGCCTGCCAGTAAATACACAGTAATGATCACTGTGTGTGTACTCGCAAAACGCGCGTAGAGGGGAAGGCGCCAGTGGCGTAGGGATCACCATAGTAACCATAGCAGTGGCTATGGGGCCCTACGCCACTGGGGGCCCGTCCGGGCCTTCTATTGATTATTTTTTTACACACACACACTACAAACAGCAGCCAGGCCCGAGCCGCGGACCGCCCGCCCACTACACTAGTCCGCGGCTCAGGCTTGGCTGGGGAGGAGTCAGAACTGGAGCAGGGCGCACGCAGGGCTGGGCCGACACAGAGGCTGGGGAGGCTCCAGCCAGGCCACTGAGTAAGGAAGATCCAATCATATTCTAACCCCCAGGCGTTCCCATGGTGACAGGGACGCTTGCCTGGGGGTTAGAATATACAGGGCCACGCCGCTCACAGGAGCACATTTATAAACTAATTAGTAACTTGAACTTTAATCATTGACATTGCTGAATGCTGATCTCTTTACTTGCATTGGATACCTTACTCTGTCTTAGATCCGGTAACAGCAGGCAGTGCGGGAGGCGGCGCTCACTCACTGACGTCACGCGCCTGCTCCTCCCACTAGGCGGTGCAGGCGCGTGACGTCAGTGAGTGAGCGCCGCCCACACTGCCTGCTGTACCGTTACCAGAGCTAAGACAGAGTAAGGTATCCAATCCAAGTAAAGAGATCAGCATTCAGCAATGTCAATGATTAAAGTTCAAGTTACTAATTAGTTTATAAATGTGCTCCTGTGAGCGTCGGGGAGGGGGATCTGTGGATGGCACTATTTAGGGGAGGGGGATCTGTGGATGGCACTATTTAGGGGAGGGTGATCTGTGGATGGCACTGTTTAGGGGAGAGGGATCTGTGGATGGCACTTTTTAGGGGAGGGGGATCTGTGGATGGCACTATTTAGGGGAGGGGGATCTGTGGATGGCACTGTTTAGGGGAGGGGGATCTGTGGATGGCACTATTTAGGGGAGAGGGATCTGTGGATGGCACTGTTTAGGGTAGGGGGGTCTGTGGATGGCACTGTTTAGGGGAGGGGGATCTGTGGATGGCACTGTTTAGGGGAGAGGGATCTGTGGATGGCACTGTTTAGGGGAGGGGGATCTGTGGATGGCACTGTTTAGGGGAGGGGGATCTGTGGATGGCACTGTTTAGGGGAGGGGGATCTGTGGATGGCACTGTTTAGGGGAGGGGGATCTGTGGATGGCACTGTTTAGGGGAGGGGGATCTGTGGATGGCACTGTTTAGGGGAGGGGGATCTGTGGATGGCACTGTTTAGGGGAGAGGGATCTGTGGATGGCACTATTTAGGGGAGGAGGCCGGGGGATCTGTGGATGGCACTGTTTAGGGGAGGGAGATCTGTGGATGGCACTGTTTAGGGGAGAGGGATCTGTGGATGGCACTGTTTAGGGGAGGGGGATCTGTGGATGGCACTGTTTAGGGGAGAGGGATCTGTGGATGGCACTATTTAGGGGAGGGGGCCGGGGGATCTGTGGATGGCACTGTTTAGGGGAGGGAGATCTGTGGATGGCACTGTTTAGGGGAGGGGGATCTGTGGATGGCACTGGGGGGGGCCCATAAAATTATTTTTGATTTAACAAGTTGGGGGGGTGTACCTGCACAGTCTGAAAATGGCAGCACTGATTGGATAGAGTGAGTCTATGCAGGTACACACCCCCAACTGGTTACCTCCCCTCTGTACCCTTACTGAAGGCTAATAGAAATTCCTTCATAACGTCTAGTAGAAATAATAAAGGAATGGCACAACATACAGATGCGGATCCGTCTCACAAATGTATTGCAATACTGGATCCGTCTCTCCGGTTGTCATTCGAAAAAACAGATCCGGTATTTATCTTTTTCAAATTTTTAAAGGTCTGCACATGCTCAGACCGCAAAACAGGATCCAATTTTCCAGAACACTTAGGGCCGGACCCGGCATTAATGCATTTCAATGTAAAATAATGCAAGCAATTGTTCCGGAATTTAGGACGGAGAAAATACAGCAGCATGCTGCGGTATTTTCTCTGGCCGCAAACCGTACAGTGACTGAACTGAAGACATCCTGATGCATACTGAACAGATTGATCTCCATTCAGAATGCATTAGGATAAAACTGATCAGTTTTTTCCCTTATTGAGCCCCTAGGACAGAACGTAATAAAGGAAAAGAAAAACGCTAGTGTGAAAGTATCCTAGGTTGACAGTAAAAACTGGAGCGGAGGAAGGTAGAGGCAGTGGCTTTGGCTGTTAATAGTCTATCACAGTGGATTTCCTCAGGGCCAGTGCAGTAAAAGGAGGGTGCACCCTTTCTTCCCTTGGGACACACCATGGTTCTGGGGCTCCTGCCTGGTAGCTAGGGTGCCTATGATGCTGAGTGTTTTTTAAAACGTCTCTCTTACAAATAAATGTAAAATGGGAGTTATAGTACAGGGTGGGCCATTTATATGGATACACCTTAATAAAATGCGAATGGTTGGTGATATTAACTTCCTGTTTGTGGCACATTAGTATATGTTAGGGGGGAAACTTTTCAAGATGGGTGGTGACCATGGCGGCCATTTTGAAGTCATCCGTTTTGAATCCAACTTTTGTTTTTTCAATAGGAAGAGGGTCATGTGACACATCAAACTTATTGGAAATTTCACATGAAAAACAATGGTGTGCTTGGTTTTAACGTAACTTTATTCTTTCATGAGTTATTTACAAGTTTCTATTTGTTTACAGCCATTGACATGTCGCCGAGGTTAACACGTGAGGAGTGGATAGAAATTGTGTTGATGTCTGGTGAACGCAGTAACCGGGTCATTGCAGCAGATTTCAATGCAAGACACCCTACGAGACCACCCATCTCCCATGCTACAGTTAGCAAACTGCTTGCTAAGTTTCGTGAAACTGGTTCAGTGTTGGATTTTCCAAAATGTGGACGCATGAAATCTGTCTCTAATGAAGAAACATCAGTGGCTGTCCTAGCTTCATTCAGCAAGAGCCCACACTGTAGCACTCGCCACATGTCACTGGAGAGTGTCATTAGTCGAACATCCCTTCGGCGGATATTAGCTACTCACAAATGGCACCCTTACAAACTCCAGCTACTGCAGCATCTCGACGAGGATGACCCAGATCGGCGCACTGAATTTGCAGAATGGGCAAAACAAAAATTGGAACAGGACCCTCAGTTTACGCAGAAGATTTTGTTCAGTGATGAGGCAAACTTTTATGTGAATGGTGAAGTTAACAAACAAAACCACCGCTATTTGTCTGACACTAACCCACATTGGATAGATCCCTCCAAGACTGTTGGAACAAAAAAAATTGATGGTATGGTGTGGTATATGGGGTACAAAGATAGTGGGGCCATTCATCATCAATGGAAACCTCAAGGCCACTGGATATGCGAAATTGCCACATGATGATGTGTTTCCCTCTTTATGCACTAAAGCTGGCACGTTCCCTGAGTTTTTCCAGCAAGATGGTGCACCACCACATTATGGGTGTCAGGACCGAGCATTCCTAGATGAACAGTTTCCTGGAAAGTGGATTGGTAGTCGTGGGCCAGTTGAATGGCCCCCAAGGTCTCCCGATCTGACCCCCTTAGACTTTTATCTTAGGGTCATCTGAAGGCAATTGTCTATGCTGTGAAGATACGAGATGTGCAGCACCTGAAACTACGGATACTGGAAGCCTGTGCTAGCATTTCTCCTGCGGTGTTGCTATCAGTGTGTGAAGAGTGGGAGAAGAGGGTTGCATTGGCAATCCAACACAATGGGCAGCACATTGAACACATTTTATAAGTGGTCAGAAACTTGTAAATAACTCATGAAAGAATAAAGTTACGTTAAAACCAAGCACACCGTTGTTTTTCTTGTGAAATTCCCAATACGTTTGATGTGTGACATGACCCTCTTCCTATTGAAAAAACAAAAGTTGGATTCAAAATGTCCGACTTCAAAATGTCCGCCATGGTCACCACTCATCTTGAAAAGTTTCCCCCCTCACATATACTAATGTGCCACAAACAGGAAGTTAATATCACCAACCATTCCCATTTTATTAAGGTGTATCCATATAAATGGCCCACCCTGTACATGTCTTTGATAAAAAAAAATGTTTGGGTAAAAAAAAAAATGGATTGGGTAAAAGTTATAGCGTTTACAAACTATGGTACAAAAATGTGAATTTCCGCTTTTTGAAGCAGCTCTGATTTTCTGAGCACCTGTCATGTTTCCTGAGGTTCTACAGTACAATAACCAGACAGTAGTAACACCCCACAAATGACCCCATTTCGGAAAGTAGGCACCCTAAGGTATTCGCTGATGGGCATTGTGAGTTCATAGAACTTTCTATTTTTTGTCACAAGTTAGCGGAAAATGCAGATTTTTTTTTTTAAAAAATTTCCTTACAAAGTCTCATATTCCACTAACTTGTGACAAAAAATAAAAACTTCCTTGAACTCACTATGCCCATCACAAAATACCTTGGGGTGTCTTCTTTCCAAAATGGGGTCACTTGTGGGGTAGTTATACTGCCCTGGCATTCTAGGGGCCCTAATGTGTGGTAAGTAGTTTGAAAGCAAAATGTGTAAAAAATGACATTTGAAATCCGAAAGGTGCTCTTTGGAATGTGGGCCCCTTTGCCCACCTAGGCTGCAAAAAAGTGTCACACATGTGGTATCGCCGTACTCAGGAGAAGTTGGGCAATGTGTTTTGGGGTGTCATTTTACATATACCCATGCTGGGTGAGAGAAATACCACACATTGGCATTTGACCAAGATATTTATCTCACCCAGCATGGGTATATGTAAAATGACACCCAAAAACACATTCCCCAACTTCTCCTGAGTACGGCGATATCACATGTGTGACACTTTTTTGCAGCCTAGATGCGCAAAGGGACCCAAATTCCTTTTAGGAGGGCATTTTTAGACATTTGGATCCCAGACTTCTTCTCACGCTTTAGGGCCCCTAAAATGCCAGGGCAGTATAAATACCCCACATGTGACCCCATTTTGGAAAGAAGACACCCCAAGGTATTCAATGAGGGGCATGGCGAGTTCATAGAATTATTATTTTTTTTGCCACAAGTTAGCGGAAATTGATTTTTTATTTTTTTTTCTCACAAAGTCTCCCTTTCCGCTAACTTGGGACAAAAATTTCAGTCTTTCATGGACTCAATATGCCCCTCACGGGATACTTTGGGGTGTCTTCTTTCCGAAATGGGGTCACATGTGGGGTATTTATACTGCCCTGGCATTTTAGCGGCCCTAAAGCGTGAGAAGAAGTCTGGAAATTAAATGTCTAAAAAATTTTAAGCATTTGGATTCCGTAAAAGGTATGGTGAGTTCATGTGAGATTTTATTTTTTGTCACAAGTTAGTGAAATATGAGACTTTGTAAGAAAAAAATAAAAAATAAATTTCTGCTAACTTGGGCCAAAAAAATGTCTAAATGGAGCCTTACAGGGGGGTGATCAATGACAGGGGGGTGATCAGGGAGTGTATATGGGGTTATCACCCCCCTGTCATTGATCACCCCCCTGTAAGGCTCCATTCAGACGTCCGTATGCGTTTTGCGGATCCGATCCATGTATTCGTGGATCCATAAAAAACATACGGACCTCTGAATGGAGCCTTACAGGGGGGTGATCAATGACAGGGGGTGATCAATGACAGGGGGGTGATCAGGGGGTCTATATGGGGTGATCACCCCCCTGTCATTGATCACCCCCCTGTAAGGCTCCATTCAGATGTCCGTATGTGTTTTGCGGATCCGATCCGTAAAAAACATACGGACGTCTGAATGGAGCTTTACAGGGGGGTGATCAATGACAGGGGGGTGATCAGGGAGTCTATATGGGGTGATCACCCCCCTGTCATTGATCACCCCCCTGTAAGGCTCCATTCAGACGTCTGTATGTGTTTTGCGGATCCGATCCATGTATCCGTGGATCCGTAAAAAACATACGGACGTCTGAATGGAGCCTTACAAGGGAGTGAGCAATGACAGGGGGGCGTTAGGCGGTCCGGAGGCGGTTAGAAGGACTTTTCGGTTTCTAACATCTTTCAACACTAAACCCTGCCTAAAAAATAAAATTTTAAATTCCTGTCCCTACACTATCTGTCCCTTCTGTCCCTTCTGCTGCAGCTCTCCCTGACTAAGACTGAGCCGAACCACGTGTCATCGGGTGCTATATAGCACCCGATGACGCGTTACGGCCAGCCAATCGCTGTAATGGCAGTAACCAACATGGCTACGGCCTTACAGTGAGTGCCAGTACTTCCCCGCACGTCAATTGGCTGCGTAGCAGCCAACAAATGTGCGGGGAGGAGACTCGAGCATCGTGCTCGAGCACACGGGGTGTACGGCCATCGCGATGCTTGAGTCAAAATGATGTTCGGCCGAGCATGCTCTCCCAACACTACTCTGCACCAGAAAAGTGGAGTGATTTTGCTTGTTTTTCCAGAGGAGTAGGCATTTGAGCTAAATATGTGATGTATTTGCACTATTTTTAGGGTGGTTTGCGCCCAGCAATTTATATTTACTAAGGCAGATAATTTGTGGGTGGATTTATCATTGTAACTTTTTGCAAAAATCACATAATGTCAAATGTTTTTCAGTCCCCAGTGGAGAACAATTTGATATAGAAGAAAGACAGCTCACCACCTTGTAAATTCACTTGCACGGGAAGGGATCGCTCCCACTATAAAATCAGAATAAATCCCAGCAGGCGTATCGATTTTTTCTTCAATGCTTTATTGATCCATACACAGATTGATCCATACACAGGACGCGCTTCGGCCCATCCAACTGCATCTTTAACAACTGAAGATATCACATATTTATAGGCTTAGTCACCTGACCCTGCCAATCAATTTAAACAGGAAATGACATCACATCACAATTAGTATCAACACATTTGTAACACCCTTGCGAATACTACGATGAACAGGTGCCCTTATAAATATTTATAGCAAGAGTCTCCTCCCATCATGATAGTGTCGTAGTAGTCTGCAAGGAAACATATAAAAAAATCTAATTAAAAACACATCACTTCATAATCCCTATTCAGACCCTTGGGATGTAAAGTATCAAAGGTGTGGATCCAGAACGCCTCCCTTTTGAGTAACAACTTTTTCAGATCCCCCCTCTCCGTGGTAAATGTACACGCTCAATGACTTGGTATTTCAATTGTGATATGGAATGATTGTGATTATGGAAATGTAACGGTATAGGGAATAAAAGATTCTTATTCCTTATTGTCGATTTGCGTTTGTTGATCCGGTCTTTTACTTTCTGCATTGTCTCCCCTATATACAACATGCCGCAAGGGCACTTGATTAAATATACCACATTTGTTGTTTCGCATGTATCATAACCCTTGATTTTATAGGATTTTCCTGTCTGTGGATGTTGAAAATACTGACCTTTCTGCACATTGCTGCATTGCATACAGTGGAGACAAGGGAAAGTTCCTCCCTTCTGATTAGTGAGTGTACTCTGTAATGGGGCCTTCTCCATAGTGCCAATATCTGAGCGAACGAGATGATCTCTCAAACTGGGATTGTGTCTATTACATATAAGTGGTGGGTTTTTAAATTCCACTATAGTGGGGTATGACTTCTCCAAAATATGCCAGTGTTTGCGCACCACATTGTCCAGTTGGTGATTCGGTGGATGATATTTATGTATAAGTGCTATGCGCTTACTGTTATCTCTTGATGGAGCTCGTACCCCACTAGCACTTATTGCTGTGGATAAAATATCACGAGGATAACCTCTCTCCAGTGGAGTACAAAATGACAGAAATTTTGTAAGAAATATAATTAGATTTAAAATTCAAATCTCAAAACTCTGTATCTCGTACAAAAAAGTTAAAAAAATTGCATGAGCCTATTTATAAATTGTTTTGTAAAAAAACTGGCTACAAAAAAAACACTCCAAAAAAGTATCAAAAAGTTGCACACCCCTCATGTACAGTACAGTGATTACGTTTTTTTAGGTTTAATTTACTTACACTTAGAGTCTCCACTAGGGAGTTCCAAGATTCCATCACTTTAATGGAAAGAATACAGCAACATGTAGCACCATTCTGGCTATAAAAATTATGGAAATCTTGATAGCACCCTGAGTTACCCCAATTTAAGTCAATGGAGTCCATTCTTCATCATGTAGATCTATCAAATATGATGGATCCTTCTAAGCCTTTCACACAATCTGATTCTCAATACCCAATCCCATACTAATTGCACCTTTTGACTCTCTAAATTCCCTATTCAAACAGTAAGTAAAATTTGAGAAACCACCACATAACATGTGTTTTCTTTTTATTTCAGAAAACTCAGTCTCTGCTTCAGCCAAGCATAAAACACACACATCTTGATGCAATTAGAGATGGCTGCGCGGACTCTCATTGCGCTGTTGGAACATTAAATGGTTCTGTTCTGACAGAGCAATGTACTTTTCACTCTAAATAAGTGCAGGCATTTCTGCTTTGTACATCCACACTGCATGTCAAGCATTTATAATTTTCTTAGGCATCACCATTTTGGACTAGCCCTTTCATAACATCGACCATTATTCATGCGATGCCAAATGACGGTAGACAATAAACTTATTTGACTCGGAACACGACTGCTGTATCATATGGAATTCATTTTTTAAGGGGAAGGCTGATGTGCAGTACGCCAGCAGCTGTGATCTATCATCTTCCATGGATGTGTAACCCCATTCCTCTGGACGCATTAAATTGTTTACATAATTAACATACAAATGATTTAATACATCGGGAGAAAATATATTTTCAATCATTTTCTCCCATTTAGAGGCAAACAGTGCTTAAAATGCACTCAATTTAAACCACATGCAGTCTCTTTAAGATGAGATGCTTCATAAAGAATAAGCAAAAGTTTTTGTTAAATTTAGGGTCCTTAAACACACAAATTGGCACTGGCATTTTTTGACCATTAAAAACAGAAATGCATTTTTCTTTGCCTACTAGCATTTTCTTTATGGTGATGTGAAGACGTCTGAAAAAAATGTGAGTCACAGCAAGCTGAATTTTTGAAAAGAAGGAAGAGAGATGGAAAATTCCACCTAGTAAATAAAATAGACAGTAGCAAAAAACGCTTGAATGTCCCGCTTTTCTTAGTTCTCATAGACCTTTACTTAACATCTAGAGTTGGCAACATGAACAAAAAACACAGCTGCAAAAATGATTAAAAAAACACAAAAATTCCAGTAAAATACCATATGTGAAAGCAGCTTTAGGGTCCATTCACACGTCTGTAAGTGTTTTGCGGATCCGTATAACACGGACACAGGCAATGTGCATTCAGCAATTTGTGGACTGCACATCGCCTGCACTATAATAGAAAATGCCTACAAAACGCAATTGCGGACAAGAATAGGACATGTTCTATTTTTTTGCGGAAACAGAAGTGCGGATGCGGAAGTGCGGATCCGGAAATGCGGATGTGGACAGCACATAGTGTGCTGTCCGCATCTATTTTATCCCCATTGGAAATTAATGGGTCCACACCCGTTCCGCAAAATTGCAGAACGGATGTGGACCCATTTTGCGGACGTGTGAATGGAGCCATACTGTTTTTGATATTTTATGGTTTAAAACATTAACCCCACTCTAGCCCACTCCATACGCGGCACATGCTAGCTGTATCCTTCTGGCACCCAGCCGCAATGACAGGGAAAGGCGATCCCACCAAACCCCATCATTTAACCCTTCAAATGCTACGATCAACGCTGATCAAGTCATCTGTGGCATTAGGCAGAGGGATGTGGCTCCCTCTGCCTTCCAATTGGAGCCCCTGTAGTGAAATTGTGGGGCTCCGATCGGTTACCATGGCAGCCTGGACAATGCTTAAGCACTCCATGGCTGCCATGGTAAGCTCCCTGCTGCTGTGTGCACAAAGCACAGGGCAGCAGGGACAGTGAAAAATCCTATTTACCCTAATAGGTCTCTATTAGAGTGAATAGGACATGAGATCGAAAGATCCCAGTTTCTAGCCCCCTAAGGGGCTTAATTGAAAGTTAAAAAGTGGCTGCTAATAATAAATGAAAGGGAAAAAAAAGTAAAAAAAAAAACTAAAAACACCTAAATATTAAGTTTAAATAATCCCCTTTCCCAATTGTACATATAAAAATATGCAGACAATAAAAAATAAAGATATCAGGTTTCACCGCGTTTGAAAATCTATGATCTATTAAAATATTCGCCATTTTTTAGTCATCTTGCCCCCCCAAAAAATGAATAGCAGTGATCAAAAAGTCATGCATACCACAAAAATGGTACAAATAAAAACTATAGTTGAAAAAATGTAGATTTTCAAAGAGACTCAAAGGTTTTAATTTTAAAAAAACTTATTAAACAAAATAAAAACTACACAAGTTTGGTACTGCCGCAATCGTATTGATCCACAGAATAAGGATGTTATGCCAATTTTAGCACACAGTGAACGCTGTGATGTCAGAACCCCAAAAACCTTGGCGGAATTGTATATATATTTTTTTATTTTACCCCACAAATACACATTGTGATAAATTTAGTGGCGGCATTAAAAAATGTTTCTTGGGGGCGTGGCCGGATGCCGGGAGGAGAGGTCGCATAGTGCCTGAGCTCCGTCTGTGGAACTCCACATAGCGGCACAAAGCAAGCAATATTCAGCGATATTTTTATACTTACCTGCCCCAGGATAGCCTTGGACCTTGCTGCATCGCCGATGATGACAAGAGGGAAGAAGAAGGGAGCGCAGCCTCAGAAAATGACGGCGTTCTTCCATCCAGCCGCAGGTTCCTCTCAAAATGGCGCCGATTCCCGCCACAAAGAAGGAGAGCTCCGTTCCTCTCCTGCAGCGATATGCGGTCAGCATTCTTCTGGGTCTCCTTCTTCAACAGGCTCCAGCCCTCCAGCATCCCAGGAACCTAAAAAACAAAAGAGGGTGAGTGAACAGCATTTATATAATCCTCCCCTTGATACTTACCCTGCATCACCAGGCAAGGACACTGGATTAACAGTAGCCACAATGCAGGATATGCTGGCAGACCTGAAAAGATCTATTCATGGCGATTTTAAAGAGACAATTTCTGTTATACATTCAGATATAGTCGCCATAGGAGAGAGAACCGCTCATTTAGAAGAAAAAATGGAGGAATTTGTTACAGCACATAACTCGCTGGTAGATAATCACAATGTGGTTGAAGATGTCCTAGCAGCCATTAAACTTAAAATTGCAGATCTGGAGGATCGCTCCAGAAGAAATAATATCAGATTCAGAAGCATCCCTGAAAGCGTTCTGGACTCTCAGCTACATGAATTTCTTTCAGATCTTATCGAGGCATATCTTCCAGATACCTCTGGGTCAGAATTAATCATTGACCGGGTACACCGGGTCCCTAAACCCAAAGCTCTCCCAGCCTCTATTCCCAGGGACATCCTTGCTAGGATTCATTTTTACCATCTTAAAGATTCCTTGATGAGAGAAGCTCAAAAAAAGAGTAAAGATATTCCTGAAAGATTCTCTAATGTCCTCCTATTTACCGACCTCTCACCAGCGACACTAAGCAGGAGACGTGACTTTCAAATATACACCAAAGCGCTAAGGGATAACAATATCCCCTACAAATGGGGTTTTCCTGTCAAGTTGATTGTGAGATATCAAAACTCATCAATTGTTCTACTTTCTCCTCAGGAAACGTCAGAAGACTTTTCCAAATGGAACATTACTGTATTACCAGAGGGCGCCAAAGACAAAGTAATGAACTCTCCTTCCAATAGGTCCTCACCTGATAAAAAGCACCTCAGCCTAACACCGGACTGGACCAGAGTAGGAAGAAATCCTCTGTGATCCCCATTCTGGACAGTAACTATAGTCTCTTAAGCTTATTGCTATGTTCTACAAGTCTTACGGGGTTCCACACCCTGCTGCTCTACCTCTCAGAACACATATTTCATCTAAGTGTTCATATTCCCTAATCCACTCTTTCCCTTACGCCTCTCATACCAAGTGATAGACATCACAGTTTTGTGGTCATTGTTAGGCCCTTATTATGTTATTGTTATTTATTACTTACGTTATTTTTTATGTTTTAACTTATTATTTCACAAGGTTACATATAAGGGATCTACCTCTATCTCACCATCTACCTGAAAACAAAGGTACAATTCCACAATCCCCTCAATTATTACAAGGTAACATTTGGGTACTTTATTCTTTATTTTTATTCAGGTTAGAAACTTTAGCAGGTTTTTTGAAGCTTTATTATGGCCAGTAATGGTATAAAACTCCTCTCAGCAAATGTTAAGGGTCTCAATAGCCCTTTCAAGCGATCCACTTGCTGGAATGAGGTGAGAAGACAGAGAGCTGACATTGTTTGCATCCAAGAGTCTCACCTTAATGAGGAAGACTCTCACAGATTCTGTCACCCCTCCTTTCCGCACATTTTTTTCTCTCCAGCTGCTAAAAAAAAGAAGGGTGGGATTATAGGTTTTAAAAATACTATTGCCTTTCAATGTCATAATATAATATCAGATAAGGAGGGTAGATATATCATCATTATTTGTGACATAAACAACTCTAGATATACAATAGTGAATCTTTATGCACCCAATGCTGATCAGATACATTTCATCAAGCGCACCATTAAATTGGCTCAGGACTCCAAACAGGGATCCTTGCTGATCTGCGGTGACTTTAATATGTGTCCTGACTCTTCAATTGATAGGCTCCCAGCCCCTCTCCCTTCCCATAAAAACTCGCACCTTCAGGATTTTTTATTTCAGGAAGGGCTTCTTGATATTTGGAGGGTCCATCACGCTGATGAAAAAGATTTTACTTTTTTCTCACACCCGCATAGTACATACTCTAGAATTGATCTTTTTATTTCAGATAAGTGGCTTTTTCAAAAAGTATTAGATGTATCTATCTCCAACATCACATGGTCTGACCATGCGTTTATAACCCTCATATTAGATGACATGTATAACAATAGAGTATACTCACCATGGAGACTTAACAACTCCTTGCTCCAAAACTCCTCTATACGTATAGATGTAGAAAACTCATTAAAAGAATATTTTATGTCTAATGATAATAATCTGATATCAGACGCCACATTATGGAGCGCGCACAAAGCGTTTATTAGAGGGATACTGCTAAAACATGCGACTATCCAAAAAAAAAAAAACAGAAGGAAAGTTCTGGACACATTATTAACTGACATTAAATCCCTAGAGGAATCTTCTAAATCTTCTCTAGACCCAAAATTTTTTAGCAAATTAAAAACAGCCAGACATCATCTCTACCTCCACCTGCATGAAAAACATGAGTTTCATCTTCGGAAAATTAAATCAGATCATTATTCACAAGGTAACAAAGCTTCAAAGATCCTAGCAAATAGAGTTAAAAAAAGAGAAGTCAAAACAAGAATTCCCTTTCTATATGACACTCAAGGCAAAAAACTATTTAATCCCAAACATATAGCAGAGGAATTTGCCAAATATTATGCAAATCTATACAATTTAGAAAATTCAGCTGACACTGTCCAACCTACTACTGAATATTCAATTCTCAATTCTGAAATTACACATTCAGAAATTTCTGAAGCAATTCATTCCCTCAAAAATAACAAATCCCCTGGCCCAGACGGTCTTACAAATGAATATTATAAGGACTTCTCACACATTTTAAACCCCTTCCTGAATAGAACCTTTAACCTAATAGCAGCACAAAAATCAATTCCAAAAGACATGTTAAATGCACTGATCATTACGCTCCCAAAACCTGGTAAACCTGCAGATAAACCGGCTAACTTCAGACCCATATCACTTTTAAATTCTGATATAAAGATTTTCGCGAAAATACTGGCAAAAAGATTATCTAGCATTTTGCCTTCTTTAATTTCCAATGACCAGATTGGATTTGTTCCCAACAGACAATCATCAGACGGCACTAGAAGGTTTATAGATTTATTAGATGTGGCATATGCCACCCGGACGCCTTCTCTGCTTCTCTCCTTGGATGCGGAGAAGGCGTTTGATAGAATACACTGGGATTACATTCACGCAACTTTAAAAAAGTTTGGATTTGGGGAGTTCTTCCTATCTGCAGTTATGTCCTTATATTCTAATCCCAGTGCCTCTATATATACACGTCTAGCTTTCTCTCTGCCCCATTCAATATCAAGAATGGAACCAGACAAGGCTGCCCTATGTCACCCCTGATATTTGCTCTTGCGATGGAACCCTTTGCTGAACACATTAGATCCTCCCCGCTAATTAACCTCCTCAGGACCGCCGTACGCAGGATTGCGTCTTTGCGGCGGTCCTGTTGTTCTGGGTGGACGCGCCGGTGCGTCCTCGTGCATTGCCGGCCCGCGCATGCGCATCGCGGGCCGGCAAAAGTTAAAGAAGTATTTCGTCACCAGCCTGCCAGCAACGATCATTGGCTGGCAGGCTGGCGATTTTCAAAAAATCAAATCAGAAGCCAGATAACAGATCATATTAGTAAATATGATCTGTTATATGGCTTCTCTGCTTCTCTGCTGGTCCTTTTCGTCGGTTGGATCCAGCAGAGGAGCAGACTTCACTGTGAGTACCCACCAACACTACACCTTAGCCCCAGATCACCCTCTATCACCCCCATCACCCGAATTAACCCCTTGATCGCCCCCTGTCAATCACTTAGTGAAAGACAAAAAGTGATCAGTGTAAACTGTCACTTTTTTTTTCTCACTAGTATTGGCTGTTAGGTTTTAGGGATAGTTTAGGCCCCTTGGTTAGGTAGTTAGCGTCAGTTAGCTCCCAGCCCACCGCACCGCAGTCACTTTTATTCGCTGATTAGCGTATCGCTAATCAGCATTTGTACTTTTATAGTATCTGTAAGTGATCAAAACTGATCACGGTCAGATCTATAATAGTATTAGTGTCACTTTAGTTCGCCCTCCACCCAAAACGCAGTGTTTGCCCGATCAGGCCTGATCGGTCGCCCACACGTGCGTTCACCCACGCCCGCCCCACCGCAGTGACAAAAAAAATTTTGTTTTTTGATCAATGCACATTCACTTTACACGCACTGCAGCGATAAAAAAATCAGTTTTGATATTTTTTATCAACCGCAGCAGCCTCCGGTACTTCGCTAGCCTCCCCTTTGTAAGACAGGTTTGCTTTTTTTCTTGGGTAGTCTCAGGGAATACCCCTAAATTTAGTAGTCCAAATGGCAAACAGGGGGTATTCTTCTGAAGAGGCCTACAGGATTCTGACCCAGTCGGATGAGGAGTGGGAACCCTCATCTGACGAATCTAGCGGGTCAGAATATGAACCTGTGGAAAGCAGTGGCTCTCTGACCCAAATTTCGGACGAGGAGGTGGAGGTCCCTGGCAGCACCAGGCGTACCCCGCCCCGTGTCGCTAGACCACAGGTTACGCAGGATCCGTTTCAAGAGCAGCAGAGTGGGGCTGTCGCTGCCGGATCACGTGGTGAGGCATACACCAGCAGCGCAGCCCTTCCTGGACCTAGTACCAGCACTGCCGTACAACATGGTGATGTGGCGAGCACCAGAAGGGCAGTTGAAGCTGGTACGGTGGCACGCGCACTAGTTACCCCGTCGCAGCCACCGCGCAGACAGGCCCGTAGAGCCCCTAGAATCCCTGAGGTGCTGGCAAACCCTGATTGGCAGTCACCAACTTCAGCCGCACCATTAGTTCCCCCTTTCACCGCCCAGTCTGGAGTTCGGGTTGAGACGGCTCAAATCAGTTCGGCCCTGGGATTTTTTGAGCTGTTCTTGACTGTGGAACTCTTGGACTTAGTCGTGGCAGAAACAAATCGGTATGCCACACAATTTATATCCGCCAACCCGGGAAGCTCTTATGCCCAGTCTTTCCGGTGGCAACCAGTCCAAGTTTCCGAACTTAAAATTTTTTTGGGCCTTCTCCTCAACATTGGTCTAACTAAAAAGCATGAATTGCAGTCATATTGGTCCACGAACCCAATTCATCACATGCCCATGTTCTCTGCTGCTATGTCCAGGACACGATTTGAGACCATCCTACGTTTTCTGCATTTTAGCGACAACACCACCTCCCGTCCCAGAGGCCACCCAGCTTTTGACCGGCTCCACAAAATTCGGCCCCTCATAGACCATTTCAACCAGAAATTTGCAGATTTCTATACCCCCGAGCAAAACATCTGCGTAGACGAGTCCCTAATACATTTTACCGGGCGCCTTGGCTTCAAACAATACATCCCAAGCAAGCGTGCCTGGTATGGGGTCAAATTGTATAAGCTCTGTGAAAGGGCCACAGGCTATACCCACAAATTTCGGATCTATGAGGGAAAAGATCAGACCCTGGAGCCGGTCGGTTGCCCTGACTACCTGGGGAGCATGTGGGAAGACAGTCTGGGACTTGGTGTCACCCTTATTCGGCAAGGGGTACCATCTTTATGTGGACAATTTCTACACAAGTGTGGCCCTCTTTAGGCATTTGTTTCTAGAACGGATTTGCGCCTGTGGCACTGCGCGAACTAGTCGCGTGGGCTTCCCCCAACGGCTTGTAACCACCCGTCTTGCAAGGGGGGAGAGGGCTGCCTTGTGTAATGAAGAACTGCTCGCGGTGAAATGGAGAGACAAGCATGACGTTTACATGCTCTCCTCCATTCACGCAGACACGACAATCCAAATTGAAAGGGCAACCCGTGTCATTGAAAAGCCCCTCTCAGTCCACGACTATAATGCGCTCATGGGAGGGGTGGACTTCAATGACCAGATGTTGGCTCCCTATTTAGTTTCCCGCAGAACCAGACGCTGGTATAAGAAGGTGT
The DNA here is from genome assembly GCF_905171765.1 of Bufo bufo. Lineage (NCBI taxonomy): Eukaryota > Metazoa > Chordata > Amphibia > Anura > Bufonidae > Bufo > Bufo bufo. The sequence goes on from NC_053389.1 coordinate 672,811,452, forward strand.
CTGTATATTTAATTCAATTGGCTGCATATAATAGTTTTGTTCTCTACAGTAAGGCTGGGAGAACAGGATGCTTCCTCAAATTCCAGGAAGAGATCATCGAGAACCTCCTTTACCCAGGAGGTTCCGTGGCCCCATCCACCAGTGTAGTTAGCCGTCTACACGAGCGACATTTCCCCAGTGTCGTTGCTGGTACCTCAACCCAACCGCCACCCCGAAAAAAATGTTGTGTCTGTAGCAGGAGTGGAATAAGGCGTGACACCCGCTATTTCTGTCCTGACTGTCCTGACCACCCTGCCCTATGCTTTGGTGAGTGTTTCCGGAAGTACCACACACAGGTACACCTAGCATAGGGATTGCATCTCACAGGACAGGCACACAGGGCTATTAGGGCCCTTTTACTCACAGCTGCTGCAAACCTCTCCTTTCACCTGGGATAAAGTGCATAACGTACTTCGCCACATCTTTGGGCGATTTGTGCTTTGCACATTGTCCCATGGGGAAGGAGAGGTTTGTTCTATAAAGGTAAAAAAAAACGAAACAAAAAAAAAATTACCGGTAAGTTAAACGTTCAGTTAAAAAAGTTAAAAAAAAAGTTTCTATGTTCTGTTCAACAGTTAATAAATTTATTGCGTTGCGGCCTGTTTTTTTCTTTTTTGTTTTGTTTTTTTTACCTTTCAGGTGGACCAACCGATCGACTAGCTGCAGCACTGATGTGCATTCTGACAGAAGCATTGCGCTGCTGTCAGATTACACGCAAGTCGGTGTATGCGGCGCTGCAAGACGAGATTTCTCCTCTGCAGTAAAAGATACGTTTGCCGAGGCATATGAGCTGAGGAGGTGGCGGTGTTCATACACTTTGGCAAACACTTTGTATATATATAAAAAAAAAAAAAATCCCGGCAATGATTTATTCATCCACATCGATTGATGTGAATGGAGAAATCGGGTTTGCCAGGGCATACGAGCTAAGTGGGCCTGGATGTTGGGCGGAGCTCCTATGTCCTGGCAGACGCCTTTCCCCTCCTTTTTTTTTTTTGGCAGAGATTTTTTCATCCACATTGATCGATGCGAATGAAGAAATCTGTGCCGTTCATTTTTTTCTTTCAGCCCAGAGGCTGAACGGAAAAAAAAAATCTCATTACCCGTATGCTCAATATAAGGAGAATAGCAGAAACTCCTAATGCTGGGCATACATGTAATGATTATGGAGACCCTCAAATGCCAGGGCAGTACAAACACCCCACAAATAACACCATTTTGGAAAGAAGACACCCCAAGGTATTTGCTGAGGGGCATATTGAGTCCATGAAAGATTGAAATTTTTGTCCCAAGTTAGCGGAAAGGGAGACTTTGTGAGAACAAAATCAAAAAAATCAATTTCCGCTAACTTGTGCCAAATTTTTTTTTTTTATATGAACTCGCCATGCTCCTCATTGAATACCTTGGGGTGTCTTCTTTCCAAAATGGGGTCACATGTGGGGTATTTATATTGCCCTGGCATTTTAGGGGCCCCAAAGCGTGAGAAGAAGTCTGGTATCCAAATGTCTAAAAATGCCCTCCTAAAAGGAATTTGGGCACCTTTGCCCACCTAGGCTGCAAAAAAGTGTCACACATCTGGTATCTCTGTATTCAGGAGAAGTTGAGGAATGTGTTTTGGGGTGTCTTTTTACATATACCCATGCTGGGTGAGATAAATATCTTGGTCAAATGCCAACTTTGTATAAAAAAATGGGAAAAGTTGTCTTTTGCCAAGATATTTCTCTCACCCAGCATGGGTATATGTAAAATGACACCACAAAACACATTCCCCACCTTCTCCTGAGTACGGAGATACCAGATGTGTGATACTTTTTTGCAGCCTAGGTGGGCAAAGGGGCCCACATTCCAAAGAGCACCTTTCGGATTTCACAGGTCATTTACCTACTTACCACACATTAGGGCCCCTGGAAAATGCCAGGGCAGTATAACTACCCCACAAGTGACCCCATTTTGGAAAGAATACACCCCAAGGTATTCCATGAGGGGCATGGCAAGTTCCTAGAATTTTTTATTTTTTGTCACACGTTAGTGGAAAATGATGATTGTTTTTTGTTTTTTTTTCATACAAAGTCTCATATTCCACTAACTTGTGACAAAAAATAAAAACTTCCATGAACTCACTATGCCCATCAGCGAATACCTTGGGGTCTCTTCTTTCCAAAATGGGGTCACTTGTGGGGTAGTTATACTGCCCTGGCATTCTAGGGGCCCAAATGTGTGGTAAGGAGTTTGAAATCAAATTCTGTAAAAAATGACCTGTGAAATCCGAAAGGTGCTCTTTGGAATATGGGCCGCTTTGCCCACCTAGGCTGCAAAAAAGTGTCACACATCTGGTATCTCCGTACTCAGGAGAAGGTGGGGAATGTGTTTTGGGGTGTCATTTTACATATACCCATGCTGAGAGAGAGAATTATCTTGGCAAAAGACAACTTTTCCCATTTTTTTATACAAAGTTAGCATTTGACCAAGATATTTATCTCACCCAGCATGGGTATATGTAAAAAGACACCCCAAAACACATTCCTCAACTTCTCCTGAGTACGGAGATACCAGATGTGTGACACTTTTTTGCAGCCTAGGTGGGCAAAGGGGCCCATATTCCAAAGAGCACCTTTCGGATTTCACAGGTCATTTTTTACAGAATTTGATTTCAAACTCCTTACCACACATTTGGGCCCCTAGAATGCCAGGGCAGTATAACTACCCCACAAGTGACCCCATTTTGGAAAGAAGAGACCCCAAGGTATTCGCTGATGGGCATAGTGAGTTCATGGAAGTTTTTATTTTTTGTCACAAGTTAGTGGAATATGAGACTTTGTATGAAAAAAAAAAAAAATCATCATTTTCCACTAACTTATGACAAAAAATAAAAAATTCTAGGAACTCGCCATGCCCCTCACGGAATACCTTGGGGTGTCTTCTTTCCAAAATGGGGTCACTTGTGGGGTAGTTATACTGCCCTGGCATTCTAGGGGCCCAAATGTGTGGTAAGGAGTTTGAAATCAAATTCTGTAAAAAATGACCTGTGAAATCCTAAAGGTGCTCTTTGGAATATGGGCCCCTTTGCCCACCTAGGCTGCAAAAAAGTGTCACACATCTGGTATCTCAGTACTCAGGAGAAGGTGGGGAATGTGTTTTGGGGTGTCATTTTACATATACCCATGCTGGGTGAGAGAAATTATGTTGGCAAAAGACAACTTTTCCCATTTTTTTATACAAAGTTGGCATTTGACCAAGATATTTATCTCACCCAGCATGGGTATATGTAAAAAGACACCCCAAAACACATTCCTCAACTTCTCCTGAATACAGAGATACCAGATGTGTGACACTTTTTTGCAGCCTAGGTGGGCAAAGGGGCCCATATTCCAAAGAGCACCTTTCGGATTTCACAGGTCATTTTTTACTGAATTTGATTTCAAACTCCTTACCACACATTTGGGCCCCTAGAATGCCAGGGCAGTATAACTACCCCACAAGTGACCCCATTTTGGAAAGAAGAGACCCCAAGGTATTCGCTGATGGGCATAGTGAGTTCATGGAAGTTTTTATTTTTTGTCACAAGTTAGTGGAATATGAGACTTTGTATGAAAAAAAAAAAAAATCATCATCATTTTCCACTAACTTGTGACAAAAAATAAAAAATTCTAGGAACTCTTAATGCCCCTCACGGAATACCTTGGGGTGTCTTCTTTCCAAAATGGGGTCACTTGTGGGGTATTTATACTGCCCTGGCATTCTAGGGGCCCAAATGTGTGGTAAGGAGTTTGAAATCAAATTCTGTAAAAAATGACCTGTGAAATCCTAAAGGTGCTCTTTGGAATATGGGCCCCTTTGCCCACCTAGGCTGCAAAAAAGTGTCACACATCTGGTATCTCAGTACTCAGGAGAAGGTGGGGAATGTGTTTTGGGGTGTCATTTTACATATACCCATGCTGGGTGAGAGAAATTATCTTGGCAAAAGACAACTTTTCCCATTTTTTTATACAAAGTTGGCATTTGACCAAGATATTTATCTCACCCAGCATGGGTATATGTAAAAAGACACCCCAAAACACATTCCTCAACTTCTCCTGAATACAGAGATACCAGATGTGTGACACTTTTTTGCAGCCTAGGTGGGCAAAGGGGCCCATATTCCAAAGAGCACCTTTCGGATTTCACAGGTCATTTTTTACAGAATTTGATTTCAAACTCCTTACCACACATTTGGGCCCCTAGAATGCCAGGGCAGTATAACTACCCCACAAGTGACCCCATTTTGGAAAGAAGACACTCCAAGGTATTCGCTGATGGGCATAGTGAGTTCATGGAAGTTTTTATTTTTTGTCACAAGTTAGTGGAATATGAGACTTTGTATGAAAAAAAAAAAAAAATCATCATTTTCCACTAACTTGTGACAAAAAATAAAAAATTCTAGGAACTCGCCATGCCCCTCACGGAATACCTTGGGGTGTCTTCTTTCCAAAATGGGGTCACTTGTGGGGTATTTATACTGCCCTGGCATTCTAGGGGCCCAAATGTGTGGTAAGGAGTTTGAAATTAAATTCTGTAAAAAATGACCTGTGAAATCCGAAAGGTGCTCTTTGGAATATGGGCCCCTTTGCCCACCTAGGCTGCAAAAAAGTGTCACACATCTGGTATCTCAGTACTCAGGAGAAGTTGGGGAATGTGTTTTGGGGTGTCATTTTACATATACCCATGCTGGGTGAGAGAAATATCTTGGCAAAAGACAACTTTTCCCATTTTTTTTATACAAAGTTGGCATTTGACCAAGATATTTATCTCACCCAGCATTGGTATATGTAAAAAGACACCCCAAAACACATTCCTCAACTACTCCTGAATACAGAGATACCAGATGTGTGACACTTTTTTGCAGCCTAGGTGGGCAAAGGGGCCCATATTCCAAAGAGCACCTTTCGGATTTCACAGGTCATTTTTTACAGAATTTGATTTCAAACTCTTTACCACACATTTGGGCCCCTAGAATGCCAGGGCAGTATAACTACCCCACAAGTGACCCCATTTTGGAAAGAAGAGACCCCAAGGTATTTCGTGATGGGCATAGTGAGTTCATAGAACTTTTTATTTTTTGTCACAAGTTAGTGGAATATGAGACTTTGTAAGAAAAAAAAAAAATCATCATTTTCCGCTAACTTGTGACAAAAAATAAAAAGTTCTATGAACTCACTATGCCCATCAGCGAATACCTTAGGGAGTGTACTTTCCGAAATGGGGTCATTTGTGGGGTGTTTGTACTGTCTGGGCATTGTAGAACCTCAGGAAACATGACAGGTGCTCAGAAAGTCAGAGCTGCTTCAAAAAGCGGAAATTCACATTTTTGTACCATAGTTTGTAAACGCTATAACTTTTACCCAAATAATTTTTTTTTTACCCAAACATTTTTTTTTTTATCAAAGACATGTAGAACAATAAATTTAGAGCAAAATTTCTATATGGATCTCGTTTTTTTTGCAAAATTTTACAACTGAAAGTGAAAAATGTAATTTTTTTGCAAAAAAATCGTTAAATTTCGATTAATAACAAAAAAAGTAAAAATGTCAGCAGCAATGAAATACCACCAAATGAAAGCTCTATTAGTGAGAAGAAAAGGAGGTAAAATTAATTTGGGTGGTAAGTTGCATGACCGAGCAATAAACAGTGAAAGTAGTGTAGGTCAGAAGTGTAAAAAGTGGCCTGGTCTTTCAGGGTGTTTAAGCACTGGGGGCTGAGGTGGTTAAAGGGATACGAGTAGGAGACATAGATCACTGTATAGGTCTCTTCGCAGATGATGTCTTAATTATTACATCAAACCCAACTACTGCATTAACTGCTATTAATAATATTATCTCCATGTTTGGTAAAGCATCCTTCTATAAAATAAACATTAATAAATCCCAAATACTAGACTTAGGTTTATCCCCGGCCTCCAAACGGTTAATCTCCAACTCATTTAAATTTCCCTGGGCAGATGAGTCTTTGACATACTTGGGTATCCAACTTGCTTTCCCTACCAACAAATTATTCAAGGTTAATTTCTGGCCTCTATATAATAAGATTAATGATTCTTTAAATAATCTAAGGATGGACTCTCTTTCATGGCTAGGTAGAATAGCTGCACTGAAAATGGTCATTCTTCCCAAAATTATTTACATGTTCCGTAATATCCCAATTTCCATTCCCATTGGATACATATCCAAGCTACAATCCTTAATTAACCGCCACATTTGGGGGAAATTCAGACCCCGAGTGAAAGCACTTATCCTTAATAAACCACTCAAAACAGGAGGTCTTAATGTTCCTTCTATTAAACATTATCACACCTCATCTATACTTGACCAATTGAGATATTTGATTAAAGACGACACCTCAAAAAAATGGGTTTCATTAGAAAAAAGTATTATGGGTATACATGACATAAACTTACGCCTCTCCGCTTCAGCGGCCTTTGGTATCAAAAATAACTCTTCATTATTAACCTTGAATGCAATACTTAACACCTGGTACTCCATCGCTAGAATAGATAAGCTATTTCCTACCTCATTATCTTCAATGCCTCTGAAAATCTGTGAACTAGCCATCCCAGATTTACGGTTAAATAACTGGGTAGCTTCAGGTATTACTGATGTTAATCAACTATGGAAGGATGGTATCTTTGTTGAATTTATTCAATTACATAGAATCTTTAATATTCCCAACTCAGATTTTTATAAATATCTAAGGATAAGACACCTACTAAATTCTTAAAGAGTTTTTATCTGCAACACCAATAACCAAGCATTTTTAAAATGGATCCACATGTCCCAAAACCTGGACAAAGGCATCACTAAGGGTTATCAATTATTGAAAGAATCAAGCATAAACCCCTTACAACATACTTTAGATCTTTGGAATTCTGAGTTAGGCTCTGCCCTCACAGACTCAGATTGGACAGAAGCCTTCACCTCCGTATCCAAACTGTCTAAATGCTCCGATCATTTAGAAGGGTCAAGAAAAATAATATACAGATGGTACAGAACCCCTATATACTTAAATAGAATCTTTCCTGAGATCTCTCCAAAATGCTGGAGATGTGACCAAGCTCCAGGTTCATTTTTACATTTGTGGTGGGACTGTCCGAGAGTTAAAGATCTATGGGACTCAATATTTAAGTTAATCTCTTCGTTAGCTTGCTATCCTATTAAACCTTCATCTAAGATGGCTCTTTTATCTGTTGGACTGATAGACCTTCCCTGTCACTTTAGGTCTATAGCTAGCCACTTAATATTCATATCCCGCCTAAAAATTGCTGCTTGTTGGAAGTCTGGGAATCTCCCTAATATTAATAGAATTCTCAGATCTCTATATAACAGCTGCTTATATGAAGGTTTGTGGGCATCTTCTAGGAATATGAAGTCTTCCTTCTTAAAGAGATGGGATGTATGGTTAGATCATAGCAAGTGTAAAATACCTCCTGGTGCTTCCATTAGACTATAAGTCTTTTCTCATTGTTATATGCCTTATATACAAGTACTTATCTTTTTTATTTGTACCTGTCAAGTTTTGTCCTTTTCTATGACTCAATACTCTATGTCATATGATGCGTAATAACTTCTAATTCTTTAGAAACCTCACATTTGCCTTAATCCTATTTGTTTCAAGCATGTACATGTGATTGTTATTCATTCATTCTGTAACCTATTTTTATGAAAACTTTCAATAAAAATGATTGTTAAAAAAATATATAAAAATGTTTCTTGTCCCGCAAAAGTCCTCATATGGCTATGTGAACGGAAAAATAAAAACGTTATGGCTATTGGAACGTGGGGAGGAAAGATAAAAAAATGTAAAGATAAAAATGGGCCCAGTCTTCATGGGGTTAAAATTATTGACCACGTTTGAGGGGTCTTTTAACCTGACCTTCTCCACATCGCTGGATCTGTAGAGGGAAGCATACTTATCTGCTTCCTGCCGCTGGGTTCTTGCTCCTTCAGGTCAATATTGTCACTAATTTGCTCCAAAACTGGGTATCAAAATTTGGTTTAACGGGAGTCATATGTACTACTACAGCCAGTGCCTGGCTGGTGATGTATCCCCATGCAGCCCATCAACGTGTCATGGGATGCATGGGAGATATGTCACTCTTGTGGCCAGTTATTGGCTAAAACTTCTGTCAAACCGGATGTTGACAACCAGGGACTGAGGGAGCTGGAACCTAGAGACAGGGAGCAGAAAGTATTCTTCCCTCCGCAGGTCCTATGATGTGGGGTTTAGACCAAAAGGCCCACCCAAATGTGGACAAGCCCTTTTACCCAACCAAACAACACTATTCTTTTTGTTCCTTTGGTATCTCTTTCTGCCTTGTAGACACAATATTTTACAGAAAGATAATAGCTTAAACTGTGAATACATCATATATTGTTGAAGGGGTTTTCCAGGATTTTCATATTGATGGCCTATCCTCAGGAATGTTTCACTGCCTAGATGGACGGTTAAAAATAACAAAATACATCTTTATTAAAACATTTTTTATAGTAAAATCACTCAGCTTGTTTTGCCTTACTAACATCACCAAGAAAGACAGGGAGATCGGGAGTAGTGTCTGAATAAGTCTATGGTATGTATTCAGTCTAGTCAGCACTAAACATGGTCAGAGCAGGAGGTATGCTTATGGATTTTAGTAATACCTATATATGCACACTAAGGTACAACTTCTCTGCTTTGACCAGGTTCCCGTAATTAAATGATACTATCACCATTCACTGGACATACAGAGATATTCCAGTGGTGTGTACCAAGCATGCACTACAGAGTCACACGCTCTTCGACTAGAGTGAGTGTAAAGTCCCACTATATCAGCGATATGTCCGTGTGGCTACTGTCACTCATGGCCAGGTGAGGGGATAGCATGGTTTAAAACCCCTCACATATCATATCCATAGTATTGAAAGAAGCGCTCAGGGTAAGCTAAGTAGTACAGCCAGTGGCGGATCTAGAGCCTGGTCTCGGGAGGGGCACTTCCAGATTATTTTCTGTCCGCCACCACAAAACAATGGTGCTTATAGAACAGACTCCACAGTGTAGAGGTATACTGTATATTGTGTGGCACAGTGTATCCTATATGTGTATAACAAACATATTTCACATGAAAACTTACAATTACTTGTCTTGGCCCTTGGGGATCTCAGACACCACTTTAACAATTTGGCTGGGGGGCTCGGCAGAGCTGATGTGTTTTATCCTAATGAGAAAGATTTCATAATAAGGATTTGGAGAAGGGGCAGAGGGGTCGCAGAGCAGGGAGAGGCTGGTGCTGCTACTAGGGGGTCATACCATGGGGGAGTAATAAAGACCACCATAATGCCCCCTGAGTAGAAATAATTCTCCTTATAATGTGACAGTGGAAAAAATACCCCCTTGTAATGCCCCCAAGTGAGCTAATGTCCCCATAGTGCCCCCATAATGTGCCAGTATAAAATACCCCTATATAGTGCCCCCAGTAAATGCCCCCATAGTACTCCACACCCTCCTTCCTCCTAGTTCCCCCTATAATGTACCAGTATAAAATGCCCTCAGTGTCCCCCATAATTTGCAAGTATAAAATACCCCTTCTTAGTGCCCCCCTGTAGATGACCCCATAGTACTCCTCTCCTCCCTTCCCCATAGTACCCACCATAATGTGTCCCAGTATAAATTGTACTGTACAGAGCCCCCCATATAAAATACCCCTTCTTTGTGGCCTCAGTAGATGCCCCTATAGTGCCCCTAATGTGCCAGTAACAAGAGCAACCCCCCAATCATGTGCCAGTAATAACAGCCCCCCTCATGTGCCAGTAATAACAGCCCCCCATGTGGCAGTAATAACAGCCCCTCCATGTGCCAGTAATAACAGCCCCTCCATGTGCCAGTAATAACTGCCCCTCCATGTGCCAGTAATAACTGCCCCCATGTGCCAGTAATAACTGCCCCCATGTGCCAGTAATAACAGCCCCCCCCATGTGCCAGTAATAACAGCCCCCTATGTGCCAGTAATAACAGCCCCCCATGTGCCAGTAATAACAGCCCCCCTATGTGCCAGTAATAACAGCCCCCCCATGTGCCAGTAATAACAGCCCCCCCATGTGCCAGTAATAACAGCCCCTCCATGTGCCAGTAATAACAGCCCCCCCATGTGCCAGTAATAACAGCCCCCCCATGTGCCAGTAATAACAGCCCCCCATGTGCCAGCAATAACAGCCCCCCCATGTGCCAGTAAAAGTATTGTATATATAAAAATAAAAAATAAACATATTTACCACCATGTCAGCGATGCGATGCAGGCCTCTTCCGGCCTGTGTCCCGCGCTGTACGGCTCAGGCGGCGTGATGAAGTCATCGCGCCACCTGCGCCGGCCTCTGATAGGCTGCAGGCACTAGTGCCTGCAGCCTATCAGAGGAAGGGAAAGGGACACGCCTCTCCCTCACCTGCCACAATGGAAGCGCTCATCTCCCTGTTCCCCGCCGCCGCCAGCTCATCTCCCTGTTCCCCTGCCCCGTTGCCCCCCCCCAGATCCGCCACTGAGTACAGCACTATTGAAAGCTCAACCAGGCTATTCAGCTGACCCTCAGAGATTCTTCCCCTGCGCTAACTTCGATTCCACCAGCGCTATTATCAGAATATAAAGCCTTTCATCTGCTCAACGTGTTTCTGTGTTCCTTTGGACAGGACACGTCATCAGGAGTAAGGCGCTAACTTCTATATACACTCACCTAAAGAATTATTAGGAACACCTGTTCTATTTCTCATTAATGCAATTATCTAGTCAACCAATCACATGGCAGTTGCTTCAATGCATTTAGGGGGGTGGTCCTGGTCAAGACAATCTCCTGAACTTCAAACTGAATGTCAGAATGGGAAAGAAAGGTGATTCAAGCAATTTTGAGCGTGGCATGGTTGTTGGTGCCAGACGGGCCGGTCTGAGTATTTCACAATCTGCTCAGTTACTAGGATTTTCACGCACAACCATTTCTAGGGTTTACAAAGAATGGTGTGAAAAGGGAAAAACATCCAGTATGCGGCAGTCCTGTGGGCAAAAATGCCTTGTGGATGCTAGAGGTCAGAGGAGAATGGGCCGACTGATTCAAGCTGATAGAAGAGCAACGTTGACTGAAATAACCACTCGTTACAACCGAGGTATGCAGCAAAGCATTTGTGAAGCCACAACACGCACAACCTTGAGGCGGATGGGCTAGAAGACCCCACCGGGTACCACTCATCTCCACTACAAATAGGAAAAAGAGGCTACAATTTGCACGAGCTCACCAAAATTGGACTGTTTAAGACTGGAAAAATGTTGCCTGGTCTGATGAGTCTCGATTTCTGTTGAGACATTCAAATGGTAGAGTCCGAATTTGGCGTAAACAGAATGAGAACATGTATCCATCCTCTGATGGCTACTTCCAGCAGGATAATGCACCATGTCACAAAGCTCGAATCATTTCAAATTGGTTTCTTGAACATGACAATGAGCTCACTGTACTAAAATGGCCCCCACAGTCACCAGATCTCAACCCAATAGAGCATCTTTGGGATGTGGTGGAACGGGAGCTTCGTGCCCTGGATGTGCATCCCACAAATCTTCATCAACTGCAAGATGCTATCCTATCAATATGGGCCAACATTTCGAAAGAAAGCTATCAGCACCTTGTTGAATCAATGCCACGTAGAATTAAGGCAGTTCTGAAGGCAAAAGGGGGTCCAACACCGTATTAGTATGGTGTTCCTAATAATTCTTTAGGTGAGTGTATGACGGTAACAGACAGGAGCTGGCGGTGGACGCTGCACGTGTTAGAAGCAGCATCAGCGCGCTATCATGGCCGTAAGCGAGCCGCCGACTCCCGCTGGTAAAATAAGGAAGCGGTGTGATTAGGGAGGATAGGCGATGTCTCCAACATCCAATCAAAGAGGGGGCGTGTCTGGAAGATGCCAGCATGGCCCGGATCGCGATCGCAAGCTGTTAATAGTAGGTATGCGTCTAATCTCTGAAACATTAGCATGGGGGATCATTAGGAGGCTACAAATCTAGTGATGAGCAGCAGGGGCAATATTCGAATTTGCAATAATTCACGAATATTTGGTAGAATATTCATCATATATTCGAGAATTCAAGAATTCGAGATTATTTTCTTGATCGCGAAAAATCGGCAATGTAATATTCATGTAATATGCTCGAAATACAGGCGTGGGTCACTATAGCTACATTTTTCAAGCTGCTAGAAGTTTACTGAGACTGGAGAAAATGGTTGGCACAGCAGAACATTACAATAGCTTTAAATGCAGATAGAGTGCTCCAATATATTGGCAATTGTGAAATCGGCTCCAATGATGCAAATATTTTGTCGCAATACGTGCAACTTCACATTTTAACAGGTCTGACTACTTATTAGTGATTGGTGCACTAAGTATTGTTGTGAACTTGTGACATCACTGCAAGGCTGCTGTGAAGTTTCTTATATAGTAAAGGGGTAGGCAGCTTTCCTATTGGTTACTAGTCATGTTGCTAAGCTCGGACAAAGACATTGCAGCCTTCTCATTGGCCCACAAGCAAGAAGGGAGGTTACTGTTGAAAAGAAAATCTAGAATATTCGAAATTACGAATATATATCACCGTATTCTAAATATTTGCGAATTCTCGAAGTGCCGATATTCGCGAATAATATTCGCTATTCAAATATTTGAGCCCAACACTATAGAAAACCTGACAGGGCCACATTAAAACATAAGAGTGGCAGATATCAAAGAACGAGAACAAGATGAGGCAATAATCAACATATATCAATACTTGATGCAATAGACAGGTTCATTTGAAACACTGTTGCCATCTGCCCAGATAAGTACGGATTGATGTCAGGAGACCGCTACATAAGTAATCTATTGTTCTAAAATGCAGGAAAAACTGCTACCTTCATTTAAGCCTTTTGGGGTCTCCATTAGAGATGGCCTTGCGCTTCGCCCGGCGCTTGTTTCGCGGCGAACTTTGCGTGTTCGCGATTCGCCGAACATGCGAACATATGGCGATGTCCACCGGCGCCACATTCTTTTGCATTGCGCCGAACTTTGACCCATGACACATCCATCAGGTGGGAGAGGACAGCCACTTGAGATGTTTCAGCACATGGACACACCTCTTCCCTATCAAGAACCCGATCTGGCAGCCATTTTACATTCTGTGTTTTGCCAGTGTAGGGAGAGGTTGCTTTGTGGAGCAGGGACAGGCTGTTAGGGACACCAAACGCTGGCTAATAGGGCCACAAAAGTCCTTTTAAGGACTAGTATAGGTGTGCTATCGATAGGTGTGATACACAGAGGGGTGCGATATACTTATAATATACTTTTATAATGAGTCAAAAACACATAGATAGATCTATATAGTGATCACCTGAAAGTGAGGGGCCTAGGGGCTAGGGCTTACTAGGGCCATTTATATATAGGGTAAGGTTCCGGATGGGGTCGCTCTTATCAGGGCGGGTGGTCTGTGGTTAGGCTATCAGGGCCAGAATAGAACCCCCCTGTAGGGCAATATCAGGGACAGTTCTTTGCCCACCCTGTCCTTCAATACCACATCATCATCTAGCCCAGGGATAGATGGTTTTTGCTTTCCCTCCGGGATTCATGGATGTGCACTGGAACCCCCCGGATTGTGGTAGGACATATGGTTTCTGATTTGGTGCCGCCGAGCACCTGATTTAGTGCCACCAAGCATTTGTTATTGCCTACCACATCTATGCTTTTTGCTTAACTTTAATCATTTAATTTATTTTCATTTTGAGGGATATTTTTTCCATTCACACGTCCGCAAAATGGGTCCGCATCTATTCCGCAATTTTGCGGAACAGGTGCAGACCCATTCATTTTCAATGGGGCCGGAATGTGCTGTCCGCATCCGCATTTGCGCATCCGCACTTCCGCATCCGTGCTTCCGTTACCGCAAAAAAATAGAACATGTCCTATTCTTGTCCGCAATTGCAGACAAGATTAGGCATTTTCTATTATAGTGCCGGTGATGTGCGGTCCACAAATTGCGGAATGAACATTGCCGGTGTCCGTGTTTTGCGGATCCGCAAAACACTTACGGACGTGTGAATTGACCCTCATAGTAAAATTATTAAAGGTTACGTTTTATCTTCATGTATATTCTAATGGATTGCCTTCCTTGTACAATGTTATAATATACTTTCTATGTTAGTTGTATTTTCTATGCATTTGTATTGTGCGGCAGTTGCGTGCGGTTCTGCTGCGATACTGCAGGTATATGGAGGGACAAGCGTTATTGGAACAAATAATTTCTACTGGTGTGATATACCAGTCCCCCCCAAAAAAACTGATTGAAGCGGGGTGAAAATGTGAAGTTATGTAAATTAAGTGATAATGATAACACCCCTTTTCCTTTGCAGGCTGTGATCAGGAAAAAAGCTACCCCTGCTGGTTTAATTGTATATGTGGTAGGGATGTTGATTGAAAGTGAGGCAATGCTAGAAGGTGTACCACATCTACTAGGTGCAGATAAGCAGTCTCCCCAGGATTTTATGGTTAGTGAGCCCTGGTGCAGGATAGATGAAAGTGGTATGACCTATAATGTGAACCAGGCACCTGAAAGTCTGAGCAAGTGCAGGTGGGGGGGAGTCTCCAGTGAGAACTGGGTCTTGTGGACCTGATGTTACAAATATGTTCATATATGATGTGATGTTTGGCTGTGATATCGTTTCTTTGTTGTGGGGTAAGGTAAACACTTCAGCAGATAGTGACAAAACTCATGCAGAACCTGTACTTGCCCGTTTAAATGAAGGTCTAAGGGAGCTGCACATTGACCGCCATGGGGAAAGAATATTGCCTATTGAAAACAATGGTGCTGATAAGGTGCAAAGCGACCATGCCAAGTTTGCGGAAAGGCATAATGAAAATGTGATGTCAGGTGAAATATGTGATGATGATGATGACATGCCTTTTCCGTTGCGGGATGTGATCAGGGGAATAGCACCCCCTGGTGGCAAACATGTGAATGATGCAGAAGTGCAGATAAATGTCGTGAGCCCCGAGTGGAGCAATCCTACTCTGGTGAACGTGCAAGAAAGGGTAGCAGTCCTAGAGGGTGTACCACACGTTCCAGAGTTGGACATGCAGTCTCCACAGTGTTTTATTGGGCAGACTAGATGGGCCAAATGGTTCTTATCTGCCGACACATTCTATGTTTCTATGTTTCTATGTTTTATGGTCAATAAAGTAATGTCCCAGGGAGGGATTACCTTGGCAGTGCCCCTAGAGGTCAGCATTAATAATGACACGAGTGACATAGGTGATGTATGTGCTGTGACCATTAGCAATTCCGAGAGGGAAGCTACAAGGTTCAAGTCTTGCTAAATTGAGGTGGTTACTAGTAGCGACCAGTGGACAGTTGTATCTGACATGACGAAAGTTAAGTGGGGAGACTTCAGCCTAGTGTCTGAGACCCATACCCAGGCCGTGGTAAAGGACCTAACTTGTTGGTACAGCCGCAAGCAAGAAGATGATTCCTCCCTCTCTATATGGTCCCTAGATCTGATAAAGAAGAGACTAGCTGTCTTCAGAGTTATCGAAGAAGGCTGCAGAGGGGTAAAGGGGGGAGACCCAGAAAGAAATACAGAAAACTGCGGTAGACACCAATAAAGTGCTTAAAGGGACTTGGAGTGGAACCCCCACAGTGTCTCTGGAAAAGAATCGTGATACCCATTCAAGCCACTATCCAATGGACTGCACTGGGGTTGGTAAGCTGTGAGGAGGGATCCGGTGAGCCCCACTGCCTTCTCAAATAGCTGATCAGCGGTTGGACCCCCGCCAATCTCATATGTATAACCTGCCCTGAGCATAAGCTATCAATATAAAAATCACAGAAAACCTCAAACCTCTTTAAGTACAAAATCATTTTTGTTAGCAGAAGAAGTGGTAAAATCAAACATCGAGCAACTGGAAGATTCTAGAAATTGGTAGACCCCCAGCGACCAGACATCTAATATCCATTCCACCATGTCATTTGTGGGAAAAACCTTTCAAACAGTAAATGTTCTTTTTTTCTGTCAGCAGAGTAGTACACTCGGGAAGGAGGTGGAGTTAAAGGTACCTATAAAATCTCTCTCCACAAAAGTTGCTGCCACATGACTTTATGATATAATATGACTTGGCAATCCCATAGCCTTGTGGTGAAGTAGCACTGTCATGATGATACACTGTATATAGACACTGGCACTGCCTATAAAGAGAAGCAAGGAACAGTGCAATTGAGGAGAAGATAAATAACTCTGCATGCTGCACACTGCATGGTACTATCAGCTACAGTGCATTTGGAAAGTCTTCAGACCCTTTCACTTTTTTTGCATTTTATGTTGGGGCCTTGTGCTAAAATAAAAAAAGGAATCAAGTTTTCCCCTTTATTCTGTACTCAGTACCCCATAGACTCCAGTCTTCTTGGGTATGATGCCATAAGGTTTCCACAACTGGATTTGGGGATTTTCTGCCATTATTTTCTCCAGATCCTCTCAAGCTCTGTCCGGTTGTATGGGGACTGCTGGTGGACAGCCATTTTCAGGTCTTTTCCGAGATATTCAATTGGGTTCACCGTTCAAATCAGGGCTCTGGCTGGGCCACTTAAGAACATTCCGAGACTTTTCTTAGCAGCTCCTGTATTGTCTGGGCTTTGCTCTTAGTCATTTTCATTTTGGAAGGTGAACCTTTGGCCTAATCTAAGGTCCAGACTCCAGAGCACTCTGGATCAGGCTTTCATTAAGAACATCTCTGTACTTTGCTCCATTCAGCTTTCCCTCCACTCTGACTGGTTTCCCTGTTCCAGCTGCTTAAACACATGATGCTGCCACCACCCCGCTTCACTGTATAAATAGTATCGGGCAGTGCCAGGTTTCCTTAAAACATGATGCTTAGAATTAAGGCCAAAATGTTCAATCTTGGTTTTATCAGACCAGAGAATCTTGTGTCTCACAGTCTGAGAGTCCTTTAGGTGCTTTTTTGCAAACTTCCATATGTCTTTTACAGGGGTGCACCGCCAATGAGGCAAAGTGAGGCAGCACCAGGTAGGGGCAAGAGGGGGGCAGTGGAAGGGCCATGGGCAGTGAGCGCTTCCATTGTGGAAACGTTCATCTCTACATATTCAACTGCATCGTTGTACTGAGGACAGAAATGCAGCTGAATGCAGCGACGGGGCACTGGAATGATGTCTCCCTGGCCCACCATTTCCTCTAATACGTTTTAGTCCTGTAGCCTATCAGAGGCCGGTGTCATCATTATCATCAAATGTTTTTTATTATAATTTTCAAAGGTACAAGGTTACAACAAGTACATAGTTATATGAGATTGCACAGAGTACATATTGCAGATTACTGATACAAATCACTCAGATCATAGTGCAAGTTTGACATATGTACTAGTGATGAGCGGCAGGGGTCATATTCGAATTCGCGATATTTCGCGAATATTTTGTAGAATATTCGTCAAAAATTAGCAAATTCGAAATTCGCGATTTTTTTTACTCGAAAAATCGGAAAGGTAATGATTGTGTAATATGCGAATTTTCGGAATTCAAATTTTTTATTGCAAATTTTTCAATTTACAACTATTAGACAAAGAAGATTATAGCACTATATTAGCTAAATTGCTCTATTCGATTTTTTTCGAATATTCTCTATATTGCTATAACATTGTTTTTTCGAATATTCATAATATTCTAAAACAAGAATATATAGCAATAAAGCGAATATTAAAAAATAACGAATATAGAGCAAAATTCGCAAACACTACTACTCCTAAAGTCAAGTATATTGCAGCCTTCTTATTGGCCCACAAGCTAGAAGCAGTGAGGGATCATGTGTACTGATAGAAAAAAAAAATCGAAAAAAATTCGAATATTCGAAATTACGAATATATATGACTATATTCGAAATTTTCGAGAATTTTCGAAGTACCTATATTCGCGATAAAAATTCGAAATTCAAATATTCGTGATCAACACTAATATGTACATGTGACTATAGTGGCTCAAAAACATTAGAGCGGAGAAAGCTGGTAATAAAGTCTCTTTTGAATCCTTGTTTATGGGAGTGGTAGTCTATTACAACAGACTGGGGTGCAAGAAAAATAATAAAAGAAAGCAGTAAGCAAAATATAAATAAAAATATAAATAAACAGAAACAGTAACAAAGCACTCTTGGTTCCAGCTTTCTTAGGCCTCATGCACACGACCGTTGTTGTGTTCCGTTCCGCAAAATGGGGTTCAGTTGTTCCGTGATCCGTTTCCGTTTTTGTTTCTGTGTGTCTTCCTTTTGGAGGACAACCAGACATAAAGGAAGGTAAAAAAAAGTTTAAGACAGGTTTTCCATGCAAATGATAGGAATAAAACGGACGCGGATGACAATCTTGTGTGCCTCTGCGTTTTTTAGCGGTCCCATTGACTTGAATGCGTCCGTGAACCGTTTTCCGCGGACAAGAATAGGACAGGTTAATTTTTTTAACGGACTGGAACCATGGATCACGGACGCGGATGGCAAATGGTGCACTATCCGCATTTTCAACGGCTCCATAGAAATGAATAGGTCCGCACCTGAAACGCTAAAATCGGCGGAACGGACGCGGAAGCAAACAACGGTCGTGTGCATGAGGCCTTAGGGTAAGGTTTCCTGCAGATCAGATACGACTGCCTTAGGGGAGGACAGCCAAATCTGCCACGTAGAGGCAAACTTGGAATGTTTGTGATTCATAAGAGCTATCAATTTTTTCATGGGCGCAGGTAACATAGTAAATAAGGCTGAAAAAAGACATCTGTCCATCCAGTTCAGCCTGTTATCCTGCAGGTTGATCTAGAGCAGCGGTTCTCAACCTAGGGGTCGCGCCCTTTCCGGGGGGTCGCCGGTGCTTGTTTTGCGGCTGAGTAACTCAGAAGATCCGATGGTATATTCTAACCCCCAGGCGTTCCCATGGTGACGGGGACGCTTGCCTGGGGGTTAGAATATACAGGGCCACGCCGCTCACAGCAGTATATTTATAAACTAATCAGTAACTACTTTAACTTTAATCATTGCTCATTGCTGAGCTCTTTACTTGGATTATAATTTATTTGGATATGGGATATCTTACTTTGTCTTAGCTCCGGTAATAGCAGGCAGTGCGGGGGGCGGCACTCACTCACTGACGTCACGCGCCTGCTCCTCCCACTAGGCGGCGCAGGCGCATGACGTCAGTGAGTGAGCGCCGCCCCCCGCACTGCCTGCTATTACCGGAGCTAAGACAAAGTAAGATATCCCATATCCAAATAAATTATAATCCAAGTAAAGAGCTCAGCAATGAGCAATGATTAAAGTTAAAGTAGTTACTGATTAAGTATAGAAGGAATAGCTCACTCTTGTGCGAATAAGGACCAGGTGCTCTAGGCCAGAAAAACTGTATCACCCATACAGGCAAGTATAGAAAATAGATAAATAAATAGGACTGGCACTCTGTATGTGTGGCAATATGGAATGAATGCAATACGTAATATAATAAAAGTGATCACAATTTAATCAAATAAAATACAATAAGATACACAATAAATTAGAAACATATATAAACGCTTAAAATTGATAGCAGCACTGGCATATAATAATTTGTGAATTTATGATATACAGTTCATGTAAACGCCCAAACTCATGGGTAAAGTAGTTGTCTTATTAATCACAAAGTTATATAAAGTGCAAAAAGGGGGAAAGTCTGATGGTTATGCAGCTTGTGAAAGAAATGTGCCAAAAATCTGCACAAAAGTATTGTCTCCTGAATAGCGATGGGTTGCAATCACTATAATGAAGTACTCCAAAGTAAGAAGGTAACGGATCTTACTTTGAGCTAGCTGGAGTAAAAGGACAAAGTCACTCACATGTGTAGTGCGAATGGTCCCCGCACTTGGAGGTGGACGCCGGAGCAATGCGGTCTGTAGCGTGCTGCTGGCTTGGCCGTACCCATGAGTTTGGGCGTTTAAATGAACTGTATATCATAAATTCACAAATTATTATATGCCAGTGCTGCTATCAATTTTAAGCGTTTATATATGTTTCTATTTTATTGTGTATCTT
Source organism: Bufo bufo (assembly GCF_905171765.1). Lineage (NCBI taxonomy): Eukaryota > Metazoa > Chordata > Amphibia > Anura > Bufonidae > Bufo > Bufo bufo. The sequence continues at coordinate 672,831,593 of NC_053389.1, forward strand.
ATTGTATTTTATTTGATTAAATTGTGATCACTTTTATTATATTACGTATTGCATTCATTCCATATTGCCACACATACAGAGTGCCAGTCCTATTTATTTATCTAGTTACTGATTAGTTTATAAATATACTGCTGTGAGCGTCGGGGAGGGAGATCTGTGGATGGCACTGTAGGGGGATCTGTGGATGGCAGTGCCATCCACAGACCCGCCTACAGTGATATCCACAGATCCCCCCTCCCCTAAACAGTGCCATCCACAGATCTCCCCCCTAAACAGTGCCATCCACAGATCCCCCTAAACAGTGCCATCCACAGATCCCCCTAAACAGTGCCATCCACAGATCCCCCCTCCCCTAAACAGTGCCATCATGGCACTGTTTAGGGGAGGGGGATCTGTGGATGGCACTGTTTAGGGGGGATCTGTGGATGGCACTGTTTAGGGGGGATCTGTGGATGGCACTGTTTAGGGGGGATCTGTGGATGGCACTGTTTAGGGGGGAGATCTGTGGATGGCACTGTTTAGGGAAGGGGGGATCTGTGGATGGCACTGTTTAGGGGGATCTGTGGATGGCACTGTTTAGGGGGGAGATCTGTGGATGGCACTGTTTAGGGGAGGGGGGATCTGTGGATGGCACTGTTTAGGGGGGATCTGTGGATGGCACTGTTTAGGGGGGAGATCTGTGGATGGCACTGTTTAGGGGAGGGGGATCTGTGGATGGCACTGTTTAGGGGGGGATCTGTGATTGGCACTGTTTAGGGGGGATCTGTGGATGGCACTGTTTAGGGGGGAGAACTGTGGATGGCACTGTTTAGGGGAGGGGGGATCTGTGGATGGCACTGTTTAGGGGAGGAGGGATCTGTGGATGGCACTGTTTAGGGGGGAGATCTGTGGATGGCACTGTTTAGGGGAGGGGGATCTGTGGATGGCACTGTTTAGGGGGGGGATCTGTGGATGTCTTTGTGATTAATTACTCTGCTTTAATTATGTTCAATTTGTAGCAATAAAAATACATCCTGCATATCAGATATTTACATTACAATTCATAACAGTAGCAAAATTAGTTATGACGTAGCAAGGAAAAAAATTTAATGGTTGGGGGTCACCACAACATGAGGAACTGTATTAAGGGGTCACGGCTTTAGAAAGGTTGAGAACCACTGATCTAGAGGAAGGCAAAAAAAAACCTGTGAGGTAGAAACAAATTTTCCCCACTTAAGGGGAAAAAAATTCCTTCCCGACTCCATTCAGGCAATCAGATAACTCCCTGGATCAACAACCCATCTCTAGTAGCTATAGCCTGTAAACTGTAATATTATTACACTCCAGAAATACATCCAGGCCCCTCTTGAACTCTTTTAGTGAACTCACCATCACCACCTCCTCAGGCAGAGAATTCCATAGTCTCACTGCTCTTACCGTAAAGAATCTCATTCTATGTTTGTGTACAAACCTTCTTTCCTCCAGGTGCAGAGGTAGTGTTTACCATTTCTACCACCTCTTGGATGAGGGGAGTTGCAGAGGATTTCCAGTACCTTGTGATGGCTAGTTTTGTGGAGAGTAGAACATGTGCTATTACAGTACGTTGGTGTGTTGGGAAGTCCATTATGCCAAGAAACAGTAAGGCTAGTGGCTGGGAGGGTTTGATTTGCATCCTTGAGATAGAGAATATGAGCTGGAAGCTAGTTTGCCAGACGTCCTGCAGGAGAGGGCAAGACCAAAGTATATGAAATAATGAACCTCTGCCTCCGCATCCTCTCCAACAGAGATTTGAAGAGCCAGGATATATATAGCTCAACTTTTCAGGGGTAAGATAAGTGTTTTGGCTCTGAATGTTAAGGAGGAGGTGCAACTTCTTGTGGAGAAAACTTGTCCCAATTCCTTTTCCCATGCTAAGTATGGGCTTGATTTGAGAAAAACATTTTTGGAGTTTAAAGGTGAATATATATGTTTTAGGCCCCTAGGAGATAGTATTTTTGAGTCCCAAAGCTCAAAAATCTCTTTACAGGAGAGTACAGTAAAGGGATCTGTGGACTGGAGTAGATGTCTAAATCTAAGGTATTTGTAGAACTCTCTGTGAGGGATATGGAATTTCTTGCGGAGGGCTGAAAATTGGCACAGTTGGGACTTGTCAAAGAGGAAAGAGATGGTGGAGAGGCCATTGGAGATCCAGAGTTGTAGATCCATACACTGCAAACAGGGCTATAGAATATATCACTGCACCGCACCGCACAACGGCAAATATATTTTTCTTTTGCCACTAACACACGGCAAAAAGGGCTTTACAACATATAACTGCACTGCACAAGGGAAAATAAGACATACTGTAGAAATATTTTCTTGTAATAAACCCTGTTAATGACTGAATCAAACAGCACTTGCACCCCAATAACAAGAATGGTTTGCTGGAATGACAGAGCTGTATAATGGCAATTTGGATCCCCAGTCAGCAGCAAGGGGTAACATGATTGTTCCTATTAACCAGTATGTAACCTCCCCTACTGAACCCTGTTCTACATAAATGCTGTGGAACAATTCCTCCCTATCCTTTCCCTGCACTTATAAATCGTTTTTTCACCATAATCAAGTCTTTCCTATCACTGTCCCTAGCGCCTGCAGATGTCTCTCCCTGCACTAAGTACACTGGTAAATGGCAAAATCTAAGATGGCTGCCACTATTTATATGGCTGTGACATCACAGGGCTGGCTGCTGATTGGCTGCAGGCATGGCATTATGGGTGATCCCGCCTTTCCAGAGTTCCTTTCTCCATGTCCTCACATGTGCAGCAGCCATTTTAGGAAAAATGTGATTCGTTACCACGAAGCGCGAGTAAATTTGGCTTCGGTGCAAATTGAATTTTTCCTGAGATTCCGATCGAATTCCACTTCATCAGCTTCGAATAACTCATCTCTAGTCAGAGGTATTAAATTGCTCCAAGTATAGAATGCAATGTAGGGTGTCAGGAATTGGGGACAGTTCACTCACTGCCGGATGAGAGTCATGCAGGTCTTGTATCCTCGGCCTCCTCTTTGCTGGACTGTTTGTGGAGAAGGGCGAAGATGGCGGCTGCCACATGGGAGAGCGGCCCGCGGTGCTACTGTCTGGCATGACTTGTTGCGGTGAATCTCTCCTCAAAGGGCAAAGGGTCTGCTCTGGTTAATCTGGGGTGTTTGGCGTGGATCTGCAACCACTGGTTGTTTCCGGTCTGCTGCAGGTGAGGACAAGGATGGAGAAGGCTCCTTGCCAAGGGAGTTGGCTAGGGACTCTGGGGAAGGAGGGCCGGCATCCTCGTTTCCTTTGTCCTTGTCAAAATAAAAGTCCAACTTGCCTTGTTGTTGCAGGATTCTTTTTTCCTGAGCCATCACAAGGATAGGAGAGAGGAGTTTGCTTCAATTAGGCAGATTCTGAGGGCTGAAAGCGTTGGAAAGTCGCTTGGTGCTGGAGCTCAAGAATCATGTGGCCATCAGCCTTGGCTGCCAAGCCACACCCCCCAATGTCATCATTATCGCTCTGCCTGAGCCTGGCTACATAGAGCTCAGGGCACAGACTAAAATAATTTTGTATCTTGCACTGCATCGCTGACAGCAGAATGGAGGTAAGTACTGTATTTGAGTTTATTATTTTTATTTGGCAACACGTTATTGAGCCACAATGGGGTGGGGGTTATTATTTTGTAACTAGAGAAAGCACAATGTGGACATGTGACTGTAAAAAGGAGTGTTTGGTACTGGCACACATTATAAGAGGGCCACTATGGGGACATTTGTTCTACAGGGGGCACTAAAAGGGTGTTTTTGTGTACTGGCACATATTATAAGGAAGCATTTTTTTGTATTGGCAGAGTCAAGGGGGTATTTTTGTACTGGCACACATTGCAAGGGGGGGTTATTTTACTGGCAAACATTATAAGGGGTCATTTTTTGTACTGGCACACACTGTAAGGAGAATTGTTACAACTGGGGGCACTATGGGGGCATTGCTACTGCTGGTGTCAAAATTAGGAACATTATTACTATTGGGTGCACTGTTACCTAATAGTGAACTCTGGCAGGAACTTTTGGTAGGACTGTTACATTGGGAGGCAACCTGGCACAGTATCAACTTACCACAATTATTTTTGGAGGACACTATTTTTACGGCGCTCTAAGTTTCAGGGACACTATTTGCTGGGCACAGTTATTTTTCAGAGCACCGTGTGCCAATAATTATTGAGCGGGAACAATCTGTATGGTAATAGCATTTTAAGGGGGAATATCTGTTTCTGCAGTACAGTATTGGGGAGCACAGAAGGCACAATATTAGAGGTAGCAGGATGAATCAGAAGGTGTTCAGAAGGTGGGAAGATGATGGAAAAGTATGAAACTAAGATGTCTGTTTGTCAAACTCTGCAGAGACAAGAAATCTTCATAGCGGTCTGGTCCTAATGGAGAAGATAAAGAAAGAGAAGGTCTACATCAGAGGACACGTCACTGGATGTAGGAGGTATGTGGCGCTGTATTAACCTGTATGTTTTGTAGCTCTGTATGTAATGTTTTCCAAGTATGCCTTTAAAGGGATTCTGTCATGACATTTTAGGCCTATAACGTAAACATATGGCCAGGTCCGTCCAAATAGCATGAATCCGAAACTGTACTTATTAAATGTGCCTGTGGCATCTCCATCTGGTGCCCAGCGCCGCCTTCCCACTAGAAATTGCCGCCCTCCCTGTCTATAGTACCGCCTTCCTCACCTCAGCCCCGCCTCCGCAATCGTCCTCAGGTTATTAGTGCGCATGCGCGGGATCTGGCAAAGGGACCGGACGATTGCGGAGGCGGGGCTGAGGTGAGGAAGGCGGCGATTTCAACTGGGAAGGCGGTGCTGGGCACCAGACGGGCACCCTGTATGAAGCGACGTCCCCTTGGGCACCTTAGGTAGGTGAATGACAGGTTATAAAAACCTGTTTCATGTGCTAATAGAGCCACAGGCACATTTAATAAGTACAGTTTTGGATTCATGCTATTTGGACGGACCTGGCCATATGTTTAGGTTATAGGCCTAAAATGTCATGACAGAATCCCTTTAACAGTAGGGCTGAAGGGAAGGGGTTAGGTTAAGAAATTGGTATTGGGGGGGATGTTGGGGGCACCATTTCAGTTTTTGCCTTTCAGTAGAAATGCTATGTGTACCCCTGGTCTTTTACTAAGGATGGGCTGCTTTCTGGCCACTCTGCCATAAAGCCAAGGTTCGTGGAGTGCCGCATGGACGGTTGACTTTCTGAAGGTTTCTCCCATCTGCACATAGGATCTTTGTATCTCAGCCAGAGTGAACATTGGTTTCTAGGTCACCTCTTTTACCAAGGACCTTCTCCCCTGATCACTTAGTTTGGTAACACATTCAGCTTAGGAGGAGTCCTGGTTGTTCCAAACTTTTTCAAGAAGTCACAGAGGTCACTGTGCTCTTGGGAACTTTCAGTGTAGAAGAGATTTTTTTTGTTCCCTTCTCCAGATCTTTGTCTTTCCACAATCCTGTCTCTGAGCTCAACAGGCAGTTATTTCCTCCTCCTGGCCCATATTTTGCTCTGATATGCATTATCAGCTTTGAGACCTGATATAGACAGGGCTGTGTCTTTCCAAGCAACTGAATTTACCACAAGTGAACTCAAATCAAGGTATAGCAATATCTCAAAGATGATCAAGGCAAATGGGAGGCCCCCAGAGGTAAATTTCAATTGTCGTAGAAAAGGGTCTGAATACTTATGTCTATACTAGTGGTGGTAGATTTGGATTTTATCGGTTTTGTGTTTACACTAAATATAATGAGTTCCCAATCGGCGTATTCATTATGTAATGTATTTCTCCCACTGCGCCCAAATTTGCAAGGCTGCTAGTAACACAAGACTATGGAAGTCTCACGCATGCGTTGTTACTGTAAGTAATGTAGTATGCCAAACTGTTTTAAACAATGAATCTGAACCCGCATTAGTTGATTGCGGCCCAATCCATAATGAATCCGGGTTCAGATTTGTTCTTTAATATAGTTGGGTATGCACCATCCATGCAAAATTTTAGTTTTTCCTTTTTAATAAAATTGCAAACATTTTTAAAATTCGGTTTTCATTTTTTATTAATGGGGATTGAGTGCAGATTAATGATGGAAAACATATTATTTTTTTTTAACACAAGGATGCAACATGACAAAATATGAAAAAAATTATTTGGATCGCTATTCCCGTTTAGGCTACTTTCACACTAGCGTTCGGGGCTCCGCTTGTGAGCTCCGTTTGCAGAGGCTCACAAGCGGCCCCGAACGCATCCGTACTGCCCTAATGCATTCTGAATGGATGCGGATCCGCTCAGAATGCATCAGTCTGGCAGCGTTCAGCCTCCGCTCCGCTCAGCAAGCGGACACCCGAACGCTGCTTGCAGCGTTCGGGTGTCCGCCTGGCCGTGCGGAGGCAAATGGATCCGTCCAGACTTACAATGTAAGTCAATGGGGACGGATCCGTTTGAAGTTGACACCATATGGCTCAATTTTCAAATGGTTCCGTCCCCCATTGACTTTCAATGTAAAGTCTGGACGGATCCGTCTGAACTACTTTCACACTTAGAATTTTTTCTAAACTATAATGCAGACGGATCCAAACGTCTGCATTATAGGAGCGGATCCGTCTGTGCAGACAGCAGACGGATCCGCTCTGAGCGCAAGTGTGAAAGTAGCCTTAGTGCCTACCTGATTTACTTTCTGGTTCTGTATTGGAGGTTCCATATTTTATAGTCTGGCATTGCTGCATACTTAGCCCATCCTCCGGATATAACGAACACACGTGAAATGCAAATCGAGCTTTGGGGGCTCCAGTCAAACAGGTGGAAGGTCATTGCTATTACAAAAGTTTTCCCCAGGCCTATAATTATTTATTCTAGCAAGCGTTATCAAGCATTATTAATTATCTGGCATGTAAGATAGTCACTTATCGCTATTGTGCTCTATGTTGTTATTGATAGGACTTAGTTGGTTTAGTCTATTATACAGTGATGTATAGTACTTGTAGTGTCCTGAGTCCAACCATTTAAAGTGACAGTGCCTCATTATATTGTACTTGGATAGTGGGGAAATTATATGTGTAGTTCACTTATTTTAACTTATTTATTGTAACCTCAATTCATATTGCACTGCAAAGCATGCCGTGAAAAAAAAATTCTGCACTAGGCTACCCCTCTAACTCGGCCCAAAACATAACTATACACCTAATCCCAGCCAGTCCCATAAATACACTCACATAGTAATTATTCCCCCTTTATGCCACCACACAGTAGTTATGTCAACATTGTGCTCCTTTCACAGATTATACCCATATATGTGCCCCCCTCATACAAACCGGATTCCAAAAAAGTTGGGACACTAAACAAATTGTGAATAAAAACTGAATGCAATGATGTGGAGATGGCAAATGTCAATATTTTATTTGTAATAGAACGTAGATGACAGATCAAACGTTTAATCCGAGTAAATGTATCATTTTAAAGGAAAAATACGCTGATTCAAAATTTCACGGTGTCAACAAATCCCAAAAAAGTTGGGACAAGTAGCAATAAGAGGCTGGAAAAAGTAAATTTGAGCATGACGAAGAGCTGGAAGACCAATTAACACTAATTAGGTCAATTGGCAACATGATTGGGTATAAAAAGAGCTTCTCAGAGTGGCAGTGTCTCTCAGAAGCCAAGATGGGTAGAGGATCACCAATTCCCACAATGTTGCAGAGAAAGATAGTGGAGCAATATCAGAAAGTTGGTACCCAGCAAAAAATTGCAAAGACTTTGCATCTATCATCATCAACTGTGCATAACATCATCCGAAGATTCCGAGAATCTGGAACAATCTCTGTGCGTAAGGGTCAAGGCCGTAAAACCATACTGGATGCCCGTGATCTCCGGGCCCTTAAACGACACTGCACCACAAACAGGAATGCTACTGTAAAGGAAATCACAGAATGGGCTCAGGAATACTTCCAGAAACCATTGTCAGTAAACACAATCCACCGTGCCATCCGCCGTTGCCAGCTGAAACTCTACAGTGCAAAGAAGAAGCCATTTCTAAGCAAGATCCACAAGCTCAGGCGTTTTCACTGGGCCAGGGATCATTTAAAATGGAGTGTGGCAAAATGGAAGACTGTTCTGTGTTCAGACGAGTCACGATTCAAAGTTCTTTTTGGAAATCTGGGATGCCATGTCATCCGGACCAAAGAGGACAAGGACAACCCAAGTTGTTATCAACGCTCAGTTCAGAAGCCTGCATCTCTGATGGTATGGGGTTGCATGAGTGCGTGTGGCATGGGCAGCTTGCATGTCTGGAAAGGCACTATCAATGCAGAAAAATATATTCAGGTTCTAGAACAACATATGCTCCCATCCAGACGTCATCTCTTTCAGGGAAGACCCTGCATTTTTCAACAAGATAATGCCAGACCACATTCTGCATCAATCACAACATCATGGCTGCGTAGGAGAAGGATCCGAGTACTGAAATGGCCAGTCTGCAGTCCAGATCTTTCACCTATAGAGAACATTTGGCGCATCATAAAGAGGAAGGTGCAACAAAGAAGGCCCAAGACAATTGAACAGTTAGAGGCCTGTATTAGACAAGAATGGGAGAGCATTCCTATTTCTAAACTTGAGAAACTGGTCTCCTCGGTCCCCAGACGTCTGTTGAGTGTTGTAAGAAGAAGGGGAGATGCCACACAGTGGTGAAAATGGCCTTGTCCCAACTTTTTGGGGATTTGTTGACACCATGAAATTCTGATTCAACATATTTTTCGCTTAAAATGGTACATTTTCTCAGTTTAAACTTTTGTTCCGAGATTTATGTTCTATTCTGAATAAAATATTAGAAGTTGGCACCTCCACATCATTGCATTCAGTTTTTATTGACGATTTGTATAGTGTCCCAACTTTTTTGGAATCCGGTTTGTAGTAGTTATGTCCAGTTATGTGCCCCCTCACAGTATATTCTGCACTTGATCATATTCAGATCTTTAGCTAACATCTGGAACTAGAGTCTTTACACTAAAAATTAAAAAGCCTGAAAAACAAACAGCAGGTGCAAAAACAAACAAAAAACCCCCACTAAAAACACAAGATCAGAAAAACACTATTAAAAACCTTTGTGTGAACCCACTCTTATGTGGGTACTAAATGACACTAACTGGACACACTAACTCTTTCTGGGAAATATATACACTATTTGCTGGGTGCATGTTACTGTGTAACATTATCTGAACACTTTGTGGCAAGAAACATAATTTATTTTTATTTCTTTTTACTCTTTTTTTATTTCAATTATACAAAATCACAAAGAATACAAAAATCTATATTACACCAAATGAATATTATAGTAACATTTTACCCTAAATACCCACCCCCCCACCCTTGGAGAGAGAGAGAGGGACGAGGAAAAAGGAGAAAAAATAATTTAAAAAAGCATAAACATCCGGCCCTAGTATAACCATTTTTTCCATATTTCATCAATTTGTTCTGTTTTTTCAGTATATCTCTCGGTCACCCGTTCCACTTTAATCAAATTAGCAACTTCTTCTCGCCACTGTCCCACTTTAGGGGGGTCTCCATTTACCCATTTCCTAAGTATAAGGAGTCTAGCTTGAAATAGTACTTTACCCAAAACCAGTCGTATCTCTTTATTTAACTTCAGATGTTCAGTTGCCCCTAATATGCAAACTACTGGGTCTTCAAAAACTTGAACATTCAAAAATACTAATACGATCTCTGCTATTTCTTTCCAATACCTAAAAAGTTTAGGGCATCTCCAAAAACAGTGTATAAGGTCTGCGTTCTCTCCCCTACATTTTGGGCACTTATCAGAAGATCTCACACCCATTCTCTTTAACACCCAAGGAGATCGGTGTAGCCTATGCACTATAAAAAACTGAGATATCTTATGTATGCCCCTTTCCGACACCATGGTATAACTTCTAAGAGCATCTTTCCATTTTTCTTCCGTAAAAGACAGAAGCTCTTTTTCCCATTTTCCTCTAGCAAGTATTGTAATCTGTTTTTTTTTTCCTTCCATCAAAATCCCATATCTTTTTACAGTTGTTCCTCTTTTTTCTCCTCCATTGGTAAATTTATCTATTCTATCTGATTGTTCCTTTCTGTATTTATCTAAATGCACCAATGTCTTCAAAGCATTTTTAAGCTGGAAATATTTATAGATATCCTTTTGGGGGATCCCAAACTCCCTAACCAAGGTATGAAAATCCTTCAGTTTATCTTCCTCAAATACTTGACCTAAATATTTAATCCCCTTTTTTTCCCAGTCTATATAAAGCCTAATCGTTTGCAATTCCTTTAAATTAATATTTTTCCAAATAGGTGTGTACTGCAAATAACCTTTAATCTCTAATATTTTTTTAACTTCCACCCATATATACTCCATTGAATTCAATATTCTATTTCCTATAGTATTTTTCCCCAGTGTACCTGACTCCAATACCTCTAAGTGATTCCATTCCACTCTCCAACCCAATTTATTTAATTCCTGCCTTCCCACTAAACCATTCAAACTCCCTTTTATCTGACTATATTGTGTTATTAAATAATAAAAAAAAACAATTAGGAACAGCTAATCCACCCTCTCTTACTGCGAGCTGAAGAACTTCTCTCCTTAACCTAGGAATGTCACCTTTCCAAATAAAATCCCCCATTAAACTATCTAATAACCTAAAAATCTTCTTCGGCAACCTCAATGTGGCATTTTGTAGGACATACAGTATTTTTGGGAAAAAAATCATTTTTATTAGGTTTACCCGACCCTCAATTGACATCGGTAATCTTTTCCAAATATGTTAGTTCTAAGTTCTTTTATTACGGGGAGTACATTTAACTTTTCATATTCTTCTATATTTCCGTATTTGTATACCTAAATATTTAAAACTCTTGTGTTTCTCAAGCACATGCACCCTTGAGTCCCTTGAGTGATTGCCCGTCTCCTAATAGCATCATATGGGATTTTCCCCAGTTAATATTTAAACCAGAAAAAAATAAAACTTATCTATTATATCTATTACTCTATTAAACTGATCCCCAGTGTTGTGCATAAATAATAAAATATCATCAGCGTACATTAATAATTTTTCATCTCCTTCCACATATTGAAAACCTTTATACTCCCTATCATTTCTTATTATACTTGCCAAGGGCTCAATTGCAATAGCAAATAGTAATGGGGAGAGAGGTCATCCCTGCCTAGTGCCCCGATAAAGGGCAAGAGGCAGGGACAAGCTCCCATCCACCATCACCCTGGACCTCGGATTAGAATATATAAATTGAATCCATCTTATAAATCCCTCCCCTATACCAACCCTTTTCAAAACTGCCCATAAATACTCCCACTCGAAACAATCAAATGCCTTTTGGGCATCCAGTGAAAGTATAGCTTTCTCACCAATTTCTGTTCTATTAGCTTTGATATTAAGGTACAACCTTCTTATATTTGAATAAACAGTTCTTTCGGGTATGAAACCTGTCTGATCTTCATGGATTATACCTTTAATCACCTTAGAAAGCCTACCTGCCAAAACCTTTGCCAGAATTTTAATGCCCGTATTTAACAAAGATATTGGTCTATATGAACCGGGGTCTAATTGTTCTTTACCCTTTTTTGGAATCAATGTAATGATTGCTTCTTTCATAGAATCTGTTAAGTCACCTATTTTTTGAGCCTCACACAGTGTCGTTTTTAATTCTGGTATTAACACCTGCACAAAGGTCTTATATATTTCAAAAGGGAGTCCATCACACCCTGGTGTTTTTGCAGGTTTCACATTACCCAAAACCTAATTTATTTCTAAAATAGATATTTCTTTTTCCAGATATTCCTTTTGGGCCTTAGATATCTCTCTCAGAGCAATCTGGTCTAAATATAGGTCCAAATCTATTTTCGAATATTGTACCCTAGACCTATAAAGTTCCTGGAAATAGTCCACAAAAACTTTTTTAATTCCTTCAGGTGAACTAATTATTTCGTTCGTATTGTCTCTAATCGCCCTTATCCATGATTTCCCTCTCTGATTTTCTACAATACCCGCTAAAATGTTACCAACGTTTTCTCCCTCTGAGGCTAGCTGAAACCCTTGGAAGAGCAATTCTTTCCTACTTCTCTCTAACTGATTTATTTATGTATTTTTAGCTTTTCCTGTTCCTCCTCCCATTCCTTCCTTTTATTTTCAGTAGGGTTCATTATACATACTAATCTTGCTTCTTCTAATTTTTTTTCCAATATATTGCCTTTTTCTTTAGTACTTTTCTTCCAATAATTCACCTTTTTAAACAACAATCCTCTTAAATATGCCTTGGCAGTATCCCAAACGATCAATCTACTAGCGGAGTTATTATTCTCCTGAAGAAAAATTTTTTATTCCACCATTATACTTTCTTTATCTGAGATTAATGATAACCAATGAGGATTAAACTTAAACATTGGCAAGTTTTTCTTTCTGTTCAAGTCCAATTCCATTACCACAGCACTATGATAGGATAAAGCCATAGGCAAATACTTTATCTTAATCCTATTTTGGGACATTAGATTTTTATTTCCCAAGACCATATCTATTCTTGACCAAGTTTGATGTGATTTAGAATAACAGGAATACATGATTTCTTCCGGGTTCAGATAACGCCAAACATCAATCCAGTTAAATTCCAAGGCCAATTTAAACAAATCTACATTTTGCGTTCTTCCCCCTCTGCTAGACATTCTATCCCTGAGTGGATCCATTACGGCATTATAGTCTCCTATCGCAATCATTATACATTCTTGTCTACACAACATGAATCTGTGCAACTCATACAACACCTCTGACTTATAGGGTGGTGGAATATATATATTTGTGATTACCATTTTAACCCCTTCTATATTACATTGTAAGAAGAGGTACCTACCACAGTCGTCCGCCTCGTATGCAACACACTCAAATTTAATCTTATCATGTATCAAAATTGAGACCCCTCTAGAATAAGTAGTATATACCGAATGGTACCCTTCCACTATCCATCTCTTTTCCAACCACCTTAAAGATTCTTTATCTAAGTGTGTCTCTTGGAGGCAAACGATGGCTGGCAAAAACCTCTTCATCCACTCAAGGATAGCGTATCTCTTTATTCTCTCTCGTAAACCTCTCACGTTCAATGAAAGAATCTTAACCATCTAGCAGAGAGGGAAGAAGAAAAATAAAAATAAAATCCACGTCCCCTCTCTCTCTTCCCCCTCCCACCCTTCTGAATAGCCCCCCCTCTGCTGGTCAGCAGTCGAGGCAGCTCCATTACTTAGCATAATGGCTCCTTATCCCCCCTCCACCCCCCCTCCTCAAAGACCGATCCCGTCTGCCCATTCGCTGACTACTACTGGTGTCTGAAAGAATTCAACCCTTCCTTTATATTTCACTCTTAATTTTGCCGGAAAGAGTAAACTATACTTCATACCTGCTTCCCTTAATCTCTTTTTAACGGTTATAAACTATTTTCTACGTGCATTAGTGTCGGCTGAGTAATCTGGGAAGAGTCTTATCATTTCACCATGTATCTAGTATTTTTCGTAGGTTCTAGCGTCAGACAATATTGTATCTCGATCCTTAGCAAGTAAGCATTTCACCAACATATGTCTGGGGTAGTCCCCTGGGACCCTCTTTTTTGTAGGAACCCTATGTGCTCTTCCAATAGCGAACAAGGGGGAGAGAGTGCCCTCCTTGCAGTTCTCCTTTATCCATTTCTCAATGAATTCTATACAATTATCCCCTTCTTCCCGTTCTGGGATCCCTATGCATCTTATATTTTTTCTTCTTGATCTATCTTCTTGATTTATTAATTTTTGTTCCATCTTATTATTTATCTGTTTTAGAAAAACAACCTCCTTCTCTAATTTCTCAACAGAATACTCCAGAGCGGGAATCCTTTTTTCCATCTCATGTAATCGCTGCCTTATTTTCTCCAACTCATTACGTATTACACTGACATCAGTTTGCACTGCCCCAATCTGTGTCACTATACTCCCCATTACATTTTCCATCCTCGAGACAGTGCAAAATATGTCCTTCATCATTTTTACATTTCTGCGGGTACCGCAGGGGATCCCCGTTCTCCTACATCAAAACATGGGTCTCTGTATCTATATTTTTTTCTTTCTGTAGAGAACTAGAACCTGGGGAGTTAGGGATCAAAAATTTATTTAAACCCTGTTGTTTTGGCCCACTCTCTAACCCTGTTACTGATCTCCTACCACTACCACCAGTAGGGCCACGCTGTTCCTCCTTTTTCTTGGGGGGCATTTTTAAACTTGCTCTTCTCTCTTTTTTTCCTTTTTCCTTTTCCCCTCCCTCCCCTTCCTTCTTCCCCTTTCCTCCCCCTTTTCTCCCTTTTTTCCCTCCTTTCTCCTCACTCACCACTATCACAACAATTCCCCAACAATTATCTCAGAGGTACAGAAGTACAGTTGTCTTAATCAGGAACATTAAATCTGATATCATCCAATACAACTACAGTTTGCAGTATATTAAAATGTTGTAACAAACAGTCCAATTAGACAAAACCATACATTTCACCTTAGTCCAGATATTATTAGTATTATTAGGGAGAGAAAAAGAAAAAAAGGAAAAATTATTTAGGACAAAAGATGTTAATAATAAGAGGAAAAAAAGAAAAAATCCAGTAGACAAATTATCGGCACATTTCCTAGTATCCAGAGGTAGTCACATAAAATAAACTCTGAAAAATCAGTGTCCACCAATCCGAACACATTTAGTCAAAGAGGGGGAGATGGAGAAACCACAAATTCGACAAGACAGGTGCCAGCCTGATACCTTTGATGAAAGGGGCTTGCCTAGGTTAGAATTAATTAGTCCCTGGTTAGTCCGGGAGAGTTTGGAGGTATTAGGAGGGGTTAATCCCATGAGAGAACTTCTACAGAGGGTCAGAGTCAAGATCAGGATTACAATAGGGTATAAATATATATACAACGGTCACTGTACGCTGTACTCCACAACCGTCTAGATGTCTTCACCCCTTTAATTTTTTCTTCTTTCTTTCCCTCTTCTATCACTTTTTCCTTTCTTCCTTCCACAAAGGACGCTCAACCCCCACATACAAATGCTGCAGAGTTTTGGAAAACAAACCTCCAATTTCCACTCTCCACACACCAGCTTCCAACCCCTCTCTTTTTTCACCGCTTTTGGCAATATCGCTGCTTCTATATTGCAGGATAGGGGGCATCAAAGCGGCAGGGCTCCTCTCTGAACAGCCGCTCACCTCCAATGACGCCCCTCAATGGCGTTGAATCCGCTCACGCTTCGGGCCACCCGGGGGGGGGGCAAACAACCCCACAAGCCTATACAGGCACTACAGGCACTACCTTCTCCGCACACTGCCCTCAATCGCTCCAGCTGCAGCTCACATCCAGTTCCACAACCGAAGCACCACCGTGTTTTTCACTTCTCCGCTCCTCCGCTCCACCGCACCGAAGACTCACCACCCAGATATCGGCCACGGCGTCCCCAGCAGACACATCAGAATGGCAGTAGGCGAAGACTCACCACCCAGGTATCGTCCGCAGCGTCCCCAGCAGACACATCGGAATGGCAGCGGACGGGCAGACGGGACGACCAGCGAGCAGGGGGAAGGGGGCGGAGCCTAGCGTCAAACATCAGACGCTCGCATGCTACCCCGGTAGAAACATAATTGTAAGTACTGTAGGTCAACATTAGAGATGAGAGAAGTTTTCAAAAATTCCTTTCGAACACCGCCTATTTTTCCCCCAAAATTTTATTTGATCCAAATTAATTCTTGATGAAGCGCGTTATAAATCAACTATTTCCTGGATGTAGGAAGTATGTATCTCAGTGTGCATCACTGTGCATTACATAAACATGCATAGCCAGTCCACTGTGGTAGTGAAACAGTTACTGTGCATCAGTATGACAGGCAGGTGACTCAGACTCAGTATGACAGGCGTCACTCTTAGATTAAGTTCACACTTCCGTTATTTGGTCAGTTACGAGTCAAAAACTGACCAAATAACTGAAGTTTTAACGTAGCCTTACAGGTCAATGTTGGCATCAGGTATAATGTACTTAACCGTGCAGTGGCCCAAGATTGTACTATAGAGTGAAAGAGCTGTCTCATTTTACATTGTTGTCAGCTGATTTCATATAGAACCTGTTCTGTTACATGCTGATATAAGTAGTGCCCCCATGACAGAGTGGACAGGGTGTCAGCAGTAAGTTAGTGTTGACGTTACCGTTTATTTTTCCCTTCTGATCCGTCACAAGAACAACCGCTAAAAATAGATCCTAGTGGAATTACTTAAGTAAAAAAAGGGTGTAAAAACAAATACATGAAAAAATAGAGCGCTATTTCACCTCAATTACAGAATCAAGCCCTAATGAAATTCCTTATCTATCACACAAAGTATAAAACCAAAGACATGAAAAAATAAAGCACTATTTCACCCCAATTACAGAATCAAGGCCTAATGGAATTCCTTATCTATAACACAAGTTGTAAAACCAAATACGTAAAAAAATAGTTGGAGTGCTATTTCACCCCAACTACAGAATCAAGGTGTTATAAAATTACGTATGTATAAAACAATGTGGACACCACTATAGCAGTAGTTTTAGACTGCTTTTTAACCCCAATTAGAGAATCAAAGCATTATAGAATTATGAATATATAAAACAATGTGGACGCCTCAATAACAGTACTATTAGAAAGCTTTTTCACCCCAATTAGTGCAAGGTATAATAGAATTGCATATCTATTTACCAAGGGGGACACTGTTCTATTAGCCCCTGCACTCTCCCTATGCTCTCCCTATAGTGTGGATAAAGTATCCCTATGATCTCGCTATTATCTCTTTACAATGTCCCTGTGCTGTCCCTGAATTGTTCTAAACTAAAATTTTAAAAATAAACGGGGTCGTTTATCAAACTGGTGTAAAGTAGAACTGGCTTAGTTGCCCATAGCAACCAATCAGATTCTACCTTTCATTTTTCACAGCTCCTTTGGAAAATGAAAGGCGGAATCTGATTGGTTGCTATGGGCAACTAAGCCAGTTCTACTTTACACCAGTTTGATAAATGACCTCAAAAGACTATGTCTTTCTTAATCACTGTCCCTAGCGCCTGTCACATCTCTCTCTGCACTAAGTTCATAGTAAAATGGTGGAGACCGGGCAGGATGAGGCTTTTTATAGTGCTGTCACATGATAGGGGCTGGCTTCATGCTGATTGTCTGGCTGCACGGCATTAAGGGTGATTCCTCGTACCCGGGCTTCTTACTTTAACTCTGTCACATGCGCAGCAGTAATAAAAAAAAAAAAATCAGATTTGTTACCACGAAGAGCCAGGAAATTCGGATTCGGGACGAATCAAATTTTTCCAGAAAATCGGATCGAATTCCACTTCATCAACTTCGATTCGCTCAACAGTAGTCAATATTAATCTGAGCAGTATGCAGGATTTTCTGATGACTATGTGTCAGTATCTGGGCAATTCTATTTTTTATTTTTTCATTTAGCTTGCTATTTATATGAAAGTTGCAGATGATAGGATGCCAATACTTTTGAGGACAAGGACAATTAAGGCTACTTTCACACTAGCGTTCGGGGCTCCGCTTGTGAGTTCCGTTTGAAGGCTCTCACAAGCGGCCCCGAACGGATCCGTCCAGCCCTAATGCATTCTGAGTGGATGCGGATCCGCTCAGAATGCATCAGTCTGGCTCCGTTTGTCCTCCGCTCCGCTCAGCAGGCAGACACCTGAACGCAGCTTGCAGCGTTCAGGTGTCCGCCTGGCCGTGCGGAGGCAAACTGATCCGTCCAGACTTACAATGTAGACCTACATTCCAGATTAGGCTTAATAAAGTCACGAAATAGGACTTTGCTGTCTTTTTTGCTTATATGAGCAAAATTCTTACAGCATTTTGTATTTTACACCACTTTAGTATTAATAAATTAGATGGTACAGTGGGCAGAGTTGGCCTGTCAAGATGATTTAAAGGGGTTCTCCGGGAATTAGGAAAATTAAAATACTTAAAAATTACTTTATTATAAATATATTCCCAAACACCTTTTATTAGTTATAATTAGTGTTGAGCGAACAGTTCGAGCATAGTTCGGGTCCGTACCGAATTTTGGGGTGTTCGTGACACGGACCCGAACCCGAACTTTTTCGTAAAAGTTCGGGTTCGGGTTCGTCGTTCGGCATGTATTTTGGCGCATTTTGAAAGGCTGCAAAGCAGCCAATCAACATGCATCATACTACTTGCCCTAAGATGCCATCGCAGCCATGCCTACTATTGGCAAGGCTGTGATTGGCCAAGTGCAGCATGTGACTCAGCCTCTTTATAAGCTTGTGCGCACGTCGGGACGTGCTCACTCCCGATGTGAATAGAACAGGGATAGACGCAGCTGATGCTAGGGCGAGAATAGGCAGGGATAATTGAATAACTGGAAGCAAATTTCTCTCCTCCACCTGTGATTCATCTGAACAACTGCAGCTGAGCTGCTTTTTTGATAGGGATTGGCTATTTTTAGAGTGGCCAGAGTGATTTTTCCATCCACATGTACCTGGGCTGACCGCCGGCCGCCATTTTGCGACTTGTAGTGCTGCAGCAGAAGCTGCCACAGTGTGCATTCCAAAGCTCCAAACAAGTCAGACATCTACACCTGGGATTCAGACCAATAGCGATTTAGCAGCACAGTCCAAGGCTATTTTTTTTAAAGGTTGTGCAGACCATTTTGTGGCACATGTTACTGGGCTGATAGGCGGCGGCCATCTTCGGACTAGTGCTGCAGCACAATCTCTCCCAACGTCCATTAATCACTTGTAATAGTGGTCTGTGCCATAGAAATCCTACATCAGGGACTTGGGTGTGCTTGTGTCACCCCTACTAATACCAGTCCACCTGTAATCCATACAGTGAAAAGCCATAAAGTATTCCAGTGAGGGAATTTTTTTTTTATTTAAAAAAGGCCAAGTTAGTTTATCTGGCGTTCAATATACTAGATACAGTTAGGCCTGCGTTTCATACATCTGGAATTAGCAAACTAATGTGCTGGGGTTGGGAAAACATATATGTACCCATACTAGAATCTGTCAAAGAAAGCGGTACTCACATATAACAGTCATTCCATCTGTAATCCATACAGTCAAAAGACTGAAAGTATTCCAGTGAGGGAATTTTTTTTATTTAAAAAAGGCCAAGTTAGTTTATCTGGCGTTCAATATACTAGATACAGTTAGGCCTGCGTTTCATACATCTGGAATTAGCAAACTAATGTGCTGGGGTTGGGAAAACATATATGTACCCATACTAGAATCTGTCAAAGAAAGCGGTACTCACATATAACAGTCATTCCATCTGTAATCCATACAGTCAAAAGACTGAAAGTATTCCAGTGAGGGAATTTTTTTTATTTAAAAAAGGCCAAGTTAGTTTATCTGGCGTTCAATATACTAGATACAGTTAGGCCTGCGTTTCATACATCTGGAATTAGCAAACTAATGTGCTGGGGTTGGGAAAACATATATGTACCCATACTAGAATCTGTCAAAGAAAGCGGTACTCACATATAACAGTCATTCCATCTGTAATCCATACAGTCAAAAGACTGAAAGTATTCCAGTGAGGGGATTTTTTTTATTTAAAAAAGGCCAAGTTAGTTTATCTGGCGTTCAATATACTAGATACAGTTAGGCCTGCGTTTCATACATCTGGAATTAGCAAACTAATGTGCTGGGGTTGGGAAAACATATATGTACCCATACTAGAATCTGTCAAAGAAAGCGGTACTCACATATAACAGTCATTCCATCTGTAATCCATACAGTCAAAAGACTGAAAGTATTCCAGTGAGGGAATTTTTTTTTTATTTAAAAAAGGCCAAGTTAGTTTATCTGGCGTTCAATATACTAGATACAGTTAGGCCTGCGTTTCATACATCTGGAATTAGCAAACTAATGTGCTGGGGTTGGGAAAACATATATGTACCCATACTAGAATCTGTCAAAGAAAGCGGTACTCACATATAACAGTCATTCCATCTGTAATCCATACAGTCAAAAGACTGAAAGTATTCCAGTGAGGGAATTTTTTTTATTTAAAAAAGGCCAAGTTAGTTTATCTGGCGTTCAATATACTAGATACAGTTAGGCCTGCGTTTCATACATCTGGAATTAGCAAACTAATGTGCTGGGGTTGGGAAAACATATATGTACCCATACTAGAATCTGTCAAAGAAAGCGGTACTCACATATAACAGTCATTCCATCTGTAATCCATACAGTCAAAAGACTGAAAGTATTCCAGTGAGGGAATTTTTTTTATTTAAAAAAGGCCAAGTTAGTTTATCTGGCGTTCAATATACTAGATACAGTTAGGCCTGCGTTTCATACATCTGGAATTAGCAAACTAATGTGCTGGGGTTGGGAAAAC
Source organism: Bufo bufo (assembly GCF_905171765.1). Classification (NCBI taxonomy): domain Eukaryota; kingdom Metazoa; phylum Chordata; class Amphibia; order Anura; family Bufonidae; genus Bufo; species Bufo bufo. Next base: position 672,852,062 of record NC_053389.1, read on the forward strand.
ATATATGTACCCATACTAGAATCTGTCAAAGAAAGCGGTACTCACATATAACAGTCATTCCATCTGTAATCCATACAGTCAAAAGACTGAAAGTATTCCAGTGAGGGAATTTTTTTTTTATTTAAAAAAGGCCAAGTTAGTTTATCTGGCGTTCAATATACTAGATACAGTTAGGCCTGCGTTTCATACATCTGGAATTAGCAAACTAATGTGCTGGGGTTGGGAAAACATATATGTACCCATACTAGAATCTGTCAAAGAAAGCGGTACTCACATATAACAGTCATTCCATCTGTAATCCATACAGTCAAAAGACTGAAAGTATTCCAGTGAGGGAATTTTTTTTATTTAAAAAAGGCCAAGTTAGTTTATCTGGCGTTCAATATACTAGATACAGTTAGGCCTGCGTTTCATACATCTGGAATTAGCAAACTAATGTGCTGGGGTTGGGAAAACATATATGTACCCATACTAGAATCTGTCAAAGAAAGCGGTACTCACATATAACAGTCATTCCATCTGTAATCCATACAGTCAAAAGACTGAAAGTATTCCAGTGAGGGAATTTTTTTTATTTAAAAAAGGCCAAGTTAGTTTATCTGGCGTTCAATATACTAGATACAGTTAGGCCTGCGTTTCATACATCTGGAATTAGCAAACTAATGTGCTGGGGTTGGGAAAACATATATGTACCCATACTAGAATCTGTCAAAGAAAGCGGTACTCACATATAACAGTCATTCCATCTGTAATCCATACAGTCAAAAGACTGAAAGTATTCCAGTGAGGGAATTTTTTTTTTATTTAAAAAAGGCCAAGTTAGTTTATCTGGCGTTCAATATACTAGATACAGTTAGGCCTGCGTTTCATACATCTGGAATTAGCAAACTAATGTGCTGGGGTTGGGAAAACATATATGTACCCATACTAGAATCTGTCAAAGAAAGCGGTACTCACATATAACAGTCATTCCATCTGTAATCCATACAGTCAAAAGACTGAAAGTATTCCAGTGAGGGAATTTTTTTTTTATTTAAAAAAGGCCAAGTTAGTTTATCTGGCGTTCAATATACTAGATACAGTTAGGCCTGCGTTTCATACATCTGGAATTAGCAAACTAATGTGCTGGGGTTGGGAAAACATATATGTACCCATACTAGAATCTGTCAAAGAAAGCGGTACTCACATATAACAGTCATTCCATCTGTAATCCATACAGTCAAAAGACTGAAAGTATTCCAGTGAGGGAATTTTTTTTATTTAAAAAAGGCCAAGTTAGTTTATCTGGCGTTCAATATACTAGATACAGTTAGGCCTGCGTTTCATACATCTGGAATTAGCAAACTAATGTGCTGGGGTTGGGAAAACATATATGTACCCATACTAGAATCTGTCAAAGAAAGCGGTACTCACATATAACAGTCATTCCATCTGTAATCCATACAGTCAAAAGACTGAAAGTATTCCAGTGAGGGAATTTTTTTTATTTAAAAAAGGCCAAGTTAGTTTATCTGGCGTTCAATATACTAGATACAGTTAGGCCTGCGTTTCATACATCTGGAATTAGCAAACTAATGTGCTGGGGTTGGGAAAACATATATGTACCCATACTAGAATCTGTCAAAGAAAGCGGTACTCACATATAACAGTCATTCCATCTGTAATCCATACAGTCAAAAGACTGAAAGTATTCCAGTGAGGGAATTTTTTTTATTTAAAAAAGGCCAAGTTAGTTTATCTGGCGTTCAATATACTAGATACAGTTAGGCCTGCGTTTCATACATCTGGAATTAGCAAACTAATGTGCTGGGGTTGGGAAAACATATATGTACCCATACTAGAATCTGTCAAAGAAAGCGGTACTCACATATAACAGTCATTCCATCTGTAATCCATACAGTCAAAAGACTGAAAGTATTCCAGTGAGGGAATTTTTTTTTTATTTAAAAAAGGCCAAGTTAGTTTATCTGGCGTTCAATATACTAGATACAGTTAGGCCTGCGTTTCATACATCTGGAATTAGCAAACTAATGTGCTGGGGTTGGGAAAACATATATGTACCCATACTAGAATCTGTCAAAGAAAGCGGTACTCACATATAACAGTCATTCCATCTGTAATCCATACAGTCAAAAGACTGAAAGTATTCCAGTGAGGGAATTTTTTTTATTTAAAAAAGGCCAAGTTAGTTTATCTGGCGTTCAATATACTAGATACAGTTAGGCCTGCGTTTCATACATCTGGAATTAGCAAACTAATGTGCTGGGGTTGGGAAAACATATATGTACCCATACTAGAATCTGTCAAAGAAAGCGGTACTCACATATAACAGTCATTCCATCTGTAATCCATACAGTCAAAAGACTGAAAGTATTCCAGTGAGGGAATTTTTTTTATTTAAAAAAGGCCAAGTTAGTTTATCTGGCGTTCAATATACTAGATACAGTTAGGCCTGCGTTTCATACATCTGGAATTAGCAAACTAATGTGCTGGGGTTGGGAAAACATATATGTACCCATACTAGAATCTGTCAAAGAAAGCGGTACTCACATATAACAGTCATTCCATCTGTAATCCATACAGTCAAAAGACTGAAAGTATTCCAGTGAGGGAATTTTTTTTTTATTTAAAAAAGGCCAAGTTAGTTTATCTGGCGTTCAATATACTAGATACAGTTAGGCCTGCGTTTCATACATCTGGAATTAGCAAACTAATGTGCTGGGGTTGGGAAAACATATATGTACCCATACTAGAATCTGTCAAAGAAAGCGGTACTCACATATAACAGTCATTCCATCTGTAATCCATACAGTCAAAAGACTGAAAGTATTCCAGTGAGGGAATTTTTTTTATTTAAAAAAGGCCAAGTTAGTTTATCTGGCGTTCAATATACTAGATACAGTTAGGCCTGCGTTTCATACATCTGGAATTAGCAAACTAATGTGCTGGGGTTGGGAAAACATATATGTACCCATACTAGAATCTGTCAAAGAAAGCGGTACTCACATATAACAGTCATTCCATCTGTAATCCATACAGTCAAAAGACTGAAAGTATTCCAGTGAGGGAATTTTTTTTTTATTTAAAAAAGGCCAAGTTAGTTTATCTGGCGTTCAATATACTAGATACAGTTAGGCCTGCGTTTCATACATCTGGAATTAGCAAACTAATGTGCTGGGGTTGGGAAAACATATATGTACCCATACTAGAATCTGTCAAAGAAAGCGGTACTCACATATAACAGTCATTCCATCTGTAATCCATACAGTCAAAAGACTGAAAGTATTCCAGTGAGGGAATTTTTTTTTTATTTAAAAAAGGCCAAGTTAGTTTATCTGGCGTTCAATATACTAGATACAGTTAGGCCTGCGTTTCATACATCTGGAATTAGCAAACTAATGTGCTGGGGTTGGGAAAACATATATGTACCCATACTAGAATCTGTCAAAGAAAGCGGTACTCACATATAACAGTCATTCCATCTGTAATCCATACAGTCAAAAGACTGAAAGTATTCCAGTGAGGGAATTTTTTTTATTTAAAAAAGGCCAAGTTAGTTTATCTGGCGTTCAATATACTAGATACAGTTAGGCCTGCGTTTCATACATCTGGAATTAGCAAACTAATGTGCTGGGGTTGGGAAAACATATATGTACCCATACTAGAATCTGTCAAAGAAAGCGGTACTCACATATAACAGTCATTCCATCTGTAATCCATACAGTCAAAAGACTGAAAGTATTCCAGTGAGGGGATTTTGCTTATAAAAAATAATATATTTCATTGTGGTGCGAGTTGAATCGCAACAATGAAGAAAAATACTATTAAGGGACGAGGACGCGGTCGTGGTGGTGTCCGTGGAGCCTCTGTTGCTGGTAGAGGACGTGGCCGTTCGGCCCCAGGCGCACACAGTAGGGAACGAACTCCCTCAACTAGCCGGCAGAATGTACCGCAATATCTTGTGGGGCCCAATGACGCTCTTAGGATGGTAAGGCCTGAGCAGGTACAGGCATTAATCGATTGGGTGGCCGACAGTGCTTCCAGCACGTTCACCACATGGTCTTCCACCCAGTCTTCTGCGGAAAGCGCACAGGTGGCACCTGAAAACCAAGCCCATCAGTCTGTCACATCACCCCCAAGCATATCAGGGAAACGGTCTGAGCCACAAGTTATGCAGCAGTCTCTTCTTCTGTTTGAAGACTCTGCTTCCAGGGTTTCCCAGGGGCGTCCACCTAGCCCTTCCCCAGTGGAGGAAGACATACCATGCACTGACGCACAACCACTTATGTCTCCAGATGAAGAGGACATGGGAATACCACCACAGCAGAGTCACCGACTCTCTGATGATGACGAAACACAGGTGCCCACTGCCGCGTCTTTTTGCAGTGTGCAGACTGAACAGGAGGAGGTCAGGGAGGGAGACTGGGTGGAAGACGATGCAGAGGACGATGAGGTCTTAGACCCCACATGGACTGAAGGTCGTGGCGATGACTTTCACAGTTCAGAGGAAGAGGTAGTGGTGAGACCGAGACAACAGCGAAGCCAAAGAGGGAGCAGGGGGCCAAAGCAGACGAGCCGCCGCCCCCAGAGTTCGCCTGCTACTGGACATCGCCAACAGGGACCCAGCCCCACAAAGGCAGCTTCAAAGAGTTCCCTGGCATGGCACTTCTTTAAACAATGTCCTACCGACAAGACCCGAGTGACTTGCACGCTCTGCCATCAGAGCCTGAGGCGAGGCATTAACGTTCTGAACCTCAGCACAACCTGCATGACCAGGCATCTACATGCAAAGCATGAACTGCAGTGGGGTACACACCTTAAAAACCAGGCACTCGCTGAGGCTCCCCCTGCTCCCTCTACCGCTGCTGCCTCGGCTTCCGCCTCGAGAGGAATGTTGCCACCTGCCGAGCAGCAAACAGAGGATGTGCCACCGCCACCACCACCACCGCCACCGTCAACTAGCGTCTCCACTATATCACACAGCAGCGTTCAGCTCTCAATATCTCAAACCTTAGAGAGGAAGCGCAAATTCCCCCCGAGTCACCCTCGAGCCCTTGGCCTGAACGCCAGCATTTCTAAACTGCTGGCCTTTGAAATGCTGTCATTCCGGCTGGTGGACACAGACAGCTTCAAACAGCTGATGGCCATGGCTGTCCCGCAGTATGTGGTTCCCAGCCGCCACTACTTCTCCAAGACAGCCGTGCCTTCCCTGCACATGCAAGTGTCCGATAAAATCAAGTGTGCACTGCGCAACGCCATTTGTGGCAAGGTCCACCTAACCACAGATACGTGGACCAGTAAGCACGGCCAGGGACGCTATATCTCACTAACTGCACACTGGATGAATGTAGTGGCGGCTGGGCCCCCGGCGGACAGTTCCTTGGCGCACGTCCTTCCGCCCCCTAGGATCGCAGGGCATCATTCTCTGCCTCCTGTAGCCTCCTCCTCCTACTCGGCTTCCTCCTCCACTGCTTCCACCAGCTCATCCGGTCAGCCACACACCTTCACCACCAACTTCAGCACAGCCCGGGGTAAACGTCAGCAGGCCATTCTGAAACTCATATGTTTGGGGGACAGGCCCCACACCGCACAGGAGTTGTGGCGGGGTATTGAACAACAGACCGACGAGTGGTTTCTGCCGGTGGGCCTCAAGCCAGGCCTGGTGGTATGCGATAATGGGCGAAATCTCGTGGCAGCTCTGGGACTAGCCGGTTTGACGCACATCCCTTGCCTGGCGCATGTGCTGAACTTGGTGGTGCAGAGGTTCATTCACCACTACCCCAACATGTCAGAGCTGCTGCATAAAGTGCGGGCCGTCTGTGCGCGCTTCCGCCGTTCACATCCTGCCGCTGCTCGCCTGTCTGCGCTACAGCGGAACTTCGGCCTTCCCGCTCACCGCCTCATATGCGACGTGCCCACCCGGTGGAACTCCACCTTGCACATGCTGGAGAGACTGTGCGAGCAGCAGCAGGCCATAGTGGAGTTTCAGCTGCAGCACGCTCGCGTCAGTCGTACTGCCGAACAGCACCACTTCACCACCAATGATTGGGCCTCCATGCGAGACCTGTGTGCCCTGCTGCGCTGTTTCGAGTACTCCACCAACATGGCCAGTGGCGATGACACTGTTATCAGCGTTACAATACCACTTCTATGTCTCCTTGAGAAAACACTTAGGGCAATGATGTTAGAGGAGGTGGCCCAGGTGGAGGAGGAGGAGGAGGATGAGGGCTCGTTTCTAACACTTTCGGGCCAGTCTGTTCGAAGTGGCTCAGAGGGAGGTTTGTTTAAGCAGCAGAGGACAGGTTCACAAGTCGCCAGCCAAGGCACTGTACTGGAGGACGAGGAGGAGGAGGAGGTGGAGGGGGACGAGGATGACGCAAGTTCACAGCGGGGTGGCAGCCCAGGCCCATCACTGGTGCGTGGCTGGGGGGATACGGTGGACGATGACGATACGCCTCCCACAGAGGACAGCTTGTCCTTACCCATGGGTAGCCTGGCCCACATGAGCGAATATATGCTCCAATGCCTGCGCAACGACAGCAGAGTTGCCCACGTTTTAACGTGTGCAGACTACTGGGTGGCCACCCTGCTGGATACCCGGTATAAAGACAATGTGCCCACTTTAATTCCTGAACTGGAGCGCGACCGTAAGATGCGCGAGTACAAGCGCACGCTGATAGAGGCGCTCTTGAGAGCATTCCCACATGTCACAGGGGAACAGGTGGAAGGTGAAGGCAGAGGAGTGGCAAGAGGTCGCCAACGCAGCTGTGTCACGGCCAGCTCATCTGAGGGCAGGGTTAGCATGGCAGAAATGTGGAAAAGTTTTGTCTCCACGCCACAGCTATCTGCACCGACACCTGATACGGAACGTGTTAGCAGGAGGCAGCATTTCACTAACATGGTTGAACAGTATGTCTGCACACCCCTCCACATCCTGACGGATGGTTCGGCCCCATTCAACTACTGGGTTTCGAAATTGTCCACGTGGCCAGAGTTAGCATGTTATGCCTTGGAGGTGCTTTCCTGCCCGGCGGCCAGCGTTTTATCTGAACGCGTATTCAGCACGGCAGGGGGCGTCATTACTGACAAGCGCAGCCGCCTGTCCACAGCCAACGTGGACAAGCTGACCTTCATAAAGATGAACCAGGCATGGATCCCACAGGACCTGTCCCTCCCTTGTGCAGAGTAGTCCTTATTAACTGCCTAAAACATGTCTTGTTGTGCTACGGGCCACTTCTTTATTTGATACAAATTTTATGAAACCCACAGTTGAATGAAACTCTTCTCTGTCTGGGCGCCGGGGCCTAACCAGATGAAAGTGGCCGGTTAAACTAACGGGTGACATGAAGCCATAACCTCTGCCATGCTACCTCTGTCTGGGTGCTGAGGCCTAAGTCAAATAAAGCGGTCTTCTGCTGTGCTGGGGGATATGAAGCTAATCTCTGACCTCTCTCCTCTGTCTGGGTCCAAAGGCCTAAATCACTGAAAGAGGCCTTCTCCTGTGGTGTGTGATATGATGCCAGAATATGTGCTGTGGGGCCTCTCTCCTCTTCCTGGGTGCAGGGGTCAAATAAACTAAATTGTGGCCTACTCCTGTGGTGGTTGATATGATGCCTGATTCTCTGATGTGGAACCTCTCTCCTCTGTTTGGGTGAAGGGGTCAAAGTAACTAAATGGTGGCTTCTCCTGTGGTGGCTGATATGATGCCAGAATATGTGCTGTGGTGCCTCTCTCCTCTTCCTGGGTGCAGGGGTCAAAGTAACTAAATGGTGGCTTCTCCTGTGGTGGCTGATATGATGCCAGAATATGTGCTGTGGGGCCTCTCTCCTCTTCCTGGGTGCAGGGGTCAAAGTAACTCAATGGTGGCTTCTCCTGTGGTGGCTGATATGATGCCAGAATATGTGCTGTGGTGCCTCTCTCCTCTGTCTGGGTCCAAAGGCCTAAATCACTGAAAGAGGCCTTCTCCTGTGGTGTGTGATATGATGCCTGAATATGTGCTGTGGTGCCTCTCTCCTCTTCCTGGGTGCGGGGGTCAAAGTAACTCAATGGTGGCTTCTCCTGTGGTGGCTGATATGATGCCAGAATATGTGCTGTGGTGCCTCTCTCCTCTTCCTGGGTGCGGGGGTCAAAGTAACTCAATGGTGGCTTCTCCTGTGGTGGCTGATATGATGCCAGAATATGTGCTGTGGGGCCTCTCTCCTCTTCCAGGGTGCAGGGGTCAAAGTAACTCAATGGTGGCTTCTCCTGTGGTGGTTAGTATGATGCCAGAATATGTGCTGTGGGGCCTCTCTCCTCTTCCTGGGTGCAGGGGTCAAAGTAACTCAATGGTGGCTTCTCCTGTGGTGGCTGATATGATGCCAGAATATGTGCTGTGGTGCCTCTCTCCTCTTCCTGGGTGCGGGGGTCAAAGTAACTCAATGGTGGCTTCTCCTGTGGTGGCTGATATGATGCCAGAATATGTGCTGTGGTGCCTCTCTCCTCTTCCTGGGTGCAGGGGTCAAAGTAACTAAATGGTGGCTTCTCCTGTGGTGGTTGATATGATGCCTGATTCTCTGCTGTGAAACCTCTCTCCTCCATCTGGGTGTAGGGGTCAAAGTCTTTCAAAGTCGCCTTCTCCTGTGCTGATTGATATAAAGCTGATGGTTGTGCCATCTGACATGGTTGCCAGGGTCTGATTCAATGGGGGCCTACTCCTGTGGTGGGTGATCTAAATGCCTGATTCTCTGCTGTGAAACCTCTCTCCTCCGTCTGGGTGTAGGGGTCAAAGTCTTTCAAAGTCGCCTTCTCCTGTGCTGATTGATATGAAGCTGATGGTTGTGCCATCTGACATGGTTGCCGGGGTCCCATTAAATTGTGGCCTACTCCTGTGGTGGTTGATATGATGCCTGATTCTCTGATGTGGAACCTCTCTCCTCTGTTTGGGTGAAGGGGTCAAAGTAACTAAATGGTGGCTTCTCCTGTGGTGGCTGATATGATGCCAGAATATGTGCTGTGGGGCCTCTCTCCTCTTCCTGGGTGCAGGGGTCAAAGTAACTCAATGGTGGCTTCTCCTGTGGTGGCTGATATGATGCCAGAATATGTGCTGTGGTGCCTCTCTCCTCTTCCTGGGTGCGGGGGTCAAAGTAACTCAATGGTGGCTTCTCCTGTGGTGGCTGATATGATGCCAGAATATGTGCTGTGGTGCCTCTCTCCTCTTCCTGGGTGCGGGGGTCAAAGTAACTCAATGGTGGCTTCTCCTGTGGTGGCTGATATGATGCCAGAATATGTGCTGTGGTGCCTCTCTCCTCTTCCTGGGTGCAGGGGTCAAAGTAACTAAATGGTGGCTTCTCCTGTGGTGGTTGATATGATGCCTGATTCTCTGCTGTGAAACCTCTCTCCTCCATCTGGGTGTAGGGGTCAAAGTCTTTCAAAGTCGCCTTCTCCTGTGCTGATTGATATAAAGCTGATGGTTGTGCCATCTGACATGGTTGCCAGGGTCTGATTCAATGGGGGCCTACTCCTGTGGTGGGTGATCTAAATGCCTGATTCTCTGCTGTGAAACCTCTCTCCTCCGTCTGGGTGTAGGGGTCAAAGTCTTTCAAAGTCGCCTTCTCCTGTGCTGATTGATATGAAGCTGATGGTTGTGCCATCTGACATGGTTGCCGGGGTCCCATTAAATTGGGGCCTACTCCTGTGGTGGGTGATCTAAATGCCTGATTCTCTGCTTTGAAACCTCTCTCCTCCGTCCGGGTGTAGGGGTCAAAGTCTGTCAAAGTCGCCTTCTCCTGTGCTGATTGATATAAAGCTTATGCTTGTGCCATCTGACATGGTTGCCGGGGTCTGATTCAATGGTGGCCTACTCCTGTAGTGGGTGATCTAAATGCCTGATTCTCTGCTGTGTAACCTCTCTCCTCCGTCTGGGTGTAGGGGTCAAAGTAACTAAATGGTGGCCTACTCCTGTGGTGGGTGATATGATGCCTGGTTCTCTGCTGTGGGACCTCTCTCCTTTGTCTGGGTGCTGTGGTCAAAATAATAGTAAGTGACCTTCTCCATTGGTGGGTGACTTGAAGCCTGATTCTGTGCTATGGGACCTCACTCCAATTAATATTGTTTAATTTTTATTTATTTTATGTTAACTCATCATTTCCCTATCTACATTTGTTTGCAGGGGATTTAACTACATTTTGCTGCCTTTTGCAGCCCTCTAGCCCTTTCCGGGTGTGTTTTACAGCCTTTTTAGTGCCCAAAAGTTCGGGTCCCCATTGACTTCTATGGGGTTCGGGTTCGGGATGAAGTTCGGGTCGAGTTCGGATCCCGAACCCGAACATTTTTCGAAAGTTCGGCCGAACTCGTCGAACCCGAACATCCAGGTGTTCGCTCAACTCTAGTTATAATGTCTTGTTTTGTCTATGGAGCAATCATTAGGAGAAATAAAATGGCCGCTGTCCTATTAGTTCACACAAAACCTGTCCTAATCACACATGAGAACAAGTTACTTCAGAGCAGTGAGCTAAAATACTGCCTCTTCTTCTTCTATGATCCTGAATACAGTTTATTGTTAAATGTCCCCCAGTTGTCTTTTATGACCTTATGGGGGATGCAAAGTGTAAAATAAAAAATAAAAAATAAAATAAATAAAGTGTTTTATAAAAAATAAAAAAACATTTCACATGTAAAAAAAGTGCACCTTACATCACAAAAAGTGCAAAACCAAGTGATCAAAAAGGCGTATGTCCCACAAAATTGTATCAATAAAACTGTCACCTCATCCTGCAAAAAATGAGCGCCTACATAAGAAAATCTCTCAAAAAATTAAAAATAACTTCAGCTCTCAGAACATGATATTATTGTGTTAAAGTGAAAGAAATTTAAAAAAGTATACATATTAGATATCGCCATGTCCGTAACAACCAACTCTATAAAAAATATCACATGACCTAACCCCTCAGGTGAACACTATCAAAAAATTAAATAAAAACAGTTCCAAAAAAAGCCATTTTTTGTCACCTTACATCACAAAAAAACACCAAGCAATCAAAAAGGCGTATAACCCCCAAAATAGTACCAAACTGTCAACTCATCCCGCAAAAAATGAGACCCTAACTAAGACAATCGGTCAAAAAATTAAAAAAGCTATGGCTCTTAGAGTATGAAGACACTAAAACATCATTTTTTTTGTTTCAAAAATGCTATTATTTCGTATAAAAGTATACATATTAGGTATTTCCACATCTGTAACGATCTGCTCTATAAAAATGCCACATGACCTAACCCCTCAGGTGAACGCTTTAAAAATAAATAAATAAAAACAACCAATTTTTTGGTCACCTTGCCCCATAAAGTGTAATAATGAATGATTAAAAAATCATATGTACCCAAAAATGGTACCAATAAAATCGTCAACTCTTCTGGCAAAAAAAAGAGCCCCTTCACAAGATGATCGGCAAAAAAAATATGGCGTTCAGAAAATGAAGACACAAAAACTATTTTTTTTTCAAAAATGCTTTATTATGTAAAACTGAAACAAACAAACAAAAAAACAAACAAAATAGACATATTTGATATAATTGCATCCGTAACAACCTGCTCTATCAAAATAGCACATGATCTAACCTGTCAGATGAATGTTGTAAAATATAAAAAATAAAAACGGTGCCAAAACAGCCATTTTTTGGTTACCTCGCCTCACAAAAAATGTAATATAGAGCAATTAAAAATCATACATACCCCAAAATACTACCAATAAAACTGTCACCTTATCCCCTAGTCTCCAAACTGGGGTCAATTTTTGGGAGTTTCTACTGTAAGGGTGCATCAGGAAGGCATCAAATGGGACATGGCATCTAAAAACCAGTTCAGCAAAATCTGCCTTCCAAAAACCATATGGCGCTCCTTTTCTTCTGCGCCCTGCCATGTGCACTTACATCAGTTTATGACCACATATGGGGTGTTTATGTAAACCACAGAATCAGGGTAATAAATATTACGTTTTGTTTGGCTGTTAACCCTCGATGTGTTAAAGAAAAAAATTAATTAAAAAGGAAAATCTGCCAAAAAAGTGAAATTTGGAAATGTCCTCTCCATTTTCCTTTAATTGTTGTGGAACACCTAAAGGGTTAACAAAGTTTGTAAAATCAGTTTTGAGTAACTTGAGGGGTGTAGTTTCTACAATGGGGTCATTTATAGGGGGTTTCACTATGTAAGTCCCACAAAGTAACTTTAGAACTGAACTGGTCCTTAAAAAAGATGACTTTGGAAATTTTCTTAAAAATTTGAAAAATTGCTTAAAAAATTCTAAACCTTCTAACGTCCTAAAAAAAAAGAAGAAAATTACATTACCAAAATGATGCCCACATAAAGTAGATATATGAGGAATGTTAATAATGAATATTTTATGAGGCTTTACTATCTGTCTTAAAAGCAGAGAGATTCAAATTTAGAAAATTTTTAAATTTTCGTTAACTTTAGGATTTTTTTACAAATAAAGGTAAAACATATTGACTCAAATTTACCATTAGCATGAAGTACAATGTGTCACGAGAAAACAATCCGTTAATGGCTTGGATAAGTAAGGCCTATTTCAGACAGGCGAGATTTCCGCGCGGGTGTGATGAGTGAAGTGAACGCATTGCACAAGAACTGAATCCGGACCCATTATTTTCTATGGGGCTGTGCACATGAGCGGTGATTTTCACGCATCACTTGTGCGTTCCGTGAAAATTGCAGCATTCTCATCTTTGTGCGTTTTCCACGCAACGCAGGCCCCATAGAAGTGAATGGGTCTGCGTGAAAATCTCAAGCATCCGCAAGCAAGTGCGGATGTGGTGCAATTTTCACGCACGGTTGCTAGGAGACGATCTGGATGGGGACCTATCATTATTATTTTCCCTTATAACATGGTTATAAGGGAAAATAATAGCATTCTTAATACAGAATGCATAGTAAAATAGGGCTGGAGGGGTTAAAAAATAAATAAATAATTTAACTCACCTTAATCCACTTATTCGCGCAGCCCGGCTTCTCTTCTGTCTTTATCTGTGAACAATAGGACCTTTGATGACGTCACTACGCTCATCACATGATCCATCACCATGGTGATGGATCATGTAATGAACCCAGTGACGTCATCAAATGTCCTATTGCTCACAGATAATGACACAAGAGATGCGGGCTGCGCGAACAAGTGGATTAAGTGAAATAAATTTAAAAAAGTATACATATTAGATATCGCCATGTCTGTAACAACCAGCTCTATAAAAAAAGAGCCCCTTCACAAGATGATCGGCAAAAAAAATATGGCGTTCAGAAAATGAAGACATAAAAACATTTTTTTTTTCAAAAATGCTTTATTATGTAAAACTGAAACAAACAAATAAACAAACAAAGTAGACATATTTGATATCATTGATATATTTTTAACCCCTCCAGCCCTATTGTACTATTCATTCTGTATTCAGAATGCTATTATTTTCCCTTATAACCATGTTATAAGGGGAAATAATACAATCTACAGTCGTGGCCAAAAGTTTTGAGAATTACATAAATATTGGAAATTGGAAAAGTTGCTGCTTAAGTTTTTAGAATAGCAATTTGCATATACTCCAGAATGTTATAAAGAGTGATCAGATGAATTGCATAGTCCTTCTTTGCCATGAAAATTAACTTAATCCCAAAAAAATCTTTCCACTGCATTTCATTTCTGTCATTAAAGGACCTGCTGAGATCATTTCAGTAATCGTCTTGTTAACTCAGGTGAGAATGTTGACGAGCACAAGGCTGGAGATCATTATGTCAGGTAAAATGGCAGACTTGACATGTTAAAAGGAGGGTGATGCTTGAAATCATTGTTCTTCCATTGTTAACCATGCTGACCTGCAAAGAAACGCGTGCAGCCATCTTTGCGTTGCATAAAAATGGCTTCACAGGCAAGGATATTGTGGCTACTAAGATTGCACCTCAATCAACAATTTAGAGGATCATCAAGAACTTCAAGGAAAGAGGTTCAATTCTTGTTAAGAAGGCTTCAGGGCGTCCAAGAAAGTCCAGCAAGCGCCAGGATCGTCTCCTAAAGAGGATTCAGCTGCGGGATCGGAGTGCACCAGTGCACAGCTTGCTCAGGAATGGCAGCAGGCAGGTGTGAGCACATCTGCACGCACAGTAAGGCGAAGACTTTTGGAAGATGGCCTGGTGTCAAGAAGGGCAGCAAAGAAGCCACTTCTCTCCAAAAAAAACATAAGGGACAGATTGATCTTCTGCAGAAAGTATGGTGAATGGACTGCTGAGGACTGGGGCAAAGTCATATTCTCCGATAAAGCCTCTTTCCGATTGTTTGGGGCATCTGGAAAAAGGCTTGTCCGGAGAAGAAAAGGTGAGCGCTACCATCAGTCCTGTGTCATGCCAACAGTAAAGCATCCTGAGACCATTCATGTGTGGGGTTGCTTCTCATCCAAGGGAGTGGGCTCACTCACAATTTTGCCCAAAAACACAGCCATGAATAAAGAATGGTACCAAAACACCCTCCAACAGCAACTTCTTCCAACAATCCAACAACAGTTTGGTGAAGAACAATGCATTTTCCAGCACGATGGAGCACCGTGCCATAAGGCAAAAGTGATAACTAAGTGGCTCAGGGACCAAAACGTTGACATTTTGGATCCATGGCCTGGAAACTCCCCAGATCTTAATCCCATTGAGAACTTGTGGTCAATCCTCAAGAGGCGGGTGGACAAACAAAAACCCACTAATTCTGACAAACTCCAAGAAGTGATTATGAAAGAATGGGTTGCTATCAGTCAGGAATTGGCCCAGAAGTTGATTGAGAGCATGCCCAGTCGAATTGCTGAGGTCCTGAAAAAGAAGGGCCAACACTGCAAATACTGACTCTGCATAAATGTCATGTAATTGTCGATAAAAGCCTTTGAAACGTATGAAGTGCGTGTAATTATATTTCACTACATCACAGAAACAACTGAAACAAAGATCTAAAAGCGGTTTAGCAGCAAACTTTGTGAAAACTAATATTTGTGTCATTCTCAAAACTTTTGGCCACGACTGTACACTACAACTAACCCAAACCTGAACTTCTGTGAAGAAGTTCGGGTCTGGGTACCACAGTCGGTTTTTTATCACGCGCGTGCAAAACACATTGCACCCGTGCGATAAAAACTGAACAACGAAACGCAATCGCAGTCAAAACTAACTGCAATTGCGTTCCTACTTGCGCGGGTTTGCCGCAATGCACCGGGACGCATCCGGACCTAATCCGGACACACCCGTGTGAAAGAAGCCTAAAAGCGTTCCAAAGTGATTACCACATAAAGTGACACGTCAGATTTGCAAAATTAGGCCTGGTCATTAAGGGGGTAAATGGCCCGGTCTGGAAGTGGTTACATTTTGTATTATCTTTTCTTCTTACATTTGCCTATATTTTTGTTAAATATGTACATTTTGCATTGCTTTATTTAGTCGGATACAGAGGAAAATAGCCCTCATAATGGCAGAGCTGATATTGTTCCGATAAGATCCAGCAGCTTTGCTATGCTGATGTGCCACTTCCTCTGTTCTTTACATAGCCCTACATAGTACCCTGGAAATGAGAAGACAGGAGCTAGATTGCAGGAGAAGGATTATTTCTGCAGTGCCACTATAGTTGGTATATTGATAAAAGATACATTCTCCATAGTTGTAACTACTACCTCTGGCGGATCTCTTCTAACAAGCATTCTTTATTACCTGTCCCTTATAGCTAGAGATTAGCAAAGTTCTTAAAAATTTGATTTGGCATGAAGCGCATTTTTTGTAGCGGGTGTAATGACAGGGAATAGTGATTGCCCGGCCCCCCATCATTGAACCTCTCAGATGCCACGTTCAACGCTGATTAAAGCATTTTAGGGGTTGCTCTTAAAAATATATAAATTTTATTATACTTACCTCATCTATTTGAGCAGGAAGAGGCCGTCATATGTCACCGCACACGAGATTTCGAGTGGGATCTTCAAGTAAGATAGCTGTGCTGGCCTCTTCGCACTTAAATGAACGAGGTTAGTATGATTATTATTTTTACCGCCATTTCAGGAAAAATCTATTGCTTACCATGAAACACGAGAAGATTCGGCTTTGCGGTGAATCAAAGTTTTCCTGAAATTCAGATCAAAGTCCACTTCATTAGCTTTCATTCGCTCAACACTACTTATAGCCATTGAAAAAGACAATTGCAATTTTCCTACTTGGAACACAGAAATACACCTGTAACTCAATTTTTTATGGTGTATCCCAGCCTCTGGTTACTGGTTGGGTGCTCTATAGGGATAGAGGGGAAATTAGAAGCTGAACATTACAATAATGAGGCATATGTTAGCTTTACTGTTGGCATGTAATGGAGTTTTAGGAACTAAACTATCAGCCAAAATAACAGATGCAAATGGTAATTTGAAGACTCATTTAGAGTAGTCATTGGAAACAGACATACATATGCCAGTTTCTCACCCCATCCTTGGCTACTGTTTTGGCTAATAGAAATGGTTTATGAAAACAGAGTACCAAAAAACTAATGTGAAAGAACGAAAATGAATGAAATTGCATTCTCCTAAATAATACTGTTTGGTATCTATCCACTCCATCAGTACATTTATAGTACCATACAGGATTTGATGAATCCTGTAGGTTTTTTTATGTTTTACGTATATGATATTTGATCATACTGTATATAAGAAAAACTGTTGTGCAAAGTTAGACGATAACCATGGAAATTATGTTGTCAGATTAGATTTTGACACTGATTGTAATAGGTAAAATAAGAATGCACGAGTCTATCAATTTTGACTACTGCTATTACCAGACTGTTAAAAGTACATCAAGTATAGAAATATTGGAAACATTTCTCACCATGCAGTATGATGCATAGGGGCTATATACAGTACATTGCTTAAGATTAGGTAATTGAAATAATTGCTTTCACTCAGCTTCACCTTTGTGAGTCATGGTAATCTATTTTAGGCACTATAAAAAATAAAGCACAATTAATCAAGCATACATTTGTACCAGAAGGAAACCTACCGTATCTACTGTATGTATAGCTGGGTCCAAACGTAATTAAACTGGAACAGAATTTTCATAATTTAGTCTCTGAACACCATCACCAGGGTATCTATCTACTTATAGTATCAATCTGTTGCGATCGACTGATCTGTCATGTTCGACCGATCTGTCTGTCTGTATGTAACATCACATTGTGGTGTTAAGGCAGCTCACCACTTCTATTTGAGGGTATTCATGTGCAAAGAGACTAGGCAAATCACACACTTGTCACATTAAATAATTTTCCATATGTAGGAAGTATCCTTTTTGCCAAAAGAGGAGAATGTGTTTCCTGGTGCTGCTGTCTGGACTGAAAAAAATAAACTTTAAATGGTGTAAGGGTGGTGAGGTCAGGGAGTCTGGCTAACTTCCTCACAGTCTCAAAGAATGCTGGCAAACAAACCTAAACTAACATCCTAAATAAATACTCCACTATAGTCACATACATTTTTCATACTGTTAAAGTCACTTCCCAAAACTATAAGTGTAAGTATATTACTTTTTCCCAAAGTCCTTCAGATGAACATTTTCAAATAACCTCAAAGCAAAGTGCTTGATTGTACTTAGAAAATAGATATAGATAGATAATTATTATTACTAATTTTAAAGTGCCATTTATTTTACAGTATTGTTCTGATGAAAAGGATTTACATAAACAATGCAAAAACAAGTAAAATGAACATGAACCAAGATAATAACAGACAGGTAGTGATAAGCGAAGCGAGCTTCGGATCCTAGCTCTGAAGTCACTTCAGTCAAAACGTCTTTTGAATACTGTGCGGAGATTCATCTCTGTACAGTATTAAAATGTATGGGCTCTGGTGAGTTGAAATGAGTTATCACTGAACTGTTGCGAGACTTCGGTGAATAACTTCGGGATTTGATTTTTCAACTTGAAAACCAATTTAAAACAGGAATCCGAAGTTGACTTCGGTACCGAAGCCAACTTTGGAACCAAGTTTTAAAATGGTCTTCAAGTTGAAAAATCAAATCCCGAAGTGTTTCACCGAAGTCCTACAAGACTTTGGTGACACCAAATTTCCCTCGCTGGAGCCCATACATTTTAATGCTGATCGGAGACGGATCTCAGTACAGCATGATAACGAAGTTTTTAGCGAGTCAAATTAGGATCTTGGATCCGAAGCTCAATTCGCTCATCCCTACAGACAGGTAGCAGACAGGAGACAGGGTTATTGTAGGTTGTAGGATGTTAGATTTGAAAATAGAAGGCAGCACCATACATATAGAAAAGGAAGCAAAGTTGCAAGCCTCAGGACCCTGACTCTGCATCCGCTTTAACCCTTTCCAGACCGCCACCTTACATGTACTCTTGAAGTCCAGTCTTTAAAAATGGAGCCCACTTGCAAGCGCCATAGCAGTTTTAAACAACAGACACCTTGGGCTAATCTCTGCAATCAACAATGGAAAACCTAGGAATGGTATGCAGTCTTGAATAGCATCATAATTAAGATATGCATCCCCCTATGTACTTGTTTTGCTGTAACATCCTATAAGTGTTGTATCTATTTCTCAGTCTTTTATTTGTAATCTTGCCTGAAGAAGAAGCCTTTATGCTCTGAAAGCTTGCAATATGTTTTTTCTGGTTAGCCTATAACGGTATCACTCCCTTAATACCTTTGTATTTATTAACGCAAAAGTATTCAACAACACATTGTTTCTGCGGGCTAACACGATAATATGCAATCCTTGTCACACACCTTGACAGCAAAAGTAAAGAATCCTCTCTTCTGGTGGTCTGTCTGTGGTAGCCATATGTGTCTGTCCTCACGTAACTCCTGCTCCAAATACCTCCTAACACCTAGGCCTGAACAGACTAGATGACGAACAATTCAACAAGATAACCATCTTACTTGTCTCAGCCCAATGAAATCTAAATAAGAGATTAGCCAATCTCTTGAATTTTGTGTCCGATTGTGCATTTTTCTTTAAAGATTCAATTTCTGTCCGAATTGATTCTACACAAATCAAATATGCTCCAATTGGGCTTTAGTATATGACACTCTAAGGACTCTTAGGATTTTTTTTAAATCTTTTTATTTTTTTACTAATTTTGCTCTTTGTAAAACGTGCAACTGCCATTTTAGGAATACCTAATTAGTTACTATGAAGCGCGAGAAAATTCGGATTCGTTTAGAATCTACGTTTTCCTAAACTTAGTACCGAATTCCACTTTGAATGCTTCGTTTCACTCAACACTATCCAGAACTAATGTAAAAAATGTAAATCAAACATCGTATAGTCCATGATAATACCTTTCTAACAAAGCTAGAACCAGCCCTGTACCTCACATGGATCCAGAGATCTCCCCATTCATTGTTCTGCTAGATTTATATCAAGCTGACAGCTCAAGGGGAGTGTCTTTTCTGCTGAAGCTAAGATGGCGTGTCTCAGCTCTCCCTATCACAGCTCACGAGGCAGCTAAAAGATTAAACTGAGCATGTGCGGCCTTCACTAGAGCTGGTGCTATACAAATACATTTTATTGAATAACTCAGTGGCAATTCTAATTATTTAATTACATGCAATTACAAAAGAATTCAGATCCAGGTGCAGTTTGAAAATTGCTGAATATTTTTCGTGGGACAACCCCTTTTAAGCTTTTCCTATTGGTGGAGGTAGGTAGCTTACAAGTACATTTGACCATTTAAATCTAGCTTAAAAAATATCTATTTCTCCAAAACTTTGCCTGAAAGACTAAATATTGTAATATAACTTGTGTTCACATAATAAATATATATATATATAGAGAGAGAGATGGAAGAAGTTGGACTGCACTCCAAAATGATGGTAAAATAAAGTGTTTTAATCACCCATAATATGGCAAACTTGCGACGTTTCGGCTCACAAGAGCCTTCCTCAAGGGTTGAGCGAACCTGAACTGTTCGTTCATACCGAAAATTAGAATTTTTGGACCCCGGACCCGAACCCGAACTGCAGAGCAGCCATTCAACAAGTGCTTAACTTGTGCACCCTTAGAAGCCATCACAGCCATGCCTACTAATGGCATGGCTGTGATTGGCCAGTGCAGCATGTGACCCAGCCTCTATATAAGCTGGAGTCACGTAGCACTGCACGTCACTCTGCTCTGATTAGTGTAGGGATAGAATGTTGCTGCTGTAAGGGAGAGAATAGGAAAGAATCTTTAATCTGAAATGCTTATTAACTCAGCGATACACAGCCCTTAGCCCAGTGACACAGAAAAATAACTTTTATCCGTCTGTTAGTTAGATGGGTGGCGGCGGCGGCCAGCACAGCATATGTGCATTTGTGAAAGTCAAATAGAAGCTTGAAATACTGCAATCATTTTCTGGTTTAAAAAAAGCTGCCATTTTTGGCAATACCTTCCATCTGGGGCCTATGCACATTTGTCAGTGTGAAATTTAAGCTTGAAATACTGCAATAATTTTCTGGGTTTTAAAAAACACCCCTTTTGGGCAAAATACTAAGTTTTACAGCCCTTTCTGCATCTGTAAGTGTGAAATACAAGCGTTAGATACTGCTGTTATATTCTGTTATTGAAAAAACACCCATTTTGGGCATAATACTAAATTTGTGGTGTTTTCTGCATCTGTCATTGTTAAATACAAGCTTGAATTACTGCAATAATTTTCTGGGTTTAAAAAAGCACCCATTTTTGGCAATACCCTACATCTGGTGCCTATGCTGCATTTGTCAGTGTGAAATTTAAGCTTGAAATATCTACTGCTGGACTGAGTGTAACTTGTTGTATTTCTTAAAACATAACGTTTATTTCTGATTCATTAAGATAATGAGACACTTTGTGTAAAACAATGCTGGTGGTGCACTGCTTACATGGAAGGAGGCCAGGTATTTGTTGCAGCTATAAACTGGTATGTATAGTGCGGCTCTTTGTTGGAGGGGGTGCTTAATATTTACTTATCGTGCTCAGCCTTGGTTCTATCCCTATATGCACTAAATCTGGACGCTGGGAGAACCCTGATTGGCTGTAGCACCCGCCCCGAAAAGGGCAACCCCCAGCCGCTTGAACCTCGGGTCTAAAACTGTCAATCCCTAGATATGATCCTTCCTAACATTTGAATGTCCAACGCGTTGCGTTGCAGTGGCAGCGCTCCCGCAAGTGTAGTAAGGCAGTGGCAACATGTAGGTCTGTATGTCTCCTTTTTAAAGCGCTTTCAACCCTGCCCATTTAATTAGTTAGCCAATGGGCATCATGGGAGCTCTCCAGGGTACCCTCCCACTAGCTTGTCAAAGCAATCCGGCGCAAAAGCGTGCGATCCTAGAGCCGCTGTGAACAGCTGTGCCTAGTCCACAGCGCTTCGCTCGTAGCTGGAAGTGACGTCAGTGGTGGGCGTGTAAGTTGCTATAGGGATCTAACACAGCGTCCCCGGCAGGTGCTTGCAGTGCAAAGTGTTTGTGTACATTCGCCATCAGGAGCGAGTGTATAGCGATCGGCAGCATTTATCAAGAATCTGTTAAGTGGGCACATACATTTTAAGCCCTTCTTAGCAGACACAGACTCGGTTCTCTGAAAATACATTAGGATAGGTATATTTGCACACTGTATGTGAGTCATCTATGCGCAGGAACTGTCGACCATTATCATTCACAGCTCCAGTAGGTGAGCAAGAAGAAGGGAAGCAGACCTTATTGGTTTCACTGGTGACAGGAATAATGTCACTCGAATAATTTAAGTATATCTGTAGGGTCCTATAGTCCTATTACGGCTTATGGTTGATTTGTCTCACATAGTTAGAGGTTGTATGTAACACGTAGGCCATATTGTGACAGATCCCAGATTATACACCCATAGGCACATTTTTGTCCTTATCTTAGTGTCATATAGGGCTATTAGGATATTATAGAATGCCAACAGGTTTAAATCAGACACGTAGGGCAGATGTCTTGTTTGGGCTGGACAAATGTGGATGTCAATTACAGAAATGGCTTGTATGAAATATACTTATTCAAACCCTTCGGTGTCACTAAATTTAATCTGTACAGGGTGGGCCATTTATATGGATACACCTTAATAAAATGGGAATGGTTGGTGATATTAACTTCCTGTTTGTGGCACATTAGTATATGTGAGGGGGGAAACTTTTCAAGATGGGTGGTGACCATGGCGGCCATTTTGAAGTCGGCCATTTTGAATCCAACTTTTGTTTTTTCAATAGGAAGAGGGTCATGTGACACATCAAATTTATTGGGAATTTCACAAGAAAAACAATGGTGTGCTTGGTTTTAATGTAGTATGGTTTCAATAGTCATGGGACTATAATTCCTGTTTCTGGCAGTTTCTCTATTTTTAAAATATAACTTTTATTTCTCTTTTAATAAACAATATAGCCACAAAAATATATAAATTTAAAACAACATATGGAGGGCGAAATGCTGTTAGGGGACTATAGGTTTAGCAACCACTGCTTGTCTATAGGTGGGCTGAGATTTTTATTTATCTCTTGCAGTAAAGTACAAGGTGTCTGATGTCGGCTGACATTACAGACACGCACTTTGCACCAAACCAAAGAGAGGCAGAGATTTGGACAAGATGATTCTGAGGGCTGAAACTAAGTGGATATACAGATTAAATTCAGTGACACCGAAGGGTTTGAATGAGTATATTTAGAAACTCCAAAAAAGTGACCCCATCTAAGAAACTACACCCCTCAAGGTATTCAAAACTGATTTTACAAACTTTTTTTAACCCTTTAGGTGTTGCACAAGAGTTATTGGAAAATGGAGATGAAATTTGAGAATTCAAATTTTTTGACAAATTTTCATTTTTAATCAATTGTTTCCAGTAACAAAGCAAGGGTTAACAGCCAAACAAAATGCTATATTTATTGCCCCGATTCTGTAGTTTGCAGAAACACCCTATATGTGGCCATAAACTACAGTACGGGCACAGAGTAGACCGTAGAGGGAACGGTGCACCGTGTGGTTTTTGGAAGGCAGATTTTGCTGGACTGGTTAATTTATACCATGTCCCATTTGAAGCCCCCCTGATGCACCCCTAGAGTAGAAACTCCATAAAAGTGACCCCATTTTGGAAACTACGGGATAAGGTGGCAGTTTTGTTGTGACTATTTTTAGGGTACATATGATTTTTGGTTTATCTATATTACATTTTTGTGAGGCAAGGTTACCAAAAATAGAAATTCTTAAATTTCATCTCCATTTGCCATAAACTGTTAAGGAACACCTAAAGGGTTAAAAAAGTTTGTACAATCAGTTTTGAATACCTTGAGGGGTGTAGTTTCTTAGATGGGGTCGCTTTTATGGAGTTTCTACTCTAGGGGTGCATCAGGGGGGCTTCAAATGGGACATGGTGCCAAAAAAAAGGCCTTCCAGAAACCATACGGCGTTCCTTTCCTTCTGCGCCCTACCGTTTGGTCATACAGCAGTTTACGACCACATATGGGGTGTTTCTGTAAACTGCAGAATCAGGGTAATAAATATTAAGTTTTGTTTGGCTGTTAACCCTTGCTTTGTTACTGGAAAGAAACGGATTAAAATGGAAAATTTGCAAAAGAATTGCTGTTTTGGCACCATATTTCTAAAAAAAAATTGACCGTGTTGATCTGATGGGTTAGGTCATCATGGGGTATTTTTATAGAGCAGATTCTTATGGACGTGGCAATACCTAATATGTCTACTTTTTTTTATTTATTTTTTGTTTTACTAAATAATATTTTTGAAAAAAAATATTGTTTTAGTGTCTCAAGTCTGAGAACCATAGTTTTTTATCCGATTGTCAGTGGCTAAATTGGGGAAGGGGAATATAAATTTAGTACTCCATTGTAGTGTGGTACTCCCTGAAGAAACCGTCAATGCAGAGGCCCGGATGATCGGGGCACGTGTTACACTGAGTAGTGGTGTCCTTCTGTATCCCCCTCCTGTGACACACTCTGCACTTTTTTGGGGTCCGTCCTTTCTTTCCAGTATGGGGGACTACACCTGGAAAGTGTTGGCCAGGGACGATCCGGGCGCCTCCAGATCCCGAGGTACTCCGGCCTGCTCTTTCCCGGTCAGAAAAGATCAGGGCCTTGAGGACTGACTCATAGAGCTGAAGGAATTTCCCTGTGTTGCCAGCGCTCCGGGACAGCACAAAAGAGTTGTACAAGGCAACCTGCACCAAGTAGACCGTAACTTTTTTGTACCATGCCCGGGTTTTGCGCATGGCATTATATGGATTGAGGACTTGATCAGAGAGATCAACTCCTCCCATATATCGATTGTAGTCGATGATACAATCAGGCTTGAGGACCGTTGCCGCGGTACCTCGCACAGAGACAGGGGTGATGCCGTTACTGTAAATTGTGGACAGTAGAAGGACATCTCTCTTGTCCTTATATCTGACCAGCAACAGGTTTCCACTGGTAAGGGCACGGGTCTTACCCCTGGGGATAGATACCTGGAGGGGGTGGATAGGGAGGCCGCTTAGATTTTTCCGCACGGTCCCACAAGTGGACGTGGATCTGGCGGCGAGGGACTGGAACAAGGGGAAACTAGTATAAAAGTTATCCACGTACAGGTGGTAACCCTTATCTAGCAGTGGGTGCATAAGGTCCCACACAAGTTTCCCGCTAACACCCAGAGTGGGGGGACATTCTGGGGGTTGAATACGGGAATCTCGCCCCTCGTACACACGAAACTTGTAAGTGTACCCTGAGGTACTCTCACAAAGTTTGTACAGCTTCACGCCATACCTCGCCCGCTTTATGGGAACATACTGGCGGAAAATGAGTCTCCCCTTGAAAGCAATAAGAGACTCATCAACCGCGACCTCCCTTCCAGGTACATAGGCCTGCACAAATTTGGCCCCAAAGTGATCGATGACCGGCCTGATTTTGTACAGGCGGTCATATGCAGGATCACCTTGGGGGGGGGACATGCTGCATTATCTGCATAATGCAGGCATTTCTGGATGGCCTCAAACCGGGTACGTGTCATGGCCGTACTGTAAAGTGGGGTCTGGTAGAGGACGTCCCCACTCCAGTAATGCCTAACACTAGGTTTTTTGACTAGGCCCATGTGCAGCATGAGGCCCCAAAATGTCCTCATCTCGTCTGCACTGACCGGAGTCCAGCCACCGGCCCTAGCCAAAAAGGAGCCAGAGTGTTGAGCAACGAACTGTTATGCGTATAGGTTCGTCTGCTCCACCATCAGATTTACAAAGTGGTCACTGAAAAAAAGACTAAAATAGTCATATTCAGTGAAGCCCACTGTGGAAATCTGGATTCCTTGTTGGCCTACAAAATCAGGAATCGCGGGCTCAAAATGCTCTGGGGTACACCAGACAAGTTCACCGGTGAGGGGCTCCGGTGGACTTAACTGGTGGGCCGGAAAACTAGTACGAGCCCCAGAGCTACGCTGCCTTGGGGGCTCATCATCATCGCTAGATGATGAGGAGGACGCGGATGACAACAGGAAAGTGGGGTCATCCTCGTCCTCACTGGGGCTCTCGGACTCGGAGGCAAGCTGGGCGTATGCCTCTTCGGCCGAGAACATCCGGCGGGCCATAGGGGAGTGTGTGTGCATGCGTGTTAAACATTATTTGGTGTGCATGTGTTTTGGGGCACGGGTGTTCACGAACTTACCCTAAACCTTACAGACAAAAAAAAAAAAACTAACAAAAAAAAGGGC
Organism: Bufo bufo; assembly: GCF_905171765.1. Taxonomy (NCBI): domain Eukaryota; kingdom Metazoa; phylum Chordata; class Amphibia; order Anura; family Bufonidae; genus Bufo; species Bufo bufo. The sequence goes on from NC_053389.1 coordinate 672,877,765, forward strand.
AATAAATTGAAAAAAAATAAGAAATTCAAACTCGCTGATCAGCCGTCCAAAGCGGATCAGCGTTGGGTTGTGCTATGCGCTAACAGTGGCCTGACGCTAAGAGTGCCGGCCACAGTCAGCGCACGCAGAAAAAAAAATTGACTGCTTGTGCCCCAATAAAAAGTTGTGGGGGGGGGGGGCAGGGGGGAAAGCTGCAGCACCCCTGGGGGGGTCTAGGGTCACACAGCTGTGCTGTGGACCCCAGACACCCGATTTAGGGTGATGCAATCAAAAACTTGGTGAAGGTGGTGCTGGGGCACAGATGGGGGTGCTGGCTGATGATCCCTGCACAGATGGGGGTGCTGGTTCTGGAGATCGACATGCAGCACCCCCATCGGCTCCCGGACTCCCGGACACAAAAGGAGGAAGAGAGGAGCGCTGCAGTAATTTGAATGGCCCGCCCGCCCCAGCCGACCAATCAGAGCCGATCCTGAGAGGTGATGTCACCATCACCTCTCAGGATCGCAGGATGGTGATTGGTGGTGTATTATGACACCACCGATCACTATCCTGTTCCGGGTTATCGGGTCCCCAGAGACCCCAATAACCCGGAAACTCAGCAAACCGCAGGTCTGAATTGACCTGCGGTTTGCTGAGATAGCCTATACGGGGGGGTCACAGGACCCCCCGGCGCATTGTCCCAGGGTGCCTGCTCAATGATTTGAGCAGGCACCCAGTTCCAATCACCGCCCGCCGCGTGGCGATGATCGGAACTACACAGGATGTGCAGGTACGCCCTGTGTCCTTAAATACCAGGACATCAGGGCGTAACTGTACGCCCTATGTCCGGAACAGTCCTGTATTGTTATTTATCGTCACTACCTCCCCGAGTCGGGAGTGGGTAATTGCCACGCACCCCCTCCTTTACTTGGAAGCTTCGGCTTCAATAATTTGTCCCACATTTCAGCCACTGACCTCCCTTCGATGTGGTCTCCCTTTCTCACGCTCCCACTCCGGCGTGGAACCCTGATTCGCCACTAACCGTAATCAACATGGTAGGCCCAGAAAAGAACATCAAAAGTTGATAGAGAAGATATCCAATAGGATCGTGGACATGGGACATGGGACATAGTGGACAGTATGTGTGCACACGCCTACACGTACTGTCGGTCCCCTTCAACTTCTGGGTCTCCAAATTGGACATATGGCCTGAGCTTGCCCTTTACGCCATGGAGGTGCTGGCCTGCCCTGCACCCAGTGTATTGTCTGAACTAAAGATGGGACGACAAATCCATGAATCCCTCGAATCTAGCTGGACCTCATTTTCAAAATTCAAATCCGACAAATCCCGGGCATAGTCATCTGTATTGCCGTCCTCTGGACAGTGATACAGATGCCTTGCCTGTGCTGCAGCAGGAGAGAGAAGGGTGTCTGCTGAGACTCGAACCCACGACCTTCTGTATCAGAGGCAACACACTAACCCACACAGCTATTAGAGCTGTACAGCTACTGACTGAAAAAATATGAGACTTAGACTCTGTTAGCTGTTCTAGTGAGTGTACATCTATACACATAACAGCTGCCCCAACACACCCAGCTCTGATATCTCTCTATATGACAGCTGTCCCAGCACACTCAGCTCTGCAATATCTCTATATGACAGCTGCCCCAACACACCCAGCTCTGATATCTCTCTATATGACAGCTGTCCCAGCACACTCAGCTCTGCAATATCTCTATATGACAGCTGCCCCAGCACTCTCAGCTCTGCTATTTCTCTATATATATGACAGCTGACCCAGCACACTCAGCTCTGCTACATCTATACACATGACAGCTGCACCAACACACTCAGCACTGCTATATATCTCTATATATATGACAGCTGCCCCAGCACACTCACCTCTGCTACATCTATACACATGACAGCTGCCCCTGCACACTCAGCTCTGCTATATCTATATATCTGTAAGTATTACTATACAGTAGATAGATATATAGAGATATAGCAGAGCTAAGTGTGCTGTGGCAGCTGTCATGTGTATAGATGTAGCAGAGCTGGGTGTGCTGGGGTAGCTGTGTATAGATGTAGCAAAGCTGGGTGTGCTAGGGCAGCTGTTATGTGTATAGATGTAGCAGAGCTGGGTGTGCTGGGGTAGCTGTTATGTGTATAGATATAGCAGAGATGGGTGTGCTGGGGCAGCTGTTATGTGTATTGATGTAGCAGGCCTGGGTGTGCTGGGGCAGCTATCATATATAGCGATATAGCAGAGCTGAGTTTGCTGGGGCAGCTGTCATGTGTATAGATGTAGCAGAGCTGGGTGTGCTGGGGTAGCTGTTATGTGTATAGATGTAGCAGTGATGAGTGTGCTGTCATGTGTATGGATGTACACTGGCTATTAAAGCTATAACAGAGTCTACAATAGAAGTCTCATATTTTTTCAGGCAGAAGTTATGCAGCTCTTGTAGCAGTGTGGGTAAGTGTATTGCCTCTAATGCGGAAGGTCGTGGGTTCGAGTCCCAGCAGAAAGTTTTCTGAAATACACAAGCACTGACTCCATATATGGACATACAGGCCGGAAGAGGCTGCATCGCATCGCTGTCATGAAGGTAAGTATAAGTGTTTTTGTTTTTTTTAAAATACCGGACTGTTACTGCCACATGGGGAGCGGGAGGCACTTGATACTGGCACATGGGGGGGGGGATTGGCACCTGATACTGGCACATGGGGGGTGGGTGGCACTTGATACTGGCAAATTGGGAGGGGGGAGATGGCACTATGATACTGACACATGGGGGGTGGGAAGGAGAGAGGCACTTGAAACTGGCACATTGGGGGGTGTCACTATGATACTGGCACATGGGGGGAGGAGAGGGGCACTTAATACTGGCACATGGGAAGATAGAATTATGATACTGGCACATGGGGAGGTGGGTGGGAAGGAGAGAGGCACTTGATACTGGCACATTGGGGGGGGTGGCACTATGATACTGGCACATAGGCGGGAAGGAGAGAGGCACTTAATAATGGCACATTGGGGGGGATTTGGCATTATGATACTGGCACATAGGGGAGGGAAGGAGAGAGGCACTTGATACTGGCACATTGGGGGGGGGGGAGTTGGCACTATGATACTGGCACAGGGGGGGGGGAAAGGAGAGAGGCACTTAATACTGGCACATTGGGGGGTGATAGCATTATGATACTGGCACATGGGGAGGTGGGTGGGAAGGAGAGAGGCACTTGATACTGGCACATTGGGGGGGGGGAGATGGCACTATGATACTGGGACATGGGGGGGAGGAGAGAGGCAGTTGGTACTGGCACATGGGGGGGTGGCACTTGATACTGGCACATGATAGGGGGGCATCTATGGGGACACTTACTGGCACATTATTGGGGGGCATTATGGGGGTCCATTTTTACTGGCACATTATTGGGGGGCACTATGGGGGCATCTACTGAAGGCACAAAGAAGGGGTATTTTATATGGGGGGCTCTGTGTGGTACTACTATTATCAGGGGGTTTATCTGTTTCTGCAGTATAATATTGGGGAGCACAGTGGCAGAGTATTGGGGGTGGTAGGATGATAGATGTGAGAATGATGGAAAAGTAGTAAACTAAGATTATTTTTTTTTGTCAAACTGCATAGACGAAAAATGGCTGAAAACTAGTGGTCTGTTCTGAAGGTCTGAAAGGAGAAGATGAGGAAGAGGGAAAGAACATCTACATCAAAGGAGACGTCACTGGATGTAAGAGGTATGTGTGCGGATGTAAGAGGTATGTGTGCTGTATTACCCTGTATTTCCAATTTTTTTCGAATCCAAATCCGAATACTTTGTTAAAAAAGTAAGGAGTCTTTTTTTTTTTCTTATTAAAAGAATATTGAGTTTGGATCACTTTGTTTCTTACACCGTTCACACAATTCTTATGTACAGGATTCGTAGGATTCGAGATTTGAAAGATTCGAGAACCTTTTCGGATTCGGATTAAAAAAAAATTGGATTCGTCCCACCTCTAGTCTGAACGTTTGTTTAGCATGACTGGAGGGGGTTATAACAGGTTATATCCACCGCCTCCTCAACCTCCTACTCCATATGGACCTCGTCCTCCAAGATCAAGATTATTATTTTTTATTTTTAAGTATTTTATGTTATTTTAAGTCTTTTCCCTATCCACATTTGTTTGCAGAGAACTTGCTATGATCTTAACCACATTTTGCTGCCATTTGCAGCCCTCTAGCCCTTTCCATGACTTTTTAACAGCCATTTTAGTGCTCAAAAGTTCGGGTCCCCATTGACTTCAATGGGGTTCGGGTTTGTGGTCAAGTTCGGGTCCCGAACTAGAACTTTTTTGTGAAGTTCGTCCGAATCCGTCGAACCCAAACATCCAGGTGTCCGCTCAACTCTAATTGTAAACATTTGAGAGGTAAGTTCATTGATGCCAAGTATCACTGAGGCTTCTCATCTCAGTGGTGTAAGTCCCGGAAGTATTTTGTGACCAGTGATGCTAAGTCTGAGTCTGTTGGTTAGACGTCTGTTGGTTAGAGATAGCGTTTGGGTCTGGGATTCAGGAGTGACTGAAAAGCTTGGGTGGGAAAGTTACTTCCATACTCAATCCTGCTTTAACTAGGTGCTAAACTAAGGCTACTTTCACACTAGCGTCGGGGCTCCGCTTGTGAGCTCCGTTTGAAGAGTCTCACAAGTGACCCCGAACGCATCCGTCCAGCTACTAATGCATTCTGAGTGGATGCGGATCCGCTCAGAATGCATCAGTCTGGCAGCGTTCAGCCTCCGCTCCGCTCAGCAAGCGGACACCTGAACGCTGCTTGCAGCGTTCGGGTGTCCGCCTGGCCGTGCGGAGGCAAACGGATCCGTCCAGACTTACAATGTAAGTCAATGGGGACGGATCTGTTTGAATTTGACACTATATGGCTCAATTTTCAAAGCTACTTTCACACTTAGAATTTTTTCTAGAATATAATGCAGACGGATCCGTTCTGAACGGATTCAAAGTCTGCATTAGATGAGCGGATCTGTCTGGGCAGACCCCAGACGGATCTGCTCTGAACACTAGTGTGAAAGTAGCCTAATTAGAAAAGGCAAATTTCCACTGAGCATTTTGTATATGCTGGTCTGAGAGTAAGACCGAGTGAGAAGACCAATGTGCCAAGTGGAAGCTCCAGGTGAGCCTAAAGCGGGTGAGAAACCTGTGTCACACCTTGTGGTTACCTGACTTTAAGGACTATTTTTCATGAACTTTTACTTAGTGCTGAAGCAAGCCTGTATAATTTGCTGGTTGTGACCAAAATCCTGGAGAAGGAAACTGTATCTCTGCCAGTGTGTGCCTGTATTGTCCGACTAAAACACTGTCTGAAAGGGCCTGTTTCATATACAGTATATAACCACCAGAACATGGACTACAGCTGATCACTAATTTCAAGCAACTATAGCATCAGATTTACAGTAAGTCAAAGAATGAGAGATGACTCTCATAATGAAGATTGTTTTTTCGGTGATTGGTTTCCAATGAGCTGTGCCGCACAAATAATTATGTACTGCCATGATCACTTTTAATCTTTCAAATTTGCAACTTAATCAGCTCATTGAAGTAATTAAAATCTTCCATAGGGTTCAACAGTATAGGAAATATCTCAACAGATGATAGGTGATGGTGGACAGAAATAAATAATGTGATAAAATCCAATGCTGTATTTATTATATATTCATCCAATAAATTATTCAGTTAGTACCTAGGAAGAAAGTAGTATATCTTGATGAGAGATGAGCGAATTTTTCAAAAATTTGATTTGCCGGTTCGCCAAATTTTTGGGGAAAAATTTGGGTCGATTCAAATAAATTTGCTGTGAATTACGTTAAAAACTGCTATTTCCTGGCTGCAGAGAGCCTTTATAGTGGTGTAGAACACTGTGCCTTGCAGTAACACGCATAGGGAGTCTGCTTTGGTATTGAAATAATACTGTGAGTCAGTATGACATGTAGATGACAGGTGTCGCACTTAGAATCACTGCACACTTCACTTATTTGGGCAGTCACGGGGCCAAAACTTACCAAATTAGTCATGTATGAACTCAGCCTTACAGGTCAATGTTAGCGCCAAGAAGAAGCACACTCCTTTTACACCATCATCAGCTGATTCCACATAGATGTCTACAGACCCTGTTCTATTAAACGCTTATACAACTAGAGCCCCCCGACAGAGTGGAAAGGGTGTTAGCAGTAAGTTTGTGCTGACGTCACTGATTATTTTGCCCTTCCACTGATCAGTCAGAACGATAACCACAAAAAACGGATCCTGTCTGTGGAGCATCTGCCTTCACTCAGTCAGCATTTGGTCAGTAACCTATCAGTATTGCTAATGGCAAAAAAAACCAGAGTGGATCCAAAACAGAGATGACACGTGAACGGAATAGTTGCATGTCTTCTGTGTTTTGTACCCACTCCTGCTTTTGGCTACCAAATCACAAGCCAATTCTTTTTTATTTTTTGAAAGGGGGAGAAAAAACAATGTTTATTTAACAAACAGGATATTAACACACATAAAATGCAACACAAAAGGGGCAAAACCACAAGATTTAAAAGACAAACTGGAAAAACAAAGTGCTTCATCAACAAGAATGGATTGACGACCAGTGTCGGGGTGACCACGATGGTAATGCATACGGATCTAGAAATGTATGGGGTTATGACTGATAACTGGAGGACAGTCCAGCAAACAAGCCGACTCCAGCTCATTCCGTGACGAGCTGTGTTGCTGATAAGTGGATTCTAAAGTGTCTGAAGAAATGCGAGTAAAGACATTGGAATAAATTGTCCACTTCCTCCAATGTGACCTCGTCATTTGATTTATAAATATAATTCCATAAAGTCCTCTGCGTGGATGGCATTAGAAATGTCAATGCGAGGTTCGACAGGCACAGAGAAAACAAGCTCTGTGGCCGACACTTATCCAGACACGTCATACCCGGTCCACATCGCTGCTAGCCAAGTAAGATCCTGAGAACTGATCGCCAGCTTACCCAAACAACATTCAAAGTATCTTTGTAACCACGTCCCTATGATAGCCGTGAGCACCTCTGAGCCATTATACAGGAAGAGAGGGAGACAGGTAAATGTCTTTGGTAACGTCCTCTGTGTACGTCCTGCAGAACCAACTTGTCCACACAATCCGGTCCTCTGTGCTTGCCTTGGTGAGTGGAGGCTTGGATGAAATCTGTATGAGCATAGGCAGTGGATCTCTGTCCTATCCTTTGAGTCCAGGTAAACAGGAAATTTGGCGTTTAGGTTCAGCTCTGAGCCCACTTCAATGGCAAGACCCTTCTGCTTCTGGGCAGCTATGTGGGCAGACAGGTGCTTTGGATACTCTTTTAGTCTGGTGTATGAGAAATTATACATCAGTGTCACGCTGTACAGAGTCCATTGTTTTTGAAGGAGAAAAGCAGCCTGTGCTTAAGAGTTTCCTCCAAGGGGGTGCACTGCGGGATTTTACTTTTAGACAAGCTTCGCAATGCAGACCGTCGACGTGCAGAGGTCGAACTTCCGGGAGGATACCACGAGCTGTGAAAATGACAGCTCCTTCGTGCCAATGACCTACTTCTGGCGGTTAACACCCCATCGGTTGGTGTTTGCATATCTTTACGATAAATGATGTTCCAGTTCACTGACTGTAAACAGAGATATTGCCAGACAAACATATCAAACTCTGCCACCATCTTTCTAGGGGCCATGTCTCCAGTCCCCTGGCCAGCCAGATTTACCAGCATATGTTCCAGGACATGAAGCAGTGGAATGACATCATTCATCCCGTAGTCCTGGCAACTGACAAATAATGTGGTCTCCTCAAAGGGCCTGAGCAAATGGCAGGTGTCACGCATGAGCTACCACTGACTTTGAAGTTACACAGGGGACTACTCCTGTCCGCTTGGATCAAGAAATCATTGATGGTCTTTCTCTGTTCATACAGTTGGTCCAACATATGGAGGATGGAATGCCAATGGTTGGAAATGCCACATTTCAGCCTATGTTGGGGGATGCCACTCTGCCGCTGCAGCTCAAAGAGGAACCGCTTGACTACCAGATTGAACACGTGTGCTATGCAGAGCGCATGGCTCAGCTCTCCTTGATGCAGCGCCCACACCATGTTCTTCCCGTGTCGGTCAAGATGGTTCCAATATTCAGTTGTCGCAGAGAAAGCCAGGATTCGATTTCTTGATGAAGGACACGGAGCAGTTCCTCCCCTGTGTGACTCAGTTTGTCCAGGCAAACCAGGTGCAGAACAGCATGAGAGTGATGAAAGGGGTCGCACATGACTTGCATACACTACATGCCTCCAACATAATTCTTGGATCTTTACATGAAAATAATGTATTTGGTGTAAATTGCGAGGGGCATATTTGGAGACATTGACTTCACAAAAGATACAAATCAGTGGAGTTTAATTTTAAATTTTAAATTTCAACACTTCGTAATTCAGCCAATACAGCAAAAGGAGGTGTACAGTCACCCATCAATTTTCCCCCAAAAAGTCTGTTTCACATACCACATTTCACCACTACGTAATTCAGCCCATACCGCAAAAGGAGGTGTACAATCACCCATACATTTTCCGAAAAAAAGCCAGTGTCGCAAAGAATTTCACCACATAGTAGATCGTTCCATACAGCAAAAGGAGGTGTACATTCACCCAATGTCACGGATGATGTTGCAGATAGCTGGAACTTATGAATAAACGTCCGACTGGCTTGATCCCAAACTAAGGAGCATATAGGTGAGCCCTATAAAACCCTAAGAGCTCTCCCTGACTGCTATGCCCATGCAAGGGTCTCAATGGTAGACGATTGCATGCCCACGTACCTAAGACTGTGTGACACCTGAAAACCCTTTAATAGTGAGGGGACACGACCACCGGCTCCCTGCACTTAATACGGACGGAGTCAGGGTCACCTAGATTCAAGCCAGCAAGTAAACACAATACATGAATAGACTTATCTGAGTAAACAGCAGCAGCAGCCTCTAGCAGTGAACACTTCATCCAGGAAGTAGTATAAACCGCAAATTGAGGCAGCATGGGAGGGAATCTAAAGGGAGACGATTAGTCTAAATAGGTGACACCTGGGAGAAGGAAAGGAGATGACAAAGTGAAACCAAAACAAAGAACATCATGCAAGAGGTAGAGAAGGATGTCTGCCAGACCTTCTCACAGAACTTGCGTGACAGTACCCCTCCCTCTACGGGTGGACTCCGGACACTCAGAGCCCACCTTCTCAGGATGAGACCTATGGAAAGCCCTGATGAGACGAGTGGCCTTAATGTCAGCCACTGGGACCCACATCCTCTCCTCAGGACCATAACCCTCCCAACGAACGAGGTACTGGAGAGAACCGCGGATAATGCGAGAATCCACAATCCTAGAGATCTGAAATTCAAGATTACCATCAACAACAATCGGAGGAGGAGGCAAAGAGGAGGGTACAGTGGGTTAGACATACGGTTTTAATAGGGACCTGTGAAAAACATTATGGATCTTCCAAGTCTGAGGAAGATTAAGACGGAAGGCAACGGGATTGATGACGGACAAGATCTTGTAAGGCCCAATAAACTTAGTACCCAACTTCCAGGAGGGAACCTTCAGTTTGATATTCTTTGTAGACAACCACACCAGATCACCCACATTCAGGTCCGGACCAGGCACACGTCTCTTATCCGCCACACGCTTATATCTCTCACTAATCCTCTTCAGATTACCCTGAATCTTTTGCCAAATAAATGACAAAGACGAGGAAAATCTCTCCTCATCAGGTAAACCAGAAGACCCCTCTCCAGAGAATGTCCCAAACTGCGGATGAAACCCATATGCACCAAAAAATGGTGACTTATCAGAGGACTCCTGGCGACGGTTATTTAAAGCAAACTCAGCAAGGGACAAAAAAGAATACCAATCCTCCTTATTCTCCGGCACAAAACAGCGCAGATATGTCTCCAGATTCTGATTGACGCGTTCGGTCTGACCATTCGACTGCGGGTGAAAAGCATAAGAGAACGACAACTGAATCCCCAAGCGAGAACAGAAGGCCTTCCAGAATCTGGAAACAAATTGCGTGCCCCTATCAGAAACGATGTCTGAAGGAATGCCTTGCAATTTAACAATGTGATCAACAAATGCTTGCGCCAACGTCTTAGCATTGAATAACCCAGGAAAGGGAATGAAATGTGCCATTTTGCTAAAACGGTCCACTACCACCAGACTCACAGTCTTCCCCGAGGAACGAGGCAGGTCCGTAATGAAGTCCATGGACAGATGCGTCCAAGGACGGGAAGGAATGGGTAACGGGAAGAGAGAACCCGATGGCCGTAAATGAGGGACCTTGGCACGAGCGCAGGTCTCGCAGGCTGCAACAAAAACCCTCAACCGTCTTACGAAGAGCAGGCCACCAGAATCTCCGAGCAATGAGATCCACTGTGGCTCTACTCCCCGGGTGCCCAGCAAGGACAGTATCGTGGTGCTCCTTAAAAACCTTGTGTCGTAAAGCGAGAGGCACAAACAACCTCCCAGGAGGACAAAGATCAGGAGCCTCTACCTGGGCTGCCTGAACCTCTGCCTCCAAATCAGGATAAAGAGCAGGCGACCACCCCTTCAGCCAAAATGGGACCCGGGTCTTCAAAGTTCCCCCCTCCCGGAAAACAACGTGACAGGGCATCCGCCTTAACATTTTTAACCCCAGGGGGGAGCGTGACAACAAAATTAAACCTATAAAAGAACAAAGACCATCTGGCCTGTCTCGGGTTCAGACACTTGGTCAAATCCAAGTAGGCCAGATTCTTATGGTCGGTAAACACGGTAATAGGGTGTCTGGCTCCCTCTAACCAATGGCGCCATTCCTCAAAAGCTAATTTGATGGCCAACAACTCCCGATCTCCCACATCGTAATTTCTTTCTGCAGAGGAGAGTTTCCTTGAGAAAAAGGCACACGGTCGCCATTTGGCAGGAGAGGGACCCTGAGATAAGACCACACCCACCTCAGAAGCGTCCACCTCAACAATAAAAGGTAGAGAGACATCAGGTTGTACCAAAATGGGAGCGGAAGCAAAACTCTCTTTGATACTAGAAAAGGCTTTAAGCGCATCTACCGACCACGAGGAAAAATCTACCCCCTTTTAAGTCATATCAGTGAGTGGCTTAACAACAGAGGAATAATTCAAAATTAACTTTCTGTAATAATTGGCAAAACCCAAAAACTGCATCAGCACCTTCTGATTCTCAGGAAGCTCCCAATCAAGCACAGCGCGGACCTTCTCAGGGTCCATGCGAAAACCAGAAGCGGAGAGAAGAAAACCAAGAAATTGAATGTCCGGAACCGCAAACACACATTTTTCCAGTTTAGCGTACAATTTATTCTCCCGCAGAATCAGAAAGACCTGACATAGGTGGTCCCAATGAGTCTTGATATCAGGAGAAAAAATCTAAATGTCATCTAGATACACCAGAACAAATTTCCCCATTAAATTATAAAAAATGCTGTTCACAAAATGTTGAAAGACGGCCGGAGCATTCATCAAACCAAAGGGAATAACCAAATTTTCGAAATGACCCTCAGGGGTATTGAAGGCCGTCTTCCATTAGTCCCCTTGCCTGACCCTGACTAGGTTGTATGCCCCTCTTAAATCCAACTTAGAAAAAACTTTAGCCCCAACAATCTGGTTAAACAGGTCCGGGATGAGAGGAAGCGGATATGGGTCACGAATTGTGATACGGTTCAGCTCCCTGAAATCCAGACAAGGTAACAAAGTAACATAGTACATAAGGCCGAAAAAAGACATTTGTCCATCCAGTTCGGCCTGTCATCCTGCAAGTTGATCTAGAGGAAGGCAAAAAAAAACCTGTGAGGTAGAAGCCAATTTTCCTCACTTTAGGGGAATAAAAAATTCCTTCCCGACTCCAATCAGGCAATCAGAATAACTCCCTGGATCAACGACCCCTCTCTAGTAGCTATATCCTGTAATATTATTACACTCCAGAAATACATCCAGGCCCCTCTTGAATTCCTTTATTGTACTCACCATCACCACCTCCTCAGGCAGAGAGTTCCATAGTCTCACTGCTCTTACCGTAAAGAATCCTTTTCTATGTTTGTGTACAAACCTTCTTTCCTCCAGACGCAGAGGATGTCCCCTCGTCATAGTCACAGTCCTGGGGATGAACAGATCATGGGATAGATCTCTGTACTGACCCCTGATATATTTATACATAGTAATTAGATCTCCCCTCAGTCGTCTTTTTTCTAACGTGAATAACCCTAATTTTGATAATCTTTCAGGGTACTGTAGTTGCCCCATTCCAGTTATTACTTTAGTTGCCCTCCTCTGGACCCTCTCCAGCTCTGCTATGTCTGCCTTGTTCACTGGAGCCCAGAACTGTACACAGTACTCCATGTGTGGTCTGACTAATGATTTGTAAATTAGTAGGAATATGTTCTCAGCATGGGCATCTATGCCCCTTTTGATGCAACCCATTATCTTATTGGCCTTTGCAGCAGCTGCCTGACACTGTTTTTTGCAGCTTAGTTTGCTGTTTATTAAAATTCCTAGATCCTTTTCCATGTCAGTGTTACCGAGTGTTTTACCATTTAGTATGTACGGGTGACTTGCATTATTCCTTCCCATGTGCATAACTTTACATTTGTCAGTGTTAAACCTCATCTGCCACTTATCTGCCCAAGCCTGCAATCTATCCAGATCCCTCTGTAGTAGTATACTGTCCTCTTCATTGTTAATTACTTTACACAGTTTAGTGTCATCTGCGAAAATTGATATTTTACTATGCAAGCCTTCTACGAGATCATTAATAAATATATTGAAGAGAATAGGGCCCAATACTGACCCCTGAGGTACTCCACTAGTGACAGTGACCCAATCTGTGTGTGTACCGTTAATAACCACCCTCTGTTTTCTATCATTGAGCCAGTTACTTACCCACTTACAGACGTTTTCTCCCAGTCCGAGCATTCTCATTTTATATACTAACCTTTTATGTGGTACAGTGTCAAATGCTTTGGAGAAGTCCAGATACACGACATCCATTGATTCGCCGCTGTCAAGTCTAGAACTTACCTCCTCATAGAAACTGATTAAATTAGTTTGACATGACCGATCCCTCACGAAGCCATGCTGATATGGCGTTATTTGCTTATTTCCGTTAAGATGCTCTAACATAGCATCTCTCAGAAAACCTTCAAACTGTTTACCCACAACAGATGTTAAACTTACCGGCCTATAGTTTCCAGGCTCTGTTTTTGGACCCTTTTTGAATATTGGCACCACATTTGCCATGCGCCAATCCTGTGGGACATTCCCTATCAGTATAGAATCTGCAAATATCAGAAATAAGGGTCTGGCTATGACATTACTTAATTCCCTTAGGATACGGGGGTGTATGCCATCCGGTCCTGGTCTTAAAGAACCATCTTTTTTCTTAACAAAAAATAACAGCGGCAACAAGTGACTTCGAGGGTCGGATGTGTCCCTTTCTCAGGCTCTCAGAGATATAAGTACGCATAGCGACTCTTTCAGGTTGGGAGAGATTGTATAAACGTGATTTTGGCAGCTTGGCGCCTGGGATGAGATTAATAGGGCAGTCGTACTCCCGGTGAGGGGGCAGCTCCTGGACACCCCTCTCGGAAAACACATCCGAAAATTCAGAGAGAAAAGATGGTACAGTCTTGGTAGAAACCTCGGAAAGAGACGCCGTGAGGCAATTCTCTCTGCAAAACTCACTCCAACCATTTATTTGCCTTACTTGCCAATCAATGGTGGGGTTATGTTTAGTGAGCCAGGGTAGCCCCAACACTAGAGGAGTAGGTAATCCGCTTAGGACGAAACATGACATATCGTCATGAGCGTCACCCACTGTCAAACGGATATTGTGAACTATGCCATTTAACGATCTTTGAGAAAGTGGAGCGGAATCGATAGCAAAAACAGGTATATGCTTTTCCAAAGTGCATACCTGGAAACCATGCGCTGTTGCAAATTGATTATCAATGAGATTGACAGCTGCTCCACTATCTACAAAAATCTCACAAACAATGTTCTTGCTGTCTAGCGCCACCCTGGCAGGTAGGAAAAAATGTGAACTACAAGCAAACGGCAAACCTTCAATTTCCACATCAACCTGCCAATAGTAGCAAATTACCCTCAGAAAACTCCATGAATCTCCTAGAGGGGCAAACATTAGCCAAATGATTTATACCCCCACAACAGAAATAAACCCTCCTCTGAGAGCTGAATCCTCTACTATCAGAGGCAAGCAAACCCAGCTGCATGGCTTCCTCCTCAGAGGGGATTGAGAGAGACTGAGACCCCTGCGCACTGATTGAGACAGCCCCACTGTCCTTGGGCTGAATATGACAGGAAGGAGTAGTCTCCTCTCTATCTCTAAGATGCCTGTCAATAAGAACAGCTAGAGACATGGCAGATTCTAACGAGGCAGGTCTCTCATGAAAATCAAATGCATCTTTCAATCTTTCCGAAAGACCATGGCAAAATTGACTTCGGAGTGCAGCATCATTCCAACCAGTATCAGCTGCCCATCTCCGAAATTCAGAACAATATATCTCTGCGAACTGTTTACCCTGGCATAAAAGACGCAGCTTAGATTCAGCCAGAGCAATACGATCCGGGTCATCATATATCTGCCCCAGGGCTACAAAAAATTCATCCACCGATCGGAGGGGCCATGCCCCCACCGGCAGCGAAAAGGCCCAAGACTGAGCATTATCCCTGAGCAGCGAGATTATGATCCCCACCCTCTGCTCCTCATCACCAGAGGAATGGAGATGTAGGCGAAAATGGTGTTTGCAAGTCTCTCTAAAGCGAACAAAATTCTCACTACCCCCGGAGAACGTATCCAGAAGTGAGATCTTAGGCTCGGAACAAACTCCATGAACACCAGCAGAACCGGTCACCTGAAACTGAGACACAGTTTTACGGAGATCTGCTACCTCCAGCGAAAGACCTTGCATGCGGTCAATCAAGGCTGAAACTGGATCCATGCTTAAGACGGTTATGGCGGTTTGTAATGTCACGGATGATGTTGCAGATAGCTGGAACTTATGAATAAACGTCCGACTGGCTTAATCCTAAACTAAGGAGCATATAGGTGAGCCCTATAAAACCCTAAGAGCTCTCCCTGACTGCTATGCCCATGCAAGGGTCTCAATGGTAGACGATTGCATGCTCACGTACCTAAGACTGTGTGACACCTGAAAACCCTATAATAGTGAAGGGACACGATTACCGGCTCCCTGCACTTAATATGGATGGAGTCAGGGTCACCCAGAATCAAGCCAGCAAAGAAACACAAAACATGAAAAGACTTATCTTAGTAAACAGCAGCAGCAGCCTCCAGCAGTGAACACTTCATTCAGGAAGTAGTATAAACCGCAACGTGAGTGTCACGGATGGTGTTGCAGAAAACTGGAAGTTATAAATAAACATCCGACTGACTTGATCCCAAACTAAGGAACATATGGGTGAGCCCTATAAAACCCCTAGAGCTCTCCCTGACTGCTCTGCCCATGCAAAGATCTTTATGATAGATAATTGCATGCCCTCGTACCTAGACTGTATGACACCTGAAAACCCTATAATAGTGAGGGGACACGACCACCGGCTCCCTGCACTTAATACGGAGGGAGTCAGGGTCACCTAGAATCAAGCCAGTACGGAAATACAAATAAAGGAAAAGACTTATCTGAGGAACCAGCAGTTGCAGCATCTAGCAGTGAACGCAATCCAGGAAGTAGTATAAACCGCAAAGTGAGGCAGTATGGGAGGGAATATAAAGGGAGGCAATCAGGGTAAATAGATGACACCTGGGAGAAGGAAAAGAGATGACAAAGTGAAACCAAAACAAAGAACATCATGCAAGAGGTACAGAAGAACGTCTGCCAGAGCTTCTCAGAGAGCTGGCGGTGACAGTGAGGCAGTATGGGAGGGAATATAAAGGGAGACGATTAGTCTAAATAGGTGACACCTGAGAGAAGGAAAGGAGATGACAAAGTGAAACCAAAAAAAAGAACATCATGCAAGGGGTAGAGAAGGACGTCTGCCAGACCTTCTCACAGAACTGGCGGTGACACCCATACATTTGCAGAAAAAAAGCCAGTGTCACATAAAGAATTTCACCACTAAGTAAGTTGTTCCATACCGCAAAAGGAGGTGTACATTCACCCATACATTTGCAGAAAAAAAGCCAGTGTCACATAAAGAATAGTGATGAGCGGGAGGGGCAATATTCGAATTCGCAATATTTCGCAAATATTTGGGTGAATATTTGTCATAAATTCGCGAATTCAAGAATTCTGCATTATTTTCTTGATCGCTAAAATCGGCAATGTATTATGCGCGTATTGCGCATGCAATACAGGCGTGGGTCACTTTTGCTACATTTTTCAAGCTGCTAGAAGTTACCTGAGACTGGAGAAAATGGTTGGCATGGCAGAACATTACAATAGCTTTATATGCAGATAGAGTGCTTTAATGTAATTAATGATGCGCATATTTTGGCACAATACGTGCAACTTCGCATTTTAGCAGGTCTTACTACAAAAAATACTGATTGGTGCACTAAGTAATGTTGTGAACTTGTGACATCACAGCACTATGTCTGTAGCATGTATGTGTGGACAGCAAAGCCTATCAGCTACACTATATCACGATCTAACCTACACTGACTATCTCCCACTAACTATCTGTATTATACAGTTTATATGAGCTAACTAAAAGGAGGTGTATATTTCACCCATACATTTTCAGAAAAAAAGCCAGTGTCGTATAGAGAATTTCACCGCAAAAAGGGCTTTACCACATATAAGTGCTCCGCTGAGCGACAAGTAGGCCCTTAATTGAGAGGGGTCGCACATGGCTTGCATACACTACATGCCTCCAACATAATTTTTGGATCTCTACATAAAAATAATGTATTTTCTGTAAATCGCAAGAGGGGCATTGCTGGAGACATTAATTTCACAAGAGATACAGAGCTTCGGAGTTCAGCCACCTCTATTTGCTTCCTGCTTTTTACTGCTCCTGAATTAAAATTGGGGCAACCAGCTTCAGCTTCCTCTGATGTGTATGCCTACGGAGTCCTTTTGTTATGGCTTTGCACAGGGAGCAAGAATGTTATGCACAATTCTGATGGAACTCCTGATCTTAAGAAACTGGACTTGGACTCCAAAGCAGAGGCTGTCCTGTCATGTCTTGTGTGATGTGGAGATCGAATGCAGATGGAGCAGGTAAAAATTGATTTCATTGTGAATAGATGGTAAAGGCAAAGTCTGCTGGTGTGTTGTCATCAGCATCTTCATTATGTTTACCGCAGGACCCGCAACGTAATACGGTCCATACCGCAAAAGGAGGTGTACAATCACCCATCAATTTTCCCGAAGAAAACATGGTTGAAATAAAACATTTCACCAATGAAAGGATAATGGAATTCGGTTCATACAGAAGAAAGTCTACTATCACCCATCAATTTTCCCCAAAAAAGCCTGTTTCGCATAAAAAATTTCACCACTACGTAATTCGGTCCATCCCGCGAAAAGTGCTTCACCACATATAACTGCACCACTGAACGGCAATTTGGCCCTAATTTTTTTTCTACTTTTACACAACATAAAAGGCTTTTTAACAGATTAGTGCAACACTGGACGGCGAATATATTTTTATTTCTCCAGTAATACACGGCAAACTGGGCTTTAGAATATATCACTGCACCCCAGAACGGCAATTTCGGCTAATTCTTTCTATTTTTACACAAAAGGCTTTTCAACAGATAAATGCAACGATGAACAGTAAATATACACTCACCTAAAGAATTATTAGGAACACCTGTTCTATTTCTCATTAATGCAATTATCTAGTCAACCAATCACATGGCAGTTGCTTCAATGCATTTAGGGGGGTGGTCCTGGTCAAGACAATCTCCTGAACTCCAAACTGAATGTCAGAATGGGAAAGAAAGGAGATTTAAGCAATTTTGAGTGTGGCATGGTTGTTGGTGCCAGACGGGCCGGTCTGAGTATTTCACAATCTGCTCAGTTACTGGGATTTTCACGCACAACCATTTCTAGGGTTTACAAAGAATGGTGTGAAAAGGGAAAAACATCCAGTATGCGGCAGTCCTGTGGGCAAAAATGCCTTGTGGATGCTAGAGGTCAGAGGAGAATGGGCCGACTGATTCAAGCTGATAGAAGAGCAACGTTGACTGAAATAACCACTCGTTACAACCGAGGTATGCAGCAAAGCATTTGTGAAGCCACAACACGCACAACCTTGAGGCGGATGGGCTACAACAGCAGAAGACCCCACCGGGTACCACTCATCTCCACCACAAATAGGAAAAAGAGGCTACAATTTGCACGAGCTCACCAATATTGGACTGTTGAAGACTGGAAAAATGTTGCCTGGTCTGATGAGTTTCGATTTCTGTTGAGACATTCAAATGGTAGAGTCCGAATTTGGCGTAAACAGAATGAGAACATGTATCCATCCTCTGATGGCTACTTCCAGCAGGATAATGCACCATGTCACAAAACTCGAATCATTTCAAATTGGTTTCTTGAACATGACAATGAGTTCACTGTACTAAAATGGCCCCCACAGTCACCAGATCTCAACCCAATAGAGCATCTTTGGGATGTGGTGGAACGGGAGCTTCGTGCCCTGGATGTGCATCCCTCAAATCTCCATCAACTGCAAGATGCTATCCTATCAATATGGGCCAACATTTCTAAAGAATGCTATCAGCACCTTGTTGAATCAATGCCACGTAGAATTAAGGCAGTTCTGAAGGCAAAAGGGGGTCCAACACCGTATTAGTATGGTGTTCCTAATAATTCTTTAGGTGAGTGTATTTTTCGCCAGTAGTACACGACAAACTGGACTTAAAATATCTCACTGCACCGCTGGATGGCAATTAGGCCCTAATTTTTTTCTATTTTTACACAAAAGGCTTTTCAACAGATAAGTGCAATGATGAACAGTGAATATCTTTTTATTTTGCGAAAAATACACAGCAAACTGGGCTTTAGAATATACCACTGCACCGCTGAGCGGCAAAGATATTTTTCCTTTTTCCACTAATACACGCAAAAAAGGGCTTTAAAACAGATAACTTCACCGCTAAGCGGCAAATATATTTTACTTTTGCCACTAATACATGACAAAAGGGGCTGTAATTTTTGCAGTTCACCACACAACGACTAACAAGCCCTTTTTTTCCCACTAATGCAAGCCAAAAAATGCTTTAGAACGTATAACTGCACCACACTAGTGCAAATAAAACGTAGAAATATTTCCTTGTAATAAACCCTGTTAATGCCTGTACCAAACAGCACTTTCACCCTAATAAGAACGGTTTGATGGAATTACAGAGCTGCATAATGGCAATTTAGATTTCCAGTCAGTGCTGCAAGGTGTAATAGGAATGTTCCTATTACCCAGGCTGTCACCTTCCCGACTGAACCCTGTTCAACAGAAATTCTGTGGAATGATTCCTCTCTATTCTTTCCCTACACCTTGAATAATCTTTCCCTGAACTTGTAAATCTTTTTTTGTTAGCACAATGACGTTTTTCCTATCACTGTCCCTAGCGCCTGCAGACGTCTTTCCCTGCACTAAGTACACTAGTAAATGGCAGAATCTAAGATGGCTGCGCTATTTATATGGCTGTGACAACACAGGGCTGGTTGGCTGCTGATTGGCTGCATGCATGTCATTATGGGTGATCCTGCATTCCCAGAGTTCCTTTCTCCATTTCCTCACACATGCAGCAGCCATTTTAGGAAAAAATGTGATTCGTTACCACGAAGTGCGTGGAAATTCGCATTCGGTGCAAATCTAATTTTTCCTGTAATTCGGAACGAATTCCACTTCGTCAGCTTCGATTTGCTCAATTCTAATCTTAATCTATGAGTAGATGGGTCCTCAGTAGATCTGAAGAAGCTTCAGTATTGTAATAAAGGTCATCAGAGTGGTGTGGAGCCTTAAGTATTAGGCTACGTCTTCACGACGACATTTGTCACACTAATGTCGCGCGACAATTTTTATAATGGCAGTCTATGGTGTTGCACTGCAACATGCAACATGCTGCGACTGCGACGCAACAGTCGCAGAAAAATCTATCTCAACTGGATTTTCTGCTACTGTTGCGTCGCAGTCGCAGCATGTTGCATGTTGCATGTTGCAGTGCGACACCATAGACTGCCATTATAAAAATTGTCGCGCGACATTAGTGCAACAAAATGTCACGCGACAAATGTCGTCGTGTAGATGTAGCCTTAGGCCGCTTTCACACAGTCAGTACTTAGTGTTTGATCAGTGATTTCCCTCAGTTAAGCCTCATGCACACGACTTTATGTATTTTGCGGTCCGCAAAACACTGATATGCAGAAAAATGGATGACGTCCGTGTGACGTCCGTATAGCATCCTGTCTACAAAATGGACAAGAATAGGACATGTTCTATGTTTTTTGCGGAACAGCCATGCGGACATACAGACGTAATGCACGAGGATTAATATCCGTTTTTTGGCGGACCCATTGAAGTGAATGGTTCCGCATATAGGCTGCAAAAAAAACCAGAACGGACACGGAAAACAAATGTTCATGTGCATGAGCCCTAATTGTGAGCCAAAGCCAGATATGGGTTTAAAAGCACAGAACAGGTTGCAGATCTTTATGTATGTGGAGGCTTCACTACTGGTTTTGGCTGACAATCACTAATGGAAATCACTGATCAATCACTGACCAAACGCTGATTGTGTGAAAGCAGTCTATTTTTTTTCTCTGACTACTGACTGACATTTACTCCCTTCTTATGTTCCAATAGATTAGTTATTCTGTGAACAAATATAAATGGAGGCAAATATTAAATGTGTTTGAGATACCTATTCACACTTTACAATATTTTGCAGGAATTTTACAGCATGTAATGTTCTTCTAGCCATTAAAGTCAGTAGGGAAAATCAGTATTTATTAGTGTTGATCGAGCATGCTCGGCCGAAGACCAGTACTTGGCCGAGTACCGCATGTGCTCGAGCCAAGAAACGTGCAGGTAAGTACTGTCCTCACTGTAATGCTGTAGCCATGTTTGTTACTGGCATTACAGTGATTGGCTGGCAGGAACACGTCATCGGGTGCTATACAGCACCTGATGACGCGTGTTCGGCTCAGTCTTAGTCAGGGAGAGATAGTGTAGGGATTGTTTTGGAAGATTTTAATTAGAAAAACTTTTCAGAAACCCAAAAGTCCTTTTAAGGACTATTGTGTGTGACAGCAGCAATATACAGTCAGGTCCATAAATATTGGGACATCAACACAATTCTAACATTTTTGGCTCTATGCAGCACCACAATGGATTTGAAATTAAACAAACAAAATGTGCTATAACCGCAGACTGTCAGCTTTAATTTGAGCGTATTTACATCCAAATCAGGTGAACGGTGTAGGAATTACAACAGTTTGCATATGTTCCTCCCACTTGTTAAGGGACCAAAAGTAATGGGACAATTGGCTTCTCAGCTATTCCATGGCCAGGTGTGTGTTATTCCCTCATTATCCCAATTACAATGAGCAGATAAAAGGTCCAGAGTTCATTTCAAGTGTGCTACTTGCATTTGGAATCTGTTGCTGTCATCTCTCATCCAAAGATCCAAAGAGCAGTCACTATCAGTGAAGCAAGCCATCATTAGGCTGAAAAAACACAACAAACCCATCAGAGAGATAGCAAAAACATTAGGCGTGGCCAAAACAACTGTTTGGAACATTCTTAAAAAGTAGGAACACACCGGTGAGCTCAGCAACACCAAAAGACCCGGAAGACCATGGAAAACAACTGTGGTGGATGACAGAAGTTGGCCAGATCAAGAACACTCTCCAGGAGGAAGATGTATGTGTGTCAAAGTCAACAATCAAGAGAAGACTTCACCAGAGTGAATACAGAGGATTCACCACAAGATATAAACCATTGGTGAGCCTCAAAAACAGGAAGGCCAGATTAGAGTTTGCCAAACAACATCTAAAAAAGCCTTCACAGTTCTGGAACAACATCCTATGGACAGATGAGACCAAGATCAACTTGTACCAGAGTGATGGGAAGAGAACAGTATGTAGAAAAAAAGGAACTGCTCATGATCCTAAGCATACCACCTCATCAGTGAAGCATGGTGGTGGTTGTGTCATGGCGTGGGCATTAGTGGCTGCCAATGGAACTGGTTCTCTTGTATTTATTGATGATGTGACTTCTGACAAAAGTGACATCTGCAAGGTATCTGTGAGTGAGTGACACCCTGTAAGTGGTGGGCTAGCCAGTGGCCACAGTACAGTCTGTGGGCCAGACACACACTGGCTTGCAACTGGGATTATATCACAGAAAAATATTAAATTTAATTTTTTTTATCTAAAAGGTATGTGTGAGTGACACCCTGTATGAATGGTGTGCACACAGTACTGTCTGTAGGCCAGACAGTCACTCACTGGCTTGCAACTGCTATTATATCACAGAGAAATAATAAATTGAATTTATTTTATCTGCAAGGTATTTTCTGTCACACCCTGTATGAATGGTGTGCACACAGTACTGTCTGTGACTGAGCCTGCAGCCTCTCACAAAACACGGGCAGGCAACTGCAATATATATAAATATAAAAATATAAAAAAAAGCAGACTGATGTACCAGCCCTGAAAGGGCTTTTTGGGGTGCTGTCAGGACGCTGTCCTTACAGCAGATGAGTCTGTGGACACAGAACACTGGCCTAGCTAACGCTTTCCCTATTAGATCAGCAGCAGCAGCACTCTCCCTCCTCTCACTAAGAATGCA
This sequence comes from Bufo bufo, assembly GCF_905171765.1. Classification (NCBI taxonomy): domain Eukaryota; kingdom Metazoa; phylum Chordata; class Amphibia; order Anura; family Bufonidae; genus Bufo; species Bufo bufo. Next base: position 672,900,641 of record NC_053389.1, read on the forward strand.
GCTTCCGAATGAATCTAAAATGGATGCTGTCCAGGAGGTGGGAGGGTCTGGGAGGGAGGGTCTGCTGCTGATTGGCTGGAATGTGTCTTCTGACTGTGAGGTACAGGGTCAAAGTTTACTCAATGATGATGTATAGGGGGCGGACCGAACATCGCACATGTTCGCCCGCCGTGTCGAACGCGAACAAGCTATGTTCGCTGGGAACTATTCGCCGGCGAACTATTCGGGACATCTCTACATACAGTGTACTTTTTCCGTAGACGGTGTCCGCTTCTGACAGTGACCTTACCAGGGCCATATCTGCAGTGTAACGTGTGCGCTTCAAAAATGTATCGGTGACATACAGTGTACTTTGTCAATAGACGGTATCCGCTTCTGACAGTGACATAACCAGTGCCACATCTGCAGTGTAACGTGTGCGCTGAAATTTTTTTATCTGTGACATACATTGTACTTTTTCCGTAGACGGTGTCCGCTTCTGACAGTGACCTTACCAGGGCCACAGCTGCAGTGTAACGTGTGTGCTTCAAAAATGTATCTGTGACATACAGTGTACTTTTTTGCATAGACGCTGCGGACAGTGACATTACCGGTGGTACCTCTTCTATATAACGTTTCCTTATCCCAAACACCTGTTACATTCCCTGTAATTTTCCATTTGCGCATACACTTCAAAATCCTACGCTACTGTACGTGTGACAGACTTTCAATCATATATAACATTTATAATGAAGAAGGCGAACAGTAAGGGACGGGGCAGTTGCCGTGATGATGATGGTGCACGCAGAGGCCGTGGCCCTGGGCGTGGTGAAACTGTGCCTGCTGCCAGAGCACAAGAAAAACAATCATCCATGGAGGAGTCTCGCTCGTTATCGGAATTAACCAGACAAATAGCTCCACCAACTAAGAACGTCCATGCACCACCACCCACAGAATTGAGAAAGAGCTATCAATCCTTTCCGTGTCCGGGCCGGGTGAGGTTTCCCATGTGGAGTCAAATTAAGCAGCAGGCTCCACTCCTAGTGGTGCCCTTCCGTCAATTCCTTTAAGTTTCAGCAACCATATTCCCCCGGAACCCAAAGACTTTTCCAGAAGCTGCTCGGCGGGTCATGGGAATAACGCAGCTGGATCGCCGGTCATCATCGTTTATGGTCGGAACTACGACTGTATCTGATCGTCTTCTAACCTCTGACTTTCATTTTTGATTAATGAAAACATTCTTGTCAAATGCTTTCGCTTTGGTTCGTCTTGCGCCGCTCCAAGAATTTCACCTCTAGCTGCGCAATACGGATGCCCCCGGCCGTCCCTCTTAATCATTGCCCCAGTTCCGAAAACCAACAAAATAGAACCGGAGTCCTATTCCATTAATCCTAGCTGAAGTATTCAGGCGACCCGGCCTGCTTTGAACACAGTACATTTTTTAAATGGTCAGCTAAGCAGCAGGCACTCTCCCATAATTTTTTTAATGGTCAGCTCAGCAGCAGGCCCTCGCATAAAATTTTTTGGAGGGTCAGCTCACCAGCAGGCCCCGACCTACAATCTTTTACAGGGTCAGCTCACCTGCAGGCTCTCACCTACAATCTTTTACAGGGTCAGCTCACCTGAAGGCCCTCGCATATAATGTTTTAGAGGGTCAGCTCACCTGCAGGCCCTCACCTACAATCTTTTAGAGGGTCAGCTCACCAGCAGGCCCTCACCTACAATCTTTTAGAGGGTCAGCTCACCTGCAGGCCCTCACCTAATTATACCTAATAGGTAATATGCACATATGCTGCCTTGCTTGGATGTGGTAGCCATAGCTGTTTCTCAGGCTCCCTCTCCGTAATCAAACCCTGATTCCCCGTTACCTGTGGTCACTCTGGTTGGTGCTGAAAATAACATCGAAAGTTGATAGGGCAGACATCCGAATGGATCGTCGCTGTCACGGGGAAGTGCGATCGGGCCCAGGTTATCTAGAGTCACCAAAGCGGCAGCCGCCCCTCGCCCATGATGTTTTAGATGGTCAGATCAGCAGGCCCTTGCTCCAAATGTTTTTGAGGGTCACCAGCAGGCCATCAATCAGAATTTTTCAAGGCTGTGTATGATGCCCTCCTTTATGTGTATTGTAGTGCCGGTTCCTTGTAAATTTTGGCAGCCCTTTCCCTTAGTGCATAGGCTTTATGATTGTAGGAGCCCCACTACCTGAACAATTGTACAACAATGGGAATGAGGCCCTGCTTTATGTGATATACAGGTTGTATTGGAGTGCCTCTTCCTTCTAATTTTTGGCAGCACTTGCACATTAAATACAAATAAATATACAGGAAAGTATGTTTCCTAACAATTTTTCCTCTAAAATCGATTTTATCTTTGGTTTTGTGCGTATTATTGTCAGTCTGTAAAAGTGGCGTACTACTTGGACAACATCGTTCTCAGCAGCGACCTGGGAGTACAAGATTTATTTAGACATCCTCCCCATGCTGTTCTCGAACCATTTCGGTGTGTTTCCATCAATTTCTGACCTTTTTCTATGAACCAGGCACCCTCCCCTCTTCAGAGCAGGGGGTGCCTGGTTTAATGCTTGGGCTCTCCGATTGACTTCCATTATACTCTGGTGCTCGGTAGAGCAACCGAGGATCCCGATGTGTTCGGCCCGAGCCCTCGAGCACTAAGGTGCTCGATCAACACTAGTGTTTATCCCTTCCTCGCACGCACACATTAAACCCCTCAGATGCCGTGGTCAAATGTTACTATGGTATCTGGTAGGTTAAAGACAGAGAGAGAGCGCTCTTGGCTGTGCAGCGGCTCCCCTTGGCAAGGATCAGGCGAGATGGACTGTGTGCAGCAGCCTCTGTCCTCCAGAGTGACAATAGGGTGTCACACATTAGTTCATGTGGAGAGCCTGCCTGTGGTTTTTACACCACTTATTGATGTATTTATGTTGCATATTTTGTTGCAAAGGTGTTTTGTGTCAAAATCTGTGACTTTTCCCCGCTCACTCCACCTTTGCAAAATGCTGAAGGAAGAGGGTGGCCCAGCATTCATCATTTTCAACGCCAGTGTTTGGAGTGGAAAATTAACTTAAATTACACCAGCAAGAGAGCTGGCGTAGATTAAAGCATGTTGCATGGCTGGAGGTAGCAAGCGCCGAAGTTATGTAGAGGCCACGCCTCAACATAACTTTGGCGCATCCACCGGCAGTGCAGAGGGATTAAGACCGGCTTCTAAATTGCTGGTCTTAATAAATGTCCCCCATATAGACTCCAATACTAATGCATTGGGGTCAGAGAAGCAATCTAATGATTGCTTGTCATAGTTCCCTATGGAACCATTCAAAAGTGAAAAAAAAATATAAATAAATCCTTTCCCAAAATCAAAATAAACATAAAAAATTAATAAAAAAACATCATGGGCATTGCCGCCTGTAAAAACGCCGTACTGACCTAGAAATGAAGGGGACAAGTCAGTTTTACCACTTAGGGAATGTCGTAAAAGCAAAACCCATAAAACTGTTTTTTTTTATTTTTATTTTTAATTTTTTTTATTCCACCCCATTTAGATTTTTTCCCCCTGCTTCCCACTACATTTAATATAACACCATAAGGTCAAGATTAGCGTTAGCTGCAGTGACTGGGGAACTCAAAAACTAATATCAACACACCACGAAAAATGAGTAAACTGAATTCCCATAAATGTACTGTTTATTAAATAATGCAGATAAAATGACATAGCATTTTTTGCAATAAATGTATGTTCCGTATCAACATCCGTAGAAATATCTACGGTAATACCTAACGCCACCTTCATTCACAATCAATAAATAATTACAAGCATTCTAGGGTAGTATATGGAGTAAATAATCAATGCGGGCTGGCGTAACATCTAGAGAAAAACATCCTCATTGATAAGATCAGCCCCTGCAAGAATCTACAAGTGTACATATCCTAATGACTGCTAAATAATTAAGAAAATAGTGATGAGGCACATCATACCTTTAGGCTACGTCTACATGACGACATTTGTTGCGCGACAAATAGGGCACAACTACACTGCAACATTTGTAGCGCAACATTTTGTTGCACTAATGTCGCAACATTTTGTTGCACTAATGTCGCGCGACAATTTTTATAATGGCAGTCTATGGTGTCGCTTTGCAACATGCGACATGCTGCAACTGCGACGCGACAGTCGAAGAAAAATCTATCTCGAATGGTTGGGAAAGTGGTCGCTAGCTCCAGATTATTTATTCCATATGCTACCCTAGAATGCTTGTAATTATTTATTGATTGTGAATGAAGGTGGCGCTAGGTATTAGATATTTCTGCGGATGTTGATACGGAACAAATATTTATTGCAAAAAATGCAATGTAATTTTATCGGCAATATTTAATAAACAGTACTTTTATGGGAATTCAGTTTACTCATTTTTTGTGGTGTGTTTTCCCACTACATTGTATACAACCATTAATGGTGCCTTTAGAAAATACAACAAATTGTCCCACAAAAACCAAGCCCTCATGTAAATGAAAATGAAAAAAATAAAATAAATAAAATAAAATAAAATATATATATATATATACACTGCTCAAAAAAATAACACATCCTAGATCTGAGTTAATTAAATATTCTTCTGAAATACTTTGTTCTTTACATAGTTGAATGTGCTGACAACAAAATCACACAAAAATAAAAAAATGGAAATCAAATTTTTCAACCCATGGAGGTCTGGATTTGGAGTCACACTCAAAATTAAAGTGGAAAAACACACTACAGGCTGATCCAACTTTGATGTAATGTCCTTAAAACAAGTCAAAATGAGGCTCAGTAGTGTGTGTGGCCTCCACGTGCCTGTATGACCTCCCTACAACGCCTGTGCATGCTCCTGATGAGGTGGCGGACGGTCTCCTGAGGGATCTCCTCCCAGACCTGGACTAAAGCATCTGCCAACTCCTGGACAGTCTGTGGTGCAACGTGACATTGGTGGATAGAGCGAGACATGATGTCCCAGATGTGCTCAATTGGATTCAGGTCTGGGGAACGGGCGGGCCAGTCCATAGCATCAATGCCTTTGTCTTGCAGGAACTGCTTGACACACTCCAGCCACATGAGGTCTAGCATTGTCTTGCATTAGGAGAAACCCAGGGCCAACCGCACCAGCATATGGTCTCACAAGGGGTCTGAGGATCTCATCTCTATACCTAATGGCTGCCTTTGGCGAGCACATGGAGGGCTGTGTGGCCCTCCAAAGAAATGCCACCCCACACCATTACTGACCCAATGCCAAACCGGTCATGCTGGAGGATGTTGCAGGCAGCAGAACGTTCTCCACGGCGTCTCCAGACTCTGTCACGTCTGTCACATGTGCTCAGTGTGAACCTGCTTTCATCTGTGAAGAGCACAGGGCGCCAGTGGCGAATTTGCCAATCTTGGTGTTCTCTGGCAAATGCCAAACGTCCTGCACGGTGTTGGGCTGTAAGCACAACCCCCACCTGTGGACGTCGGGCCCTCATATCACCCTAATGGAGTCTGTTTCTGACCGTTTGAGCAGACACATGCACATTTTTGGCCTGCTGGAGGTCATTTTGCAGGGCTCTGGCAGTGCTCCTCCTGTTCCTCCTTGCACAAAGGCGGAGGTAGCGGTCCTGCTGCTGGGTTGTTGCCCTCCTACGGCCTCCTCCACGTCTCCTGATGTACTGGCCTGTCTCCTGGTAGCGCCTCCATGCTCTAGACACTACGCTGACAGACACAGCAAACCTTCTTGCCACAGCTCGCATTGATGTGCTATCCTGGATAAGCTGCACTACCTGAGCCACTTGTGTGGGTTGTAGACTCTGTCTCATGCTACCACTAGAGTGAAAGCACCGCCAGCATTCAAAAGTGACCAAAACATCAGCCAGGAAGCATAGGAACTGAGAAGTGGTCTGTGATCACCACCTGCAGAACCACTCCTTTATTGGGGGTGTCTTGCTAATTGCCTATAATTTCCACCTGTTGTCTATCCCATTTGGACAACAGCATGTGAAATTGATTGTCACTCAGGGTTGCTTCCTAAGTGGACAGTTTGATTTCACAGAAGTGTGATTGACTTGGAGTTACATTGTGTTGTTTAAGTGTTCCCTTTATTTTTTTGAGCAGTGTATATATAAGTTACGGCTTTGGAAAGTCTGGGAATAAAAAAGGAAAATGAAGAAGAAATCTCTTGAAGGGGTTAAAAAATATATATTTTTTGCTATAAAACATATGTCTACAGTCCCAAACTGCCTAACTGCACTTTCTTCCAAATTCCAGAAGGAACAATCCATCAAGCTTTTAAATGCTATGACTGTGGATGCTGTGTCTATAATGGGGGATCAATTTGCTGCTTGCTGTGAACTTGTAATTCCTGCAGCAAAAGACAATCTTTCCTTCTTCTATTTTAGTAAGCATGGCAATCGTATGCATAATATAGTACTTTTTAGAAAACTAAAACTAGATTTCATTTATAAAGCCAATTAAAGTGCAACAGATTAATAATTTAAACTTTTTAGAATAAACTGTGTGTGTAAACATGAGTGATAACACTAAGGCCTCATGCACACGACAGTTGTTTTTATTGGTTCGCAAAACGGGGTTCCGTTGTTCAGTGATCCGTTTCCGTTTTTGTTTCCGTGTGTTCCTTTATTTTTGGAGGATCACCAGACATAAAGGAATGTAAAAAAAAGTCTAAGACAGGTTTGCCATGCAAAGGATAGGAAAAAAAACGGACGCGGACGTGGATGACAATCTTGTGTGCCTCCGCGTTTTTTTTGCGGTCCCATTGACTTGAATGGGTCCGCGAACCGTTTTCCGCGAAAATAATAGGACAGGTTATATTTTTTTGATGGACTGGAACCACGGATCACGGATGCGGATGGCAAAACGGTACATTAACCGAGTTTTCAACGGACCCATTGAAAATCACGAAAAATGGCGCGGAAAAATGGACACGGAATAAAACAACGGTCGTGTGCATGAGGCCTTAACCTGGCGATTATAGGGCTCGTATCTGGCATTTCTTAGCAGTTTTCTGTAAGGCCTCTTGCACACGACCGTATGGCTTTTTCAGTATTTTGTAGTCTGTTTTTAACAAATCCGTTGTTCATTTTTATGTTTCCGTTGTGTTTCCGTTCGTAGTTCTGCAAAAAATCTCTGTATGGTTTCCGTATGCGATACGTTGCACTCGGATCGTAAATGAAAACATACAATTTTTAATCATTAATGCCACAGATCGTTATTTGCGGGCTTAATAGGACAAGTTCTGTCTTTCAGTGCAACGGAAATATGGAAATACAGAAACGAAATGCATATGGAGTACATTCAATTTTTTTTGCGGAACAGAAACGGAAAAAAATTACTTTCGTGTGGAAGAGGCCTAATTCTCAGTTGTCTCTGAGCTGGTGAGTGGAGAGTAGTTGCTCATCATATCTATAGCCATAGACTACATATAGAGACAGTAGATTCTGCTCACCAAGCCTTTCTCAATCACCCAGGATCACCAAGAAGAACCATAGGACTGAACACTGCTGTGAATTCCCAACTCAGTGAGGGTCTACCATGGTATTATGTGGCTGGCGACTTTGGGGCACTTAAGGCACATTCCCCTGTGGAAATGTGGGCTATTTCTACATTCATCTGCCCATATACTGACTTCTGCCTGTTTCCTGGATTTGACTATTCACTGTCTGACCTCTGCATGATCTCTGTCCTGACCCTAAGCTGCCTGCCCTGACCTCAGACTGTGTATCAGATCAGATGAACTCTGCCTATCCCTGACCACAGTTCTTCTTGATCCCTTGGCGCTCTGCACTGGCATCTTTTGACCCCCTTGGGTCATCCATTACCTTAACAAAGACTACCCCAAGGAGGTATTGGCCTGATGGTTCTCCTGCAGCAGAGTTCAGATCTATGTACATATAGGGTTTAAAGACTGAACTTAAATAACGGAGTAGCCCCAAGCCAAATCTATTTCAGTGACACAGTGGATTTACATCTTCTTCGTAACACTGTTGGTCACTGCTCCTTCTCCTCTCCATAGATTTATGGGATGATATAATCTGATCTCTTAGTGAGTAGGTAGACCATCTTTATCTCACAAGAAGGAATTAACACAACAATTTAGAGAGAATGTTTAGGAAAGGGGGAGAAAACATCTGATAAATAGAGAACAAGACAATACTTTTGTGTCACAGTATCTACAGCTTCTAAACTTACATTTATGTGTGGAACACTACCACTATTAGTTGAATGTTGCAGACTGTGTTTGCAAACTAACTCTTTACTATTTCTCTAATATGGACACAAAACACATTTCCTGGTTATTGCCACTTTAAGTTGCACACAATGCTTATTGGTTAGACTCCTTCTTGGTAGAAAACTTGCACTTGAACAGATCACTACACTACACTATCCTTGTATTGGAATTATTATTGTTCTATTGCCAAGGTGCCGAGATAACAGTGCGCAACACTGCTGGTCCTCCAGGTAGGTCAGGCTGATGACTCTTCTCAAACCAACTGTGTCATTTTCAATATCTAACAACCACTAGGCTGATAGAGATGGCCCGAACTATCCGACGGCGAACAGTTCCCGGCGAACATAGCTTGTTCGCGTTCGCCTCTGCCGGGCGAACACATGCGATGTTCGGTCCGCCCCCTATACATCATCATTGAGCAAACTTTGACCCTGTACCTCACAGTCAGCAGACACATTCCAGCCAATCAGCAGCATACCCTCCCTCCCAGACCCTCCCACCTCCTGCACAGCATCCATTTTAGATTCATTCTGAAGCTGCAGTCTTAGTGAGAGGAGGGAGACTGTAACTGCTGCTGATTTAATTGGGAAATCGATAGCTAGGCTAGTGAATTCAGTGTCCACTACAGTCCTGAAAGACTCATCTGATCTCTGCTGTAAGGACAGCGTCCTGACAGCACCCCAAAAAGCCCTTTTTAGGGCTGCAACATTAGTCTGCTTTTTTTTTTTCCTTTATATACATATTGCAGTTGCCTGGCCTGCCTGTGTGTGAGGAGCTGCAGGCCCACAGACTGTAGTGTGCCCACTGCCAGTGCTCACCCCTGTCATTCCGTGTGGCACAGGACTTTGCTTAAAAAAAGGCACTTAATTTTTACACTTTAATCTAAGGTTAGTTGCCTGCCAGTGTGTGTCAGGCTGACTTCCACTGACTGTAGTGTGCCCACTGCCAGTGCCCACCACTCATACCGGCTGGCACAGGACTTTGCATAAAAAAGGCATTTAATTTTTACACTTTAGTGTAATTTCAGCTGCTTGCCTGCTGCTAGTGTGTGTCAGGCCGACTTCAACTGACTGTAGTGTGCCCACTGCCAGTGCCCACCCCTGTCATCCCGTGTGGCACAGGACTTTGCTTAAAAAAAAGGCACTTCATTTTTACACTTTAATCTAAGGTTAGTTGCCTGCCAGTGTGTGTCAGGCCGACTTCAACTGACTGTAGTGTGCCCACTGCCAGTGCCCACCCCTGTCATCCCGAGTGGCACAGGACTTTGCTTAAAAAATAGGCACTTAATTTTTACACTTTAATCTAAGGTTAGTTGCCTGCCAGTGTGTGTCAGGCTGACTTCCACTGACTGTAGTGTGCCCACTGCCAGTGCCCACCACTCATACCGGCTGGCACAGGACTTTGCTTAAAAAAGGCATTTAATTTTTACACTTTAATGTAATTTCAGCTGCTTGCCTGCTGCTAGTGTGTGTCAGGCCGACTTCAACTGACTGTAGTGTGCCCACTGCCAGTGCCCACCCCTGTCATACCGAGTGGCACAGGACTTTGCTTAAAAAATAGGCACTTAATTTTTACACTTTAATCTAAGGTTAGTTGCCTGCCAGTGTGTGTCAGGCTGACTTCCACTGACTGTAGTGTGCCCACTGCCAGTGCCCACCACTCATACCGGCTGGCACAGGACTTTGCTTAAAAAAGGCATTTAATTTTTACACTTTAATGTAATTTCAGCTGCTTGCCTGCTGCTAGTGTGTGTCAGGCCGACTTCAACTGACTGTAGTGTGCCCACTGCCAGTGCCCACCCCTGTCATACCGAGTGGCACAGGACTTTGCTTAAAAAATAGGCACTTAATTTTTACACTTTAATCTAAGGTTAGTTGCCTGCCAGTGTGTGTCAGGCTGACTTCCACTGACTGTAGTGTGCCCACTGCCAGTGCCCACCACTCATACCGGCTGGCACAGGACTTTGCATAAAAAAGGCATTTAATTTTTACACTTTAGTGTAATTTCAGCTGCTTGCCTGCTGCTAGTGTGTGTCAGGCCGACTTCAACTGACTGTAGTGTGCCCACTGCCAGTGCCCACCCCTGTCATACCGAGTGGCACAGGACTTTGCTTAAAAAATAGGCACTTAATTTTTACACTTTAATCTAAGGTTAGTTGCCTGCCAGTGTGTGTCAGGCTGACTTCCACTGACTGTAGTGTGCCCACTGCCAGTGCCCACCACTCATACCGGCTGGCACAGGACTTTGCTTAAAAAAGGCATTTAATTTTTACACTTTAATGTAATTTCAGCTGCTTGCCTGCTGCTAGTGTGTGTCAGGCCGACTTCAACTGACTGTAGTGTGCCCACTGCCAGTGCCCACCCCTGTCATACCGAGTGGCACAGGACTTTGCTTAAAAAATAGGCACTTAATTTTTACACTTTAATCTAAGGTTAGTTGCCTGCCAGTGTGTGTCAGGCTGACTTCCACTGACTGTAGTGTGCCCACTGCCAGTGCCCACCACTCATACCGGCTGGCACAGGACTTTGCATAAAAAAGGCATTTAATTTTTACACTTTAGTGTAATTTCAGCTGCTTGCCTGCTGCTAGTGTGTGTCAGGCCGACTTCAACTGACTGTAGTGTGCCCACTGCCAGTGCCCACCCCTGTCATACCGAGTGGCACAGGACTTTGCTTAAAAATAGGCACTTAATTTTTACACTTTAATCTAAGGTTAGTTGCCTGCCAGTGTGTGTCAGGCTGACTTCCACTGACTGTAGTGTGCCCACTGCCAGTGCCCACCACTCATACCGGCTGGCACAGGACTTTGCTTAAAAAAGGCATTTAATTTTTACACTTTAATGTAATTTCAGCTGCTTGCCTGCTGCTAGTGTGTGTCAGGCCGACTTCAACTGACTGTAGTGTGCCCACTGCCAGTGCCCACCCCTGTCATACCGAGTGGCACAGGACTTTGCTTAAAAAATAGGCACTTAATTTTTACACTTTAATCTAAGGTTAGTTGCCTGCCAGTGTGTGTCAGGCTGACTTCCACTGACTGTAGTGTGCCCACTGCCAGTGCCCACCACTCATACCGGCTGGCACAGGACTTTGCATAAAAAAGGCATTTAATTTTTACACTTTAGTGTAATTTCAGCTGCTTGCCTGCTGCTAGTGTGTGTCAGGCCGACTTCAACTGACTGTAGTGTGCCCACTGCCAGTGCCCACCCCTGTCATACCGAGTGGCACAGGACTTTGCTTAAAAATAGGCACTTAATTTTTACACTTTAATCTAAGGTTAGTTGCCTGCCAGTGTGTGTCAGGCTGACTTCCACTGACTGTAGTGTGCCCACTGCCAGTGCCCACCACTCATACCGGCTGGCACAGGACTTTGCTTAAAAAAGGCATTTAATTTTTACACTTTAATGTAATTTCAGCTGCTTGCCTGCTGCTAGTGTGTATCAGGCCGACTTCAACTGACTGTAGTGTGCCCACTGCCAGTGCCCACCCCTGTCATACCGAGTGGCACAGGACTTTGCTTAAAAAATAGGCACTTAATTTTTACACTTTAATCTAAGGTTAGTTGCCTGCCAGTGTGTGTCAGGCTGACTTCCACTGACTGTAGTGTGCCCACTGCCAGTGCCCACCACTCATACCGGCTGGCACAGGACTTTGCATAAAAAAGGCATTTAATTTTTACACTTTAGTGTAATTTCAGCTGCTTGCCTGCTGCTAGTGTGTGTCAGGCCGACTTCAACTGACTGTAGTGTGCCCACTGCCAGTGCCCACCCCTGTCATACCGAGTGGCACAGGACTTTGCTTAAAAAATAGGCACTTAATTTTTACACTTTAATCTAAGGTTAGTTGCCTGCCAGTGTGTGTCAGGCTGACTTCCACTGACTGTAGTGTGCCCACTGCCAGTGCCCACCACTCATACCGGCTGGCACAGGACTTTGCTTAAAAAAGGCATTTAATTTTTACACTTTAATGTAATTTCAGCTGCTTGCCTGCTGCTAGTGTGTGTCAGGCCGACTTCAACTGACTGTAGTGTGCCCACTGCCAGTGCCCACCCAATGTCATACCGAGTGGCACAGGACTTTGCTTAAAAATAGGCACTTAATTTTTACACTTTAATCTAAGGTTAGTTGCCTGCCAGTGTGTGTCAGGCTGACTTCCACTGACTGTAGTGTGCCCACTGCCAGTGCCCACCACTCATACCGGCTGGCACAGGACTTTGCATAAAAAAGGCATTTAATTTTTACACTTTAGTGTAATTTCAGCTGCTTGCCTGCTGCTAGTGTGTGTCAGGCCGACTTCAACTGACTGTAGTGTGCCCACTGCCAGTGCCCACCCCTGTCATACCGAGTGGCACAGGACTTTGCTTAAAAAATAGGCACTTAATTTTTACACTTTAATCTAAGGTTAGTTGCCTGCCAGTGTGTGTCAGGCTGACTTCCACTGACTGTAGTGTGCCCACTGCCAGTGCCCCCACTCATACCGGCTGGCACAGGACTTTGCTTAAAAAAGGCATTTAATTTTTACACTTTAATGTAATTTCAGCTGCTTGCCTGCTGCTAGTGTGTGTCAGGCCGACTTCAACTGACTGTAGTGTGCCCACTGCCAGTGCCCACCCCTGTCATACCGAGTGGCACAGGACTTTGCTTAAAAAATAGGCACTTAATTTTTACACTTTAATCTAAGGTTAGTTGCCTGCCAGTGTGTGTCAGGCTGACTTCCACTGACTGTAGTGTGCCCACTGCCAGTGCCCACCACTCATACCGGCTGGCACAGGACTTTGCATAAAAAAGGCATTTAATTTTTACACTTTAGTGTAATTTCAGCTGCTTGCCTGCTGCTAGTGTGTGTCAGGCCGACTTCAACTGACTGTAGTGTGCCCACTGCCAGTGCCCACCCCTGTCATACCGAGTGGCACAGGACTTTGCTTAAAAAATAGGCACTTAATTTTTACACTTTAATCTAAGGTTAGTTGCCTGCCAGTGTGTGTCAGGCTGACTTCCACTGACTGAGTGTGCCCACTGCCATGCCCACCAACTCATACCGGCTGGCACAGGACTTTGCTTAAAAAGGCATTTAATTTTTACACTTTAATGTAATTTCAGCTGCTTGCCTGCTGCTAGTGTGTGTCAGGCCGACTTCAACTGACTGTAGTGTGCCCACTGCCAGTGCCAACCACTGATACCGGGTGGCACAGTAGCTTGCCGATAAATAAGGCATTTAATTTTTAGACAGTAGTCTAAATTCAGTTGCTTGCCTGCTGCCAGTGTGTGTCAGGCCCGCTTCCACTGACTGTAGTGTGCCCACTGCCAGTGCCAACCACTGATACCGGGTGGCACAGTAGCTTGCCGATAAATAAGGCATTTAATTTTTAGACAGTAGTCTAATTCAGTTGCTTGCCTGCTGCCAGTGTGTGTCAGGCCCGCTTCCACTGACTGTAGTGTGCCCACTGCCAGTGCCAACCACTCATACCGGGTGGCACAGTAGCTTGCCGATAAATAAGGCATTTAATTTTTACACTTTAGTGTAATTTCAGTTGCTTGCCTGCTGCCAGTGTGTGTCAGGCCCGCTTCTACTGACTGTAGTGTGCCCACTGCCAGTGCCAACCACTGATACGGGTGGCACAGTAGCTTGCCGATAAATAAGGCATTTAATTTTACACTTTAGTGTAATTTCAGTTGCTTGCCTGCTGCCAGTGTGTGTCAGGCCCGCTTCCACTGACTGTAGTGTGCCCACTGCCAGTGCCAACCACTGATACCGGGTGGCACAGTAGCTTGCCGATAAATAAGGCATTTAATTTTTAGAACAGTAGTCTAAATTCAGTTGCTTGCCTGCTGCCAGTCAGTGTGTCAGGCCCTCTTCCACTGACTGTAGTGTGCCCACTGCCAGTGCCAACCACTCATACCGGGTGGCACAGTAGCTTGCCGATAAATAGGGCATTTAATTTTTACACTTTAGTGTAATTTCAGTTGCTTGCCTGCTGCCAGTGTGTGTCAGGCCCGCTTCTACTGACTGTAGTGTGCCCACTGCCAGTGCCAACCACTGATACCGGGTGGCACAGTAGCTTGCCGATAAATAAGGCATTTAATTTTTAGACAGTAGTCTAAATTCAGTTGCTTGCCTGCTGCCAGTGTGTGTCAGGCCCTCTTCCACTGACTGTAGTGTGCCCACTGCCAGTGCCAACCATTCATACCGGTGGCACAGTAGCTTGCCGATAAATAAGGCATTTAATTTTTACACTTTAGTGTAATTTCAGTTGCTTGCCTGCTGCCAGTGTGTGTCAGGCCCTCTTCCACTGACTGTAGTGTGCCCACTGCCAGTGCCAACCACTGATACCGGGTGGCACAGTAGCTTGCCGATAAATAAGGCATTTAATTTTTAGACAGTAGTCTAAATTCAGTTGCTTGCCTGCTGCCAGTGTGTGTCAGGCCCACTTCCACAGACTGTAGTGTGCCCACTGCCAGTGCCAACCACTCATACCGGGTGGCACAGTACCTAGCACGCGTAGTACCACTTATCTAAAAAAAAAATGACAGGCAGAGGCAGGCCACCCCGCAGGGGCCGTCGTGGTCGTGGTGCTGTAATTTCCACTGTCCCTGGAATAATGCCCAGTTTTCAGAGGCCACGTACCCTGAACCCGAAAAATTCAGAGGACGTAGTTGACTGGCTTAGACAGGACACCCAATCTTCAACAGCTTCCGCTAAGAACCTTGACGCACCATCCTCCTCCAACTCAGCTTCGGTCACCTGCTCTCAAGTTACCACGCACCCGCCCGTCGCCACTACCACCACAGCCACCACAGCCGCTTCACTTGATCCGTCAGAGGAGTTATTTACACATCAGTTGGATGCAATTAGTGATGCGCAACCATTATTGCCAGATGATGTAGATTACAGGATATGTCTCAGTCAGGCAGGATTACACACATGGACGTACAGTGTGATGATGATGATGTTGTACCCGCTGCTGCTTCCTTTGCTGAGGTGTCAGATACAAGTGAAGCGGTTGATGATGACGATGTGTCCACGGATGCCACGTGGGTGCCTGCTCGAAGAGAAGAAGAGGGGGAAAGTTCTGAAGGGGAGACAGAGAGAATGAGGAGACGAGTTGGAAGCAGGGGGAGGTCGTCGCAAGGAGTTAGTGGCACAGTCAGACAGCATGTATCGGCACCTGGGGTCAGCCAGACAGCACGCCAGTCAACGCATGCTGTTGCCACCACTAGAATGCCGTCATTGCAAAGCTCAGCAGTGTGGCATTTTTTTTGTGTGTCTGCCTCTGATAAAAGCAATGCCATTTGCAAACCTTGCCAAAAGAAACTGAGTCGTGGGAAGTCCAACACCCACCTTGGTACAACTGCTTTGCGAAGGCACATGAGCTCACATCACAAACGCCTATGGGATCAACACATGAGTACAAGCAGCACACAAACTCAAAGCCACCCATGCTCCTCCTGGTCCTGCATCTTCAGCCACGTCAACCACTGCGGTCCTCCCTGCCCCCTCTCAACCACCCGCCACTCCATCTCTCACCTTCAGCAGTTCCTGCTCATCTGCCCACAGTCAGGTGTCTGTCAAGGACATGTTTGAGCATAAGAAGCCAATGTCACAAAGTCACCCCCTTGCCGGCGACTGACAGCTGGCTTGACGGAACTCTTAGCCCGCCAGCTTTTACCATACCAGCTGGTAGAGTCTGAGGCCTTCAAAAAATTTGTCGCTATTGGGACACCACAGTGGAAGGTACCCGGACGAAAATTTTTTTCAAAAAGGCAATCCCAAACCTCTACCATGTCATTGAAAAGGAAGTCATGGCATCTCTGGCATACAGTGTTGGGGCAAGGGTCCATCTGACCACTGATACCTGGTCTGCAAAGCACGGTCAGGGCAGGTATATCACGTATACTGCGCATGGGTCAACCTGCTTGACGGCTGACAAGCATGGAATGCGTGGCTCTGCAGCGGAGTTGGTGACACCACCACGACTTGCAGGCAGACCTACTGCCTCCTCCTCTACTCCTACTCCATCCTCTTTAATTTCCTCTCTCGGCTGAGTCCTCTTCTGCTGCGGCGTCTGGCTGCACATCAACTGATTCCCCCCAGCTCCCAGGGGCTATTCCACATCCCGGATACGACAGTGTAACGCTATCTTGGGGTTGACTTGCCTGAAAGCAGAGAGCCACACAGGACCAGCACTCCTGTCCGCCCTGAACGCACAGGTGGATCAGTGGCTGACCCCGCACAACTGGAGATCGGCAAAGTGGTGTGTGACAATGGAAGCAATCTGTTGGCGGCATTAAATTTGGGCAAGTTGTCACATGTGCCGTGCATGGCACATGTGTTGAATCTCATCGTACAACGTTTGTGTCTAAGTACCCAGGCTTACAGGACGTCCTCAAGCAGGCCAGGAAGGTGTGTGGCCATTTCAGGCGTTCCTACACGGCCATGGCGCACTTTCCGATATTCAGCGGCGAAACAACATGCCAGTGAGGCGCTTGATATGCGACAGCCCGACACGTTGGAATTCAACACTCCTAATGTTCGACCGCCTGCTCCAACAAGAAAAAGCCGTCAACGAGTATTTGTATGACCGGGGTGCTAGGACAGCCTCTGCGGAGCTGGGAATCTTTTTGCCACGTTACTGGACACTCATGCGCAATGCCTGTAGGCTTATGCGTCCTTTTGAGGAGGTGACAAACCTAGTCAGTCGCACCGAAGGCACCATCAGCGACCTCATCCCATTTGTTTTCTTCCTGGAGCGTGCCCTGCGAAGAGTTCTGGATCAGGCTGTAGATGAGCGTGAAGAGGAAGAGGAAGAGTTGTGGTCACCATCACCACCAGAAACAGCCTTGTCATCATCGCTTGCCGGACCTGCAGCAACGCTGGAAGAGGAGTATGAGGAAGAGGAGTCAGAGGAGGAATGTGGCGCTTTGAGAGGAGGAAGACCAACCACAGCAGGCACCCCAGGGGTGCTCGTTGTTGTCACCTATCTGGGACCCATGGTGTTGTACGTGGCTGGGGGGAAGAACAGACCGTCAATGACATCAGTGAGGACGAGGAACGGGAAATGAGAAGCTCTGCATCCAACCTTGTTCAAATGGGGTCTTTCATGCTGTCATGTCTGTTGAGGGACCCACGTATAAAAAGGATAAAGGAGAACGATCTGTACTGGTGACCACGCTACTAGACCCCCGGTATAAGCAGAAAGTGGCAGAAATGTTACCAAATTACCGAAAGTCGGAAAGGATGCAGCAGTTCAAAACCAAACTAAAAAATATGCTTTACACAGCTTATAAGGGAGATGTCACAGCACAACGGGAATCTAACAGGGGAAGAGGTGAGTGTAATCCTCCTCCTACCACGGCGGCAAGGACTGGACGATTTACAGATGTGTTGTTGATGGAGGACATGCGGAGCTTTTTCAGTCCTACTCATCGCCACAGCCCTTCGGGATCCAGCCTTAGAGAACGACTCGACCGACAGGTAGCAGACTACCTCGCCTTAACAGCAGATATCGACACTCTGAGGAGCAATGAACCCCTTCACTACTGGGTGTGCAGGCTTGACCTGTGGCCTGAGCTATCCCAGTTTGCGATAGAACTTCTGGCCTGCCCTGCTTCAAGTGTCCTGTCAGAAAGGAGCTTCAGTGCAGCAGGAGGCATTGTCACTGACAAGAGAAGTCGCCTCGGTCAAAAAAGTGTTGATTACCTCACCTTCATAAAGATGAATGAGGCATGGATCCCGAAGGGACTGACAGTGGGGGATACGTTTGACTAACAAAAGGCCTGATTACATGCCTTGGCCTCAAAATGGTCCCCACGCTGCTGTATTTAATGTCTGCATACCGGATGACTTTCGTGAATTCTCCACCACCAACTAGGGTTCAAGCCGTAATGTTTTAGTCACTTTTCTGCCTGGAAAACATAAATTTTTCCGGCCGCTGCTACAATAGCGTCTGCAACAGTGCCATTATTTTTCAGGCATGTGTACATGCCTAATTTTTCTGTCCCTATGGTGCAGCACTGTGGCCTGCAAAAACCAAACCCAAAAAAAAAGGCACATACAAGTGTCAATTCCCCTTCGTGATCGTTACCTTGTTGTGGTGAAGGGGCTTGCGTATCACAATGAAGCAATCATCATCACCTCTATAAAAGTGTGTTGGCAATGTTGCCACACCCCAGATGATAAGGCCGTTGCTTCATTATGGTCAGACCAAAAGCGATCGGGTGGCCACGCTACTAGACCCCCGGTATAAGCAGAAAGTGGCAGAAATGTTACCAAATTACCAAAAGTCGGAAAGGATGCAGCAGTTCAAAACCAAACTAAAAAATATGCTTTACACAGCTTATAAGGGGGATGTCAATGGGGGATTCGACAATGGTTAATCAATTCGACCGGATAGGGTCCGTAACAGGGATTAAAACTGATAGCAATAGTACTAGTTAAGACACCACTCATATAGGGTGTCAACAGCACATTGCTCTGTGCACGCGCCAGTGCCCCAATTTGGGAGTAAGAGGACCCGACCAAGCTGCTTTTCCATCTCCCGGTTCCTGAAATCAATTCAGTTTAGTGTATGAGAGTTTGGTCTGTCCACTGTGAAGGCAGTCGAAGGTACCCGGCCTAAATTTTTTTTTTCATAAAAGGCAATTCCTGATATGGGACGTAACAGGGATTAAACTGATGAGAATAATACTACAGAAAATTCCACTCATATCGTGGAGGGAGCCACGGTTTTTTAACCATCTCCCCGTTCAAAAAATCTATTTAATAAAGGCCCCCCAGATTGGGGGGATGTTAGAGGGATATTAAAACTGATGAGAATAGTACTACAGAACCAATACCACTCATATCGGGTGTGACAGTAAATTGCACGGCGCAGATGCAGTCACCGTGGTTTAAAACAGAGTGGAGGAGCCAGCGTTTTTTTAAACCATCTCCCCGTTCGAAAAATCTTTTCAATAAATGGCACCCAGATTGGGGACGTTAGAGGGATTAAACTGATGAGAATAGTACTACAGAAAAATACCACTCATATCGGGGTGTGACAGTAATTGCCGGCGCAGACGCAGTCACCGTGGTTTAATAACAGAGTGGAGGGAGCCAGGTTTTTTTTAACCATCTCCCCGTTTCGAAAAATATATTCAATAAATGGGCACCCAGATTGGGGACGTTAGAGGGATTAACTGATGAGAATAGTACTACAGAAAATACCACTCATATCGGGGTTGTGACAGTAAATTGCACGGCGCAGACGCAGTCACCGTGGATTAAACAGAGTGGAGGGAGCCAGCGTTTTTTTAACCATCTCCCCGTCCGAAAAATCTGTTTAATAAATGGCCCCCAGATTGGGGAGTCGGGGACGTTAGAGGGATTAAACTGATGAGAATAGTACTACAGAAAATACCACTCATATCGGGTGTGACAGTAAATTGCTCGGCGCAGACGCAGTCACCGTGGATAAAAACAATGGGGAGGGGCAAGCCCAGCGTTTTTTTAACCATCTCCCGTTCGAAAAATCTATTCAATAAATGGCACCCAGATTGGGGACGTTAGAGGGATTAAACTGATGAGAATAGTACTACAGAAAATACCACTCATATCGGGTGTGACAGTAAATTGCACGGCGCAGACGCAGTCACCGTGGATTAAAACAGAGTGGAGGGAGCCGCGTTATTTTTACCATCTCCCCGTCCGAAAAATCTGTTTAATAATGGCCCCCAGATTGGGGAGTCGGGACTTTAGAGGGATTAAACTGATGAGAATAGTACTACAGAAAATACCACTCATATCGGGTGTGACAGTAAATTGCACGGCGAGACGCAGTCACCGTGGATAAAAACAAAGGGGAGGGAGCCAGCGTTTTTTTAAACCATCTCCCCGTTCGAAAAATCTATTCAATAAATGGCACCCAGATTGGGGACGTTAGAGGGATTAAACTGATGAGAATAGTACTACAGATAATACCACTCATATCGGGTTGTGACAGTAAATTGCACACGGCGCAGACGCAGTCACCGTGGATTAAAACAGAGTGGAGGGAGCCAGCGTTTTTTTATCCATCTCCCCGTCCGAAAATATCTGTTTAATAAATGGCCCCCAGATTGGGGAGTCTGGGGACGTTAGAGGGATTAAACTGATGAGAATAGTACTACAGAAAATACCACTCATATCGGGTGTGACAGTAAATTGCACGGCGCAGACGCAGTCACCGTGGATAAAAACAAAGGGGAGGGAGCCAGCGTTTTTTTAACCATCTCCCCGTTCGAAAAATCAATTCAATTGACCTTTCGGGGACCCTTGGTGTTGTACGTGGGCTGGGTGGAGGAAGAAACCTTCAATGACATCACCGGGACGTGGCTAGCTTGGTATCCAACCTTGTGCAAATGGGGAGTTTGCGGTTGTGCAAATGAACTGTTTGCGGTGCATTAAAAGGGGAGTTTGGTCTGTCAATGTCTGTGATGCGGGCGTAACCCTTACACTACCTGATCGATACAACATCATACCTGATCGTATACACACACTGGATGTTTTAAAGCACGTTATTCCAAACAATTTAGGAATGTTAGTTGATTTATGCCCTTTATGGATTAAAACCCGACTCTGCGTCCACTACGTAATTTTCCATGGGAGTTTTGCCATAGATCCCCCTCCGGCATGCCACAGTCCAGGTGTTAGACCCCTTGAAACAACTTTCTCATCACTATTGTGGCCAGAAAGAGTCCCTGTGGGTTTTAAAATTCGCCTGTCTATTGAAGTCTATGGCGGTTCGCCCGGTTCGCCAGTTCGCGAACATTTGCGGAAGTTCGCGTTCGCTGTTCGCGAACTGAAAATTTTATGTTCGCGACATCACTATAGGCTGATACCTGTCTCATGAATTTCCTACTGACCACTCATGACTGTGGACATAAAGACATGCATACCAACTACGCTTTGCATTATCAACTAAACAGCGGTCACCGACCTTAATATTAGTTCAAATTCCTAGTTGGGGATGCCAATGCTTTATGAAAACTGATTCTCTTCAACTTTTGAGAAGAGTAAACACAATTTAACCTGAGCTTTGCACATATAATATTGCTCTTTTTAGAACACAATTTGGTCACTCTGACCACTTGGTTCCACTTGTTACATCTATATAAGAAAAGGTTTCAGCACAGACACAGACCAGTTTAGTTTAACTTGTTCCTCCAGTCACAGCAGGCACACTTTATCTGGAAACTAAAGTAAGTCTTTCAATGGCCAGTGGGGAGCCAGCCCTCAATTCCAGCTGAACTTACCACCAGGCAGATCCAAATACTCTGTTCACAATACACAGACTCAGGACCCCGTAAACATATAGTACAGTCTTTTAGACTCATTAACACGATAGTTCACTTGCGTAACTTTACTGAGGTCTCACATATCACTCTTTCCAATGGTCTAACTTGCACTATCCAAAATTGCAGCTACACTAGATCTGTTCTTTACACAGGCTTCCATCACTCATTGGCTTGTTCCTTGTTTGCTGATTTATGCTGACCTCCATCCCCTCTCAAAATTATCTACTAGTCACCTTCAGAACAATGTGTATACTCAGATCATGGAACTGCACACGACCATTTAATAAACACAAAAAGATTTATTGAAATACAATTAATAAAAGACATACAATGCAGTCTGCATGATTCAGTGGAATAAATTACATTTACAAAACGGGACAACGGGAGGGGGCTAACAATGAGTTAATCATATAAAGGGAGAAAATGATCTATGAACACGATTAAACAAAGATATATGCAGCAAAAGCATCACGGCAGTAATAAAAAGGTGTCCGACTAAAGTCTCCCTGGAGGACAATGCCTTTTAAGTCAGACCGACACCAAGATAATGGCCTCCACTGACACCGATACTCCTAATCCTGTGGGAAGGCAACCAGGAAACTCATTTCTAGTGTTATCAACTAGCAGGAGATGGCAACACCACTAATGATGATTCACCAACTGTTACCCAAGGCAGGTGTCCAGACTCTGAGGGAGCGCAACTCCAATGTACGGTACAATAATATTTAACAGTAAAATTGAACCTCTTAAACTTTTATTTAAGGCATATGCACAGAACATTACTTTTGTATGGGGGTAAGTGTGGTTTATTTGTGGCTCACCCCAAGGGTTGGATTAAAATTTTTAACAGGTTCCCTAATCAACTGTGGACACGCAGCATTACGACACATGTTTACATATACATACGACATATATATGCAACACATACACACATAAATACACCATATACATGGTACACATTCATAAATGCACCATATATACACTACACACACATACCACCCAACTAAGGAGCTAAACTATCAGCGGAGCGAGAAGCAATGGAAGTGAACATTTCCAGCTGCCCTGCTGCCGCCAGAGCACCGGACTCAGCCGGTAACACGGTTCTCCGATCCAGTTGTAATTTTAACAACCGGATCTGGAGAACTGGAGGGAGCTGGCTGAATCCTATGCCTGGCTAGCCTGCCACTTCCACCTTACAAGCTGATCTCCCATCAGAAGAAATTCATTGTGAAAGTGATATTGAAATTTTGTTGGCTTCATTGCACATTTCTTCTACTTATGCTGCTATAAGAAAGTAGAGCTCATTGCATTTTCAATAGAAACATTGAATTCTGAAGCAGGAGACCAAAATGTCCTCCAGATTTGCCCCTTCTTTACTTTTGTTTTTACACTTGTATTAAGCAAATATATTGCTGCATTTGTGGGAGGGGAGGGTGATTACAAGGCTAATTATACGCACCTGTGGGCCCAGGCTGGCTTATTACTAGGCTATTTATAGGCACCTGTGGGCCCAGGCTGGCTTATTACTAGGCTATTTATAGGCACCTGTGGGCCCAGGCTGGCTGATTACTAGGCTATTTATATGCACCTGTGGGCCCAGGCTGGCTGATTACTAGGCCATTTATAGGCACCTGTGGGCCCAGGCTGACGATGATTCTGCTGATTTCACTACCTCTGGGTCAGCTCTAGGATACAGCAGCATGGTGTGGAGGCTCCTTACGGCTGGGCAAAGGCAGAATGTCTCAGGAGGGCGCTGGTATTCATGGTAGGATCGGAGTTGTTTGCACGGGACCCTGGGTTTAAGTGATGGTAAATGTGGATCAATGGTCGATTTAAAAAAGAAGAAAAGAAAAAAAACTCCTGCAGCATCATGTGGAGGTTCGTTTGCCCCAGGGCAATGGCAGAAGGTGCCAGGCGAGTGCTGGCATTCACGGTAGGATCGGACTTAGTTACACGGTCCGTGACTTGTAGCGCTCTGGGGCGAAGGGGGTTGGGCGCTAATTGTCAAATGATCGTGGTTAGGATTGTTACCTTCAAAGCTACGTCAGTGTCTCTGCATTTACATTTTGTCCTATACGCCATTCACTACTAGAGTTGTGTTCATGCGTCCGCTGTTGCATTACATTATTACTCTGCTCACTTTCAGAATGCATTCATACGGCTGCTTTATACCATGTTCCTCATACTCATACTCAGAGCTGGGCCCATTTAGGCACCATTCACATGCAGAGCTGCATTCACCCACTTGTTCTTACATCATGTGTTATACTCTGCTTCCACTTAAAGCTGCATTTCTTTTCATTGCTACATAATGGTTACTCAGCATTCTTACTAGGGCTATCAGCACACCGCTCTGATACTGCTCTTCCGATAAACATAGCTGCTTTCTTTTCAGGCTTACGTTTCTTTCCTCGGTGGTTTGTTACATTCCTTAGGCCTACCTTTTTCTTTTTACTTGGGGGGAAGAGAGAGGAGAAAAAAATAAAAATAAATTGGTGGTGTTCTTTAACCCCTTAAGGACACATGATGTATCGGTACGGCATGTTTCCCGAGTCCTTAAGGACACATGACGTACCGGTACGTCATGTGTTGTTTAGATCACTGCCGCCCGCCCGGCGGTGATCGGAACAAGGTGCCTGCTCAAATCATTGAGCAGGCACCTAGGCTAAATGCACGGGGGGGGTCCCGTGACCCCCCCATGTCGGCGATCGCAACATACCGCAGGTCAATTCAGACCTGCGGTTTGATGCGCTTTTTGCAGTTTCTGATCCCTGCGGTCCCTGACCGTGGGGATCAGAAACTTTAAATTGCCCAAAATATACAATCGTGCCAAAAGTTTTGAGAATGACACAAATATTAGTTTTCACAAAGTTTGCTGCTAAACTGCTTTTAGATCTTTGTTTCAGTTGTTTCTGTGATGTAGTGAAATATAATTACACACACTTCATACGTTTCAAAGGCTTTTATCGACAATTACATGACATTTATGCAAAGAGTCAGTATTTGTAGTGTTGGCCCTTCTTTTTCAGGACCTCTGCAATTAGACTGGGCATGCTCTCAATCAACTTCTGGGCCAATTCCTGACTGATAGCAATCCATTCTTTCATAATCACTTCTTGGAGTTTGTCAGAATTAGTGGGTTTTTGTTTGTCCACCCGCCTCTTGAGGATTGACCACAAGTTCTCAATGGGATTAAGATCTGGGGAGTTTCCAGGCCATGGACCCAAAATGTCAACGTTTTGGTCCCTGAGCCACTTAGTTATCACTTTTGCCTTATGGCACGGTGCTCCATCGTGCTGGAAAATGCATTGTTCTTCACCAAACTGTTGTTGGATTGTTGAGAGAAGTTGCTGTTGGAGGGTGTTTTGGTACCATTCTTCATTTATGGCTGTGTTTTTGGGCAAAATTGTGAGTGAGCCCACTCCTTTGGATGAGAAGCAACCCCACATATGAATGGTCTCAGGATGCTTTACTGTTGGTATGACACAGAACTGATGGTAGGGCTTACCTTTTCTTCTCCGGACAAGCCTTTTTCCAGATGCCCCAATAAATCGGAAAGAGGCTTCATCGGAGAATATGACTTTGCCCCAGTTCTCAGCAGTCCATTCACCAAACTTTCTGCAGAAGATCAATCTGTCCCTGATGTTTTTTTTGGAGAGAAGTGGCTTCTTTGCTGCCCTTCTTGACACCAGGCCATCTTCCAAAAGTCTTCGCCTCACTGTGCGTGCAGATGCGCTCACACCTGCCTGCTGCCATTCCTGAGCAAGCTCTGCACTGGTGGCACTCCAATTCCGCAGCTGAATCCTCTTTAGGAGACGATCCTGGCGCTTTCTGGACTTTCTTGGATGCCGTGAAGCCTTCTTAACAAGAATTGAACCTCTTTCCTTAAAGTTCTTGATGATCCTATAAATTGTTGATTGAGGTGCAATCTTAGTAGCCACAATATCCTTGCCTGTGAAGCCATTTTTATGCAACGCAATGATGGCTGCACTCGTTTCTTTGCAGGTCACCATGGTTAACAATGGAAGAACAATGATTTCAAGCATCACCCTCCTTTTAACATGTCAAGTCTGCCATTTTAACCCAATCAGCCTGACATAATAATCTCCAGCCTTGTGCTCGTCAACATTCTCACCTGAGTTAACAAGACGATTACTGAAATGATCTCAGCAGGTCCTTTAATGACAGCAATGAAATGCAGTGGAAAGTTTTTTTTGGGATTAAGTTAATTTTCATGGCAAAGAAGGACTATGCAATTCATCTGATCACTCTTCATAACATTCTGGAGTATATGCAAATTGCTATTATAAAAATTTAAGCAGCAACTTTTCCAATTTCCAATATTTATGTAATTCTCAAAACTTTTGGCCACGACTGTATATATTTTACCTCCCCTGCACCCCTGAATGATTTTAGCCCGGTGGGAGGTGCAGGGGGAGGGTTGCGGGCGGTGCGGTAGTGGGTATACCAGGGTGCCAGCACATTGCTGGCACCCTGGTATAAACGGCTGACATCTGTGCTGCGATGTGAGCCGTTTAACCCTTTCCATACCGCGGTCCGTACGGACCGCTGTATGGAAAAGGTTAACAGCGCAGGGAGCTCCCTCCCTCTCCCATCGGGGGGCTGCTGTGCCTTTGCAGCCCCCCGATGGAGAGGGAGAGAGCCCCCAGACAGCCCCCCGACAGACCCGTCCTTACCCTTCCCCGTCTGCGAAGTTGTGGCAGACGGGGAAGGTTCCCATGGCAACAGGATGCTTTCTCAGGCATCCTGCTGTCCATGGTGCTGAACAGATCTGTGCTAAAGGCAGAGATCTGTACAGACAAAGTGTAAGTAAAATACAGTGCAGTACCCTATATAGTGTACTGTACTGTATTATACAGACATCAGACCCACTGGATCTTCAAGAACCAAGTGGGTCTGGGTCAAAAAAATTGAAAAAAAAGTGAAAAAAAAAGGAAAAATCAAAAAACACATTTATCACTGATTAAAAATGAAAAAAATAAAATTTTCTACACATGTTTGGTATCGCAGAGTCCGTAACGACCTGATCTATAAAACGGTCATGTTACTTTACCCAAACGGTGAACGCCATAAAAATAAAAAATTAAAAACTATGATAAAATTGAAATTTTGCCCACCTTACTTCCCAAAAAAAGGTAATAAAAGTGATCAAAAAAGTCGCATGTACGCCAAAATTGTAAAAATAAAAACCATCATCTCATCCCGCAAAAAACCATACCCTACCCAAGATAATTGCCCAAAAACTGAAAAAAACTATGGCTCTTAGACTATGGAAACACTAAAACATTTTTTTTGTTTCAAAAATGAAATCATTGTGTAAAACTTACATAAATTTTAAAAAAGTATACATATTAGGTATCGCCGTGTCCGTATCGACTGGCTCTATAAAAATATCACATGACCTAAACCCTCAGATGACCACCGTAAAAAAATTAAAATAAAAACGGTGTAAAAAAAGCCATTTTTTGTCATCTTACGTCACAAAAAGTGTAATAGCAAGCGATCAAAAAGTCATATGCACCCCAAAATAGTGCCAATCAAACTGTCATCTCATCCCACAAAAAATGAGACCCTACTTAAGATAATCGCCAAAAAACTGAAAAAACTATGGCTCTTAGACTATAGAGACACTAAAACTTTTTTTTGTTTTAAAAATGAAATCATTGTGTAAAACTTACATAAATAAAAAAAATTGTACACATATTAGGTATCGCCGCGTCCGTAACAACCTGCTCTATAAAATTACCACATGATCTAACCTGTCAGATGAATGTTGTAAATAATAAAAAAAATAAACTGTGGCAAAAAAGCTATTTCTTGTTACCTTGCCGCACAAAAAGTGTAATATAGAGCAACCAAAAATCATATGTACCCTAAACTGGTACCAACAAAACTGCCACCCTATCCCGTAGTTTCTAAAATGGGGTCACTTTTTTGGAGTTTCTACTCTAGGAGTGCATCAGGGGGGCTTCAAATGGGACATGGTGTCAAAAAAACCAGTCCAGCAAAATCTGCCTTCCAAAAACCGCATGGCATTCCTTTCCTTCTGCACCTGCCGTGTGACCGTACAGCTGTTTACGACCACATATGGGGTGTTTCTGTAAACTACAGAATCAGGGCCATAAATAATGAGTTTTGTTTGGCTGTTAAGCCTTGCTTTGTAACTGGAAAAAAAATATTAAAATGGAAAATCTGCCAAAAAAGTGAAATTTTGAAATTGTATCTCTATTTTCCATTAATTCTTGTGGAACACCTAAAGGGTTAACAAAGTTTGTAAAATCAGTTTTGAATACCTTGAGGGGTGTAGTTTCTTAGATGGGGTCACTTTTATGGAGTTTCTACTCTAGGGGTGCATCAAGGGGGCTTCAAATGGGACATGGTGTAAAAAAAAAACTGTCCAGCAAAACCTGCCTTCCAAAAACCATATGGCTCACCTTTCAGTCTACGCCCCGCTGTGTGGCCGTACAGTAGTTTACGGCCACATATGGGGTGTTTCTGTAAACGGCAGAGTCAGGGCAATAAAGATACAGTCTTTTTTGGCTGTTAACCCTTGCTTTGTTAGTGGAAAAAATGGGTTAAAATTGAAAATTAGGCAAAAAAATGGAATTCACAAATTTCATCCCCATTTGCCAATAACTCTTGTGCAACACCTAAAGGGTTAATAAAGTTTGTAAAATCAGTTTTGAATACCTTGAGGGGTGTAGCTTATAGAATGGGGTCATTTTTGGGTGGTTTCTATTATGTAAGCCTTGCAAAGTGACTTCAGACCTGTAGTGGTCCCTACAAATTGGATTTCTGAAAAATTTCAAGATTTGCTTCTAAACTTCTAAGCCTTGTAACATCCCCAAAAAATAAAATATCATTCCCAAAATAATTCAAACATGAAGTAGACATATGGGGAATGTAAAGTCATCACAATTTTTGGGGGTATTACTATGTATAAATTTTTTGTAAATTAGGTATTTTTTTATGCAAATAAAAAATATTTTTGGACTTCATTTTACCAGTGTCATAAAGTACAATATGTGATGAAAAAACAATCTCAGAATGGCCTGGATAAGTCAAAGTGTTTTAAAGTTATCAGCACTTAAAGTGACACTGGTCAGATTTCCAAAAAATGGCCTGGTCCTTAAGGTGAAATAAGGCTGTGTCCTTAAGGGGTTAATCCTGGTTTGCATTCACTCAGACTGGTCTCCTTAACTTCTGGTTTGCATTCACTCAGATTGATTTCCCGCCCCAGTTAACCAAATAGCTCCCTAATGGACAGTGGGCCAATAGGAGTAAGTTCCAACTATGTTTTCACAGTTCATTCGTTTGTCACGACAAGGGACTTTTCTTAGCGAACTGCAATGCCTCTGGCTCTTGTTTTTCTCCCATCTGTTTCAATTTCACGGTTCGCGGTTGGTTAATGTTTAGTTCATGCAAGTGGTTCGGATCACTAATGTCTATGCATTTTCCATTAGGTCTGGCTCATGTTTTAATTACTTATCGTCACTGTAAGGTCATCCAGGTCAGTCTCTTGGCTTCGGGGGGCCTCGTGGCTTCGGGGGCCCGATGACCGTTCTTCATTTTGTTCGTTAGGGCTACAATATGGTTGTAGGCTGGTTAGCGTCCTTGGTTTATTGTCGGAGAGGGTCATGGTTATGCGAGTCCCCAAGTCATACTGGTGCTGCATAAGTGGTATATAAAAAAATTAATAAAAAAAAACGCCATTACAGTCTCTCACGCATGGCTTCTCCGTTTTAGTGTTACACATATGGCTCCGCCATTAGAGTCTCTCACGCATGGCTTCTCCGTTTTTAGGTTTACACATATGACTCCGCCATTAGTCTCACACGCATGGCTTCTCTGGTTTAGTGTTACACATATGGCTCCGCTATTAGAGTCTCTGTCGCATGGCTCCTCCGTTTTTAGGTTTACACATATGACTCCGCCATTAGAGTCTCTCACGCATGGTTTCGCCATTAGAGTCTCTCACGCATGGCTTCTCCATTTTAGTTTTACACACATGACTCCGCCATTAGAGCCTCTCACGCGTGGCTTCGCCATTAGAGTCTCTCACGCATGGCTTCTCGGTTTTAGTTTTATACATATCACTCCGCCATTAGAGTCTCTCACGCATGGCTCCGCCATTAGAGTCTCTCACGCGTGGCTTCTCCATTTTAGTTTTACACACATGACTCCGCCATTAGAGCCTCTCACGCATGGCTTCTCCGTTTTAGTTTTACACATATGACTCCGCCATTAGTCTCTCACGCATGGCTTCTCCCTTTTAGTGTTACATATGACTCCGCCATTAGTCTCTCACGCATGGCTTCTCCCTTTTAGTGTTACACATATGACTCCGCCATTAGAGTCTCTCACGCATGGCTCCGCCATTAGAGTCTCTCACGCATGGCTTCTCCCTTTTAGTGTTACATATGACTCCGCCATTAGTCTCTCACGCATGGCTTCTCCCTTTTAGTGTTACATGTGACTCCGCCTATAGTCTCTCACGCATGGCTTCTCCCTTTTAGTTATATATATGACTCCGCCATTAGTCTCTCATGCATGGCTTCTCCGTTTAAATTTTACACACATAACTCCGCCATTCGAGGCCGGCTGCGTGGTCCCACAACAAGTAAGTTCCATGTCTTTTTCTGCCTTCAGACCCGCTCGCATGGCTCGGTCCTCTGTGGCTCGCAATACAATTTTCTTGTGGTGGCTCGCACGCGTGGCTTGTGCCTTTAGAGTCTCACTCACGTTATTGTTTTCCTTGACTTTTATTTTCTAGGTTGTTGGGTTTTCATTGTTTTCTTTATAAGCAGTCATCCCAAGCCTGCATTTGCGGACATCATCTTCTCCCAGGCATGCTTACTTCATCTACAAACTCGGGCTGAGGGTGTTGGTGTCCGGCCTAAGTCCTGGGTATCGGTCCATCTTCCAGTAGGAGGTACAGTAATAAGGCGCAGTTTACGAAGTCTGTCATGTCTTCTGACACGACAAGTCATATCACGACTACAGACGCAGCATACATAGTTCATCACGACCTTAAGCTTATTTTCAGTCACAACTGCAGGTATTATGTGTACGTTCTGTCCTTATTACAGGCAACGTTAGCTCGTTAATCGAAATAATTACAGGCAACATTAGCTCGTTAATCGAAATAGCCATATATTCCTGTGGATGGTTCCCCAGGCCTGGTGGGTTTACACATTTCACTTAATTTACTACTACAGTAAGACAGCAGACGCCATGTTCTGACTTTTGGGCCCTTAATAGAAAGTGTGGCCTGGGGAATAAGTAGAGGTAAAGTATTTTGCCACCAGGAACAGTCGGTGCCCGATCAGGGCCCTTGGCGGATGGTTGGAGTTCATCTAGGCCCTTCCAACAGATTTATCATTGTTTGTTTCAGTCTGCAGCTTTCAGGATTCAGACCTTCTTGTAATATGGTCATATGTTAGTTAACATAGGAGTAAATTGTTCCTGGTTACCAGCCACTCTTTCAATTGCATCAGCATTAACCATCTCCAAGAACGATGTGGTGGTGCACATGACAAAGAGGTAAGGTAGATGGAAGTCACTGTGATATATACGGTATATTCTGCACCTTCATTGTGAAAGGTCTTTTCCGTTCAAAATCGGGTGTCGTAACGGTATGTATATATTTACTCTAAACTAAGGTCTGCTCTTTTTGGCCCCTTTAGGCTGCTCTACTACGGCAGTTATGGCATAACTCCACTACTTGTTGTAGATAGGGTTAGATAGGTTAGGTTCACCTTTCTGATAGCCGATCCGACCACAAATTACATTTGCTCCACTTTTATTTCAGTGGGTGTTTTATATACGATAGGCCTCTAGTCTGCTTTGAAAATATTAAAAGATGACATTGTGTTGCTGAAAAGAGAATCAAATTGAAATCTGTCTGATATGATAACTGCAGGGAGCCACTGATTTGCAATACAGAACATGCACATGTGCAAAGGTTCGACCTTTGGGAGTACAGACATCTGGAGTAAAGTTTCTAAACATCCATAGGTTCAAATATAGTTTGGCTTGATAGATCATGAAGATAATGATTACTTTCCGTAAATATTAATTGCGGTCAAAAAAGTCATACAGATATTAACCCTTAAATTCCTGTAAGCAAATAAGCTACCTCATGGGAAATCATTAAATATGCTGTTTAAATTTACTTTGTAAATTGCATTCCAGTTTAGTATACTAGAGTCTGCTTTTCTCTGTTCCCTCCTCTTGTTTTTTTCTACTCTATTCTGAGTGTGATTCCCATGCACACCATACTATAATGATAAATTTAAAGAAAGATGAGAGTTTATATTCTTAGTATTTTATTGGTTAAGTAACTAGATCTATTTGAGGGTTTCGAGGCAAATGGTTTTATGAAAAGAATGTGTAAAAAAAAAAAAAAGCTGTAAGGTACCATCATTTTAATGACGTCACAAATAGCTGCCAGTTTAGACATTACATTCAGCAGGCATATTTGAAAATTGCTCCAGAATGGAAGGATGGTCCAGATCAGTGTTGATCGGGTGCTCGAGGGCTTGGGCCAAACACTTCGGGATTCTCGGGTGCTCTACCGAGCACAATGGAAGTCAATGGGAGAACCCAAGCATTAAACCAGGCACCCCCTGCTCTGAGGAGGGGAAGGTGTCTGGTTCACATGAAAAGGTCAGAAATTGATGGAAACACCACTGAAATGGTTCGGGAACAGCATGGGGAGGATGTCTGGAAGCATCTTGGACACCCAGGTCGCTGCTGGGAACGATGTTGTCCGAGTAGTACGCCACTTTTACAGACTGACAATAATACGCACAAAACCAAAGATAAAATCGATTTTAGAGGAAAAATTGTTAGGAAACATTCTTTCCAGTATATTTACTTGTATATAAAGTGCAATTGCTGCCAAAAATTAGGAAGAGGCACTCCTATACAACCTGTATATCACATAAAGGAGGGTCTCATTCACATTGTGGTACAATTGTTCAGGTAGTGGGACTCCTACACTCATAAAGCCTATGCACTAAGTGAAAGGGGTGCCAAAAATTACAAGGACCCAGCACTCTAATACACCCTTTAGTACACAAAAAGAAGGGCATCATACACCATTGAAAAATTATGATTGATGGCCTGCAGGTGAGCTGACTCTCTAAAAAATTATATGCGAGGACCTGCATGTGAGCTGACCCTGTAAAAGATTGTAAGTGAGGGCCTGCTGGTGAGCTGACACTGTGAAAGATTGTAGGTAAGGGCCTGCAGGTGAGCTGACCCTGTAAAACATTTATATGCGAGGTCCTGCAGGTGAGCTGACCCTGTAAAAGATTGTAGGTGAGGGCCTGCTGGTGAGCTGACCCTCAAAAAAATTATATGCGAGAGCCTGCAGGTAAGCTGACCCTGTAAAACATTATATGCGAGATCATATATGCGAGGGCATTATATGTGACGAATAAGCATGTTGATATGATGGAAGAGGAGAAGGAGAATGAGAAAGGGAACATTCAACCATATACCCTTGTTTGTGGTGGAAGGGGTGCATGGGAATGCAGTGTATTCAGTACATTATGAACAACACATTTAAAGAACCTTTATGATCATCATCTTTCCTCTGGTGGAGTCGAGAAGTCATGATCAATCTAGGCCTTGTTCATATTTTATAAGAGTCAACCTGTCAGCATTTTCAGTTGAGAGGCGGATACGCTTATCTGTTATAATGCCACCAGCAGCACTAAATACCCGCTCAGACAAAATGCTGGTGGCAGGGCAGGCCAGCACCTCCAAGGCGTAGAGCGCCTGTTCGTGCCAAGTGTCCAGCTTGGTCACCCAGTAGTTGTAAGGCACTGAGGGATCATTGAGGATGCTGACACCAGTCTGATATGTACCTTTACCATCTTCGAAAATTGTTCCCTCCGTGTGACAGTAGGCTGCGCATAAGGGGGAGGGTGCTTACGGGGTGTCATGAAACTGTCCCAGGATTTGGAGAGTGTCGCCCTGCCTCTGTTGGAACTGCTGTGTGTGTTCCCCTTGTCTCCCCTCCCCGGTTGGCCAAGGAAGTACGGAGTCTGCCGCCAGCGTTGTCAGATGGAAATTTTTGGAGCAATTTTTCAACAAGGACCTTCTGGTATTGCACCATTTGTCTCATTCTCTCTGTCTACTAGGTATAGCAGGGGTATATCACAGCCAAAAATTGGTGAATTTCACCAAAATATGTAACAGACAAATTATTGAAATGTTACCTGTCTACTAGGTAGAGCAGGGGTATATCACACCCAAAATTTGGTGAATTTCACCTGAATATGTAACAGACAAATTAGTGAAATGTTTTTACCTGTCTACTAGGTACAGCCGGGGTATATCACACCCAAAAAGTGGTGAATTTCACCCGAATATGTAACAGACAAATTAGTGATATGTTACCTGTCTACTAGGAGAGCAGGGGTATATCACACCCCAAAATTGGTGAATTTTATCCGAATATGTAACAGACAAATTAATGATTTTTTTTTACCTGTTTACTAGGTATAGCAGTGGTATATCACACCCAAAAAGTGGTGATTTTCACCCGAAAATGTAACAGACAAATTTGTGAAATGACATAAAATAAAATACGTACAAATTAAAATAAATAAACTTGATTTATGAGGTGGAGGTCCATATGGAGTAGGAGTTTTAGGAGGCGGTTGATGTAGCGGTGTAGGTGGAAGCGGCAGTGGAGGAGGACGAGGTAGTCAACACTGGTTTTTGGTTTAATTTTTTTTTTTTTAGGGTACACTCCAAAAGAGTGAAATGTGAAATATCCAAAATACAACAATGAGCAATTGCGCTGTAGTATAAAAATGGCTGGTTAAGGCCTGTATACATGTCCGTACCTTGTGCAGAATAGACAAGTCCTGTGGGATCCATGCCTGGTTCATTTTAATGAACGTGAGCTTGTCCACATTGGCTGTGGACAGGCGGCTGCTCTTGTTTGTGATAACGCCCCTGCCGTGCTAAACACGCGTTCAGACAACACACTGGCTGCAGGGCAGGCCAACACCTCCAAAGCGTAAAGGGCAAGTTCAAGCCATGTGCCCAATTTGGAGACCCAGAAGTTGAAGGGGGAAGACCTGTCATTCAGTACGTGTAGGCGTGTGCACACATACTGCTCCACCATGTTGGTGAAATGCTGCCTCCTGCTAAGATGTTCCATATCAGCTGGTGGTGCTGGTTGTTGTGGCGCGCTGACAAAGCTTTTCCACATTCGGCCATGCTAACCCTGCCTTCTGAGGTGCTGGTGGTGCCCCAGCTGCGTTGGCGACCTCTTCCTCCTCCTCTGCCTTTGCCTTGTGGTTCCACTGTGCCCCCGCTTTCAGGTGGGAATGCCAACAGCAGCGCATCTACCAGAGTGTGCTTGTACTCGCGCTCCAGTGACGGAATTAAGGACGGTACGTTGTCCTTGTAAGGGTGATCCAGCAGCGTGGCCACCCAGTAATCAGCACAAGTTAGAATGTGGGCAACTCGGCGGTCGTTGCGGAAACACTCCAGCATGTAATCGCTCATGTGTGCCAGGCTGCCCAGAGGCAACGAAAAGCTGTCCTCTGTGGGAGGTGTATCGTCTGTGTCCTCTGTATCCCCCCAGCCAAGGTTTGGGTGCTACCCTGCTGTGAACACGATTCCTCCTCCTCCATCTCCTCATCCTCCACCTCGTCATCCTCCAGAACTGTGCCCTAGCTGGAAAATTGTGTACCTGGCATTTGTGGGTGCAGGAACCCACCCTCGGAGCCCCTTGTGAATGACTGGCTGGAAACCCTTTGAAATGATCCCTCTTCCTCCTCCTCCTCCTGTGCCACATCCTCTTCTATCATCGCCAGCAGCGTTTTTTTAAGGAGGCATAGAAGTGGCATAGTAACACTGAGAACGGCGTTATCGGCACTAGCCATGTTGGTGGAGTACTCAAAACAGCGCATCAAGGAACACAGGTCTCGCATGGAGGCCCAGTCATTGGTGGTGAAGTGGTGCTGTTCTGCAGAGTTACTCACCCGTGTGTGCTGCAGCTGAAACTCCACTATAGCCTGTTGCTGCTCGCACAGTCTGGCCAGCATGTGCAAGATGGAGTTCCACCTTGTGGGCATATGAAGCACTGAGCGGGAATGCCGAAGTTACGCTGCAGCACTGACAGGCGAGCAGCAGCAGGGTGAGAACGCCGAAAGGGAGCACAGACAGCCCGCACTTTCTGAAGAAGCTCTGACATATCGGGGTCATTTTTAAGGAACCTCTGCACCACCAAATTCAGCACATGCACTAGGCAAGGGATGTGCATCAAACCGGCTAGTCCCAGAGCTGCTACTAGATTTCGCCCACTATCACACACCACCAGGCCGGGATTGAGGCTCACTGGCACAAACCACACATCGGTCTGTTGTTACCCGCCCATCCACAGCTCCTGCGCGTTGTGCGGTTTGTCTCCCAAACAGATACGTTTTTAAGTTTTAAAACTGCCTGCTATCGTTTACCCCTGGCTGTGATAAAGTTGGTGGTGAAGGTGTTACGCTGACCGGATGAGGAGCCGGTAGAGGATGAGGAAGCGGAGTAGGAGGATGAAGCAACAGGAGGCAAACTGAAGCACCCTGCAATCCTCGGTGGTGAAAGTACATGCATCAAACTGCTATCCGCCTCAGGCCCAGCTGCCACTCCATTTACCCAGTGTGCTGTTATGTAGATATAGCATCCCTGACTGTGCTTACTGGTCCACATATCCGTGGTTAGGTGGACCTTGCCACAGTAGGCGTTGCGCAGTGCACATGTAATGACCGACGTCACGCACAGGGAGGATAAAAGGGAAAGCCCTGCCCAAGGGAGAGGGAAAGGTGGTGACCCCTAACTCACCTTGCGGCTGGCACCTGACTGCCCTGACGTCCCTAGACGGGTTCCTCACCCGTGCGGCGATCATGTGCCTAAACCCTGGCTTTCCCTAAAATGAGCCCTAGATAGTGAACGGGCCGGTGGGATCGCTAGTCCGCACCACTATCACTAAGAGGGAAACACCAGGGAGAGGACAGACAAAACAGACAAACACATACACCCAGGTGGGCGATCACAATAGACCACAAAGGTCCAACAGGGATCCGGAGGGTAGCGTTCTGGACCAACTACCAGAGAACGCAGCAACACAGCTCCAGAAGGTCAGAATAGATGTCCAGGCAGGAAGTTCTATCTCTGGCAACCAGAGAAGTGTGAGAGAGGAATATAAGGAGGTTTGGGAGTGCTGGACAAGGAACAGCTGAGGAGAAGGAGCTACGGATCCCTGAGTGAGCCAAAAGGGTTTGCAAAGCAAACCCAGAAAGCTACCATAAGGAAAACAGCCCTATCTTAAATAGAGCGTGCAGCCAACCGCTGCGACTTCCTGACCCCGGGTTTAACGGAGTCAGGCGTGGTTCTCGATACCTTTGTGACAGTACCCCCCTCTCTACGAGGGGCCTCCGGACACTCAGGACCAGGTCTCTCAGGATGAGAGGCATGAAAAACCCGAACTAGCCTGTCGGCGTTTACCTCAGACGCAGGAACCCACATTCTTTCCTCGGGACCGTAACCTCTCCAATGCACCAGATATTGAAGAGAGCGGCGGACCCGACGAGAATTAACAATTTTGGATATCTGAAATTCTAGATTACCATCCACGACAACAGGAGGGGGTGGCAGCGGTGACGGTTCTAGAGGTGGAACATATTTTTTGAGTAACGACTTATGAAAAACATTATGAATTTTAAAAGTCTGAGGTAACTCCAGGCGAAAAGCCACGGGGTTGATGATGGCTACAATTTTGTAAGGGCCAATAAACCTAGGACCCAGTTTCCAAAAGGGAACCTTCAATTTAATATT
The DNA here is from genome assembly GCF_905171765.1 of Bufo bufo. NCBI lineage: Eukaryota > Metazoa > Chordata > Amphibia > Anura > Bufonidae > Bufo > Bufo bufo. The sequence goes on from NC_053389.1 coordinate 672,938,068, forward strand.
CCTAGTAGACAACCACACATAGTCATTCACTCCTAGGTCCGGACCTGGCGACCGTCTCTTATCAGCCATGTATTTGTATTTACCTCCCATATTTTTCAAGTTAGCTTGCACCTTCTGTCATACCGATGAAAGAGATGACGAAAACCGTTCCTCTTCGGGAACCCCAGAAGACCCCCCCTTTTTGAAAGTACAGAATTGGGGATGAAAACCATATGCACCAAGAAATGGTGACTTGCTAGTGGATTCCTGACGACGATTATTTATGGCAAACTCAGCTAACGGTAAATATGATGACCACAACTCTTGTTTTTCAGACACAAAACATCTTAGATATGTCTCAAGGTTTTGGTTGGTACGCTCAGTCTGTCCATTCGACTGAGGATGGAAAGCTGAGGAAAAGGACCCCCAAACGGGAACAAAAAGCTTTCCAAAATTTAGAAATAAACTGGGTACCCCGATCCAAAACAGCTTCGGAGGGGACCCCGTGAAGCTTCACGATTTCACTGACGAATACCTGAGCAAGAGTCTTAGCATTAGATAGTGCGGGTAACGCAATGAAGTGTACCATTTTGCTAAACCTGTCCACTACTACCAAAATAACAGTTTTACCCGCAGACAAAGGTAAGTCAGTGATAAAATCCATTGACAGATGTGTCCACGGTCTATTGGGAATGACGAGTGGTAATAGAGACCCTGCAGGACGTGTATGTGAAACTTTTGCGCACGCACAGGTAGAACAAGAAGACACAAAATCCAATACATCCTGACGCAACCTTGGCCACCAAAAATGACGAGACAATAGCTCCAAGGTTGCTTTACTACCCGGGTGCCCAGCAAGTCCCGAACTATGATGTTCCTTTAATAATTCGAAACGTAGGTTCAACGGTACAAACAATTTCTCTGAGGGGCAAGAGACCGGGGCGTCCCCCTGGGCCTCTAACACCTTCCCCTCCAAAACAGAGTGTACCGCAGAAACAACCACTCCTCTTTGAAGAATGGGCACCGGATCACTCACATTACCCCCTCCAGGGAAACAACGAGATAGTGCATCAGCCTTGGTGTTCTTTGTCCCAGGACGATAGGTAATCACAAAGTTAAACCTGGTAAAAAATAGCGACCACCTAGCCTGTCTAGGGGTGAGACGCTTAGCTGATTCGAGGTACAGAAGATTTTTGTGGTCCGTAATCACAGTGACGGGGTGGACTGCCCCCTCTAAGAAGTGACGCCACTCCTCAAATGCAAGTTTAATAGCTAATAGTTCCCTATTGCCAATATCGTAGTTCTTTTCTGCTGCAGATAGTTTTTTAGAAAAGAAAGCACAAGGACGCCATTTGCCAGGAGACGGACCCTGAGACAGTACAGCCCCCACTCCCACCTCTGACGCATCGACTTCAACAATAAAAGGCTGAGAGACATCAGGTTGGACTAGTACAGGTGCTGAGGTAAACCTCTCTTTTGGAGAGAAAAAGCAACTTTAGCGGCGTCAGACCATTTAGAAAAATCTGTTCCCTTCCTAGTCATGTCAGTAAGCGGTTTTACAATAAGTGAATAATTTTTAATGAATTTCCTATAGAAATTCGCGAAGCCCCAGAACCGTTGTAGTGCTTTGAGGTTCTCAGGAAGATCCCAATCTAAAATTGCCTGGACCTTTCTAGGATCCATACGGAAACCTGAAGCAGATAAAAAATAACCTAGGAATTGTATCTCCTGAACGGCGAAGACACATTTTTCAATTTTAGCATATAATTCATTCGTCCGTAGAACCTGCAGTACTTGTCTGACATGCACCTCATGTGTTTTCAGATCAGACGAATAAATTAAAATATCATCTAGGTATATTACCACAAACCTGCCGATTAGGTGACTAAAAATGTCATTAACGAAATGTTGAAAGACGGCAGGAGCATTGGTCAGACCGAAAGGCATAACTAGATTTTCATAATGCCCCTCGGGGGTGTTAAACGCTGTCTTCCACTCATCCCCCTCCTTAATACGAATCAGATTGTAGGCCCCCCTAAGATCAAGTTTGGAGAACCACCTAGCACCCGCAATCTGGTTAAACAGGTCAGGAATGAGAGGAAGAGGGTATGGGTCTCGGATGGTTATCCGATTTAATTCGCGAAAATCTAGGCAAGGACGCAGGCCCCCATCTTTCTTTATAACGAAGAAAAACCCTGCAGCCACGGGTGAAGAAGAGGGTCTGATGTGTCCCTTAGCCAAGCTCTCGGAGATATAATCTTTCATGGCTTGTCTCTCTGGACCCGAAAGATTTTATAACCTGGTTTTGGGTAATTTTGCGCCGGGAATAAGGTTAACCGGGCAATCATAAGGACGATGAGGTGGTAACTTCTGACAACCCTTTTCAGAAAAAACATCCTCAAAATCCGAAATAAATGTTGGTATGGTAGTTATGGAGGCGACTAAGCAATTGCTATTTAAGCAATTTTCTCTGCACTGCTCACTCCACTCCAATATCTCCCTGACCTGCCAATCCACTACTGGATTGTGCGCTACCAACCAGGGAAGACCCAGCACTACCGGAGTGGGAAGCCCCTCCAGAACATAACCTGAAAGCATCTCGTTATGGTGGTCCCCTACCCGAAGGTGTAAATTATGAACAATGTGGGTGAGGTTTCTCTGAGACAGGGGAGCAGAATCAATAGCGAATATGGGAATGGGTCTCTATAACATACAGAGAGACAAACCCATAGTGCGGGTAAAATGGGCATCTATTAAATTTACCCCTGCTCCACTGTCTAGAAAGAAAGAAATAGTCTCCGTCTTATCACCAAAAATAATAACCGCTGGCAACACAAATTACGATGTACGTATGGAGGAAACGTATACCCCCCGGCTGACATCCTCCACACAGCCTGGGGTTAGTAGTTTTTCCGACGGTCTTTTGTTTCTGAGGAAAGAAGGACAGACATTAATGAAATGACCCCTCTCCCCACAAAAAAAACAAACCCCACGCCTACGGCGAGCCTCAGGAGGACAGACCTGACGAGTAGTTCTTCCTAGCTGCATAGGCTCGTCTAAGTCCGTACAGACTAACTGCTGCTTGGGAGGGGTTACCAATTGCTCCGGTTTTTTCAACCTGTCCCTAAGGCGTCTCTCTATACGGATAGAAAGGGACATAACCGCATCAAGGGAAAAGGGGGTCTCATATAATGCAAGCGCATCCTTAACCCTTTCGGATAACCCAGAGCAGAACTGACTCCTGAGAGTCGGGTCGTTCCATTGGGTATCCGTAGCCCACCTACGGAATTCAGAGCAATACTCCTCTACCGTCCCCTTTCCTTGTAAGAGTCTCCGTAATCTTGATTCAGCCAGTGCGACTCGGTCAGGGTCGTCATATATGAGACCCAAAGCCCCGAAAAACTCATCCACTGACCGGAGTGCCTGGGAATCAGTAGGTAAAGAGAACGCCCAGGACTGCGGGTCCCCCTGCAGCAGGGAAATAACAACCCCCACCCGCTGATCTTCATTACCAGAGGAGTAAGGGCGCAGTTTAAAATATAACTTACAGGCCTCACTGAATGTCAAAAACTTGTCCCTTCCCCCAGAAAATCTGTCAGGGAGAGGGACCTTGGGTTCCGCAACAACCTGGTTGCCAGTAGCAACCCCTGGGCTTGCGGTTAGTTGTAATCGCTGCTGTTGCTGGAGGACCGACGCCTTCAATCCTGCCACCTCAAAAGACAGGCCATGAAATTGTTTGGACAGAGCAGCAATTTGATCCATACTGGATTCTAAGTAGGTAAATTTTTTATTTATTTTTTTACCTACATAAAATAAGTCCCAGAGATAATGTAATGACCGACGTCACGCACAGGGAAGATAAAAGGGAAAGCCCTGCCCAAGGGAGAGGGAAAGGTGGTGACCCCTAATTCACCTTGCGGCTGGCACCTGACTGCCCTGACGTCCCTAGACAGGTTCCTCACCCGTGCGGCGATCACGTGCCTAAACCCTGGCTTTCCCTAAAATGAGCCCTAGATAGTGAACGGGCCGGTGGGATCGCTAGTCCGCACCACTATCACTAAGAGGGAAACACCAGGGAGAGGACAGACAAAACAGACAAATACATACACCCAGGTGGGCGATCACAATAGACCACAAAGGTCCAACAGGGATCCGGAGGGTAGCGTTCTGGACCAACTACCAGAGAACGCAGCAACACAGCTCCAGAAGGTCAGAATAGATGTCCAGGCAGGAAGTTCTATCTCTGGCAACCAGAGAAGTGTGAGAGAGGAATATAAGGAGGTTTGGGAGTGCTGGACAAGGAACAGCTGAGGAGAAGGAGCTACGGATCCCTGAGTGAGCCAAAAGGGGTTTGCAAAGCAAACCCAGAAAGCTACCATAAGGAAAACAGCCCTATCTTAAATAGAGCGTGCAGCCAACCGCTGCGACTTCCTGACCCCGGGTATAACGGAGTCAGGCGTGGTTCTCTATACCCTCGTGACAGCACACCTGATTTTGTCCCCCACTTGGTTGTGCAGGGAAGGGATGGCACGCCTGGAAATTAGTGGCGGCTGGGCTTGATGTACTGTGGGACAGTCACCGACATAAGGGACAGTCACCGACATAAGGCTTTTAAAACTAGCCCAGACGGAATGACAGCATTTCAAAGGACAGTAATTTTGAAATGCTGGCATTCAGGGCCATGGATCGTGTGCGGGTAGAGGGGTACTTCCTCTTCCGCTCCAGTGTTTGGGAGATGGAGAGCTGAATGCTTCCGTGGGACATTGTGGAGATGCTTGGTGACCCAGGTGGTGGTGTTGTTGGCACATCCTCTGTTTGCGGGGTGGCAGGTGCCACTGTCACTCCAGAGGTGGATGAAGAGGCCGAGACTGCAGCAGAAGAGGAAGCAGGAGGAGCCAGAGACCTTTCTTGGTTTTTGAGGTGTCTACTCCACTGCAGCTCGTGCTTTGCACTTAGATGCCTGGTCATGCAGGTTGTGCACAGGTTGAGAACGTTTATGCCTCGCTTCTGGCTCTAATTGCACAGCGTGCAAACCACTCGTTTCCTGTCGTCAGCACATTGTCTGAAGAACTGCCACGCCAGGGAACTTCTTGGAGCTGGCTTTGGTGTGCCCGGTTCCTCGCTGCTGTGGGCAGTAGCAGGCGTACTGTCTAGGGGATGGCCGCTCCGCTTTTGCACCCTGCTCCCTCTTCTGCTGTGCTGGTGGCTCTGTGTGACTACCGCCTCTTCCTCCGAACTAGACAGGTCACTCGCATGTGTAACATCCTGAAGTATGTCACTAAACTTCTGGTCACCCTGCTATGTGATGTTAAAGTGTTAATGTGTTTCCATCTGATGTAATATAACTGTGCATTGTCATTTCTATGTCTGTATTGTATATATTTGATGTAATTCTTAATGTACACCAGCAGGTGGCAGCAATATGTAGGCAGAACATAGTTAGTTAATAGCTTCTAGACTGGAACAGACCATTCCAGGCTAGCTCCCCCCTATCTGAGGAGGAGTGGAATGTTCCCACATCCTACTTCAGAGGGAGGAAAGAAAGTTCTAGCAGTGTACCAGCCACCCCCTGTTGGGGTAGGCTGTGTGAATAGGAGCTCCCAGAAATAGGGACCCCAACCAGGGATCCAAGCCTCCCTGAGGCCTAAGATCAACCTTCCCAGCCTGAGTCCCTTACCTCAGCTGGTAGACCAAGAAAAGCAGCCAACTTCAGAACTATCAGATCTCCAGGAAGAAACCACCATACCCTGCGAGCAGTCCTGTAAGTACAGATTCCAGAACAAGGAGAAGATAAGTCAGGCCCATATCAAGCAGACCTCAGACAGAGCAGAAGACAGATACCTGCCAGATTCTTAAAGGCGTATGTACTAGATGCAGAATATATATATGTAATTCCTGCCACATATTGCCAACACCTTCTGGGATCCTAGACTAAAGCTGTATAATTGTATGGATCTAAAGCTGCATATAATAGCATCAAGTAAAGACAAGTTGGAACCTATTATCTGTGTGGAATTCCATCATTCCTCCATTACTCCTATTGACAGCACTCAATTTTGTTGCATGTGAGCCAGGATACAGGAGTCCAGCAGTACTACAGGTAGGAGACACCGTTGACACAATACAGAGACAATATCCCCCTCTGGCATTCCTCACCAGGTACGTGTGCTCATACCATCTTAAAGGGCCCTTCTACAGTACCTGCGCAAGCTGCAACTGGCGTCACAAACTTATACACATCTAAATCTGACCCACTGCATAGCAGCCCCAATGACCCAGTGTCCTGCTCATTGCACATGTAACGGACCGTTTCAGCAGACAAGGGGTTAAAATCCGTTTAGGCGATAAGCCCCTTTCTGAGAGACAGGCACAGCTACTTGCAGAACACCAACTCCCGAACTGGATACAAAGTAGCACTCCAAACTGGAACCTCACGAATAGCTGCTAGCAGACGAACAGGAAACGCATACAATCCTGGCAATCGGTCTTCTAACAGCATACAGTGAATCCCCCCAATAACGAGACAAGGCTCCGTTTTGAGGGTCAAGCAGTGGTCTGACTGTACTTGAAGTACAGCCTCTTTTATTCACAAAAAACAAACATAGTACTGCCCACAGGGGTTTGAAATACAACCAATCAGTAATTAACAACACATACAACATAACTACAGCAACCAATCGTTCACGCCCCCAGAGGACCAGAATGAAGACTGGGACATATGACAACATATCCCCACAATGCATCATGATCTCCTCCCCTCTGTCTGGAGACAACCTGAGGAGCAATCCAATTATCTCTCAGAACAAAGGGAGATCACCAATACACATGTAGATACAACAGGACAGACATCACCATTTAAACACATTGGCCATACATATAACTTACATTAATTCAAACAGTATAACGTGGGGACAAACTTATCCAAAATTCACTTGAATCGGTTCAGGGGTTTAAAAGTTAGTATATGGCCCATAATCCAGGGGCAAGAGGCCAGCAGCCAGTCCTCTCCAAAACACCGTGGCGAGGTTGGTTTCGCCACACATCCCCCCCCCCCAGGGAAGACTAACCAGATACCTGACCTCACGCCGGTCGGTACCTGAGTTAGTCTGGCAGCCCACCCACAACCCAATACTGGACCTGTTGAATTTAGTAGCCTGTCTCTGTCCAGTGAGTCCACCCAGGTTAGGTTGGAAGCTGGTACTCCCGGTCTCTGTGTTGCTCCCTGGCTTGGAGTGGAGGTTGCTTTGTGGGCAGGTATCAGCGGTACTCTGCCCTGGTGCCAGCGCTGCCACGGAAGAAGCCTGGTTGGAGCCTGGTTGTTGGAGGGGGAGACCGACTGTCTCTACCCCCTGTGCTGTAAGTGCAGAGACCACGGTCCCATCTGCACTGTTGTGGGGCTTACTGTCTCCCCCTGGTGCGTTAAGCTGCCGCTGGGGAGAGGGGGTAACGAGCTCCTCTCCCATACATACTTCCAGCCGCTGGGGAGGGCGACCGACCGTCTCCGCTCCCAATACAGTGTCCTGCTGCTGGGGAAAGGAGACTGGGCTCTCTATTCCCTGCTGGACACTCTGCCGCTGGGGGACAGGACCGACTGTCTCTGCCCCCTGAAACTCCGCCTGCCGCTGGGGAATGGAGACTGGGCTCCCAATTCCCAAAAAATCATGCTGCTGCTGGGGGACAGGAACAACTACCTCTGCCCCCTGTAACTCCGCCTGCCGCTGAGGAGGGAGGACGCTGCTCTCCTCTCCCTGCACTTCACACTGCCGCTGGGGAATGGAGACTGGGCTCCCAATTCCCTGCAATTCACACTGCCGCTGGGGAATGGAGACTGGGTCTGTCACCTTACTGTCCTGCTGAGCCTTCTCACTGGCGTGGAACAGCTGCTGGTAGCCCTGTTCCAGCTCCATCTCCCGGGTCACCAGGTGGACCAGGTCCTGCTCAATCTCATGAGTGTCGTCCCAGTCATACCTGCTCTCCCTCCATTCCAAGAGATCATGGAACCGGGCTTGTGTAGGGCTCCCAAACTCCAGCTCTGAAAAGGTCTCCCATAACAAGCCAGGACCATCAAACTCCTCTCCCTCCGGCTTGTCATGCTCAGCTGTCCTGGGTAGGTACTGTGCCCCATACCACCAGAGCGCCTGGTAGGCATCTTCCAGCCACAGCTCTCGCCATGCTAGGAGTTCCAATTCCTTTACCCATTCCTCCCGGGGCTGCTCTCCCAGGAAGGGCATCCGCAGGGCTACTCGCTTCTGCAACCGCTGGTCTTCCGTGGGGAGTCTCTCGTCCTGCATATACTCCACAATACCCAGTACCTGGTACCAGATGCCTTTGCGGACTGCATCTCGGTCATCCATGACACCCTCATCGTACTCCACTGCTGTTTCCATTCTGGTGCTGTCAGGGTCGCTGTACTGGGACATGCGTTGCCCTCAAATTGTAATTCCAGGGAATGATGTTTCTTTGTAGCTGTCCTTCTGGCTGTAGGAACGATCCCGCTGCTTGCCACCAATGTAACAGACCGTTTCAGCAGACAAGGGGTTAAAATCCGTTTAGGCGATAAGCCCCTTTCTGAGAGACAGGCACAGCTACTTGCAGAACACCAACTCCCGAACTGGATACAAAGTAGCACTCCAAACTGGAACCTCACGAATAGCTGCTAGCAGACGAACAGGAAACGCATACAATCCTGGCAATCGGTCTTCTAACAGCATACAGTGAATCCCCCCAATAACGAGACAAGGCTCCGTTTTGAGGGTCAAGCAGTGGTCTGACTGTACTTGAAGTACAGCCTCTTTTATTCACAAAAAACAAACATAGTACAGCCCACAGGGGTTTGAAATACAACCAATCAGTAATTAACAACACATACAACATAACTACAGCAACCAATCGTTCACGCCCCCAGAGGACCAGAATGAAGACTGGGACATATGACAACATATCCCCACAATGCATCATGATCTCCTCCCCTCTGTCTGGAGACAACCTGAGGAGCAATCCAATTATCTCTCAGAACAAAGGGAGATCACCAATACACATGTAGATACAACAGGACAGACATCACCATTTAAACACATTGGCCATACATATAACTTACATTAATTCAAACAGTATAACGTGGGGACAAACTTATCCAAAATTCACTTGAATCGGTTCAGGGGTTTAAAAGTTAGTATATGGCCCATAATCCAGGGGCAAGAGGCCAGCAGCCAGTCCTCTCCAAAACACCGTGGCGAGGTTGGTTTCGCCACAGCACATGACCTTGATTCCATGTGGGGTCGAGGACCTCATCGTCCTCCACATCATCTTCCACCCAGTCTTCACCCCTGCCCTCTTTGTCGGTCTGCACACTGCAGAAAGCTACAGCAGTTGGCACCTGTGCTTCGTCATCATCCAAGACGTGCTGCGGTGGTCCCTCAATGTACTCCTCTTGAAACATAAGTGGTTGGACATCGGTGCACTCAATATCTTCCACTTCTAGCGCAGGGCTAGGTGGATCGCCCTGGGAAACCCTGCTAACAGACTGCTTGGCTGATTTGCAAGGGGGTGAGGTGAAAGACTGATGGACATCAGCTGCAGGTGCCAACTCTGATCTTTTAGCAGGAGACTGGGTGGGAGACAATGTAAAGGAACTGGAGGCACTGTCAGCAACCCAATCTACTATCGCCTGTACTTGTTCTGGCCTCACCATTCGTCGAGACGCATTAGGCCATACCAAATACCGCTGAAGGTTCTGTCGCCTACTCGTGCCTGAGGAAGGTATTTGACTTGTGCGTTTAGCTGACACAGATCGACCACGTCCTCTCCCTGCAACAGGAGCTCCACCAACAGCACCACGACCAGGTCCACGTCCCTTATTTGACGCTCTCCTCATATTTCTCAAATTTAGGATCTTGCCCAAAATAGGTGTTTTTTTAATAGAATAGAACAAAAGTATCTAAAGGGTGTATCTCACACTGACAGATCCAGACAAGGTCGCAAATTTAGTTTTTGGCCCAAAACTGGCGTTTTTTTAATAACAGAATAGAACAGCAGTATCTAACGCGTGTATCTCACAATGACAAATACAGCAAAGGCTGCAATATTAAGTAATTTGCCCAAAATAAGTGTTTTTTTAAACCCAGAATATTATTGCTGTATTTCAAGATTGTATCTCATACTGACAGATGCAGACAAGGCCACAAATTTAGTTTTTTTTGCCTAAAATTGGTGTTTTTTTAATAACCGTATATGACAGCTGTATATAACGCTTGAATTTCACACTGACAGATGCAAAAAGGGCTGTAAAATTGAGAATGTTGCCCAAAAAGGGTGTTTTTTTAAAACCCAGAAAATTATAGCTGTATTTCTAGCTTAAATTGCACACTGACTAATGCTGCAGAGGCCCACGATGGAGGGTATTGCCAAAAATGGGTGCTTTTTAAATCCCAGAAAATTATAGAGGAATTTCAAGCTTCTTTTTAACAATCACAGATGCAGCAAAGGCTGCTATATTAAGTACTTTGCCTCAAAATTGGTGTTTTTTTAATAACAGAATATGACCACAGTATATAACGCTTGAATTTCACATGTACAGATGCAGAAAGGGCTGTAAAATTGCGTATTTTGCCCAAAAAGGGTGTTTTTTTAAAACCCAGAAAATTATAGCTGTATTTCTAGCTTAAATTGCACTCTGACTAATGCAGCAGAGGCCCAAGATGGAGGGTATTGCCAAAAATGGGTGCTTTTTAAATCCCAGAAAATTATAGAAGTATTTCAAACTTGTTTTTTAACAATCAGAGATGCAGCAAAGGCTGCAATATTAAGTACTTTGCCATAAAATTGGTGTTTTTTTAATAACAGAATATGACCGCAGGAAATAACGCTTGAATTTCACACTGACAGATGCAGCAAGGGCTGTAAAATTGAGTATTTTGCCCAAAAAGGGTGTTTGTTAAAACCCAGAAAATTATAGAAGTATTTCAAGTTTGTTATTAACAATCACAGATGCAGACAAGGCCGCAAGTATTTTGCCCAATACAGCAGTATCTAAAGCGTGTATCTCACAATGACAGATCCTGCAATGGCTGTAAAATTTATTATTTTGCCCAAAAAGGTGTTTCTTTAATAACAGAATATTTCACATGTACAGATGCAGCAATATACTACATTTGCTGCATTTTGATAGTCTAATACAAGCGTTAAATACTGCTGTTATATTGTGGTTTTAAAAAAACACCCATTTTGTGAAAGATACTACATTTGCGGCCTTTGGTGCATTTCTGAGAGTTCAATACAAGCGTTAAATACTGCTGTTATATTGTGGTTTTAAAAAAAACACCCATTTTGTGAAAGATACTACATTTGCGGCCTTTGGTGCATTTCTGAGAGTCCAATACAAGCGTTAGATACTGCTGTTATATTGTGGTTTAAAAAAAAACACCCATTTTGTGCAAGATACTACATTTGCGGCCTTTGCTGCATTTCTGACAGTCCAATACAAGAGTTAAATACTGCTGTTATATTCTGGTTTTAAAAAAACACCCATTTTGTGCAAGATACTACATTTGCGGCCTTTGCTGCATTTCTGACAGTCCAATACTGCTGTTACATTGTTGGTTGACAAATTCAAATTTTTTTTGACCGTGAAGTAATTGTATAAAATTCACCTGTCATTGTGTGACCTCAATAAATTTTTCCTCTTTATGACACCGGCACTGCCTTACAGTCAGTGAACTTAATTGTTGACTATTGGCGGTAACATTGTCGCCTGACATAAACCATCTGTTAGTTTGGTGGGTGAACGCAAAGAATGAGGATAGCGTCAATTAAGGGATGTGGCCATGGTCATGGTGCTGCTGGTGTTGGTTGAGCTCCTGTTGCAGGGTGAAACACCTTCCTCAGGTGCCAGTAGGCGACAGAACCTTCAGCGTTATTTGGTAGGGTCGAATGCGGCTCTACGAATGGTGAGGTCAGAACAAGTACAGGCGATAGTAGATTGGGTGTCTGACAGTGCCTCCAGTTCCTTCACATTGTCTCCCACCCAGTCTCCTGCTGAAAGATCAGAGTTGGCACCTGCAGCCCATGGCCATCAGTATTTCACCTCACCCCCTTGCAAATCAGCCAAGCAGTCTGAGCCCCAAGTCATGCAGCAGTGTCTTATGCTTTTTGATAACACTGCTAGGAGGGTTTCCCAGGGCCATCCACATAGCCCTGACCCAGAAGTGGAAGAGATTGAGTGTACCGATGCCCAACCACTTATGTTTCAGGATGAGTACATGGGAGGACCTCCGCAGTACGTCTCGGATGATGACGAAACACAGATGCCAACTGCTGTGTGTCACGAGGGTATCGAGAACCACGCCTGACTCCGTTATACCCGGGGTCAGGAAGTCGCAGCGGTTGGCTGCACGCTCTATATAAGATAGGGCTGTTTTCCTTATGGTAGCTTTCTGGGTTTGCTTTGCAAACACTTTTGGCTCACTCAGGGATCCGTAGCTCCCTCTCCTCAGCTGTTCCTTGTCCAGCACTCCCAAACCTCCTTATATTCCTCTCTCACACTTCTCTGGTTGCCAGAGATAGAACTTCCTGCCTGGACATCTATTCTGACCTTCTGGAGCTGTGTTACTGCGTTCTCTGGTAGTTGGTCCAGAACGCTACCCTCCGGATCCCTGTTGGACCTTTGTGGTCTATTGTGATCGCCCACCTGGGTGTATGTGTTTGTCTGTTTTGTCTGTCCTCTCCCTGGTGTTTCGCTCTTAGTGATAATGGTGCGGACTAGCGATCCCACTGGCCCGTTCACTATCTAGGGCTCATTTTAGGGAAAGCCAGGGTTTAGGCACGTGATCGCCGCACGGGTGAGGAACCCGTCTAGGGACGTCAGGGCAGTCAGGTGCCAGCCGCAAGGTGAGTTAGGGGTCACCACCTTTCCCTCTCCCTTGGGCAGGGCTTTCCCTTTTATCCTCCCTGTGCGTGACGTCGGTCATTACATTATCTCTGGGACTTATTTTGTGTAGGTAAAAAAATAAATAAAAAATTTACCTACTTAGAATCCAGTATGGATCAAATTGCTGCTCTGTCCAAACAATTTCATGGCCTGTCTTTTGAGGTGGCAGGATTGAAGGCGTCGGTCCTCCAGCAACAGCAGCGATTACAACTAACCGCAAGCCCAGGGGTTGCTACTGGCAACCAGGTTGTTGCGGAACCCAAGGTCCCTCTCCCTGACAGATTTTCTGGGGGAAGGGACAAGTTTTTGACATTCAGTGAGGCCTGTAAGTTATATTTTAAACTGCGCCCTTACTCCTCTGGTAATGAAGATCAGCGGGTGGGGGTTGTTATTTCCCTGCTGCAGGGGGACCCGCAGTCCTGGGCGTTCTCTTTACCTACTGATTCCCAGGCACTCCGGTCAGTGGATGAGTTTTTCGGGGCTTTGGGTCTCATATATGACGACCCTGACCGAGTCGCACTGGCTGAATCAAGATTACAGAGACTCTTACAAGGAAAGGAGCCGGTAGAGGAGTATTGCTCTGAATTCCGTAGGTGGGCTACGGATACCCAATGGAACGACCCGACTCTCAGGAGTCAGTTCTGCTCTGGGTTATCCGAAAGGGTTAAGGATGCGCTTGCATTATATGAAACCCCCTTTTCCCTTGATGCGGTTATGTCCCTTTCTATCCGTATAGAGAGACGCCTTAGGGACAGGTTGAAAAAACCGGAGCAATTGGTAACCCCTCCCAAGCAGCAGTTAGTCTGTACGGACTTAGACGAGCCTATGCAGCTAGGAGGAACTACTCGTCAGGTCCGTCCTCCTGAGGCTCGCCGTAGGTGTGGGGTTTGTTTTTTTTGTGGGGAGAGGGGTCATTTCATTAATGTCTGTCCTTCTTTCCTCAGAAACAAAAGACCGTCGGAAAAACTACTAACCCCAGGCTGTGTGGAGGATGTCAGCCGGGGGGTATACGTTTCCTCCATACGTACATCGCAATTTGTGTTGCCAGCGGTTATTATTTTTGGTGATAAGACGGAGACTATTTCTTTCTTTCTAGACAGTGGAGCAGGGGTAAATTTGATAGATGCCCATTTTGCCCGCACTATGGGTTTGTCTCTCTGTATGTTACAGAGACCCATTCCCATATTCGCTATTGATTCTGCTCCCCTGTCTCAGAGAAACCTCACCCACATTGTTCATAATTTACACCTTCGGGTAGGGGACCACCATAACGAGATGCTTTCAGGTTATGTTCTGGAGGGGCTTCCCACTCCGGTAGTGCTGGGTCTTCCCTGGTTGGTAGCGTACAATCCAGTAGTGGATTGGCAGGTCAGGGAGATATTGGAGTGGAGTGAGCAGTGCAGAGAAAATTGCTTAAATAGCAATTGCTTAGTCGCCTCCATAACTACCTTACCAACATTTATTTCGGAATTTGAGGATGTTTTTTCTGAAAAGGGTTGTCAGAAGTTACCACCTCATCGTCCTTATTATTGCCCGGTTAACCTTATTCCCGGCGCAAAATTACCCAAGACCAGGTTATATAATCTTTCGGGTCCAGAGAGACAAGCCATGAAAGATTATATCTCCGAGAGCTTGGCTAAGGGACACATCAGACCCTCTTCTTCACCCGTGGCTGCAGGGTTTTTCTTCGTTATAAAGAAAGATGGGGGCCTGCGTCCTTGCCTAGATTTTCGCGAATTAAATCGGATAACCATCCGAGACCCATACCCTCTTCCTCTCATTCCTGACCTGTTTAACCAGATTGCGGGTGCTAGGTGGTTCTCCAAACTTGATCTTAGGGGGGCCTACAATCTGATTCGTATTAAGGAGGGGGATGAGTGGAAGACAGCGTTTAACACCCCCGAGGGGCATTATGAAAATCTAGTTATGCCTTTCGGTCTGACCAATGCTCCTGCCGTCTTTCAACATTTCGTTAATGACATTTTTAGTCACCTAATCGGCAGGTTTGTGGTAATATACCTAGATGATATTTTAATTTATTCGTCTGATCTGAAAACACATGAGGTGCATGTCAGACAAGTACTGCAGGTTCTACGGACGAATGAATTATATGCTAAAATTGAAAAATGTGTCTTCGCCGTTCAGGAGATACAATTCCTAGGTTATTTTTTATCTGCTTCAGGTTTCCGTATGGATCCTAGGAAGGTCCAGGCAATTTTAGATTGGGATCTTCCTGAGAACCTCAAAGCACTACAACGGTTCTTGGGCTTCGCGAATTTCTATAGGAAATTCATAAAAAATTATTCACTTATTGTAAAACCGCTTACTGACATGACTAGGAAGGGAACTGATTTTTCGAAATGGTCTGACGCCGCTAAAGTTGCTTTTTCCCCTCCAAAAGAGAGGTTTACCTCAGCACCTGTACTAGTCCAACCTGATGTCTCTCAGCCTTTTATTGTTGAAGTCGATGCGTCAGAGGTGGGAGTGGGGGCTGTACTGTCTCAGGGTCCGTCTCCTGGCAAATGGCGTCCTTGTGCTTTCTTTTCTAAAAAACTATCTGCAGCAGAAAAGAACTACGATATTGGCAATAGGGAACTATTAGCTATTAAACTTGCATTTGAGGAGTGGCGTCACTTTTTAGAGGGGGCAGTCCACCCCGTCACTGTGATTACGGACCACAAAAATCTTCTGTACCTCGAATCAGCTAAGCGTCTCACCCCTAGACAGGCTAGGTGGTGGCTATTTTTTACCAGGTTTAACTTTGTGATTACCTATCGTCCTGGGACAAAGAACACCAAGGCTGATGCACTATCTTGTTGTTTCCCTGGAGGGGGTAATGTGAGTGATCCGGTGCCCATTCTTCAAAGAGGAGTGGTTGTTTCTGCGGTACACTCTGTTTTGGAGGGGAAGGTGTTAGAGGCCCAGGGGGACGCCCCGGTCTCTTGCCCCTCAGAGAAATTGTTTGTACCGTTGAACCTACGTTTCGAATTATTAAAGGAACATCATAGTTCGGGACTTGCTGGGCACCCGGGTAGTAAAGCAACCTTGGAGCTATTGTCTCGTCATTTTTGGTGGCCAAGGTTGCGTCAGGATGTATTGGATTTTGTGTCTTCTTGTTCTACCTGTGCGCGCGCAAAAGTTTCACATACACGTCCTGCAGGGTCTCTATTACCACTCGTCATTCCCAATAGACCGTGGACACATCTGTCAATGGATTTTATCACTGACTTACCTTTGTCTGCGGGTAAAACTGTTATTTTGGTAGTAGTGGACAGGTTTAGCAAAATGGTACACTTCATTGCGTTACCCGCACTACCTAATGCTAAGACTCTTGCTCAGGTATTCGTCAGTGAAATCGTGAAGCTTCACGGGGTCCCCTCCGAAGTTGTTTTGGATCGGGGTACCCAGTTTATTTCTAAATTTTGGAAAGCTTTTTGTTCCCGTTTGGGGGTCCTTTTCCTCAGCTTTCCATCCTCAGTCGAATGGACAGACTGAGCGTACCAACCAAAACCTTGAGACATATCTAAGATGTTTTGTGTCTGAAAAACAAGAGTTGTGGTCATCATATTTACCGTTAGCTGAGTTTGCCATAAATAATCGTCGTCAGGAATCCACTAGCAAGTCACCATTTCTTGGTGCATATGGTTTTCATCCCCAATTCTGTACTTTAAAAAAGGGGGGGTCTTCTGGGGTTCCCGAAGAGGAACGGTTTTCGTCATCTCTTTCATCGGTATGGCAGAAGGTGTAAGCTAACTTGAAAAATATGGGAGGTAAATACAAATGCATGGCTGATAAGAGACGGTCGCCAGGTCCGGACCTAGGAGTGAATGACTATGTGTGGTTGTCGACTAGGAATAATAAATTGAAGGTTCCCTCTTGGAAACTGGGTCCTAGGTTTATTGGCCCTTACAAAATTGTAGCCATCATCAACCCCGTGGATTTTCGTCTGGAGTTACCTCAGACTTTTAAAATTCATAATGTTTTTCATAAGTCGTTACTCAAAAAATATGTTCCACCTCTAGAACCGTCACCGCTGCCACCCCCTCCTGTTGTCGTGGATGGTAATCTAGAATTTCAGATATCCAAAATTGTTAATTCTCGTCGGGTCCGCCGCTCTCTTCAATATCTGGTGCATTGGAGAGGTTACGGTCCCGAGGAAAGAATGTGGGTTCCTGCGTCTGAGGTAAACGCCGACAGGCTAGTTCGGGTTTTTCATGCCTCTCATCCTGAGAGACCTGGTCCTGAGTGTCCGGAGGCCCCTCGTAGAGAGGGGGGTACTGTCACAAAGGTATCGAGAACCACGCCTGACTCCGTTATACCCGGGGTCAGGAAGTTGCAGCGGTTGGCTGCACGCTCTATTTAAGATAGGGCTGTTTTCCTTATGGTAGCTTTCTGGGTTTGCTTTGCAAACCCTTTTGGCTCACTCAGGGATCCGTAGCTCCTTCTCCTCAGCTGTTCCTTGTCCAGCACTCCCAAACCTCCTTATATTCCTCTCTCACACTTCTCTGGTTGCCAGAGATAGAACTTCCTGCCTGGACATCTATTCTGACCTTCTGGAGCTGTGTTGCTGCATTCTCTGGTAGTTGGTCCAGAACGCTACCCTCCGGATCCCTGTTGGACCTTTGTGGTCTATTGTGATCGCCCACCTGGGTGTATGTGTTTGTCTGTTTTGTCTGTCCTCTCCCTGGTGTTTCCCTCTTAGTGATAGTGGTGCGGACTAGCGATCCCACCAGCCCGTTCACTATCTAGGGCTCATTTTAGGGAAAGCCAGGGTTTAGGCACGTGATCGCCGCACGGGTGAGGAACCCGTCTAGGGACGTCAGGGCAGTCAGGTGCCAGCCGCAAGGTGAGTTAGGGGTCACCACCTTTCCCTCCCTCTGGGGCAGGGCTTTCCCTTTTATCCTCCCTGTGCGTGACGTCGGTCATTACACTGTGGCTTTCTGCAGTGTGCAGACCGACAACGAGGGCAGGGGTGAAGACTGGGTGGAAGATGATGTGAAGGATGATGAGGTCCTCGACCCCACATGGAATCAAGGTCATGCGAGAGACCTGTCTAGTTCGGAGGAAGAGGTGGTGGTCACACAGTGCCACCAGCACAGCAAAAGAGGGAGCAGGGTGCATAAGCGGAGCGGCCGTCCCCTAGACAGTACGCCTTCTACTGCCCACCGCACCAAGGGACCGAGCACACCAAAGCCAGCTTCAAGGAGTTCCCTGGCGTGGCAGTTCTTCAGACAATGTGCTGACGACAAGACACGAGTGGTTTGCACACTGTGTAATTAGAGCCTGAAGCGAGGCATAAATGTTCTAAACCTGAGCACAACCTGCATGACCAGGCATCTAAGTGCAAAGCACGAGCTGCAGTGGAGTAGACACCTCAAAAACAAAGAAAGGTCTCTGGCTCCTCCTGCTTCCTCTTCTGATGCAGTCTCGGCCTCTTCATCCACCTCTGGAGTGACAGTGGCACCTGCCACCCCGCAAACAGAGGATGTGCCAGCAACGCCACCACCTGGGTCACCAAGCATGTCCACAATGTCCCATGGTTGCGTTCAGCTGTCTATCTCCCAAACACTGGAGCGAAAGAGGAAGTACCCCCCTACCCACCCGCGATCCCTGGCCCTGAATGCCAGCATTTCAAAATTCCTGGCCTTTGAAATGCTGTCATTTCATCTGATGGAGACGGAGAGTTTTAAAAGCATTATGGCTGTGGCTGTCTCACAGTATGTCGTTCTCAGCCACCACTACTTTTCCAGGTGTGCCATCCCTTCCCTGCACAACCAAGTGGGGGCGCAATGCCTACTGTGGCAAGGTCCACCTAACTACGGATACGTGGAACAGTAAGCAAGGTCAGGGACGTTATATCTCCATAACAGCACACTGGATAAGTGCAGTGGCGGCTGGGCCTGAGGCAGATAGCAGTTTGGCGCATGTCCTTCCACCACCGAGGATTGCAGGGCGTTTCTCTTTGCCTCATGTTGCTTACTCCTCCTACTCCTCTTCCTCATCCTCTACCTCATCCGGTCAGCGTAACACCTTCAGTACAGCCAGGGGTAAAAGACAGCAGGCAGTTTTAAAACTTATCTGTTTAGGGGAAAAATCCCACACTGCACAAGAGCTGTGGACGGGCATGGAACAAGAGACCGAGTGGTGGTTGGTGCAAGTGAGCCTCAATCCTGGCCTGGTGGTGTGCGATAATGGGCAAAATCTCGTAGTAGCTCTGGGCCTAGCCGGTTTGATGCAGATCCCTTGCCTGGCGCATGTGCTGAATTTGGTGGTGCAGAGGTTCCTGAAAAATTATCCCAATATGTCAGAGCTGCTGCAGAAAGTGCGTGCCTTGCTGCAGAAAGTGCTCGCCTGTCAGCGCTGCAGCGCAACTTCGGCCTTCCCGTGCACCACCTCATATGCGACGTGCCCACAAGATGGAACTCCACCTTGCGCATGCTGGCTAGACTGTGCGAGCAGCAGCAGGCGATAGTGGAGTTTCAGCTGCAGCACACACGGGTGAGTCGCTCTGCGGAACAGCACTACTACACCACCAATGAGTGGGCCTCCATGCGAGACCTGTGTGCCATGTTGCACTGTTTGAGTACTCCACCAATATGGCCAGTGCCGATAACGCCGTTCTCAGCGTTACTATCCTACTTCTATGCCTCCTTGAAAAAATGCTTTGGGCGATGATGGAAGAGGATATGGCACAGGAGGAGGAGGAAGAGGGATCATTTTGTAAATGATCCCTCTTCCTCCTCCTCCTGTGCCACATCCTCTTCCATCATCGCCCAAAGCGTTTTTTCAAAGAGGCATAGAAGTAGGTTCTCAGGAAACTTCTAGCAGCTTGGAAAATTTAGCAAAAGTAACCCACGCCTGTATTTCGCACGTATTACGCGAATATTACATTGCCGATTTTTCGCAATTAAGAAAATAATCTCAAATTCGCGAATTTGAGAATATATGATGAATATTCGCCCCAAAATTTGTGAAATATTGCGAATTCGAATATAGCCCCTGCCGCTCATCACTAGCTATTATAACAGGCATGTTAGGAGAGCCGACAGGTCCTCTTTAACCCCTTAAGGACTTAGGACGTACCGGTACGGCATGGTTCCCGAGTCCTTAAGGACCCATGACATACCGGTACGTCATGTGCCTGCTCAAATTATTGAAAAATGGCAAAAAATATCATCCTGTGACGCCCCCCGTGTCGGCGATCGCCGCAAACCGCAGGTCAATTCAGATCTGCGGTTTGCGGCTTTTACCTGTGCTTGCGGCGGTGATCGGGCATGCCATCGGGTCCCCATGTGGCTGTAGGGGGGACCCGATGGCATGAAAGGCAGCGCGATGCCTAAGGAAGGCATCGCGCTGCCTTCCGGTGACGAGCCTGTGAGATCCAGCCCCCTGGATCTCACAGGCCGGAAGCTGTATGAGTAATACACACAGTATTACTCATACAGCCAATGCATTCCAATACAGAAGTATTGGAATGCATTGTAAAGGATTAGACCCCCAAAAGTTCAAGTCCCAAAGTGGTACAAAAAAGAAAGTGAAAAAAAAGTTGAAAAAATAAAGTTTTCCTCCCAAAAAATTAAAAGTTTCAAGTAAAAATAAACAAAAATGTAATTTTCCCCAAATAAAGTTTAAAAAAATTGGGAAATAGGGTGGGGAAAGTATATATATTAGGTATCGCCGCGTCCGTATCGCTCCGGTTCTATAAACATATCACATGACCTAACCCCTCAGATGAACACCATAAAAAATAAAAACTGTGCTAAATAAACCATTTTTTTGTCACCTTACATCACAAAAAGTACAACAGCAAGCAATCAAAAAGGCGTTTTCCCACCAAAATAGTACCAATCTAACCGTCACGTCATCCCGCAAAAAATGAGCCCCTACCTGAGACAATCGCCCAAAAAATAAAAAAACTATGGCTCAGAATATGGAGACACTAAAACATCATTTTTTTTGTTTTAAAAAAGCTGTTATTGTGTAAAACTTACATAAATAAAACAAAGTATACATATTAGGTATCACCGCGTCCGTATCGACCCTCTCTATGAAAATATCACATGACCTAACCCCTCAGATGAACACCGTAAAAAAAATTAAAAAAAATGTGCTAAATAAACAATTTTTTGTCATCTTACATCACAAAAAGTGTAATAGCAAGCAATAAAATAGTCACACGCACCCCAAAATAGTGCCAATAAAACCGTCATCTCATCCCGCAAAAATCATACCCTACCCAAGGTAATCGCCCAAAAAATAAAAAAAACTATGGCTCAGAATATTGAGACACTAAAACATCATTTTTTTTGTTTTAAAAAAGCTGTTATTGTGTAAAACTTACATAAATAAAAAAAAGTATACATATTAGGTATCACCGCGTCCGTATCGACCCTCTCTATAAAAATATCACATGACCTAACCCCTCAGATGAACACCGTAAAAAAAAAAAAAAACTGTGCTAAATAAACAATTTTTTGTCATCTTACATCACAAAAAGTGTAATAGCAAGCAATAAAATAGTCACACGCACCCCAAAATAGTGCCAATAAAACCGTCATCTCATCCCGCAAAAATCATACCCTACCCAAGGTAATCGCCCAAAAACTGAAAAAAATATGGCTTTCAGACTATGGAAACACTAAAACATGATTTTTTTTCTGCTTCAAAAATGAAATCATTGTGTAAAACTTACATTTAAAAAAAAAAGTATACATATTAGGTATCGCCGCATCCATGACAACCTGGTCTATAAAAATATCACATGATCTAACCTTTCAGATGAATGTTGTAAATAACAAAAAATAAAAACGGTGCCAAAACAGCTATTTCTTGTTATCTTGCCTCACAAAAAGTGTAATATAGAGCAACCAAAAATCATATTTACTCTAAACTAGTACCAACAATACTGCCACCCTATCCCGTAGCTTCTAAAATGGGGCCACTTTTTTGGAATTTCTACTCTAGGAGTGCATTATGGGGGCTTCAAATGGGACATGGTGTCAAAGAAACCAGTCCAGCAAAAGCTGCCTTCCAAAAACCGTATGGCATTCCTTTCCTTCTGTGCCCTGCCGTGTGCCCGTACAGCGGTTTACGACCACATATGGGGTGTTTCTGTAAACTACAGAATCTGGGCCATAAATATTGAGTTTTGTTTGGCTGTTAACCCTTGCTTTGTAACTGGAAAAAAATTATTAAAATGGAAAATCTGCCAAAAATGTGAAATTTTGAAATTGTATCTCTATTTTCCATTTATTCTTGTGGAACACCTAAAGGGTTAACAAAGTTTGTAAAATCAGTTTTGAATACCTTGAGGGGTGTTGTTTATAGAATGGGGTCATTTTTGGGTGGTTTCTATTATGTAAGCCTCGCAAAGTGACTTCAGACCTGAACTGGTCCCTAAAAAATTGGGTTTTTGAAAATTTCTGAAAAATTTAAAGATTTGCTTCTAAACTTCTAGGTTATGTAACATCCCCAAAAAATAAAATATAATTCCCAAAATGATCCAAACATGAAGTAGACGTATGGGGAATGTAAAGTAATAACTATTTTTGGAGGTATTACTATGTATTATATAAGTAGAGAAATTGAAACTTGGAAATTTGCAATTTCTTACAAATTTTTGGTAATTTTGGTATTTTTTTATAAATTTTATATTTTTTTTACTTCATTTTACCAGTGTCATGAAGTACAATATGTGACGAAAAAACTATCTCAGAATGGCCTGGATAAGTCAAAGCGTTTTAAAGTTATCAGCACTTAAAGTGACACTGGTCAGATTTGCAAAAAATGGCTGGGTCTTTATGGTGAAATAGGGCTTAGTCCTTAAGGAGTTAAAGGGAGAATATCAGGGGGCTGCCAGGATAACTGGTTGTAATCTGTGAAAAAACCTGGCAGTAAGTGTTTAATTTCCCTGCAGCACCACCACAGGTGAAATGAATTATCATTCTGTACCAAATCAACAAGTTGTCTGCCTATTGCAGTACAGGGCATGTTTTGCATTGCTAGGGGCACTGTGGGCAACCACTCTATTTTCTTGGCACCTCAGAATTCTTTAATGAGATATACGGTATGAAAATGACTCCAAATAAGCTGCATGTTGGATAAATGACTTTAAAAATGTACTTTTGTTAAAAACCACACTTAATGTCTATTTAGTTCTTTGTGCCTATATAGGCTATGGTCCTCAGTGTTGATATTTCATATTTAATTTCACATTCAGATAAAGGGCAAGAATAGAGAACATTCCTTTGAATTTGACTATGTGGGGGACGTTCTGCACACAGATGTTAGGTCAGCAAAATATCTTTTCTGTCTGTGTCGTAGACTCTCCCTACCCATGCACACCTTGCGTAATCCAAAATGTGAAGTTATAAACAAAGGGAGAAAATGTAGATGGCAAGAACAAAATTATTGATTAATGATTATTTCATAAAAATAAAATGTCAATGCATTTAAATGGCAACCATCTGTTGCATCGCAGAGACCAGAAAGCTCTTTGTTCTGTTTAGTGTGGAATAAAAAGACTACTTAAAGAGGACCTTTCACTGATTCTTACCCTATGAACGAAGTATACAGACATGTGGAGCGGCGCCCGGGGATCTCACTGCACTTACTATTATCCCCGGGCGCCGCTCCGTTCTCCTGCTATGCCCTCCGGTATCTCCGTTCCCTAAGTTATAGTAGGCGGAGTCTGCCCTAGCGCTGGCCAATTGCATTGCAGAGCTCACAGCCTGGGAGAAAATAACCTCCCAGGCTGTGAGCTCTGCTCTGCGATTGGCCAGCGCTAGGGCAGACTCCGCCTTCCATAACTTAGGGACTGGTATCTCCGCCTACTATAACTTAGTGAGCGGAGATACCGGAGGGCATAACGGGAGAACGGAGCGGCGCCCGGGGATAATAGTAAGTGCAGTGAGATCCCCGGGCGCCGCTCTACATATCTGTATAGTTAGTTCATAGGGTAAGAATCGGTGAAAGGTCCTCTTTAAGTAGAGCTTTTAGTAGCAGAATCTGAGCTGTTTTATATCAGTATAGAGGGCCACATTGTTCTCAGAAGTTACAGACTTCTCTTGTCTTTTCCAGCAGATCTGTCATCATAAAATGGGTTTGGTTATACATCTAAAAGCTTAATAATAATTCAGCCTTTTAATGTATTCATCTTTAGCAGGGCAGTGAGCATTTAGCCTGCAAGTCCAGTATTTGCCCCCAATTTTAAAAACACTCTCTCCAACATTATTTTATTACAATTTAGCTACTTTATATATTCAAGAGTCTGAGCCACTATGATGGAAAGTTATTTTCTGTGTAGATAATGGTTAATCTTCTTAATTACTGTAATTGCTTTTATGACTTGCTATATTCTTAATATGTTAGCTAAACTTGGACTTCACTAAGGGAACAGATTTGTGACATGTACTGTATGAAGTCCACATTGAAGCCCAGACTGTGAAGATTCCCACTGGCCCGGTCTGTCAGGGGGCCTCCTGACATGAATTGGCAGGGTGTAATATGAACTGAATGATTCTCCCATAGACTGCATTGTTAATTAATTGCTGTATATAGGAGAATCAATCAGACAAATGCATGTTAGAGGCCCATTGGGGCCAAAATTAAATGTTGAAAAAAGTTTTTTAAAAATATATAAAAAGCCAAAAAAGGTAAAAAAGTTCAAATCCCCCTTTTTTCCCATTTTAGAAATAAAAATTAAGCAATAAAAAAGTAAAGTTAATTAGTAACACTGTATCCTAAAATGCACAAACTATTAGGGTCCATTCACACATTCGCAATTCCGTTCCACATTTTGCGCAACAGAATTGCGGACCCATTCATTTCTATGGGGCCGCACGATGTACTGCCTGGATCTGGAATTGCGGATCCGCACTTCTGGGTCCGTAATTCCGTTCCGAAAAAAATAGAACATGTCCTAGTCTTGTCCGCGGATTGCGGACAAGATTAGCCATTTTCTATTAAGTGCCGGCGATGTGCGGTCCGCAAAATGCGGAAGACACATTGCCGGTGTCCGTGTTTTGCGGATCCGTGTGAATGGAACCTTAAAGGGGTTTTCTTAGATTTTTATACTGATGACCTATGCTCAGGAAGCTGCGAGAAGGCTGCATGCTCACAGAAGTGCCTTCTCAACCACTGATCAGCGGGGGTCCCCTGATCAGATACTGATGACCTATCCTGAGGATTGGTCATCAGTATCAAAATCTCTGAAAACCCATAAAAGTACAGGTATTTATCCTTTACAGCCGTGAATGCTGTAAGGGAAAAGACAAAAATGGCTGATTCGCTGGTGACTTTAGCTCTCAAACATTTTTTAGAAAATTGATCAAAAAGTCATGCACATCCCAAAATAGTATAATTGGAAAAAACAGATCATCCTGCAAAAAATAAGCCCTCACACAACTTTGTACAGTAGATGTAAATATGAAAAGTTGTGGCTGTCAGAATATGATTATTCAAAGAAAAAAAATGTATATTTTAAATAGAAAAACTATAAAAATGTGGTATCGCTGTAAGAGTACTAACCTGCAGAATGAAGATAATGTCATTTTTACCACATAGGGAACGCTGTAAAAACAAAACTCATTAAACTATGGTGGAATTGTATATATATTTTTTTTTATTCCACTGACTCCCACTGAATTTTTGTAAATGGATCAACTAAAAAGTTATGGCTCCAAGAAGATAGGGAGTAAAACAAAAATAAAAAAATTAGAAAATCCCTAACGGATCTCCTAGCACCCCGACCGGGTACCTCCATTGATGGATGCTCCTAGCGCTTCCCGAGGTTCCAAGCACTCCACTTGACACCATAACCGCCACAGACCCCAAGAACCGCCGAAGTTTGGTTGAGGTCTCGCCATCTCCTACCCACCCTGGACCTACGACAAGGCTCCAGGCTCCAGTGGGTGAACCTCTCCTAAAACCAGAGAGCAGGAACAGCTCTTAAAGAGCTAGTAGTTATAGCCAGGGGAGTATAGCAAATCTTCAGCGTATAGCAATCCCCAGTGTCGATCAGTTACCCAAACACCAGCCTCAACATGATGAAGGGTAAAACAGGAACTCTTTATTGAACACACAGCATAACTTATATACACATGACATACTGAGGACATGACATAGCAGCCAATCCTGTACAGTTTAAACACAAAACTAACCCTATTCAACAAACACAATGGTATTGTCTGTGACGCAATTAACAAACACACTGGCATTGTCTTTGACGCAATCAACAATGAACATGCAAAAAGATATCTTCACCCCCTCCATAATGAATGAATGAGAAGAGGAGACACATGTGATGGGATTATCTCCTGAGTGTATCATAGGAGTCGGCTGATATTATAATCAACTATCTTAATCCCATCACTAACACAATCAGTGGGAGTCTCAGTGCAGAGTTAACCCTTTTTGTGTTGCTGAATCCACACCATGCCTTTTTAATGGGCAATAGGAAATATGTGGCATATAAATTACACACATAAATCAGGGTTCCTAGTTCCTTGTAACCCCAAAAGGTCTGAGGGGGTCTCCATAGTTCTCGGTCCATAGTCTGTAGGAAGGAGGCTGGCCCTTAGGCTTCTCCAGCAGCCCCAGTGACGGTTCAGTCCGTCACACACACATTCACATAATAATCCACACAAGAGCCAAAGCTTACTGCTGAAACAAAACATGTTTAATGGAAAGCAAGGGCATTCAATTTAAACAGCATCAAACTCCTCCTCTGAGTTTGGGAAACTCAATTTACAAAACAGGGGCTTGGTCACATGGCTTACAAGCAATCACTGTGTCTTTTGCAAGACAATGGCCAAAGTGTTATCTCGTGTATTTTCATTACATAAAGGGGGAAAAAAAGGAGAGAGGAGGCAGCGACTCGTGTGTAGAACCTTACAGTACTTGGTTTTAGAGAATACACTGATTATGCTTACCGAATGGGGTTGTGATGGGTCACAACACCTCCGAATCGTTTTGCTGGATAATTGCCCATCCAGTTCACGGGAGGAAAGACTTTATCTGCTGCCCCTGGTCTGTGTCCCTTGCCGTAACAGCGGTTATCGGGATAGAGTACATACAATAAAACAGAAAAATTCAAACCATTCTAGGTGGTGCTGATGCAGAAGAAGCTCATCACTTCAATAGTACCAATAAAAAGTAATCTTTTATTCAAGAAGGTCTACGCGTTTCAGGGGCAAAACAACCCCCTTCATCAGGACAATAAAAATAATTTACACATGTCCTTGATACACATAGATGTCTACGTCCATTGTTAGGAGTAGGTATCCACGGGGATTAAGTAGCAGGGAGGTAAAATAACTGAATGGATCCTGGGAGTTCTTCACAATGCCCCCCCCCTTTTTCTCCCTGCTCTGGCAGACACAGTTGGACCTTTCCGGGTCCAGTAGGGGTGGCGGGATGTCCAGCGACTATTTGTATAACAAGTCTGTTTGTCGGGACAGTCGGAATTCCCATTTAACTTGCCTGGGCGATAGTAAATAGTAAAGTCGTAGGGCTGTAGGGCCAGACTCCACCGCAGCAGATGGGCATTATCACCAGAGACCAGAGGGGGTTGTGGTCTGTGATGAAATTAAAGGCGCGGCCAAACAGATAAGGAGTCAGTTTCTTGAGGGCCCAGACTAAGACCAGACACTCCTTCTCAATGGCTGCATAGCCGACCTCCCTACGCAAAGGTTTGCGACTCCGATAGGCCACCGGGTGCTCTCCGACCTGGCTCAAAACTGCCCCCAGTCCAAACATGGAAGCGTCTGTATGGACGATAAAGCGCTTGTTAGGATCTGGAGCAACCAACACAGGGGCATTGACAAGAGCTTGTTTTAGAGCTTGGAAAGCCACCTCACACTCCGGAGACCACAGGACCTGTCGGGGTAACTTCTTTTTGGTCAGGTTGGTTAGGGGTTTGGCCAGGGCGCTATAGTCGGTTACAAAACGCCTGTAATAACCGACTGTCCCTAAGAAGGCCATGACTTGTGTCTTGGTACGGGGAGTGGGCCAATTAGCAACGGCCTCGATCTTAGCTGGCTCTGGCCGTTGCTTACCACATCCAACCCGGTGACCCAGATATTGTACCTCTGCCATACCGATGTGACACTTGTCAGGCTTCAAGGTCAGACTGGCCCCCCTAATCCTATCTAACACTGACCCTATGTGTTCGAGATGAGCCTCCCAAGTATCGCTATAGATGTCATCCAGGTATGCACATGCATAATCCTGGAGTCCATCTAGGAGGCGATCTACCATCCTTTGGAAGGTGGCGGGTGCGTTCTTCATCCCAAACGGCATAACCCGAAATTGGTATAGGCTGAACGGGGTGATGAAGACGAACTTGGGGACAGCATCTTCCGCTAAAGGGATCTGACAGTATCCCTTGCAGAGGTCAATAGTGTTCAGATACTTCACCTTAGATATGCGGTGAAGCAGCTCGTCCATCCGGGGCATCGGATAGGCGTTGGTTACTGTTTTGATGTTGAGCCGCCTGTAGTCAACACAAAAGCAGGTCGTGCCATCCCGCTTTGGTACCAAGACCACAGGTGAGGCCCAAGGACTATCGCAGTGTTCTATTACTCCTAGCCGAAGCATCTCTTCTATTTCCCTCAGAATCCCGTCCCTAACAGCTTCGGGAATGCAGTAGGGAGGTTGTCTCAAGGGCACCTGCCCTGGGGTGTCCACCTTGTGGATTGCTAACTGGGTATACATGGGTTCCTGGGAAAACATGGCCTGTTTGGCTTCCAGCAGGAGGTTGGCTTGAGCCCGCTCATGGGGTCCCAACTGTTCCCCCAGCTGGACCAACTCTATGTTCCTCGACTCCCCGCCACCCCCTAACAGGTCTGGTAAGGATAAGGCTTCTTTGTCCTCCCCTGCTGGGGCACATATGGCCGTCACTTCCTCAGCCCTTTCTTTATAAGCCTTGAGCATATTGATGTGAAACGTCCGTTTCACATCCTCATTCTCGCAGCTGGCTATAGTGTAGGTGGTATCGTACACCTGCCCTATAACTTTATACGGGCCCTGCCAGGCCGCATGGAGCTTGTCGGTTCAGACTGGCCTGAGGACCATGACCTTTTGCCCAATTTGAAAGCTCCGGTGCCTGACTCTCCGATCGTACCATACCATCTGGCGCTGCTGGGCCGCACTGAGGTTTTCCCTTACTGTCTGAGCCAACTCCTTCATATGGTCCCTCAGCTCCAGCACATAGGGTTCAATCGGAGTCCCCTCAATCTGTCTGGCCCTCCCAATGATCTTTGATAAGGTCTAGGGCCCCCCTCACGCGCCTCCCATACAAAAGCTCAAAGGGCGAGAATCCCGTGGATTCCTGGGCCCCCCCGGTACGCAAATAGGAGGTGCGGCAGGAATCGCACCCAGTCCCTGTAGAACCCCGTGAACGTCTAGAACCCCGTGAACGTCTTCAGCATTTGCTTCAGAGTCCCGTTGAAGCGCTCACAGAGACCGTTAATCTGGGGATGGTAGGGGGAGCTTGTCAGGGGTTTAATCCCGCAGACCTTCCATTGCTGCTGAGTCAGCTCGGCAGTGAACTGCGTACCCCGGTCTGATAAGATCTCTTTGGGAAATCCCACTCGAGAGAAAATCTTGACCAGGGCATCAGCCACAGTCTCAGCATGAATGTTGGAGACAGCTATTGGCTCCGGGTAGCGGGTAGCGTAGTCCACTATGGTAAGTATATAGCGCTTGCTGGAGTGGCTAGCTTGGGCCAGGGGTCCTATGAGATCTACCGCCACTCTCGTGAAGGGTTCCTCTATGATGGTCATCGGGACCATTTTAGCCTTAGGGTTGTCTCCCTTTTTTCCCACCTTTTGGCATACCTCACAGGTCTGGCAATAATTCCGGACATCATCGGATACCCCAGGCCAGAAAAAGTTCTGGGTTACCCGGTGCAACGTCCGGCTTATTCCCAAATGCCCTGCTAACGGGACGTCATGCCCAATACGCAATAACTTCCGTCGGTACTTCCTCGGAATTACCAGCTGGCGTTTTTGCCGGGGTCCGGGTGCGTTGACCTGGGTCTCCGTAAGTCGGTACAGCCGGCCACCCTCCCTCCCTCCCAGACTAACTGCTCCCCCCACTAGTCCCCCTTGGCGTACCCTAGCCTTTTCCCTGTACTTCCTGAGTAAGTGGTCTCCCACTACTTCCCTCCCAAAGTCCTCTGGGGTGTCCCAGGGCTGGGGCTCTACAGTCAGGGGTGGGGTAGGTTGGTTTACCTGGGTCTCGGTAGGAGACAGATGGCTCTCGGCAGCACGGCTTTGGGTTCTGGTGGTCACGGCTTGAGCCTCGTGTGTAGTTGCGGGTACAAAAGCGGAGGTTAGTGGCCCAATGTCATTGCCCAATATGACATCTGCGGGCAACTCCTTCATGAGGCCCACAGGGACATTGCCAGAATCCGATAAATAGCCCCCCCCCCCCCCGCCACTCGAACAGCAATAGATTGCCCCGGTCATTCCAAATTGTCAATCAAGTGTCTTTGAACAAGGGTGATGGTAGCGCCGCTGTCCCTGAGACCTCGGGCAGTTTTCTCATTGACCATCACTAACTGACAATGGTGTTTTCGGTTGTCCGTGATGGTAGACTGGACCAGGTGAGCTTCGTATAACGTGCCTAGGGGTTCCTCATGGCTTAACTCTTTGGCGTCCCAAGCAGGCGGTATGGGATAGTCCACGCAATGGGCTGCAGCCTGGGAGTTGGAGAACCCGGGGTGGGTCCAGTTGGACCTGGGGGCTTCCAGTGGACAGTTGTTGCGCAGGTGCCCCAGTTGATTGCAGCAAAAACAGCGGGGCTCGTTGCCAGCTGGGCGTCGTGGGTTGGAAAGTATTGGTCTGCTGGGGGGGTTGGTACGTGGTTGCTGATGGTGGTGTCTCGGTCCTAAGGGGTTGTATCCGAGGCGTCGTACGTGCCGCCTTGCGGGTATCGGCATACTCGTCAGCGAGTTTGGCTGCTTCAGGTAAGGAGATGGGTCTGTGGTCCTTTGCCCAATCCCTGACGTTGGCCTGGATGTGGTCGTAAAATTGTTCCAGCGCTTAAGCCCTGTGTACCAGCCTTCCATTCACTGTACACCAGTGCCTTCCTTGGATTCTCAGTGCAGGGAAAAGCTGCTTGCCACCAGTTGTAACGGTCTGAATATTAGTTACCGTCTGTCATTCCCTTATTCCCATGAAATAATATCGCCAAGAATCCACAAAGTAAAATATCGCTGGTGTCGCATAATAATCCACACAGGAGCCAAAGCTTACTGCTGAAATAAAACACGTTTAAGGGAAAGCAAGGGCATTCAATTTAAACAGCATCAAACTCCTCCTCTGAGCCAGAGAGACAATGGCGTTTTGGAAACTCCATTTACAAAACAGGGGCTTGGTCACATGGCTTACACTCAATCACTGTGTCTTTTCCAAGACAATGGCAAAAGTGTTATCTTGTGTATTTTCATTAAATAGATCAGTCTTGTGGTTAGAAGCAGACTGAATGTCTGGAAGTGTGTGTACACATGTCCTTGATACACATAGATGTCTACGTCCATTGTTAGGAGTAGGTATCCACGGGGATTAAGTAGCAGGGAGGTAAAATAACTGAACGGACACTGGGGAGCTCTTCTCATCTCCTGGCTCTTTAAGGGCCAGTGTCCAATTGTATTAAATCTTCGCCAACCAATGGCTGGACATCTATGGGTATTTAACGCAAGTACCACTAGAGGAAGGAGCCTAAGTTTTACGCTCCCGTTTGTCTACTTAACCAGTGAAGGTGTGCTATTATGTTCGTGTACTGAACTTCTGCATTATAACGGAGTCTGTTTCTTCCTGGCCTGCCCTGACCTTAGCCTGCTTACCCTACTGACCCTTTGCTGCATGTCTTGACCTTGGACTTGTTGCTAAAAGTAGCATGAATTCTGTCTGCCCTGACCTCTGCTTGTTTATCGACTACGAGTATTGCCTTACCCCTTTCTGCCTCACACCAGTGTTTCTGAACCCCCCCCAGGACTATTCCAAGAGGTAGTGACCTGCTGGCTACCCTAAAGCAAAGTCCAGATCCCTGTATAGGAGTTAAAGGGTGAAAACTAGGGGATCACCAGGATAACGACTAACCCACAGTCAAACCGGTTAGCTGGTATAGAGGGTCCACACCCACTACCCACTAGAGCTGATCATGCCAATATTGGTTGGAGGGAATTATGTTTTCATGAGGCAAAACCTTCAGTTTTAAAGTTCAGATGTTTGTAGATGTTGTAAAGCTCCGATGAGTACCGCAAAATGCTTGCAGCTTACAAAACACAGCGCCATCTACTGGATAGTGACTGTGCTTGGTATTGCAGGTTTAATGAACATCACTTCACTGGCCTAAGAGGAAGCCGCGGTGCAACTGCAGCTAACGCCAATATTCTATATTCATAGGGGTTGAGATATGGGGCATTGTTTGGTGCAGTTTTCGTATGTTAGAGCTGATTAAGTGTTTCAGTGCAGATTTCTCAATTGGATTAAGGTTATCTGCACAGTGTGGTTAAAATGTTATAATAAGATTCATTGCCTTTGGTCTCAGCTTTGTTCCATTATCATTTGTACATTATACGAATAAATGTGACAATTGATATACTGTAATACGGTGTCTTCCAGAAGTTTCTATTCATTATTCATAACAGCAGTAAATAAATAATCTTCAGGATATTACTTCATTATTTCATGTTGATTACTATTTGGAAATAATGGATGTCAACTCATCACAACTACACATATCATATCCACAGAATAAATGTGATTTGAACTGCAGAGTATGCAGTTTCCAAAAAGGTGATTGAAAATTCAAAAGAATGGTTTGATATAAGGATGAGCTAACTTCTTGAAATTTGTTATAATATTTTTTTTATTTGATTTGCGTCCGAATCGATTGTACGTGAATTAAATATGCGCCAATTGGCTTGTAAATTTGTTTATGACACTTGTGTCTCCTTTTTTTTTTTTTTTAAGCTCTTTAACACAATGACAGCAATAGCAAATAATGTCACAATGCCATATATAGCTATGGGTAAATACATGGTTGACAGTCTTAACAAACAGTGTGTTTGAAACCATGTGTAATGCTTATTAATATTATATAAACCTTCCAAAAATGGTCTCTTATTGGGGGCAAATAGTGTTTAAACAAACACCCCACAGCAAAAACAGTAGTTTGTTGGGACCAAGCATCCAAAAATGATGCCTTAACCGCTTCGCTCAGTCGCTGGGTAAACATGGCCGAGAGACACGCAGCTAATGACTGCGACTGGCAATAATGCCGATCGTGGTCATTAAAGCCTTTAGATGCCATGATCAAGTGTGATCACTGCATCTAAAAGTTCAAAAACTTGGAAGCACGCGCTTCTGGGCTTCTTACCGGCATCCTCTGCAGCCAATGAGGATGCCGGTAATTGATTTCAATACGCTGCATCTCTCTGACGAAGCCTAGTTGGCAGGCCAACAGAAGAAATTAGCAATTCTAGTACCATCATGGATCTTTAAGAAACATGATGGTACAGAATAAAAAAAAATGGTGATTCTTGTAGCTTTAAACGCTAGCTATAAAACATAAAAAAGTTAAAAAAAAGTAAAAAAAATGTATAAAAAAAAATCATAAATTATCTATACACTGCGTGCAGAATTATTAGGCAAATCAGTATTTTGACCACATCATCCTCTTTATGCATGTTGTCTTACTCCAAGCTGTATAGGCTCGAAAGCCTACTACCAATTAAGCATATTAGGTGATGTGCATCTCTGTAATGAGAAGGGGTGTGGTCTAATGACATCAACACCCTATATTAGGTGTGCATAATTATTAGGCAACTTTCTTTCCTTTGGCAAAATGGGTCAAAAGAAGGACTTGACAGGCTCAGAAAAGTCAAAAATAGTGAGATATCTTGCAGAGGGATGCAGCACTCTTAAAATTGCAAAGCTTCTGAAGCGTGATCATCGAACAATCAAGCGTTTCATTCAAAATAGTCAACAGGGTCGCAAGAAGCGTGTGGAAAAACCAAGGCGCAAAATAACTGCCCATGAACTGAGAAAAGTCAAGCGTGCAGCTGCCAAGATGCCACTTGCCACCAGTTTGGCCATATTTCAGAGCTGCAACATCACTGGAGTGCCCAAAAGCACAAGGTGTGCAATACTCAGAGACATGGCCAAGGTAAGAAAGGCTGAAAGACGACCACCACTGAACAAGACACACAAGCTGAAACGTCAAGACTGGGCCAAGAAATATCTCAAGACTGATTTTTCTAAGGTTTTATGGACTGATGAAATGAGAGTGAGTCTTGATGGGCCAGATGGATGGGCCCGTGGCTGGATTGGTATAGGGCAGAGAGCTCCAGTCCGACTCAGACGCCAGCAAGGTGGAGGTGGAGTACTGGTTTGGGCTGGTATCATCAAAGATGAGCTTGTGGGGCCTTTTCGGGTTGAGGATGGAGTCAAGCTCAACTCCCAGTCCTACTGCCAGTTTCTGGAAGACACCTTCTTCAAGCAGTGGTACAGGAAGAAGTCTGCATCCTTCAAGAAAAACATGATTTTAATGCGGCACAATGCTCCATCACACGCGTCCAAGTACTCCACAGCGTGGCTGGCAAGAAAGGGTATAAAAGAAGAAAATCTAATGACATGGCCTCCTTGTTCACCTGATCTGAACCCCATTGAGAACCTGTGGTCCATCATCAAATGTGAGATTTACAAGGAGGGAAAACAGTACACCTCTCTGAACAGTGTCTGGGAGGCTGTGGTTGCTGCTGCACGCAATGTTGATCAAAACACTGACAGAATCCATGGATGGCAGGCTTTTGAGTGTCCTTGCAAAGAAAGGTGGCTATATTGGTCACTGATTTGTTTTTGTTTTGTTTTTGAATGTCAGAAATGTATATTTGTGAATGTTGAGATGTTATATTGGTTTCACTGGTAAAAATAAATAATTGAAATGGGTATATATTTGTTTTTTGTTAAGTTGCCTAATAATTATGCACAGTAATAGTCACCTGCACACACAGATATCCCCCTAAAATAGCTAAAACTAAAAACAAACTAAAAACTACTTCCAAAAATATTCAGCTTTGATATTAATGAGTTTTTTGGGTTCATTGAGAACATGGTTGCTGTTCAATAATAAAATTAATCCTCAAAAATACAACTTGCCTAATAATTCTGCACTCCCTGTATATATCACATTTAACAAAAATGGAGTGGCTCTACTGCTCCGTAGGGTGGAGAGGTGCTCAATATCTAGGTGTAAACTCCAAACACCAGAAAGTAAAGAATTTCAAATAATATTGGAGATATGGCACTCAATATCTGGAAAATTTTTGCTCAAAACAAGTCACTTTATTGGTGCAATAAAATATTTAAAATGTCATACAAAGTACGTAATTTGTGCAGAATTTAAATAACATAATAATAAAAAGTCACAATCGACAATATAAAAAATCACTTATAGTGTATATATAAACACACATCAGACAGCAAATGGGTACTTGTCTATAATCTGATTGAATAGGTCCAGAAGGTTAAATTCTCAACACTAGAGCACTGAATGTGTTATTGCTCAATAGTTTTCAATGAGAAATGTCACCATTGATTCGGTATATATCACCGATTATCATTATTATAGTGCAGTCGCAGGATTTTCTGATTTAATAATAGGAGTTATTCCGAATATATATATATCACAGTTCATGGAACTTATCGGATTAAAGTTCAGAAGATGTTAGCTCTAGGTGGCGTCCCACCTTTTGTTTCAAGCTATTTAAATCCCTTACCTCCACTTCTCAATGCGGTTTTTTCAATCACCGTTTCCTCAGCGTCCCAAATATTCAATTTCTCCTTACTTGTAAATCAGAATGTCTCACTCTGAGGAGTTTTTGAACTTGATGTAGGACGAGTTTATCACTTAGGAGGTTATTGGTAAGGGAGGTGTAGCTGTAGATCTCCTTGCGTACGCCAAAAATGGTGGTAATGTGGGGTCCAGGTTCCTCCCTACATCAAGTTCAAAAACTCCTCAGAGTGAGACATTCTGATTTACAAATAAGGAGAAATTGAATATTTGGGACGCTGAGGAAACGGTGATTGAAAAAACCGCATTGAGAAGTGGAGGTAAGGGATTTAAATAGCTTGAAACAAAAGGTGGGACGCCACCTAGAGCTAACATCTTCTGAACTTTAATCCGATAAGTTCCATGAACTGTGATATATATATATTCGGAATAACTCCTATTATTAAATCAGAAAATCCTGCGACTGCACTATAATAATGATAATCGGTGATATATACCGAATCAATGGTGACATTTCTCATTGAAAACTATTGAGCAATAACACATTCAGTGCTCTAGTGTTGAGAATTTAACCTTCTGGACCTATTCAATCAGATTATAGACAAGTACCCATTTGCTGTCTGATGTGTGTTTATATATACACTATAAGTGATTTTTTATATTGTCGATTGTGACTTTTTATTATTATGTTATTTAAATTCTGCACAAATTACGTACTTTGTATGACATTTTAAATATTTTATTGCACCAATAAAGTGACTTGTTTTGAGCAAAAATTTTCCAGATATTGAGTGCCATATCTCCAATATTATTTGAAATTCTGTATATATCACCCCCCTTTCCATAGAATATTTTTTTTTATACATTAATAACAAAAAATATAAACCTCATGGGCATCACCGCATCCGAAAACACCCGTTCTATTAAAATACAAAAATATTTTTCCAATAGGGCGAATTTGAAAGGGTCAAAATGGTTGATTTGCCATTTTTTTATCGCTTCTCTTACCCAATTTTTTTTTATAAAATGTTCCCCACACAGCTCAGTAGATATAAAGTTATGGGGGTCAGAATATGGTAATATAAAAAAAATATTAAACTTCTTCATAGAAAGAAAGCGGGCGGCACTCACCATCGTAGAAAAATAGATATTGCTTTATTGCCACATCAAGCAAAACACATGTGGCACCGGAGCTAGGAGTCACTTCCCTGCACACTGGATGCAGCGACGGCCGTTTCGCGCAGTATACGCTTCGTCAGGCTGCTACTCTGCTTTCTTTCTATGAAGAAGTTTAATGTCCTGGACTATTGTTTGTTTGGGCTTGTGCACCACTGAGATAGTGATATTGAAGGAGAGCTGTGTGGGATCTGCAGTCCCGGGTTGTTGGGGGATAGACGTGGAGTGTGCCGCTCAGAATCCTACTTAAAGTATAAAAAAAATTTTTTTTTCAAAGTTTTAATTTATTTTTACAATATTTAGACATTAAAAAAACTTTACATATGGGGTATTATTGTAATCGTACCGACCCAGTGAATGAAGGGCACAGGTCTGTTTTGCCGCAAAAGGGACAAAACCTATAAAACGGTGGGGAATTGTTTTTTTTTCCAATTCCACCCCATTTGGAATTTTTTTTATGCCAAATGGTGGCATTAGAAAGTACAACTTGTCCCACAATAAATAAGTCCTAATATGGATATGTGAATGGAAAAATAAAAAAGTTATGGCTCAAGGAAGATAGGGAAGAAAAATGAAAACGCAAAAATGAAAAAACCTCCGGTATCCAAAGGGTTAAAGGGCATCTGTCAGGAGATTTGCACTTATGAAACTGGCTGACCTGCTGTATGTACACTTGGCAGCCAAAGGCATCTGTGCTAATTTGTGCTTGAGTTCCTGAGAAAAATTATGTTTTAATATATGCAAATGAGCATGTAGGAGCAACGGGGCGTGGTCGTTTAACCTAGAGGCTCTGCTCATTCTGAAACTGACATTCCCTCTCCACTTTGATTGACAGGGCCAGATGGGATAATGTTTTTACTGCCTGACTTTGTCAAACTGCAGAGGATTCGGTAGTTGCAGACATAGCAGAGCCTCTAGGTGTAACAGCAACACTCCCGTTGCTCCCAGAGGCTCATTTGTATATATATAAAAAAATATTCTCAGCACATATGAACATGGGATCAACACAGATGCCTTCAGCTGCCAAGCACACATGCAACAGGTCAGCCAATTTCATAGGTACAAATCTGCTGACAGATGCCCTTTAGGCTACACTCACACGAACGTGGTGTTTTTTGGATCCGCCCATGTGCCCATCACAGATACCGGCTCATGTGAATTCCGCAATCTGCAGACCGCACATGCCGCAGTTATCATAGAGAATGCCTATTCTTGTCCGCAATTGCGGACAAGAATAGGACAGGTTCTATTTTTTTTGCGGGGCCGCGGCACAGAGCAACGGATGCGGACAGCACACATTGTGCTGTCTGCATCTTTTGTGGCCTCAGAGAAATGAATGGGTTCGCACCCATTCTGCAAAATCGTGGAACGGATGCGCACTCATTCATACAATCGTGTGAATGTAGCCTTAAGGGGGGAAGATCCCTGCCCCTGTTTATACTCACTTTAATGTCAGAAGAAACACTGGCTTGTTTTAAACAAGCATCCAAAAGTTTTCCATTAACAGGGGAAAAATGCCTGCCCGTATTTTGAAGTTGACGTTGAGCAAGCCAGCAGCAGTATAGTGTGGATGTGGAAAGGGTAAAATGCATAGGGGTAATAGAGGCAGCAATAGAAGCGCCAGCAGCAGCACAGCATGGAACAGACAATGCAGCAATAGATGTGTGCATGATTGTGTTGGGGTAGTAGTTGTAATAGTGACCGCTGTGTAGAGTTAATGATAGTGGCAGTAGGAGTAACAAATGTGGCAGTAGGGATATAAGCAGCAGGGAGCAGCAGCTGCAGTGGTGGTGGCAGCAGCAGCCTTCGGTACAGATCATGATGGTAGGCAGGCAAGAAGACAGCAGCGGTGGCATTAAGTTTACAGCTGATGTAGGAATAAGTACATTTTTTTCTATTATTTGTCTCTCCCTATGCTCAACTCACAGGACAATGGCAGAGACTCCGCAGGATGTCGATCAGCGGATTGGCTGGCTGCACAGCATTATGGGTGATCTTGTGTTCCCAGGATTCTTACTTTCAGTTTGTAACATGTGCATCCGCCATTTTAGGAAAATATGATTTGCTACCACAAAGCACAAGGAAATGTGGAGTCGTTAGAACGTTACTAGGGATGAGCGAACCCGAACTGTATAGTTCGGGTTCGTACCGAATTTTGGGGTGTCCGTGACACGGACCCGAACCCAAACATTTTCGTAAAAGTTTGGGTTCGGGTTCGGTGTTCGGCGCTTTCTTGGCGCTTTTTGAAAGGCTGCAAAGCAGCCAATCAACAAGCGTCATACTATTTGCCACAAGAGGCCATCACAGCCTTGCCTACTATTGGCATGGCTGTGATTGGCCAGTGCAGCATGTGACCCAGCCTCTATATAAGCTTGGGTCACGTAGTGCTGCACGTCACTCTGTTGATTCAAGCATAGGGAGAGGTTGGTGCTGCGACGTTAGGGCGAGATTAGGCAGATTAACTCCTCCAAAAGTCTTCATTCTGTGATCGATCTCCAGCTGTGGATCATTGAAGTGCTAATATCGAATTGCTCACTTTTTTTAGGCTGCCCAGAGCGTTTTTATATCACTTTTTTCTGGGGTGATCGGCGGCCATTTTGTGGCTTGTGGTGCGCCAGCACAAGCTACCACCAAATGCTTTTAACCATCAATAGTGTGGTTATTTTTTGCTATATCCTACATCTGGTGCAGGCTGAGCCTGTGTCACCGAAGTGCATTTAACCATCAACAGTGTGGTTATTTTTTGGCCATATACTACATCAGGTGCAGGCTGAGCCTGTGTCACCCAAGTGCATTTAACCATCAACAGTGTGGTTATTTTTTGGCCATATACTACATCAGGTGGAGGCTGAGCCTGTGTCACCCAAGTGCATTTAACCATCAACAGTGTGGTTAATTTTTGGCCATATACTACA
The DNA here is from genome assembly GCF_905171765.1 of Bufo bufo. Lineage (NCBI taxonomy): Eukaryota > Metazoa > Chordata > Amphibia > Anura > Bufonidae > Bufo > Bufo bufo. The sequence continues at coordinate 672,977,866 of NC_053389.1, forward strand.
TCAGGTGCAGGCTGAGCCTGTGTCACCCAAGTGCATTTAACCATCAATAGTGTGGTTATTTTTTGGCCATATACTACATCAGGGGCAAGTTGAGCCTGTCACCCAGCGCCTAAAAAATAGACCTGACATTTATATTCCTCCAAATCAGTACTGTTTTAGCTGGTCAAGTTATTTGTAGTGACCGTAAAAGCACAGTTTTTGTTCTGGGTTGAAAAACTATTCCCAAATTTGCCATTCTCAAAATAAGTAGTTTCTGCTATATTAGGCCTACTTTAAATCTATCCCAAAAATGATATCTTAGATTCAAGGTGCTGATAGTGTCATTCAGAAAAACTTAACACACACGCTACCATGCAGATACAAGTCTAATTCTGTGATTAAAGGTATATCTGTCACACAGCACAAAAAAAATAGGCCTCACATTTCTATTCAACCAAATCTGTACTGTTTTAGCTGGTCAAATTATTTGTAGTGACCGTAAAAGCACAGTTTTTGTTCTGGGTTGAAAAACTATTCCAAAATTTGCAATTCTCAAAATAAGTAGTTTCTGCTATATCAGGCCTACTTTAAATCTATCCCAAAAAGGATATCTTAGATTCAAGGTGCTGATAGTGTCATTCAGAAAAACTTAACACACACGCTACAGTGCAGATACAAGTCTAATTCTGTGATTAAACGTATACCTGTCACACAGCGCAAAAAAAATAGGCCTTACATTTCTATTCAACCAAATCTGTACTGTTTTAGCTGGTCAAATTATTTGTAGTGACTGTAAAAGCACAGTTTTTGTTCTGGGTTGAAAAACTATTCCCAAATTTGGTGACGTGAAGCCTGATTCTCTGCTATGACATGAAGACTGATTCTCTGCTGACATGAAGCCTGAATCTCTGTTACGGGACCTCTCTCCTCTGCCTGGGTGCCTGGGCCTAAATATGTGACAGTGGCCTGTTCCAGTGGTGGGTGACGTGAAGCCTGATTCTCTGCTATGACATGAAGACTGATTCTGTGCTGACATGAAGCCTGAATCTCTGTTATGGGACCTCTCTCCTCTGCCTGGGTGCCTGGGCCAAAATATGTGACAGTGGCCTGTTCCTGTGGTGGGTGACGTGAAGCCTGATTCTCTGCTATGACATAAAGACTGATTCTCTGCTGACATGAGGCCTGAATCTCTGTTATGGGACCTCTCTCCTCTGTCTGGGTGCCGGGGCCTAAATATGTGACAGTGGCCTGTTCCAGTGGTGTGTGACGTGAAGCCTGATTCTCTGCTATGACATGAAGACTGATTCTCTGCTGACATGAAGCCTGAATCTCTGTTATGGGACCTCTCTCCTCTGTCTGGGTGCCTGGGCCTAAATGTGTGACAGTGGCCTGTTCCTGTGGTGGGTGACGTGAAGCCTGATTCTCTGCTATGACATGAAGACTGATTCTCTGCTGACATGAAGCCTGAATCTCTGTTATGGGACCTCTCTCCTCTGTCTGGGTGCCGGGGCCTAAATATGTGACAGTGGCCTGTTCCAGTGGTGTGTGACGTGAAGCCTGATTCTCTGCTATGACATGAAGACTGATTCTCTGCTGACATGAAGCCAGATTCTCTGCTATTGCATGAAGAGACTGATTCTCTGCTGACGTGAAGCCCGATTCTCTGCTATGGGACCTCTGTCCAATTGATATTGGTTAATTTTTTATTTTTTTTTATTCATTTCCCTATCCACATTTGTTTGCAGGGGATTTACCTACATGTTGCTGCCTTTTGCAGCCCTCTAGCTCTTTCCTGGGCTGTTTTACAGCCTTTTTAGTGCCGAAAAGTTCGGGTCCCCATTGACTTCAATGGGGTTCGGGTTCGGGACGAAGTTCGGGTCGGGTTCGGATCCCGAACCCGAACATTTCCGGGGAGTTCGGCCGAACTTCTCGAACCCGAACATCCAGGTGTTCGCTCAACTCTATACGTTACGAATCAAAGTTTTCCTAAACATCGGACCAAATTCTGCTTCGAATGCTTCGCTTAACGTTAATTTTAATCCTGCAGATCTTGCAAACGGCAATGCTTTTGTCTTCCGGCTTTGTGGACAAAAACTGTCAGACAGGAATACATATCGGTCCCTGGCAGTTCTGGCCGTACATTGACCCTGCTCTTTATTGCTGATGCTGCGGCCACCACCCTCCTCCTCCTCCCCTGCTGTCACCTCCTCTCCAACATACAATAATTGTTCTCTGGGGTTGCAAGGACGAGGAACAGAATACCAGACTCAGAAGTAACACCTACATCATCCTGCTGTGTATTATAATGCAATGTTAGGACACTACAACAGGTATTATAAAATGGCGCCACTTCAGCCCTCATCTCCCTCCCAGGGTCATGTGATACTACATCTTCCCCGCCAATTTTGACAGCAAAATGAGTCTTGGTGCCATTTTTAAGCAATTTTTTCAAAACTTATTTGCACGAATTTGCTAAACTTTGGATTCGTTTGAGAGACAATTTTTTTTTTTGGAATTTGTAACAAATCTGATTTGTTTATAATTGAGTTACTCATCTCTAGTTTGATGTCATTTTTTTGCTTTGCTTGTATAGGCACCAAACATTAGGGCCTCTTTCACACAACCGTTTTTTTTTCTGTTTACATTCCATTTTTTGCATTTCGTATACGGACCATTTACGGTACCATTCATTTCAATGGATCCGCAAAAAAAAACGGAAGGTACTCTGTATGCCTTCCGTTTCCGTATTTCCGTTTTTCCGCTCAAAGATAGAACATGTCCTATTATTGTCTGTCTAACGGACAAGGATAGTACTGTTCTATTAGGGGCCAGCAGTTCTATTCCACAAAAAACAAAATGCACACGGAGGTCATCCGTATTTTTGGCGGACCGCAAAAAACTAAAAAAGCCATACAGTCATGTGCAAGAGGCCAAAAAAGATATTCACTTTATTAACCCCCTTATTGACCAAGCATTTTTTTATTTTTTCATTACCATATTACAAAAGCTGTAATGGAACAGTTTTTTTTTCCATTGAGGTAGCTGTATTAAAACTTGTTTATTGCAGAAAAGTAGTAGTTTTTAATGGCAACATTTTGGGGTATATATAACTCATTGAGCAATTCTTTCTGTGGGGAAATGGAAAAAAACAGCAATTGCAGGATGGCTTGTACTCTTTGTTAGTACTATTTTGGGATACATAAGACTTTTCAATCACTTTTTGCTCCATTTCTTTGGGGGGAGGGGGTGGCAGATAAGCCAGAAACAGCAATTCTGATGTTTTTAAATTTTTTATTTATTGTTTTAGTTTTAGGGCATTCACCGAGCGGGATAAATTATGTGATCATTTTATAGTTCAGGTTGTTATGGATGCGGTGAGACCAAATATGTGGAGGGATTTTTATGTTTTCATTTTATTTTTCTATTGAAAAGCATTTAGCAGATTTGCTGTTTTTTTTTGTAATAAAATTTTGATTATTACTTTGATAACAAGGGGACTTTGATATGCGATCCTTTGATCGCTTACATAATACACTACACTAATTATGTAGTATAGTGTATTATGCTATCAGTAGGAAACAAAAAAAAAACTAAATATATATTAAATACTAATTAGGAGTGAAAAGCAAAACTACTACCAAATTAATCTCCTTTATGTTAAAATATACCTTTTATTAAATATACGTTAAAATATGCAAACCTCTCCAAATAGTACAGTATTATATCATACAAAAACAAATGTTGTACCATGTAGGGTCTGAATCATAGGCAAGTGTACACGATATATGATTTGGATTATAAACCGGTATATCAAGAGGTGGGACATTAAGTAACATTAAGTTTACTCACGGTTTGTTGACACAGGATATCTCAGGAGAATGGGGTTCAGCATAGCTTTTATATTCACATCTTTTGCTATTCAATATGTCCCAAGTAATTCTCCAACTCAGATGTTATTGGGAATAACATACATGTCCCTATTTGAACCCTAAATCTCTCCCTGCCTACAGGCAGAGCTCCCGCCACAAAAGGGGCAACCCCACCTCTAGGTGGCTAAACCCTTACAATCCCTACACTTGCCCTGACAAAAGTTCAATGTTATTCCCAAATAGAAGATACATTCTCTCATACACAGAGTAGTCCCATAAGAACCATAAAAATGATATAGTCCTATAAAGTAGGTCCAAAGGGACAAAAACAGCAACAAACAAAAATATCCCCAACGCTGCGTTTCCCCAGTATTCTCACTGGTTCTTCAGGGGGTAGTATAGTATATGGAAGTCAGTCCTACGGTGATCCAATGATCCAATTCTTCGGTCTGATAACTCCTCCAGACAATGTCCCTGTGTTTGGGAAGTAGACCCTAGGTAAGGTTCAGCTGTATGTTAGGAAACTAACAGGCAATCTATTAGTCCATGCCTCTGTTTCAGGCCAATAGACATGCATATAAGGCAGACCTGGGTTTCTCTAATGGACCCCCAGCTGTTATCTAAATACATTAGCAACCTGCAGTTTCATTCACAGGGGTGCTGAGTGGTAACAGAGAGAGCCCCCATCCTCTGAAAACACTTAGATGTCCTGATCACTATTAACCATGGCGTCTAAGGGGCTTAATGTTCAGAATTGGTAGTTCATAAGACAGCTGAGCTCCTCCACTTCCCTGCACAGAAAACAGTAACCCAGCTAAAGGCTTTTTAGTGTACACCATAAAAAAGCATATTGGTGGTCAATAAGGGTTAAATATAAAGGTTTCATACAAAGACAGACAAGTACAATTAAAAACAGCTGCCACTGAGGAAGGGGAAGAGGTCCCCGAAAACGCGTTCTGGCGTAACCAACTGATACTCCCATCACAACTAAGGCCTTCTTCCTATACACAGATGAGGAAATAATCTGTGAATATATTCATCAATGACTGGAGCGCTCCAGTGAATAAACTTTATCCAGGATCTGCTGAACATAGCCTCTGCTAACCCGACCACCGCACATCAGATCTCGCGATACCTGGTCAAAGTCCCAGATCGGAGATACGTCACGGGTCACGTGGGTACGCAGCACATTCTGCGACACGGACGGCAAAGCCTGCAGCATACTTCAACCGCAAGGCTCCGGCGTCTACCCCTAAGTGCGGGACCATCTGCACTACATATGTGAGTGACTCTACTTTAATGCAGTCGGGATAAGGTAAGATCCGACACTATCTCCTTAACTTGGAGCACTATTATATTGACTGCAACCCACCGCTGCTCGGAAGATGGCATGCGTGTGTTGATCTGTTTGGATAAGCTGCACAACCATCAGACCCTACGCTTGTGTATGTCCCCTTGCATTTTATATACAACACTGTGATTTGAAAGGACAACTACCCTACCCAACCAAGTTTGGTTATTTACAAGACTTTAGCCATTTATTGTGAACTAACAACTGAATTATCACACACCAGTGCTGCTATATTGCTTTTAGCGTTTACATACGCTTCCAATTTTATCGTGTATTTTATTGCATTTATTTTTGAATTAAATTGTGATCACTTTTATTATATTATCTATTGTATTTATTCCATATTACCACACATACAGAGTGCCAGTCCAATTTATTCATTTACTTTTAAACAATTAAAAACAAATTTGTTACATGTTTTATATTTATATTGGTTGAATGTGAATTATATAGCCTCAAACGTGGAGCTAGCGTCCAGTTCTTTAGTGTAATTGGTTCTGTGAAGAAATCCCCCATTTTCTAAAGTGACCGGCAAAAACACCCAAACTTATGGAACTATTTTGGGCAGCCCACCCAGGGTGAACCGGTCACAGAAGACTTCCATGTCTCTTTGAGAACCCCTAAACCGATCTGGGTGAAATTTGAATATGTTGATCACCCAGATCGGGGCTATCAGGGGACATATGATTTGTGGGGATACCTCATGTATAAAGGGGTGTTCCAGATATTGGGGAAAACTGTGACTTTTCTGCCTAGAGATAATCAAGTTGTTACTTTATCAGACTTGATTATCTCCAGGACTAGGGGAGGGTATTGTATGTTTATGCTGGAAGGGTTTTATGTTTCCATTGGACTTGATTGGCTATACTGTGTCCCTCACTGTGTGATATCCCCTTGCATGGGGACTTGCATAAAAGCCTGTATGCGATAATAAAAGCGTGTTCTATTTGTACCCTTCTTCTTGACTTCGGCTGATGTTTGGGGATTCGCATGCTTTATTAAGGGAATCATCTTGAAAAGTTATTGGCATTTCGTATGGAATTCGTCTACTTCAACTGCCGAACGGAGCGCTGTATTCACCAGGCACGGGCGGTTCGGGAGGAAACTACCGAATGTGGTTTAAAGATACTTGGTTTCCTTACAACTGGTGGCAAGCAGAGGGATTCGAATCCTGAATGGACGTCCTGAACCAAGCAAGGGAATGAATGGCTCAGCAATACCAGCTACTTAAGAGGACTACGCTAAAGGATTTACTGGAAGCTAGAGGCAGAGTGGCAAGTAACAAGACAAAAGCCACGTTAATTGCAGAATTAATACAGAGCGACGGAACCAGCAATACAGAAATGGAGCACGAGGAAGAAACCGCGATGCAGAAGGACATCAGATGGATGCTCAGTGTATTGGGACCCAATCCATCAACAGAGGCGTTTCTGCAGGTCATGGCACAAGCCAAGCAATCGCAAAAAGAGCGAGAGGACCGAGACAGACCGACACAGGGAGATTTGCTTCACTCCCCGGGAAGTACCAATGACCTACCTAAGAAGGTAAATTATGCAGCGTTTAAAACTTTTAATGACAATGAAATGGAAATTGACAGTTATTTGCAAGATTTTGAACGTCAATGTGCGCTGGAGAGATTAGACTCCACAAAATGGGCTGCAGTACTTAGCAGCAAGTTGTAAGGAAGAGCAGCAGAGGCGTTGCGAGCAGTACCTGATGGGGACATACATAATTATATCCAGATAAAAAACATTTTGTTAGCCAGATATGCTGTATCCCCTGAGGCATACCGGAAAAAGTTTCGGGAACTTCGGAAGGCCGGGAGGGATTCACACACTGAATGGGCTTTTTGGCTACATAGGGCAGCTCGTAATTGGATGCAGGGCTGCCAAGCAATTACCCTGGAGGATGCCTTACAGCTCCTGCTATTGGAGCAATTTTTCAATCACACTGCAGAAGATATAAAAGATTGGGTAAAGGACAGAAAGCCTAAAACGGTGGAGGAAGCCGCCAGACTAGCAGATGAATACCAGGACAACAGGAGGAGGGAACAGGGGGTGAGCAGACCAACTTTTAAGCTCAACTACCCAGCTCCAACAACATCTGCTGCCCCTAGGCCCTCCATAAACTACCCGCTGCCGGGCTCCGCAGCAACCCCTCGACCCCCTGCAGTGTGCCATTATTGTAAGCAGCCGGGACATTACAAAAACCAGTGCCCTCGTTTGAACCGGGGAGGCTGGGAAAGGCAACCACCACAACAACCCAGGGCAGCCGCTCATTGTGTCCAGCAAGAAAGTACAACCTACGTCCCTAATAAAGAAGAGCAGTGGAGTGTACTACATGAGGTTAATCCAGTGCAATCGGGAGGTGACAACCGAGACCACCACCGGCAATGGATTACAGTGGATGGCATGGGGACACGAGCTATGAGAGACTCTGGGGCCACTCTAACCATGGTACAACCACACACGGTCAAGGCCCAAGCTCGCAACGGTCGCACAGTAGCTGTAAGGGTAGCTGGGGGCGCCATACACAAGTTACCTACAGCCAGTGTCCTTGTGGACTGGGGTTCTGGATCCAAACAGTTGGAGGTTGGCATTATGCAGGAACTGCCGGCAGAAGTCCTACTGGGCAATGATGTAGGCTGTTTAACCTCCCAACTATCACGGGACATCACTTCAGAAGCATACCCGGTTACCACCACTCAAGCCAGACTGAAAGCACCACTGCACTCTGAGGAAAGCCAGGTAGGTGTTGAAATACCCCCTTTACCCGACCACCCGTCCCCTTTCTGGGATACGCCACAGGGTTTTGAACAGGAGCAGAGAACCGACCCCACACTAGAAGGGTATAGAAAGGCAGTAGACGTTACCCGGGGGGAAAGCCCCCACGAAAGATTTGAATGGCATAAGGGGTTATTGTACCGAGTGACAGGAGGGGTGGGACACAGGGCCGCTCAGGTCACTAAAAGGCAGCTAATAGTACCCTGTAAGTTTCGGGCGGAGTTATTAAAACTCAGTCATGACATCCCCCTAGCAGGACATCTAGGGGTTAAAAAGACAAGGGACCGGTTGACCCAAACGTTCTTCTGGCCTAGGGTCACGCAAGATCTTAAGTATTATTGTAGGACGTGTGACATATGTCAAAAGATAGGGAAAAGGGGTGACCACCAGAAAGCCAAACTTTACCCTTTACCCATTATAGAAGAACCGTTTCATGGAGTAGCGGTGGACTTAATAGGACCCCTCAGCCGACCCAGCCAGTCCGGCAAAAAGTTCATTCTCACTGTAGTGGACTACGCCACTAGATACACAGAAGCAGCAGCCCTCGCAAACGTAGAGGCCGAGACTGTGGCGGAGGCCCTAGTTAAAATATTTTCCCGGGTAGGTTTTCCCCAGGAGATCTTGTCCGATCGGGGGACTCAGTTCACGGCACTCCTGACACAGCAATTGTGGCAGAGCTGTGGAGTGAAACCCCTATTTAGCTCCCCCTATCACCCCCAGACCAATGGACTCTGTGAACGGTTCAATGGCACACTCAAACAGATGCTAAAGACCTTCGCAGCGTCCCACAGGAATTGGGAAAAGTATCTTCCCCACCTTCTATTTGCCTACCGCAAAGTGCCCCAGGCATCCACTGGGTTTTCCCCCTTCAAACTCCTGTTCGGGAGAAAAGTCCGAGGCCCCCTGGATCTCATACGGGAGCATTGGGAGGGCAACATGGATGAGGGGGGAGTACCTGTTGTCCAGTATGTTCTGGAGTTCCGAATCCGTTCGGGAGAGCCTGCGGGCGGCCCAGGAATGCCAGAGGAAGTTGTACGATAGGGGAGCCACAGATAGGGTACTAGACATAGGGCAGAAAGTGTTGGCCCTGAGACCCGCTAAAAAGGACAAGCTGCAGGCGGCCTGGCAGGGACCCTTTAAGGTGGTAGAGCGCATAAGCGATACCACCTATATTGTGAGCAAATGTTTAGATGAAAGGCTGACCAAAGCTTTATATGTAAACATGCTCAAGCCCTATTTTGAGAGAACGGAAGATGTAGGTGCCGTATGTGCCTCCTCTTCTGAAGATAGTGAGGAACTACCCCTCCCTGATTTATTAGACACCTCCCCGTGTACTATTGACCAAGTAAGCTGGGGTCAGAACCTAAACCCCTTAGAGAAAGGTGAGGCATTCAACTGCTTCAGGGATACCAAGGAATGTTTTTGGCCATACCAGGCTATACCTCCGCTGCGGTACACCGTGTAGAAACCCAGGGAGAAATGCCGTTACGGCAGCAACCATATCGAACCCCGAGGCAGTACGTGAAAATATGCTCACCGAAATAAGAGAGATGCTCAAGTTTGGGGTTATAGAACCCTCACAAAGTCCTTGGGCTTCACCGGTAGTACTAGTACCGAAGCGCGACGGCACCACGCGCTTCTGTGTAGACTATCGGAGACTCAACGATCGCACTATAACTGACGCCTACCCCATGCCCAGAATAGATGAGCTATTAGACTGTATGGCTGGGGGGAATTGCTTGACCACCCTGGACTTGTGCAAGGGGTATTGGCAAATCCCCTTGGAGCCTGCGGCCATCCCAAAGTCGGCATTCGTCACTCCATTTGGGCTATACCAGTTCAAGGTTATGCCCTTTGGGATGAAGAATGCCCCGGCTACTTTTCAGAGGATGGCCGATAGGCTCTTGGATGGGTTCCAGGACTTCGCATGTGCGTATCTAGATGATATTGCCATCTATAGCCGGACATGGGAGGACCACCTGGGTCACGTGTCCAGGGTACTCAAACGAATTCATCTCGCAGGTCTCACCTTGAAACCGGACAAATGCCATGTAGGGTAGGTTCTGGTAGGCAGCGTCCAGAGCCGGCTAAAGTAGAGGCCATAGTTAATTGGCCCCAACCCCGTACCAAAACCCAGGTATTAGCCTTTTTAGGGACGGCCGGTTACTACCGAAAATTTGTCCCAGAGTATAGCGCCCTGGCCAAACCTCTCACCGGCCTTACCAAAAAGGCCCTACCAAAACAGGTAACCTGGACCCCAGAGTGCGCGGACGCTTTCCAGAGACTTAAAGCAGCATTAATCGAGGCTCCTGTGTTGGCAGCACCCAACCACACTAAACAATTTCTTGTCCACGCAGATGCCTCCCTGTTTGGGTTGGGAGCCATGTTGAGCCAAGTGGGGGACGACGGCATGGAACACCCGGTGGTATACCTCAGCCGTAAACTTTTGCCCAGAGAGGTCAGCTATGCCACCGTGGAGAAAGAGTGCCTAGCCCTAGTTTGGGCACTCAAGAAACTTCAGCCCTATCTGTATGGACGGCCGTTTACCCTTATGACCGACCACAACGCCCCTGTGTGGTTAAACCGGGTAGCTGGTGACAACCCCAGGCTATTACGGTGGAGCCTAGCCCTTCAGCCCTACAACTTTACAATGCAATGCCGTCCGGGCAAACAAAACGGTAATGCGGACGGTCTGTCCCGACAGACCGAACTGGACTCGTGAAATAACTTTCTCCGACATCCCCAAGCCAACCCGACAGGGTCTAGGCGGGTTTGCCGACCTATGGACTTATGGGGAAGCAGTGTGAAGAAATCCCCCATTTTCTAAAGTGACCGGCAAAAACACCCAAACTTATGGAACTATTTTGGGCAGCCCACCCAGGGTGAACCGGTCACAGAAGACTTCCATGTCTCTTTGAGAACCCCTAAACCGATCTGGGTGAAATTTGAATATGTTGATCACCCAGATCGGGGCTATCAGGGGACATATGATTTGTGGGGATACCTCATGTATAAAGGGGTGTTCCAGATATTGGGGAAAACTGTGACTTTTCTGCCTAGAGATAATCAAGTTGTTACTTTATCAGACTTGATTATCTCCAGGACTAGGGGAGGGCATTGTATGTTTATGCTGGAAGGGTTTTATGTTTCCATTGGACTTGATTGGCTATACTGTATCCCTCCCTGTGTGATATCCCCTTGCATGGGGACTTGCATAAAAGCCTGTGTGCGATAATTAAAGCTTGTTCTATTTGTACCCTTCTTCTTGACTTCGGCTGATGTTTGGGGATTCGCATGCTTTATTAAGGGAATCATCTTAAAAAGTTATTGGCATTTCGTATGGAATTCGTCTACTTCCACTGCCGAACGGAGCGCTGTATTCACCAGGCGCGGGCGGTTCGGGAGGAAACTACCAAATGTAGTTTAAAGATACTTGGTTTCCTTACAGGTTCTGACTCTGGATATGTGACTGTGGTTTGTCTAGTTAGACTACTTATTGTTTATAAAAAGATTGGTCATGTTCACACTTGTAGCTATGACTAAGGGCTAAGATACAGCCCGAAATGCATTGTGTGTCCATGTTTTGTTTATGGATGTTCTAGAAATAAAGTCACTCTTGTTTTAATGGAAGTTGGAATCCTCTCCATTTATGCACTTATTCAGAGTCTTACAGGGGAGTTGAACTTCTATATGTGACAGACCTTGATTGTGGTTGAGCTGGGAGTCTGCATATGGGCTCATATAATTTCTCAGCTAAGCCAGATCACTATTTTACAATGTGCACCTCATTCCTGAGTAAAATACTGTAATACCATGCTCAAATAATGCAGTATCAACAAATACTGAGGTAATAGTGTTAACAGAGCAAGAGCCACCCAATAAAAGAATATATATTACAGAAAGCAAGAAAGGTTTGCTCCCACAAATTGACATTTGAGTTTGAAGGCCCCATGATTTAGAGGAAGCTGGTCAACAACATGTATGTATCCATGTGGGGACTTCTAGCTTAACCAGAAGTTGGAGTCTATTTTCTGCATCAAATATACATTTTAAATTATTTTAATCATCTGTCTTTTGTGAAACTTATGTACAGATGTAGTTGGGTTAACACATAAACTCTTAATTCAAATGTCTTAACTCGCGTTATCTTGAAACAAAAGCCATTGAAAAGCAATTGAAGGTGTTTGCTTAACGTTTTTAGTTTAGATAACACGTCTCAAAAAAGAAGCTGTACTCAATAAAGTGAATCTTTGACACATGGACTGTTGCTTTTTTCTACATACATGTTTTTTTTTTAAGTATAATTGTTTATTTTCGATTATCAGGAGTCTCCTACTGATGAAACTTTCTCCTAGCAATACCATATTTAGAGTTTTTTGGTATTTTATATTTTACTAAATTTAATTAGAAATTCTAATATATAGAATAATAAGGATCCGCTTCCCTACTGGATGTGATAACAAATTTCGGGAACATATGACATGACTAGAGTTGAGCGGACACCTGGAAGTTCGGGTTTGACGGGTTCGGCCGAATTTCGCTAAAAAGTTCGAATTCAGGACCCGAACTTGACCCCGAACTCCATTGAAGTCAATGGGGACCCAAACTTTAGAGCACTAAAAAGGCTCTAAAAAAGTTATGGAAAGGGCTAGAGGGCTGCAAAAGGCAGCAAAATGTGGTTAAGAGCATGGCAAGTGCTCTGCAAACAAATGTGGATAGGGAAATGACTTAAAATAACATAAAATACGTAAAAAATTAAAAATAATAATCTTGATCTAGGAGGAGATCCATATGGACTAGGAGGTTGAGGAGGCAGTAGATGTGGCGGTGTAGGAGGAGGAGGTAGCCAACACTGGTTTTTGGTTTAGTTTTTTTATTTTATTGTAGTTTTTTTGTTCAAATTTGGGTAGACCCCAAAACATTTGGAAATATAAAATTTTTAAAAAGAGAAAGTGGGCTGGAGTACAACAATGGCTGGGTGAGGCCGGTATACATGTCTATTCTGCACGAGGTACGGACAAATCCTGTGGGATCCCTGCCTGGTTCATTTTAATAAATAACATTGGCTGTGGACAGGCGGCTGCACTTGTCTGTGATAACCCCCTCCTGCCGTGCTAAACAAATGTTCAGACAATACACTGGCTGCAGGGCAAGCCAGCACCTCCAAGGCGTAAAGGGCAAGCTCAGGCCATGTGCCCAATTTGGAGACCCAGAAGTTGAAGGGGACAGACCCATAAATCAGTATGTGTAGGCGTGTGCACACATACTGCTCCACCATGTTGGTGAAATGCTGCCTCCTGCTAAGACGTTCCATATCAGCTGGTGGTGCTGGTTGTTGTGGCGTGCTGACAAAACTTTTCCACATTTCGGCCATACTAACCCTGCCTTCTGAGGTGCTGGCAGTGCCCCAGCTGCATTGGCGACCTCTTCCTCAGCCTTCGCCTTGTGCTTCCACTGAGCCCCCACTGTCAGGTGGGAATGCCATCAGCAGCACGTCTACCAGCGTGGGCTTGTAGTCGCGCATCTTGCGATCAGTAACAGACGTTTTTAATAAATTTAGTTCCCTGTCAGCAATTCAGAGCAGGGGTTTTTCACCTGCAAAAATGGGTTAATGTCAACCATCAATGTAACAGACGAATTTTAGAAAATGAGGTCCCTGTCACCTATGCAGAGCAGGGGTTTATTCACGGCAAAACAGTTCATGTCACCCACCAATGGAACAGACGATTTTACAAAATGTAGGTCCTTGTCACCTATGCAGAGCAGGGGTTTGTATACGGCAAAAATGGTAAAATGTCACCCAAGAATGTAACAGACGCTTGTGCACCCTGCTCCCTCTTTTGCTATGCTGGTACCTCTGTGCGACAACCGCCTCTTCCTCCAAACTGCACACATCACTCGCATGACCTTGATTCCATGTGGGGTCTAGTACATCATCATCCTCCACATCATCTTCCACCCACTCTTTACCCCTGCCCTCCTTGTCGGTCTGCAGACTGCATAAAGCCGCAGCAGTCTGTACCTGTGTTTCATCATCATCAGAGACGTGCTGCGGTGGTCTTCCCATGTCCTCATCCTGAAACATAAGTGGTTGGGCATCAGTGCACTCAACCTCTTCCACTTCTGGGGCAGGGCTATGTAGATTGCCCACGGAAACCCTGCCATCAGAGTCATCAAAAACACCAGCAGCACCATGACTAGGGCCACATCCCTTGTTTGACGCTCTCCTCATTTTTTGTGGTCACCCACAGACGAATTTTAGAAATTTAGGTCCCTGTCACCTAGGCAGAGCAGGGTTTTTTTGATGGGAAAAATGTGTTAATGTCACCCAACAATGGAACAGACACATTTTTTAAACTTATTGCCTGGTTCTGCTATGCAGTGCAGGCAGCAAAGGTACTTTATTGCCCAAAAAAAGTTTTTTTCTCACACACAATGAAACAGATGGATTTAACTGTATTTCTTTAACTACCAGAAAGGCAGCACATGGCAAAAAGGTACTTTATTGCCCAAAAAAAAGGTTTTTTTTAACCCTAAATGAAACAGATGGATTTAACTGAGATTATATTTCACTCTCACAAATGAAGCATAGGAGTTTTTTTTACATATGGTGGATATGTAACCCCTACAATGGAACAGATGGATTTGCTGAATTTATGTGCCTGCTTGTTACATGTGCAGGCCTCAGAGGTACTTTACACCCAAAAATGGGAATTTGAAGCCCAAAAATGTAACAGCTGTATTTACTGGTTTTATTTGACAAGAACGCAGCGTAGGCCGCAAATGTACTTTCTAGCAACAAAAATTTTTCAACATAAAATGTAACTGCAGTATTTGGCGGTTTTATTGGACTGTCAGGAATGCAGCACAGGGTACTTTATTGCACAAAAAAAGTTTTTTTTTTTAACCCTAAATGAAACAGATGGATTAAACTGAGATTATATTTCACTCTCACAAATGAAGCACAGGGGTTTTTTACATAAAATTTTTTAGATATGTCACCCCCTACAATGGAACAGATGGATTTGCTGAATTTATGTGCCTGCCTGTCACATATGCAGTGCAGGCCTCAGAGGTACTTTACAACAAAAAATTTAAATATGTCACCCCACAATGGAACAAATGGATTTAACTGATTATATTTCACTCTCAGAAATGCAGCACAGGGGTATTTTACAGATAAAAATGGGGATATGTCACCCGCGGGGTCCCTGAAGTCACAGACGGTATTATTTTCCCTTCCCCTGGCACATATGCAGTGCAGGTACACTTTAAAAATGGGTATATGTCGGCCACTGAACTAAAAGAACAGGAATAAATCATTGTCCCTGGCACATATGCAGTGCTGGTGCACTGCTGTTGCACAAAATGGCCGCCGACGCCCAACTAACTAACAGACGGATTAAAACTTTTTTTTCAGTCTCACTGGGCTCAGGGCAGGGTACAAAAATGTTGCATTGCATTCCCAAACTAGTAGGCATGGCTGTGATTGCTTCCAAGGGCACATGAGTTAAACGCTTGTTGATTGGCTGCTCTGCAGCCTTTTAACAAGAGCCATTAAATCGCTGAACACCAAACTCGATCCCGAACTTTTACAAAAATGTTCGGGTGCGGGTACAAAAAAAAACAAAAGTTCGGTACGAACCCGAACTTTACAGTTCGGGTTTGCTCAACCCTAGACATAACATTTTAGTAGGAAAAATCTCGTCAAGACTTTTAAGTGTCAAAAGAAGACAAGAGTTGACTGTCAATAAAATACCACTTAGTGGTAACCTTTGCCACAGCACACTTAACTTGCATGTACCCACATTAACACACATCCATAACATGTCTAATATGCCTATCTTTTTGGGTCATATGCTAAATTATGCCATAGAAACAAAATCCCCTTGCCCTGACCTCTTTCATTGTTGTTTCCTGTAAGGATCTTTAAGGTACACAACTTTTCAAGGTGACATTTATTTTTATTGCATTTGTTTTTTATGATCTGTCTAAATTTATGGCACAGCTGTAATAAAAAAATTATGTGCAGTTAATTTCAGTGGGAAGATCTACTGAGGTCACAGTTAACGAATGTACGGTCATGGCAGTTAATGTGGAGAACTCATTTTTAGTCTGACTCCTTACTCAGCTTTTTGGCAAGTCAGAATTAAAACAGAGTCAATATATGTCTGTTCTTGGAATAAACCTGTGCTTTTCCAAGCAATATAGCACCTTAGAGGATTTTCAACTATCCAGCATTTGTGATCTATACAGTTGTGTCTGCAAACTGTAAATACTAATTTATCTAGGAGTACAGCAGATCTTTTTTTATAAATGCTTTGCATATGTTGGTTTAAAAGCAGTAGAACTAGAAGGCAGATTGGATTTAAGATACTAGAATGTAATGTTAAACATTAGAGATCACAGATGGCTTGGGGTTTTACTCCAGAACTTTGCTTCTCATTGGGAACCTATGAATTTGGCATTCATCCAAACTCCAATTCCTCATGAGTAGTAAAAGGACATATTTATTTAAAAAACACATGTGTTACACCAGTTCACAAATGTTATATTTCCAAAGGAAGGCCGTCTAGCAAATTTCTTATTAAAACACCCTTTTACATTTATTCTAAAAAAAAAAATGCAATAAAAAGTGGAGTTGACCCAGTTCCAACCAGTTCTGCAAACACATGCTTTGCTGATTATATCTAAATGGAAATCTAGCATGCAACTTCTAGACTGTGCAATCTACATGTGTCCGTTGAATGGTTTTAGTCAATGTTATTATGGGCCGGTTGCCACTGCCATGTTTAGGAAAGGCACAATGGAAGTATACATTAACTTTTCAGATTCAAAATTTCAGTATGCAGTTTTATAATTCAATAAATATTGGCTCCGAGTGTTGAATAAAAATGCTTCCTTCTGCTTTGTAGTGTAAATGGAGTCCTCAAATGTAAAGTTTTCTGAAATGGAGAAATAAAACGGTGCATGAAAATGGATTACACAATTGTCACGGAACCATGAACCAGACGTACAACAAGAGATAAGTGAAAATAAGAAGGCTTTATTGAAAATAAAGCTGTAAAGCAAAAGTCCAAACGGATGGTGAAACCGAGCAGAGTCTTTGCGAAGCCAGAGGTCAGGAACCAGAAGGGTAGTCAGACGAAGCCAGGATCAGGAACCAGCAGGGTAGTCAGACGAAGCCAGGATCAGGAACCAGCAGGGTAGTCAGACGAAGCCAGGATCAGGAACCAGCAGGGTAGTCAGACGAAGCCAGGATCAGGAACCAGAAGCAGCAGCAGTCTTAGAAGCATGTGAACACAAGAGGACCAAGCAAGGAACTGAAGCCACAGACCTCCTATATATATGAGCTAGGCATCCAGCTCCTCCCAGGGGAAGGAGGAGCCGCAGGGTGGAAGGCTACAAGAAACCCAGGACCCAAGATGGCCGCCAGCACATGTCAAACGAAGGAGAGCAGCAAGCAGGTAAGACCATGACAGTACCTCCCCCTCAAGGGCCCCTCCTCCGCGGAGCACAAAACGGTTTCTGAGGGAAGCGTGCGTGGAAGGCTCGGAGCAAGGCAGGAGCATGGACATCTGCGGAGGGAACCCAGGAACGCTCCTCTGGACCATAACCACGCCAATGGACCAAAAACTGCAACCGACCGCGGACCAGGCGTGAGTCCAGGATATTGCTCACCTCATATTCCTCACGATTGCCCACTTGGACCGGACGAGGCCGAGGAACCGAGGAAGTGAAACGATTACACACCAGTGGCTTCAACAGGGAGACATGAAACACGTTGGAGATCCGCATGCCAGGAGGAAGCGCAAGGGCATAGGCTACCGGGTTTACCCTGCGAAGCACTCGGAAGGGACCAACAAAGCGAGGCGCCAGCTTGGGAGTGGGCACTCGAAGGTTGAGGTTGCGGGTGGACAACCATACACGGTCTCCGACCTGGTAGGAAGGAGCAGGCGCTCGTCTGCGATCAGCCTGGAATCTCTGGCGCTGCGCAGAGACCTCAAGGGACTTCTGGATCTGTACCCAAGAAGCACGTAGGACGGAAAGGTGATCCTCCACAGCCGGAATATCCTGGGGAGAGAATACCTCCGGTAACACGGCAGGTTGGAACCCATAATTGGCCATGAAGGGAGACGTCCCAGAGGAAGAGTTCACCGCCGTGTTCCTGGCAAACTCAGCCCAAGGCAGGAGGTCAACCCAATTGTCTTGGTGATCGGAGACATAGCAACGAAGGAATTGCTCCAAGGCCTGATTGGATCGTTCTGCGGCCCCATTGGACTGAGGGTGGTAGGCCGAGGAGAAGGAGAGATGAATCCCCAACTGGGAGCAAAAGGCGCGCCAGAACCTGGACACAAACTGACTCCCCCGATCCGACACAATCTCCTTAGGCAAACCGTGCAACCGGAAGACCTCCCTGGCAAAAATCGTGGCCAACTCTTGTGCAGAGGGTAACTTCTTGAGAGGAACACAGTGGCACATTTTGGAAAACCGATCCACAATCATGAGAATGACCGTATGGCCTCGGGATGCAGGGAGGTCCACAATGAAATCCATCCCCAGGTGTGACCATGGGCGCTCCCCGGTGGCTATGGGTTGCAGAAGGCCCAACGGAAGGTGCCGAGGGGACTTACTCTGGGCACAAACGGAGCATGCCGCTACATATGCGGCGATGTCGGAACGTAGGGAAGGCCACCAGAACAGACGTGAAACAGCCCAGGACAGCTGATTCTTTCCAGGATGCCCCGCGGTCTTGGAGTTATGGTAGGTTCGCAACAACCGAGTGCGCAACTCCTCAGGCACAAAACATCTGCCGTTGGGTCTCCCAGAGGGAGCACCAGATTGAGCCGCCAAAATCTGCTCACCCAGGGGAGAGGTCAGGCTGGTGCGAATGGCGGCCAGGATCTGATTCGGAGGTATGACCGAAGTCGGAATCGACTCCTCCCTGGACAGCTCGGAGTACTGCCGTGATAAGGCATCCGCCCTGATGTTCTTGGAACCGGGTAGGTAGGAGACCACGTAATTAAAACGTGACAAGAACAGAGCCCATCTGGCCTGACGTGGTGTCAATCTCTTGGCCTCAGAAAGGTAGGTCAGATTCTTGTGGTCCGTCAGGATGAGAACCGGAACCACCGAACCCTCGAGCAAGTGCCTCCATTCTTTAAGGGCCTGCACGATGGCCAATAACTCCCTGTCACCAATCTGATAGTTGCACTCCGCGGAAGACAGTTTCCGGGAGTAAAACCCACAAGGAAGCAGAGGACCCTCTGGTGTTCTACGCTGAGACAGAAGGGCGCCTACTCCCGTCTCAGACGCGTCCACCTCGAGGACAAAGGGCAACCCAGGGTTGGGATGCGACAGAATCGGAGCCGACACAAAGGCGGACTTTAGGGCCTCAAAAGCTCGGATGGCCTCGAGCGGCCAGACCTGGGAATTACTGCCCTTCCTGGTCAGATCCGTGAGAGGCTTGGCCAGCATGGAAAAGTCCCTGATGAACTTCCGATAATAATTGGCGAAGCCCAAAAAGCGCTGCAGGGAACGAAGACCACTGGGCTGGGGCCACTGTAAGACAGCCGAAACCTACTCAGGATCCATGGAGAACCCCTCAGCGGAAATGATGTAACCTAAGAAGGTTACCTGGGATCGGTGAAATTCGCATTTCTCAAGCTTACCGAACAGCTTGTTCTCTCGTAACCGTTGCAACACTCGTCTGACATCCAGAATGTGGGCCTCCATGGATTCAGAATATACCAAGATGTCATCCAAATAGACTACCACACACTGCTGCAACAGGTCACGGAAAACATCGTTGATGAATTCCTGAAAGACTGCGGGCGCATTGCACAACCCAAAGGGCATAACCAAGGATTCGTAATGACCGGTCCTGGTGTTAAACGCGGTCTTCCACTCATCGCCCGCCTTGATCCTTACCAGGTTATATGCCGCCCTCAGGTCGAGTTTGGTAAAGACTGTGGCCCCTTTAAGGCGATCGAACAGCTCGGAAATCAAGGGTATCGGGTAAGCGTTCTTGATCGTGATGCGATTGAGACCCCTGTAATCGATGCAAGGCCTCAACTCACCGCCCTTCTTTTTCACAAAGAAAAATCCAGCCCCTGCCGGGGACGAAGATTTGCGAATGTGTCCGCGTGAAAGCGCCTCCCTCACGTACTCCTCCATGGCCTCATTCTCCGCTACCGACAGTGGATAGACTTTGCCACGAGGAGGAACGGCACCAGATTGTAACTCTATGGCACAATCGTATGGGCGGTGCGGAGGTAGGGCAACCGCGCGCACCTTATCGAATACATCCCGGTACTCCTCGTATTCAGGAGGCAACAGAGAGTCCGAGGAAGTACACAGCAACTTGACAGACCCATGGATGCAACTAGCCCCACACTGCGGTGACCACGAGAGGATCTCGACCGATCTCCAATCGAAAGTCGGATTATGCTTCTGGAGCCAGGGGTACCCCAAGACCACCGAGTAGTGTGGAGACGAAATAACCTGGAGGCAGACCGACTCTCTGTGAACGGCACCAATGGCTATCCCCACTGGAAGGGTCTCATGAGTCACGTGTGGCGGCAGAAGGGGTCTGCCGTCTATCGCCTCAAGAGCCAGTGGGGAACCTCGAGCCTGCAGAGGAATGGAATTGGCGGCAGCGAACACACTATCAATGAACAAACCACCAGCACCAGAGTCCACCAACGCCTGGGTCGTCACCGAGCCCCCGACCCAGGAGAGGACAACAGTGATCAGTGGTTTGTCAACACGGGAAACCGGGGACGAGGAGACTCCACCCAAGATCTGCCCCCGACAGGATCTCAGGGTACGAGCGTTTCCCGGACGGTTCGGACATGCCAACCGAAAATGCCCACCGAGACCACAGTACATGCATCGGCCCTCGCGTCTCCGGAGTGTCCTCTCCCCCTCGGACAGGCGAGCAAACCCCAGCTGCATGGGTTCACCCCCAGACAAGTCATCCCCAGGAGGCGTGGGAGGAGAGGGAGGCACGGGTGGGACAGCAAACGTAGGCACCAATCTGTTAGGAGACCTCCGCAGGTTCTCCTTAAAGGAAGGTCTCTCCCTGAGTCTGGTGTCAATCAAAATCAGGAAAGAAATAAGAGACTCGAGCTCAACTGGTAGGTCCTTAGCTGCAACCTCATCCTTCAAGGCATCCGAGAGACCATGAGAGAAAGCAGCGACCAGAGCCTCATTATTCCAGCCCACCTCTGCTGCCAGGGTACGAAACTCAATGGCGTATTCAGCTACGGATCGTGAACCCTGTCTGATGGACATAAGGAGCTTCGCAGCAGAGGCAGCACGAGCCGGCACATCGAATACCTTCCGAAGAGAAGCAACAAAACCGGAAAACTCGGCAACCACCGGATTGTTGTTCTCCCATAAAGGGCTGGCCCAGGCCAAGGCCTTGTCCGAGAGCAGCGAGATCAAGAAGCCCACCTTTGATCTCTCAGTAGGAAAGGCATGTGGCAGCAACTCAAAATAAATGCCCACCTGGTTAAGGAAACCTCGGCACTGAGTTGGCTCTCCCCCAAAGCGCTGTGGAAGAGGGGCAGAACCGGTCATACCCCGAAACACCGCAGGCGCAACAACAGGTGTCGGGGTAGACTCTGGCGCAACAACCGGAGCGGCAGTAGGAGCGAGCCCAGGAGCGACAACCGACCCATCGGCAACGGGAGCGAAATGAGCCGTGCGTTCAAGCAGGGTTTGCAACGCCACAGCGAACCGACCCAACAGGTGATCCTGCTGATCAAGTCTGGCAACCAGCGTGGGTAGCGAGGATGGCCCTGTACCGTCAGAATTCATGGCTTGGTCCTAATGTCACGGAACCATGAACCAGACGTACAACAAGAGATAAGTGAAAATAAGAAGGCTTTATTGAAAATAAAGCTGTAAAGCAAAAGTCCAAACGGATGGTGAAACCGAGCAGAGTCTTTGCGAAGCCAGAGGTCAGGAACCAGAAGGGTAGTCAGACGAAGCCAGGATCAGGAACCAGCAGGGTAGTCAGACGAAGCCAGGATCAGGAACCAGCAGGGTAGTCAGACGAAGCCAGGATCAGGAACCAGCAGGGTAGTCAGACGAAGCCAGGATCAGGAACCAGAAGCAGCAGCAGTCTTAGAAGCATGTGAACACAAGAGGACCAAGCAAGGAACTGAAGCCACAGACCTCCTATATATATGAGCTAGGCATCCAGCTCCTCCCAGGGGAAGGAGGAGCCGCAGGGTGGAAGGCTACAAGAAACCCAGGACCCAAGATGGCCGCCAGCACATGTCAAACGAAGGAGAGCAGCAAGCAGGTAAGACCATGACAACAATCTAAATAATCCCACTAAGTCATAATGTGTAATTCTTACAATGCTAATGAGAATTTTAACCCAAGTGAATGACTTCACCTGCCCAATCTGATTACTTTACGCCTTGATCCTAGCACAATGTATTAACAAACTGTTATGCCAGACATATGATGTAATCACAGCAAAGCCATTAGAGACTAACGGAAATGTTTCTGTGCTTGTAATAAATACTTTCAAAAAGATGGAAAATTATAAAATGTACTTTACAATTACTCTAATTTTAAGCATTGCTATGCTACTCCCCTGGAAAAGGGATGTGTGGAGGGAACACCATCTTATACCCAGTCCAGTGTCGGACTGAAGTTACTTGGGCCCACCAGGGGAAATTAATCATATCATCAATAAATTTTAATAGGTTTAAATTCAAAGAATAAGACCACAGTCACAAGCGATTAGCTCCAAAGACGGCTCCAAATGGGATTTTTCTCCTGGACCTTTGGGATCCATTATGGCTTTAAAGACTGTGCCCATCTGAACATCCTCTGGTACTCTGGCAGGCAAGAGAGAAAGGAACAGATGTTGACACCATATTGTGCAGGCAAAAAGCTTGTCATGATATGGATAACCTGGCTTAAGGCCTAACCTGCTGAATATTTATCTTTGACATCAACAATAATGATTTTTGTGAACCCCAAATGCAAACCTAAATCCATTAAAATTAATGAGATCCATTGCAAAAGTCCTATTCATACATTTTTTGTCACAGAAATCGAATGGAAAAGTCTAGAAAAATAATAGGTATGGCCATGGCTAACTGATGTAGGAAAGATGCTATTTCAGTTTAATCCTGTAAAGGATGTATTAGACACCCTGATGCTGCTAGCAATTCCCGGCAATAGCTTCCCTTGCGGCAATCAGCAGATAACTAGCAGAGGACACCGCTGCTATTACATCCAGCGATGTCCTCTGCAACATGCGGAAGAGCGATCGCTATGCCATCGCACATCCCCATGCAAAACAGTGGTTTGCCGGTGGCGATAGCTATTAGACAGAGTGATCTGCCGCAGGCAAAACCAGATCTTTAAGCATGCTGAAAGATATGTACTGCCCGATGAATAAGCATTTAGAGGCAGTATTAGACGCCAGATTATTGCTAACGAGAGTTCATAGGAAGCTCATTAGCAATTATCAGGCACAATATCTGGCAGTCTAATACAGCCTCAATTCTAGGGCTACATAGTTATCTATGAAACCCATCACACAATTAAAGAATGCTGCGTAGCTGTACAGCCATTGAATTGAATGCGATCACAGCACAACTCACAGGTTGCCAGGACTTCAACCGCAGAATTAAAAAAAAGTTTTACATTTTGTGGCTGGTTAAACTTGCGAGTTGCACTGTGACTCCATTCAGTTTAATGCAGGGGTGTTGCCTGGGCCCCTGATGTTTTGTCCCAGGCCCCGTGAACTGTCTTCTCTTCACTAACCATTGCATAGTTTGTTAATGTGTGTGTTCATATGTGTGCCTACAGCGCCATCTAGTGACCTTTAGCTGTAAGTGCATTGTCTGCCTTGTTATAAACTATGCATATTCATTAGGTCACCTGACTTCCTGATCACAGTGCTTTCTGGGAAAGAGACAGGCACCTTCTTCCTTTTTCCTTCACCTCATGTAAGGAGCAGCTACACATTGTGTGTCTCTTACTAAAGCATCGTCGGTAAGGGATTAATTAATGTTTTTGCATAAGTTTTGTGTACATTGTGCTGTATATTCAGTTCTTGTATGTTCATTTTCTTATACAGTTGCAAGAAAAAGTATGTGAACCCTTTGGAATGATATGGATTTCTGCACAAATTGGTCATAAAATGTGATCTGATCTTCATCTAAGTCACAACAATAGACCATCACAGTCTGCTTAAACTAATAACACACAAAGAATTAAATGTTACCCTGTTTTTATTGAACACACCATGTAAACATTCACAGTGCAGGTGGAAAAAGTATGTGAACCCTTGGATTTAATAACTGGTTGAACCTCCTTTGGCAGCAATAACTTCAACCAAAGGTTTCCTGTAGTTGCAGATCAGACGTGCACAACGGTCATGAGTAATTCTTGACCATTCCTCTTTACAGAACTGTTTCAGTTCAGCAATATTCTTGGGATGTCTGGTGTGAATCGCTTTCTTGAGATCATGCCAAAGCATCTCAATCGGGTTGAGGTCAGGACTCTGACTGGGCCACTCCAGAAGGTGTATTTTCTTCTGTTTAGGCCATTCTGTTGTTGACTTACTTCTATGCTTTGGGTCGTTGTCCTGTTGCAACACCCATCTTCTGTTGAGCTTCATCTGGTGGACAGATGGCCTTAAGTTCTCCTGTAAATGTCTTGAATTCCTTTTTTCTTCGATGATAGCAATCCATCCAGGCCCTGAAGCAGCAAAAAAGCCCTAAACCATGATGCCCCCACCACCATACTTCACAGTTGGGATGAGGTTTTGATGTTGGTGTGCTGTGCCTCTTTTTCTCCACACATAGTGTTGTGTGTTTCTTTCAAACAACTCAACTTTGGTTTCATCTGTCCACAGAATATTTTGCCAGTACTGCTGTGGAACATCCAGGTGCTCTTGTGAAAACTGTAAACGTGCAGCAATGTTTTTTTTGGACAGCAGTGGCTTCCTCTGTGGTATCCTCCCATGAAATCCATTCTTGTTTAGTGTTTTACGTATCGTAGATTCGCTAACAGGCAGAGGAGAGAGGTCCCGTAACAGAGAATCTGGCTTCATGTCAGCGCAGAATCAGTCTTCATGTCATAGCAGAGAATCAGGCTTCACGTCACCCACCACTGGAACAGGCCACTGTCACACATTTAGGCCCAGGCAGAGGAGAGAGGTCCCGTAACAGAGAATCTGGCCTGATGTCAGCACAGAATCTGTCTTCATGTCATAGCAGAGAATCAGGCTTCACGTCACCCACCACTGGAACAGGCCACTGTCACACATTTAGGCCCCGGCACCCAGACAGAGGAGAGCGGTCCCGTAACAGAGAATCTGGCCTTATGTCAGCGCAGAATCTGTCTTCATGTCATAGCAGAGAATCAGGCTTCACGTCACCCACCACTGGAACAGGCCACTGTCAAACATTTAGGCCCAGGCACCCAGGCAGAGGAGAGAGGTCCCGTAACAGAGAATCTGGCCTTATGTCAGTGCAGAATCTGTCTTCATGTCATAGCAGAGAATCAGGCTTCACGTCACCCACCACTGGAAGAGGCCACTGTCACACATTTAGGCCCAGGCACCCAGGCAGAGGAGAGAGGTCCCGTAACAGAGAATCTGGCCTTATGTCAGCGCAGAATCTGTCTTCATGTCATAGCAGAGAATCAGGCTTCACGTCACCCACCACTGGAACAGGCCACTGTCACACATTTAGGCCCCGGCACCCAGACAGAGGAGAGCGGTCCCGTAACAGAGAATCTGGCCTTATGTCAGCGCAGAATCTGTATTCATGTCATAGCAGAGAATCAGGCTTCACGTCACACACCACTGGAACAGGCCACTGTCACACATTTAGGCCCAGGCACCCAGGCAGAGGAGAGAGGTCCCGTAACAGAGAATCTGGCCTTATGTCAGCGCAGAATCTGTCTTCATGTCATAGCAGAGAATCAGGCTTCACGTCACCCACCACTGGAACAGGCCACTGTCACACATTTAGGCCCCGGCACCCAGACAGAGGAGAGAGGTCCCGTAACAGAGAATCTGGCCTTATGTCAGCGCAGAATCTGTCTTCATGTCATAGCAGAGAATCAGGCTTCACGTCACCCACCACTGGAACAAGCCACTGTCACACATTTAGGCCCAGGCAACCAGGCAGAGGAGAGAGGTCCCGTAACAGAGAATCTGGCCTTATGTCAGTGCAGAATCTGTCTTCATGTCATAGCAGAGAATCAGGCTTCACGTCACCCACCACTGGAACAGGCCACTGTCACACATTTAGGCCCAGGCACCCAGGCAGAGGAGAGAGGTCCCGTAACAGAGAATCTGGCCTTATGTCAGCGCAGAATCTGTATTCATGTCATAGCAGAGAATCAGGCTTCACGTCACCCACCACTGGAACAGGCCACTGTCACACATTTAGGCCCCGGCACCCAGACAGAGGAGAGCGGTCCCGTAACAGAGAATCTGGCCTTATGTCAGCGCAGAATCTGTATTCATGTCATAGCAGAGAATCAGGCTTCACGTCACCCACCACTGGAACAGGCCACTGTCAAACATTTAGGCCCAGGCACCCAGGCAGAGGAGAGAGGTCCCGTAACAGAGAATCTGGCCTTATGTCAGCGCAGAATCTGTCTTCATGTCATAGCAGAGAATCAGGCTTCACGTCACCCACCACTGGAACAGGCCACTGTCACACATTTAGGCCCAGGCACCCAGGCAGAGGAGAGAGGTCCCGTAACAGAGAATCTGGCCTTATGTCAGCGCAGAATCTGTATTCATGTCATAGCAGAGAATCAGGCTTCACGTCACCCACCACTGGAACAGGCCACTGTCACATATTTAGGCCCCGGCACCCAGACAGAGGAGAGCGGTCCCGTAACAGAGAATCTGGCCTTATGTCAGCG
Organism: Bufo bufo; assembly: GCF_905171765.1. NCBI lineage: Eukaryota > Metazoa > Chordata > Amphibia > Anura > Bufonidae > Bufo > Bufo bufo. The sequence goes on from NC_053389.1 coordinate 673,004,772, forward strand.
CAGAATCTGTCTTCATGTCATAGCAGAGAATCAGGCTTCACGTCACCCACCACTGGAACAGGCCACTGTCACACATTTAGGCCCAGGCACCCAGGCAGAGGAGAGAGGTCCCGTAACAGAGAATCTGGCCTTATGTCAGCGCAGAATCTGTCTTCATGTTATAGCAGAGAATCAGGCTTCACGTCACCCACCACTGGAACAGGCCACTGTCACACATTTAGGCCCCGGCACCCAGACAGAGGAGAGCGGTCCCGTAACAGAGAATCTGGCCTTATGTCAGCGCAGAATCTGTCTTCATGTTATAGCAGAGAATCAGGCTTCACGTCACCCACCACTGGAACAGGCCACTGTCACACATTTCGGCCCAGGCACCCAGGCAGAGGAGAGAGGTCCCGTAACAGAGAATCTGGCCTTATGTCAGCGCAGAATCTGTCTTCATGTCATAGCAGAGAATCAGGCTTCACGTCACCCACCACTGGAACAGGCCACTGTCACACATTTCGGCCCAGGCACCCAGGCAGAGGAGAGAGGTCCCGTAACAGAGAATCTGGCCTTATGTCAGCGCAGAATCTGTCTTCATGTCATAGCAGAGAATCAAGCTTCACGTCACCCACCACTGGAACAGGCCACTGTCACACATTTAGGCCCCGGCACCCAGACAGAGGAGAGGTTCATTCAACTTTGGGTTGCCCCACAATATAATGTTAAAATGAAATTAAAAATAGTATTGAATGAGGAAGTGCCCTGGAGTAGAATAATATATTGTTAAGGGGAGGTAGTTAATATCTAATCTGCACAAGGGAAGGACAGGTCCTGTGGGATCCATGCCTGGTTCATTTTTATGAACGTCAGCTTGTCCACATTGGCTGTAGACAGGCGGCTGCGTTTGTCTGTAATGACGCCCCCTGCCGTGCTGAATACACGTTCAGACAAAACGCTGGCCGCCGGGCGGGCCAGCACCTCCAAGGCATAAAAGGCTAGCTCTGGCCACGTGGACAATTTGGAGACCCAGAAGTTGAATGGGGCCGAACCATCAGTCAGTACGTGGAGGGGTGTGCACAGGTACTGTTCCGCCATGTTAGTGAAATGTTGCCTCCTGCTAACACGTTCCGTATCAGGTGGTGGTGCAGTTAGCTGTGGCGTGGTGACAAAACTTTTCCACATCTCTGCCATGCTAACCCTGCCCTTAGAGGAGCTGGCCGTGACACAGCAGCGTTGGCGACCTCTTGCTCCTCCTCTGCCTTCGCCTTGGGCTTCCACTGGTTCCCCTGTGACATTTGGGAATGCTCTCAGCAGCGCGTCTACCAACGTGCGCTTGTAGTCCCGCATCTTCCTATCACCCTCCAGTGTGGGAAGTAAGGTGGGCACATTGTCTTTGTACCGGGGATCCAGCAGGGTGGCAACCCAGTAGTCCGCACACGTTAAAATGTGGGCAACTCTGCTGTCGTTGTGCAGGCACTGCAGCATGTAGTCACTCATGTGTGCCAGGCTGCCCAGAGGTAAGGACAAGCTGTCCTCTGTGGGAGGCGTATCGTCATCGTCCTGTGTTTCCCCCCAGCCACGCACCAGTGATGGGCCCGAGCTGCTTTCGGTGCCATCCCGCTGTGAACATGCTTCATCCTCCTCCACCTCCTCCTCATCCTCGTCCTTCTCGTCCTCCAGTAGTGGGCCCTGTCTGGCCACATTTGTACCTGGCCTCTGGTGTTGCAAAAAACCTCCCTCTGAGTCACTTCGAAGAGACTGGCCTGAAAGTGCTAAAAATGACCCCTCTTCCTCCTATTCCTCCTGGGCCACCTCCTCTTCCATCATCGCCATAAGTGTTTTCTCAAGGAGACATAGAAGTGGTATTGTAACGCTGATAACGGCGTCATCGCCACTGGCCATGTTGGTGGAGTACTCGAAACAGCGCAACAGGGCACACAGGTCTCGCATGGAGGCCCAGTCATTGGTGGTGAAGTGTGTCTGATCCGCAGTGCGACTGACCCATGCGTGCTGCAGCTGAAACTCCACTATGGCCTGCTGCTGCTCGCACAGTCTGTCCAGCATATGCAAGGTGGAGTTCCACCTGGTGGGTACGTCGCATATGTGGCGGTGAGCGGGAAGGCCGAAGTTACGCTGTAGAGCAGACAGGCGAGCGGCGGCAGGGTGTGAACGCTGGAAGCGCGAACAGACGGCCCGCACTTTATGCAGCAGCTCTGACATGTCGGGGTAGTTGCGAATGAACTTCTGCACCACCAAATTCAGCACTTGCGCCAGGCAAGGGATGTGCGTCAAAACGGCTAGTCCCAGAGCTGCAACGAGATTTCGCCCATTATTGCACACCACCAGGCCGGGCTTGAGGCTCACCGGCAGCAACCACTCGTCGGTCTGTTGTTCTATACCCCGCTACAACTCCTGTGCGGTGTGGGACCTGTCCCCCAAACATATGAGTTTCAGAATGGCCTGCTGACGTTTACCCCGTGCTGTGCTGAAGTTGGTGGTGAAGGTGTGTGGCTGACTGGATGAGCAGGTGGAAGAAAAGGAGGAGGAAGCTGAGTAGGAGGAGGAGGAGACAGGAGGCAAAGAATGTTGCCCTGCGATCCTTGGCGGCGGAAGGATGTGCGCCAAACAGCTCTCCACCTGGGGCCCAGCCGCCACTACATTTACCCAGTGTGCAGTTAGGGAGATATATAGCGTCCCTGGCCGTGCTTACTGGTCCACGTATCTGTGGTTAGGTGGACCTTGCCACAGATGGCGTTGCCCAGTGCACACTTGATTTTATCGGACACTTGGTTGTGCAGGGAAGGCACGGCTCTCTTGGAGAAGTAGTGCCGGCTGGGAACAACATACTGTGGGACAGCAAGCGACATGAGCTGTTTGAAGCTGTGTGTGTCCACCAGCCTAAATGACAGCATTTCATAGGCCAGTAGTTTAGAAATGCTGGCATTCAGGGCCAGGGATCGAGGGTGGCTAGGTGGGAATTTACGCTTTCTCTCAAATGTTTGTGAGATGGAGAGCTGAACGCTGCCGTGTGACATGGTTGAGATGCTTGGTGACGCAGGTGGTGGTGTTGGTGGTACATCCCATGTTTGCTGGGCGGCAGGTGCCAACGTTCCTATAGAGGCAGAGGAAGAGGCCGAGGCGGCGGCAGCAGCAGCAGAAGAGGCCGAGGCGGCGGCAGCAGCAGAAGAGGCCGAGGCGGCAGCAGCAGAAGAGGCAGCAGGGGGAGCCTGAGTGAATTCCTTGTTTTTAAGGTGTTTACTCCACTGCAGTTCATGCTTTGCATGCAGGTGCCTGGTCATGCAGGTTGTGCTAAGGTTCAGAACGTTAATGCCTCGCTTCAGGCTCTGATGGCACAGCGTGCAAACCACTCGGGTCTTGTCGTCAGCACATTGTTTGAAGACGTGCCATGCCAGGGAACTCCTTGAAGCTGCCTTTGGGGTGCTCGGTCCCAGATGGCGGCGGTCAGTAGCAGGCGGAGTCTCTTGGCGGCGGGTGTTCTGATTTTGCCCACTGTGACTGTATGTTTTTTAGCAGCCTTTAAACCCTGCAGCACATGCTAGGCTGAGTAGATGATGTACAATTAGAGAGCCATGTGTTCTTCCTAAAATGGCTGCAAGACATGCTGTATTCCAGGTCACCCTGCTGCAATATCTTTGTAAATGATTTTCTCTTGTTCATTTTTCTGTATGCTTTGTTATATCCTGTAACATGTATGTGGGAATGTAATATAATGACTGCCTGTTATGATATAGGTGGGCTGGTGACCTGGCTGTATACCACATAGTGGCAGTGTTTCCCTGTTGTATTACAGGTATGTTGCTGTTATCTTCATATACTTGTTCAATGTAAAATCCACTATACGATCACTGTTTTATAATATATTTAGAGTGCAGACATTTACTGTGAAGGAGGTGGGCTGGTGACCTGGCTGTATACCACATAGTGGCAGTGTTTCCCTGTTGTATTACAGGCTCCAGCCAAGTGCACTCCACCTCAATAAAGCTTTAAACTACAGAAGACCTGAGTGTCGTCCCTTAGAGTCCACTTTATGCCTGGAGGAGCTGGTGACCGAGTGAGTGTGAAAGCTGGAGGTGTCGCAGATGGTGCAAGGAAAAGAGGGTTACATTTGGTGCCGTGACTCGGATGTCATCATTCTGCTCAAAGTGACCGGTGAAGATACCTAAAGTCACCAGTGTGCGAGTTCTGAGGTGATTGTGCCACGGCGGAGCTGCTAGGCTGCAGATTGACCTTATTAGCGGTTTATATCCTCTCAGGAATAGAAGATGAGTGGACGAGCCAGAGCCCGCGGAAGAGCACGTGACAGGTGGCAGCCCAGCCAAGGACAGCCTGGACAGGAGCAAGAGGCTCAAGAACCTAGACGCATTGAAAGACCCCATCAGCCACCAGCCGAGCCTTTGCTTGTGGGAAGAGGGCGCCAGAGAGGCCCGCCAGTAGTGGAGAGACCTCCGACTGATGTTCTGCAGCTTTCAGCTGGATTTCAGGACATATCCCTCGGAGAACGGGGTGGCCGCAGGCGTGACTTCCATGACCTTGGAGTGAACACCCGGCAGACCAATGAATAGAGATGTGAGGCCTGTTTTTTTTTGCGCTGTGTGACAGGTATAGGTTTCATCACAGAATTAGACTTCTATCTGCACGGTAGCGTGTGTCTTAGGTTTTTCTGAATGACACTATCAGTACCTTCAATGTAAGATATTCTTTTTGGGATAGATTTCAAGTAGGCCTCAAATACCAGAAACTAGTTATTTTGAGAATGGCAAATTTGGGAATGGTTTTTCAACCCAGAAAAAAAAGTGTGCTTTTACGGTCACTACAAATAACTTGACCAGCTAAAACAGTACAGATTTGGTTAAATAGAGATGTGAGGCCTGTTTTTTTTTGCGCTGTGTGACAGGTATAGGTTTAATCACAGAATCAGACTTCTATCAGCACGCTAGCGTGTGTCTTAGGTTTTTCTGAATGACACTATCAGTACCTTCAATGTAAGATATTCTTTTTGGGATAGATTTCAAGTAGGCCTCAAATACCAGAAACTAGTTATTTTGAGAATGGCAAATTTGGGAATGGTTTTTCAACCCAGAAAAAAAAAATGTGCTTTTACGGTCACTACAAATAACTTGACCAGCTAAAACAGTACAGATTTGGTTAAATAGAGATGTGAGGCCTGTTTTTTTTTGAGCTGTGTGACAGGTATAGGTTTAATCACAGAATCAGACTTCCATCAGCACGCTAGCGTGTGTCTTAGGTTTTTCTGAATGACACTATCAGTACCTTCAATGTAAAATATTCTTTTTGGGATAGATTTCAAGTAGGCCTCAAATACCAGAAACTAGTTATTTTGAGAATGGCAAATTTGGGAATGGTTTTTCAACCCAGAAAAAAAAGTGTGCTTTTACGGTCACTACAAATAAATTGACCAGCTAAAACAGTACAGATTTGGTTAAATAGAGATGTGAGGCCTGTTTTTTTTTTTGCGCTGTGTGACAGGTATAGGTTTAATCACAGAATCAGACTTCTATCAGCACGCTAGCGTGTGTCTTAGGTTTTTCTGAATGACACTATCAGTACCTTCAATGTAAGATATTCTTTTTGGGATAGATTTCAAGTAGGCCTCAAATACCAGAAACTAGTTATTTTGAGAATGGCAAATTTGGGAATGGTTTTTCAACCCAGAAAAAAAAGTGTGCTTTTACGGTCACTAAAAATAACTTGACCAGCTAAAACAGTACAGATTTGGTTAAATAGAGATGTGAGGCCTGTTTTTTTTTGCGCTGTGTGACAGGTATAGGTTTAATCACAGAATCAGACTTCTATCAGCACGCTAGCGTGTGTCTTAGGTTTTTCTGAATGACACTATCAGTACCTTCAATGTAAAATATTCTTTTTGGGATAGATTTCAAGTAGGCCTCAAATACCAGAAACTAGTTATTTTGAGAATGGCAAATTTGGGAATGGTTTTTCAACCCAGAAAAAAAAGTGTGCTTTTACGGTCACTACAAATAAATTGACCAGCTAAAACAGTACAGATTTGGTTAAATAGAGATGTGAGGCCTGTTTTTTTTTTGCGCTGTGTGACAGGTATAGGTTTAATCACAGAATCAGACTTCTATTAGCACGCTAGCGTGTGTCTTAGGTTTTTCTGAATGACACTATCAGTACCTTCAATGTAAGATATTCTTTTTGGGATAGATTTCAAGTAGGCCTCAAATACCAGAAACTAGTTATTTTGAGAATGGCAAATTTGGGAATGGTTTTTCAACCCAGAAAAAAAAGTGTGCTTTTACGGTCACTACAAATAACTTGACCAGCTAAAACAGTACAGATTTGGTTAAATAGAGATGTGAGGCCTGTTTTTTTTTGCGCTGTGTGACAGGTATAGGTTTAATCACAGAATCAGACTTCTATCAGCACGCTAGCGTGTGTCTTAGGTTTTTCTGAATGACACTATCAGTACCTTCAATGTAAGATATTCTTTTTGGGATAGATTTCAAGTAGGCCTCAAATACCAGAAACTAGTTATTTTGAGAATGGCAAATTTGGGAATGGTTTTTCAACCCATAAAAAAAAGTGTGCTTTTACGGTCACTACAAATAACTTGACCAGCTAAAACAGTACAGATTTGGTTAAATAGAGATGTGAGGCCTGTTTTTTTTTTTGCGCTGTGTGACAGGTATAGGTTTAATCACAGAATCAGACTTCTATCAGCACGCTAGCGTGTGTCTTAGGTTTTTCTGAATGACACTATCAGTACCTTCAATGTAAGATATTCTTTTTGGGATAGATTTCAAGTAGGCCTCAAATACCAGAAACTAGTTATTTTGAGAATGGCAAATTTGGGAATGGTTTTTCAACCCAGAAAAAAAAGTGTGCTTTTACGGTCACTACAAATAACTTGACCAGCTAAAACAGTACAGATTTGGTTAAATAGAGATGTGAGGCCTGTTTTTTTTTGCGCTGTGTGACAGGTATAGGTTTAATCACAGAATCAGACTTCTATCAGCACGCTAGCGTGTGTCTTAGGTTTTTCTGAATGACACTATCAGTACCTTCAATGTAAGATATTCTTTTTGGGATAGATTTCAAGTAGGCCTCAAATACCAGAAACTAGTTATTTTGAGAATGGCAAATTTGGGAATGTTTTTTCAACCCAGAAAAAAAAAGTGTGCTTTTACGGTCACTACAAATAACTTGACCAGCTAAAACAGTACAGATTTGGTTAAATAGAGATGTGAGGCCTGTTTTTTTTTGAGCTGTGTGACAGGTATAGGTTTAATCACAGAATCAGACTTCCATCAGCACGCTAGCGTGTGTCTTAGGTTTTTCTGAATGACACTATCAGTACCTTCAATGTAAAATATTCTTTTTGGGATAGATTTCAAGTAGGCCTCAAATACCAGAAACTAGTTATTTTGAGAATGGCAAATTTGGGAATGGTTTTTCAACCCAGAAAAAAAAGTGTGCTTTTACGGTCACTACAAATAAATTGACCAGCTAAAACAGTACAGATTTGGTTAAATAGAAATGTGAGGCCTGTTTTTTTTTTTGCGCTGTGTGACAGGTATAGGTTTAATCACAGAATCAGACTTCTATCAGCACGCTAGCGTGTGTCTTAGGTTTTTCTGAATGACACTATCAGTACCTTCAATGTAAGATATTCTTTTTGGGATAGATTTCAAGTAGGCCTCAAATACCAGAAACTAGTTATTTTGAGAATGGCAAATTTGGGAATGGTTTTTCAACCCAGAAAAAAAAGTGTGCTTTTACGGTCACTACAAATAACTTGACCAGCTAAAACAGTACAGATTTGGTTAAATAGAGATGTGAGGCCTGTTTTTTTTTGCGCTGTGTGACAGGTATAGGTTTAATCACAGAATCAGACTTCTATCAGCACGCTAGCGTGTGTCTTAGGTTTTTCTGAATGACACTATCAGTACCTTCAATGTAAGATATTCTTTTTGGGATAGATTTCAAGTAGGCCTCAAATACCAGAAACTAGTTATTTTGAGAATGGCAAATTTGGGAATGGTTTTTCAACCCAGAAAAAAAAGTGTGCTTTTACGGTCACTACAAATAACTTGACCAGCTAAAACAGTACAGATTTGGTTAAATAGAGATGTGAGGCCTGTTTTTTTTTGAGCTGTGTGACAGGTATAGGTTTAATCACAGAATCAGACTTCCATCAGCACGCTAGCGTGTGTCTTAGGTTTTTCTGAATGACACTATCAGTACCTTCAATGTAAAATATTCTTTTTGGGATAGATTTCAAGTAGGCCTCAAATACCAGAAACTAGTTATTTTGAGAATGGCAAATTTGGGAATGGTTTTTCAACCCAGAAAAAAAAGTGTGCTTTTACGGTCACTACAAATAAATTGACCAGCTAAAACAGTACAGATTTGGTTAAATAGAGATGTGAGGCCTGTTTTTTTTTTTGCGCTGTGTGACAGGTATAGGTTTAATCACAGAATCAGACTTCTATCAGCACGCTAGCGTGTGTCTTAGGTTTTTCTGAATGACACTATCAGTACCTTCAATGTAAGATATTCTTTTTGGGATAGATTTCAAGTAGGCCTCAAATACCAGAAACTAGTTATTTTGAGAATGGCAAATTTGGGAATGGTTTTTCAACCCAGAAAAAAAAGTGTGCTTTTACGGTCACTACAAATAACTTGACCAGCTAAAACAGTACAGATTTGGTTAAATAGAGATGTGAGGCCTGTTTTTTTTTGCGCTGTGTGACAGGTATAGGTTTAATCACAGAATCAGACTTCTATCAGCACGCTAGCGTGTGTCTTAGGTTTTTCTGAATGACACTATCAGTACCTTCAATGTAAGATATTCTTTTTGGGATAGATTTCAAGTAGGCCTCAAATACCAGAAACTAGTTATTTTGAGAATGGCAAATTTGGGAATGGTTTTTCAACCCAGAAAAAAAAGTGTGCTTTTACGGTCACTACAAATAACTTGACCAGCTAAAACAGTACAGATTTGGTTAAATAGAGATGTGAGGCCTGTTTTTTTTTTGCGCTGTGTGACAGGTATAGGTTTAATCACAGAATCAGACTTCTATCAGCACGCTAGCGTGTGTCTTAGGTTTTTCTGAATGACACTATCAGTACCTTCAATGTAAGATATTCTTTTTGGGATAGATTTCAAGTAGGCCTCAAATACCAGAAACTAGTTATTTTGAGAATGGCAAATTTGGGAATGGTTTTTCAACCCAGAAAAAAAAGTGTGCTTTTACGGTCACTACAAATAACTTGACCAGCTAAAACAGTACAGATTTGGTTAAATAGAGATGTGAGGCCTGTTTTTTTTTGCGCTGTGTGACAGGTATAGGTTTAATCACAGAATCAGACTTCTATCAGCACGCTAGCGTGTGTCTTAGGTTTTTCTGAATGACACTATCAGTACCTTCAATGTAAGATATTCTTTTTGGGATAGATTTCAAGTAGGCCTAAAATACCAGAAACTAGTTATTTTGAGAATTGCAAATTTGGGAATGGTTTTTCAACCCAGAAAAAAAAGTGTGCTTTTACGGTCACTACAAATATCTTGACCAGCTAAAACAGTGCAGATTTGGTTGAATAGAGATGTGAGACCTGTTTTTTTTTGCGCTGTGTGACAGGTATAGGTTTAATCACAGAATCAGACTTCTATCAGCACGCTAGCGTGTGTCTTAGGTTTTTCTGAATGACACTATCAGTACCTTCAATGTAAGATATTCTTTTTGGAATAGATTTCAAGTAGGCCTCAAATACCAGAAACTAGTTATTTTGAGAATGGCAAATTTGGGAATGGTTTTTCAACCCAGAAAAAAAAGTGTGCTTTTACGGTCACTACAAATAACTTGACCAGCTAAAACAGTACAGATTTGGTTAAATAGAGATGTGAGGCCTGTTTTTTTTTGCGCTGTGTGACAGGTATAGGTTTAATCACAGAATCAGACTTCTATCTGCACGGTAGCGTGTGTCTTAGGTTTTTCTGAATGACACTATCAGTACCTTCAATGTAAGATATTCTTTTTGGGATAGATTTCAAGTAGGCCTCAAATAACAGAAACTAGTTATTTTGAGAATGCCAAATTTGGGAATGGTTTTTCAACCCAGAACAAAAAGTGTGCTTTTACGGTCACTACAAATAACTTGACCAGCTAAAACAGTGCAGATTTGGTTGAATAGAGATGTGAGACCTGTTTTTTTTTGCGCTGTGTGACAGGTATAGGTTTAATCACAGAATCAGACTTCTATCAGCACGCTAGCGTGTGTCTTAGGTTTTTCTGAATGACACTATCAGTACCTTCAATGTAAGATATTCTTTTTGGGATAGATTTCAAGTAGGCCTCAAATACCAGAAACTAGTTATTTTGAGAATGGCAAATTTGGGAATGGTTTTTCAACCCATAAAAAAAAGTGTGCTTTTACGGTCACTACAAATAACTTGACCAGCTAAAACAGTACAGATTTGGTTAAATAGAGATGTGAGGCCTGTTTTTTTTTTGCGCTGTGTGACAGGTATAGGTTTAATCACAGAATCAGACTTCTATCAGCACGCTAGCGTGTGTCTTAGGTTTTTCTGAATGACACTATCAGTACCTTCAATGTAAGATATTCTTTTTGGGATAGATTTCAAGTAGGCCTCAAATACCAGAAACTAGTTATTTTGAGAATGGCAAATTTGGGAATGGTTTTTCAACCCAGAAAAAAAAGTGTGCTTTTACGGTCACTACAAATAACTTGACCAGCTAAAACAGTACAGATTTGGTTAAATAGAGATGTGAGGCCTGTTTTTTTTTGCGCTGTGTGACAGGTATAGGTTTAATCACAGAATCAGACTTCTATCAGCACGCTAGCGTGTGTCTTAGGTTTTTCTGAATGACACTATCAGTACCTTCAATGTAAGATATTCTTTTTGGGATAGATTTCAAGTAGGCCTCAAATACCAGAAACTAGTTATTTTGAGAATGGCAAATTTGGGAATGTTTTTTCAACCCAGAAAAAAAAAATGTGCTTTTACGGTCACTACAAATAACTTGACCAGCTAAAACAGTACAGATTTGGTTAAATAGAGATGTGAGGCCTGTTTTTTTTTGAGCTGTGTGACAGGTATAGGTTTAATCACAGAATCAGACTTCCATCAGCACGCTAGCGTGTGTCTTAGGTTTTTCTGAATGACACTATCAGTACCTTCAATGTAAAATATTCTTTTTGGGATAGATTTCAAGTAGGCCTCAAATACCAGAAACTAGTTATTTTGAGAATGGCAAATTTGGGAATGGTTTTTCAACCCAGAAAAAAAAGTGTGCTTTTACGGTCACTACAAATAAATTGACCAGCTAAAACAGTACAGATTTGGTTAAATAGAGATGTGAGGCCTGTTTTTTTTTTTGCGCTGTGTGACAGGTATAGGTTTAATCACAGAATCAGACTTCTATCAGCACGCTAGCGTGTGTCTTAGGTTTTTCTGAATGACACTATCAGTACCTTCAATGTAAGATATTCTTTTTGGGATAGATTTCAAGTAGGCCTCAAATACCAGAAACTAGTTATTTTGAGAATGGCAAATTTGGGAATGGTTTTTCAACCCAGAAAAAAAAGTGTGCTTTTACGGTCACTACAAATAACTTGACCAGCTAAAACAGTACAGATTTGGTTAAATAGAGATGTGAGGCCTGTTTTTTTTTGCGCTGTGTGACAGGTATAGGTTTAATCACAGAATCAGACTTCTATCAGCACGCTAGCGTGTGTCTTAGGTTTTTCTGAATGACACTATCAGTACCTTCAATGTAAGATATTCTTTTTGGGATAGATTTCAAGTAGGCCTCAAATACCAGAAACTAGTTATTTTGAGAATGGCAAATTTGGGAATGGTTTTTCAACCCAGAAAAAAAAGTGTGCTTTTACGGTCACTACAAATAACTTGACCAGCTAAAACAGTACAGATTTGGTTAAATAGAGATGTGAGGCCTGTTTTTTTTTGAGCTGTGTGACAGGTATAGGTTTAATCACAGAATCAGACTTCCATCAGCACGCTAGCGTGTGTCTTAGGTTTTTCTGAATGACACTATCAGTACCTTCAATGTAAGATATTCTTTTTGGGATAGATTTCAAGTAGGCCTCAAATACCAGAAACTAGTTATTTTGAGAATGGCAAATTTGGGAATGGTTTTTCAACCCATAAAAAAAAGTGTGCTTTTACGGTCACTACAAATAACTTGACCAGCTAAAACAGTACAGATTTGGTTAAATAGAGATGTGAGGCCTGTTTTTTTTTTGCGCTGTGTGACAGGTATAGGTTTAATCACAGAATCAGACTTCTATCAGCACGCTAGCGTGTGTCTTAGGTTTTTCTGAATGACACTATCAGTACCTTCAATGTAAGATATTCTTTTTGGGATAGATTTCAAGTAGGCCTCAAATACCAGAAACTAGTTATTTTGAGAATGGCAAATTTGGGAATGATTTTTCAACCCAGAAAAAAAAGTGTGCTTTTACGGTCACTACAAATAACTTGACCAGCTAAAACAGTACAGATTTGGTTAAATAGAGATGTGAGGCCTGTTTTTTTTTGCGCTGTGTGACAGGTATAGGTTTAATCACAGAATCAGACTTCTATCAGCACGCTAGCGTGTGTCTTAGGTTTTTCTGAATGACACTATCAGTACCTTCAATGTAAGATATTCTTTTTGGGATAGATTTCAAGTAGGCCTCAAATACCAGAAACTAGTTATTTTGAGAATGGCAAATTTGGGAATGTTTTTTCAACCCAGAAAAAAAAAATGTGCTTTTACGGTCACTACAAATAACTTGACCAGCTAAAACAGTACAGATTTGGTTAAATAGAGATGTGAGGCCTGTTTTTTTTTGAGCTGTGTGACAGGTATAGGTTTAATCACAGAATCAGACTTCCATCAGCACGCTAGCGTGTGTCTTAGGTTTTTCTGAATGACACTATCAGTACCTTCAATGTAAAATATTCTTTTTGGGATAGATTTCAAGTAGGCCTCAAATACCAGAAACTAGTTATTTTGAGAATGGCAAATTTGGGAATGGTTTTTCAACCCAGAAAAAAAAGTGTGCTTTTACGGTCACTACAAATAAATTGACCAGCTAAAACAGTACAGATTTGGTTAAATAGAGATGTGAGGCCTGTTTTTTTTTTTGCGCTGTGTGACAGGTATAGGTTTAATCACAGAATCAGACTTCTATCAGCACGCTAGCGTGTGTCTTAGGTTTTTCTGAATGACACTATCAGTACCTTCAATGTAAGATATTCTTTTTGGGATAGATTTCAAGTAGGCCTCAAATACCAGAAACTAGTTATTTTGAGAATGGCAAATTTGGGAATGGTTTTTCAACCCAGAAAAAAAAGTGTGCTTTTACGGTCACTACAAATAACTTGACCAGCTAAAACAGTACAGATTTGGTTAAATAGAGATGTGAGGCCTGTTTTTTTTTGCGCTGTGTGACAGGTATAGGTTTAATCACAGAATCAGACTTCTATCAGCACGCTAGCGTGTGTCTTAGGTTTTTCTGAATGACACTATCAGTACCTTCAATGTAAGATATTCTTTTTGGGATAGATTTCAAGTAGGCCTCAAATACCAGAAACTAGTTATTTTGAGAATGGCAAATTTGGGAATGGTTTTTCAACCCAGAAAAAAAAGTGTGCTTTTACGGTCACTACAAATAACTTGACCAGCTAAAACAGTACAGATTTGGTTAAATAGAGATGTGAGGCCTGTTTTTTTTTGAGCTGTGTGACAGGTATAGGTTTAATCACAGAATCAGACTTCCATCAGCACGCTAGCGTGTGTCTTAGGTTTTTCTGAATGACACTATCAGTACCTTCAATGTAAAATATTCTTTTTGGGATAGATTTCAAGTAGGCCTCAAATACCAGAAACTAGTTATTTTGAGAATGGCAAATTTGGGAATGGTTTTTCAACCCAGAAAAAAAAGTGTGCTTTTACGGACACTACAAATAAATTGACCAGCTAAAACAGTACAGATTTGGTTAAATAGAGATGTGAGGCCTGTTTTTTTTTTTGCGCTGTGTGACAGGTATAGGTTTAATCACAGAATCAGACTTCTATCAGCACGCTAGCGTGTGTCTTAGGTTTTTCTGAATGACACTATCAGTACCTTCAATGTAAGATATTCTTTTTGGGATAGATTTCAAGTAGGCCTCAAATACCAGAAACTAGTTATTTTGAGAATGGCAAATTTGGGAATGGTTTTTCAACCCAGAAAAAAAAGTGTGCTTTTACGGTCACTACAAATAACTTGACCAGCTAAAACAGTACAGATTTGGTTAAATAGAGATGTGAGGCCTGTTTTTTTTTGCGCTGTGTGACAGGTATAGGTTTAATCACAGAATCAGACTTCTATCAGCACGCTAGCGTGTGTCTTAGGTTTTTCTGAATGACACTATCAGTACCTTCAATGTAAGATATTCTTTTTGGGATAGATTTCAAGTAGGCCTCAAATACCAGAAACTAGTTATTTTGAGAATGGCAAATTTGGGAATGGTTTTTCAACCCAGAAAAAAAAGTGTGCTTTTACGGTCACTACAAATAACTTGACCAGCTAAAACAGTACAGATTTGGTTAAATAGAGATGTGAGGCCTGTTTTTTTTTTGCGCTGTGTGACAGGTATAGGTTTAATCACAGAATCAGACTTCTATCAGCACGCTAGCGTGTGTCTTAGGTTTTTCTGAATGACACTATCAGTACCTTCAATGTAAGATATTCTTTTTGGGATAGATTTCAAGTAGGCCTAAAATACCAGAAACTAGTTATTTTGAGAATTGCAAATTTGGGAATGGTTTTTCAACCCAGAAAAAAAAGTGTGCTTTTACGGTCACTACAAATATCTTGACCAGCTAAAACAGTGCAGATTTGGTTGAATAGAGATGTGAGACCTGTTTTTTTTTGCGCTGTGTGACAGGTATAGGTTTAATCACAGAATCAGACTTCTATCAGCACGCTAGCGTGTGTCTTAGGTTTTTCTGAATGACACTATCAGTACCTTCAATGTAAGATATTCTTTTTGGAATAGATTTCAAGTAGTCCTCAAATACCAGAAACTAGTTATTTTGAGAATGGCAAATTTGGGAATGGTTTTTCAACCCAGAAAAAAAAGTGTGCTTTTACGGTCACTACAAATAACTTGACCAGCTAAAACAGTACAGATTTGGTTAAATAGAGATGTGAGGCCTGTTTTTTTTTGCGCTGTGTGACAGGTATAGGTTTAATCACAGAATCAGACTTCTATCTGCACGGTAGCGTGTGTCTTAGGTTTTTCTGAATGACACTATCAGTACCTTCAATGTAAGATATTCTTTTTGGGATAGATTTCAAGTAGGCCTCAAATAACAGAAACTAGTTATTTTGAGAATGCCAAATTTGGGAATGGTTTTTCAACCCAGAACAAAAAGTGTGCTTTTACGGTCACTACAAATAACTTGACCAGCTAAAACAGTGCAGATTTGGTTGAATAGAGATGTGAGACCTGTTTTTTTTTGCGCTGTGTGACAGGTATAGGTTTAATCACAGAATCAGACTTCTATCAGCACGCTAGCGTGTGTCTTAGGTTTTTCTGAATGACACTATCAGTACCTTCAATGTAAGATATTCTTTTTGGGATAGATTTCAAGTAGGCCTCAAATACCAGAAACTAGTTATTTTGAGAATGGCAAATTTGGGAATGGTTTTTCAACCCAGAAAAAAAAGTGTGCTTTTACGGTCACTACAAATAACTTGACCAGCTAAAACAGTACAGATTTGGTTAAATAGAGATGTGAGGCCTGTTTTTTTTTGCGCTGTGTGACAGGTATAGGTTTAATCACAGAATCAGACTTCTATTAGCACGCTAGCGTGTGTCTTAGGTTTTTCTGAATGACACTATCAGTACCTTCAATGTAAGATATTCTTTTTGGGATAGATTTCAAGTAGGCCTCAAATACCAGAAACTAGTTATTTTGAGAATGGCAAATTTGGGAATGGTTTTTCAACCCAGAAAAAAAAGTGGGGCGTGGCTTGCTGGCTGAGTAAGATGGCTGCGTGAGGTGAGAGCTCACGGCGTGCTCCTGCTCCTGCTCGACTACCCGGTGACAGCGGTATAGCAGCGATATAACAGGCCGTGTGTAACGGGCCGTGCACTCCACGATTGAGTTTACGTTATAGCTGAAGTGAAGCGAAGTGGAAATGACCAGAGGTATGAGGTCGGGGAAGAAACAGGGGAAGCTGGATGCCTTCATGGAAAAGGGAACTCCTGGAGGTATTCCCTCGCCACCACCTCCCTCACTTCCAGTACTGCCTCTATCACCGCATCAGCGTGATCCGGAAAAGGTAGAGACCCGGAACACCACCAGACGTGAGTTGGTGGCAAACTCACTGTCGGGCTTACATCCGTCCGGACCAGCGGGCTCTCAAACCAGGTGTGAGAGACCTGGAGATCCTCGTGATCCGCAGATGGAGACGGAGGGCTCCCAGAGGTATGTCGGTTGTTTGACTTCAGCGTTACAGTCGATTGGAGTGGGACGGGCACAAGCAAGCAAACAGCAGGACGGGGAAACTCCAACCCCGATGCATGAGGTGAGCGAGGTGATTGACTGCACTACTCAAACAATCCAGGCGATCCCCACTGATGATCAACCTGCATCAGGTAACTTACTAAAAGACATGCTGGTTCTTTTTAGCAATTCGATGCATAAAGATTTAACTGCCTTGGTTCGCCCGTTACAGATGGCGGTGGTAGAGGTGGGGAGTAGGGTGGATTCTATTGAATCAAGGATGGAGGAATACGCTACATCTTATAACCAATTGAAAGAGGCTCATAGTGATCTAAAGGGGGAAATAGCGTGGCTTAAGGCCAAGGTAGTTGATCTAGAAGATAGATCACGCCGGAATAACCTCAAATTTCGAGGGATCCCTGAAGATATTGCATTAAAAGACCTGATTCCCTACCTACAGAGTATAATGAAAATTCTGACTCCTGAACTCACCCCACAGGACTTGACCCTGGATAGAGCGCATAGGGTGATGAGACCTAAGCACCTCCCTAGCTCATTACCGAGAGATACCGTGGTACGGATCCACTTCTTTCACGTTAAAGAGGTGCTTTTAGCAGCATCTAGAAAATTAGGTACTTTGCCTTCTCCGTACCACCAGATTAAGATTTTTGCGGATGTATCCGCTACCACCTTGCAACAGCGCCGTCAGTTGGGTGCGTTTACTGCTGCATTGCGACGGAATAATATTCCTTATAGATGGGGATTCCCGACCAGAGTCTTGATCCATCATCAGGGAACCGCACATGTTGTAACTTCCATGAAGTCCGGGAAGCACCTGTTAGACTCTTGGAATATTGAGATGGAAATCCCGGATAAAAGTCAATGTCCATCTACTTCCCTGGACTCTGAATGGCATTTAGTGACCCAGGGGAAAAGGCCCTATAGTTGATGGGGGTCCAGGGAAATTCACCAGGGTAGAGGGTGTGGGGGCAACGTCGAGCAGCCCTTTCTGGCCATGAGCCGAAATATATGTCCCTTTATAGGATTAACGGCATTATATGCCGGGTTTGTGTTTGTGTTAAAATAATTGTGGTTTATGTTGTTCTTTTTTTCACTTGTTTCTTCTCCTTTTTATGTAAAATTGTTTGTGATTTATGTATTGATTGGCAGTGCAAAGATGGGATACGTTGCTTACAGGCTTTAATATGGCAGAAACCTGATCTGGTGGGGGTCCAATCCCTCCACAGCGTGAACCCATGGACAGATGGTTTATAAAATCGTTGCAATAAATGTGAAGGGCCTAAATAGCCCGTTCAAGAGGTCCATGCTGTGGAGGGAAGTAGAGACCATGAAAGGGGACATAGTCTGCGCAACCGAGACACATCTCCTAAAGGAGGATGCGTATAGACTTAAAAATACTCATTTTCCACACATTTTCCATTCTCATTATGCGAAAAAACAGAGAGGTGTGATGGTGGCAATTAGGGATTTGGTCGTATTCCAACTGATCGAATCCATAGTTGACCAAAATGGACGATATATTATCATGGTGGCATCCGTAAATAGCGTGATTTTTACCATGGTATTTATATACGCCCCGAATAGGCACCAGCTACGTTTCTTACGTAATTTGGTGACTAAGGTGAATGTGGTTAGGAGGGGTCTGATCCTCTGGGGTGGAGACTTCAACTCTATATTGGATCCAGTGATGGATTCGTCATCAGGGGTTGGAGGGTCCATCCGGGGTCTCAACTCCCTCTTATTGAGAGAGGATCTTTATGATGTTTGGAGGTTTCATCATGAGGGAGAAAAGGATTTTTCCTTTTTTTCAAATGTCCACCAGACATACTCCAGGATTGACCTTTTTCTGGTAGATCGCCACTTGTTAAATATAGCAGTATGCTCATCTATAGGGACGATTACATGGTCTGACCATGCGCCCGTCACCTTGACAATTGGTGAGGATTTTAAAAGACCTCTATGCTTTTTTTGGCGTGATAATACCTATTTATTGGAACATCGTAAACATGGTTTAACGCTGCAGGAGGGTTTAAAGGAATTTTTTCGTATTAATGAGGGATCAGTATCTAATCCTTTTTCTCTCTGGAATGCCCATAAGGCCTATATGCGAGGTTTACATATTAAAATTGGTTGTATAGCAAAGAAAGAGAGAGAGGAACGGACAACTGCCTTGACTCTACAGATTAGGGCTTTGGAGTCCAGTAACAAAATGAACCCCACTGCCACTATAGGAACTCAGTTGCAGAATTTACGCCTTCAATTGAAGGAGCATTTGCTTTATAGATATGAGAATGATCTAAAAAAGAGCCGTGCATTATATTATGCCCAGGATAATAAATCGGGGAAATTATTAGCCCACAGATTAAAGGAGAGAACTACTAAAAATAAGATTCCTTATATAACGTCAAAATCTACGAATAAAAAGATCATTGATCCCCAAGGTATAGCGAATTCTTTTCAGAGTTTTTATAAAACCCTCTATAATTTAGAATCCCTTCCGGACGTGTCTTCTGTAGACTCGGTGGCCATGGATCAGTTTTTAGATTCCATTGACCTCCCGAGTCTTACTGACGCCCAGTTAGAGAAATTAAATTCCCCAGTGACAGAGCAGGAAATTCTCGAAGCTATTATGACACTACCGAATAATAAAGCACCAGGGCCAGACGGCTTCTCAAATACATATTATAAGTTATTTCAAAGAGAGCTTTCCCCTTATTTATGTCAGATTTTTAGGGAAATGGTGAGTACCGGTCGTTCTCCAAAAGAGATGCTGGAGGCGAGGATAGTCACCATTCCCAAAACTGACCTTCTTTCGGATGATGTAAGAGGTTACCGTCCGATATCATTGCTAAATACAGATGCAAAAATCTACGCAAAAGTGTTGGCAAGCCGTCTGGCTCCCTGTATTACTGCTCTTGTCCATATGGACCAGGTTGGATTTGTAAGAGGTAGGCAGCTGCAAGATAATACCAGGCGGACATTAAATATCCTGGACTATGTCCAGAGGGGAAAAATTCCAACGCTTTTGGTTACCCTAGACGCCGAGAAGGCGTTTGACCGCATTAATTGGCGGTTCGCCTTCTCGGTGCTGGGGAGGATGGGATTTACGGGGGCAATCCTGGCGGCTATCAGGGCACTTTATACCCAACCAAGTGCCAGAGTATGGGTCAATGGGGCACTCTCAGACCCTTTTGATATTAGCAATGGTACCCGCCAGGGTTGCCCCCTGTCCCCCTTGATATTTGTTTTGACTATAGAGCCCCTGGCTCAGGCTCTTCGCCAGTGCCCAGACGTGAAAGGAGTTGATATAGGGAGTATAGAACACAAAAATCAGTCTATATGCAGACGACATCATTTTGACGTTGTCAACTCCTCAAACGTCTTTAATAGCTGCCATGGACGTTATAACCCGATTTGGAGATCTCTCATTCTATAAACTAAATGCTCTTAAATCTCAGGCTCTCCCAATAAATATCCCTCCTATGCAGATGAAGAAGCTGAAGGATACTTTTGAGTTGGATTGGCAAAACAACCAAATTAACTATTTGGGTATAAAGCTTACAGCATCATTTAAGAGGCTGTTTGTAGTAAACTATGTCCCATTGTTAGGGCTCTTAGAGAAGGACCTTGATAAATTGGCTAAATATGAGGTGTCTTGGGTGGGTCGTATTGCATCATTCCAGATGTTCACCCTCCCAAGACTCCTGTACATATTTAAGACATTACCCATTATACCCCCAAGTAGTTTCTTTCAGAAGTGCTCTAAATTGATTAATGCCCTAATTTGGAAACGACATAAACCGAGAATAGCAACTGCAATAATGCAGAGACCTAAACTCCAAGGGGGATTGGGTCTTCCGAATATCCATGAGTACTTCCTGGCTTCGCAGGTATCACAGTTAAGGGAATGGTGGGTAGGTAATTATGCGAAACAGTGGGTACATATAGAAGCAATATTATCCCCTGGTAGTAATTTAAAAGCTCTCTTGCTTGCAGCTCTGCACCCGACATTTATTTGGCCACCCCTCCCGTCGTTAGTATTCATGGCCTTGAAAAGTTGGGTCCGATTTCATAAATTGTGTACTTTGGGGTCGGGATCCTTCCCGCCCAGTGCCCCAGCGACTGTACTTAATTTTCTTATTCCGAATATTTCGGTGTCGTCTTGGACACGGGGCGGATTGGACCTTCTCTCCAAACTATTTATTTCGGATACCCTTTGCCCTTTTGAATATCTTCATGGGCAGTTCCTGATTCCACACACAGATTTTTATAAATATTTGTGTATTGGACATTTTTTTAAAACTAACTGTCCGTTTAATCTGGTGTGCAATCGGGAAGTGTTTAGTCTGTGGGCATTGGCTTCGCCACAATGCACACGACTGAGGCCTTTGTGTATGATGATGGGGGATAAGGGATTATTTGTTAAAACGACCCCGCTGCTTGCATGGGAAGGAGATTTGGAGTTGGTGTTCACTGATGAACAGTGGTCGGTAGCCTTTTCCTGTATAAAAAAAAATATTAGATGTGCTCTCCACTATGAGTCTCTGATGAAGACCATATTAAGGTGGTATTATACACCAGATCGCCTGAGTCATATATTTCCGGATCTCTCATGTTTATGCTGGCGGGGATGTGGCGATAGGGGCACATTGTATCACATTCTATGGTCCTGTCCGAGGCTGCAAGATATTTGGAGGGCTACATTCTCTCTCGCCTCGGATTTGCTGGGATGCCAGCTCCCGCCATCCCCCTCATTAGCTCTTTTATGGATTGATCTGGTTGAGATACCATGTGAGAGGAGGGTGGTTCTGGGACACCTTTTCCTTTCAACCAAACTGGCCATAGTTAAAAATTGGAAATCACGGTATGTTCCTTGCCTAACGGAGGTTATCCGAAGGTTAAACTCTACTTATATATATGAGCGTGTGCTGGCGGGAACTGAGGAGGCTGCTGCGAGGTTTGAGAGGGAATGGGGCATATGGAGAGCTTCACCGCTCGCAGTACCATACCCTGTTTGATACAATTAAGTATATTATATCTGTGTAATCGAGGTCTTGCACATGGGCGTATATCTGGAAAAATATGCCTGCGCAAATGTACCCCAATAATTGCACTGTACGTCTGTCGTATGTTAGTATGTTTTTATGTTCTTTTTATGATGTATTGTTACTTATTTTTTTATTTTTGTCCAGTATTTCATTGTGGCACGCATATATTTTACCAACGTCGCCAACATGATTATGTATGGTGTTAACTATGCAGCCACTTGTGTTTCTTTAATGATAACAATGTATGTCTTTTCTAAAACTAATAAAAAGTATAAAGCCAGAAAAAAAAGTGTGCTTTTACGGTCACTATAAATAACTTGACCAGCTAAAACAGTACAAATTTGTTTAAATAGAGATGTGAGGCCTGTTTTTTTTTGCGCTGTGTGACAGGTATTGGTTTAATCACAGAATCAGACTTCCATCAGCACGCTAGCGTGTGTCTTAGGTTTTTCTGAATGACACTATCAGTACCTTCAATGTAAGATATTCTTTTTGGGATAGATTTCAAGTAGGCCTCAAATACCAGAAACTAGTTATTTTGAGAATGGCAAATTTGGGAATGGTTTTTTAACCCAGAAAAAAAAGTGTGCTTTTACGGTCACTACAAATAACTTGACCAGCTAAAACAGTACAGATTTGGTTAAATAGAGATGTGAGGCCTGTTTTTTTTTGCGCTATGTGACAGGTATAGGTTTAATCACAGAATCAGACTTCTATCAGCACGCTAGCGTGTGTCTTAGGTTTTTCTGAATGACACTATCAGTACCTTCAATGTAAGATATTCTTTTTGGGATAGATTTCAAGTAGGCCTCAAATACCAGAAACTAGTTATTTTGAGAATGGCAAATTTGGGAATGGTTTTTCAACCCAGAAAAAAAAGTGTGCTTTTACGGTCACTACAAATAACTTGACCAGCTAAAACAGTACAGATTTGGTTAAATAGAGATGTGAGGCCTGTTTTTTTTTGCGCTGTGTGACAGGTATAGGTTTAATCACAGAATCAGACTTCTATCAGCACGCTAGTGTGTGTCTTAGGTTTTTCTGAATGACACTATCAGTACCTTCAATGTAAGATATTCTTTTTGGGATAGATTTCAAGTAGGCCTCAAATACCAGAAACTAGTTATTTTGAGAATGGCAAATTTGGGAATGGTTTTTCAACCCAGAAAAAAAAGTGTGCTTTTACGGTCACTACAAATAACTTGACCAGCTAAAACAGTACAGATTTGGTTAAATAGAGATGTGAGGCCTGTATTTTTTTGCGCTGTGTGACAGGTATAGGTTTAATCACAGAATCAGACTTCTATCAGCACGCTAGCGTGTGTCTTAGGTTTTTCTGAATGACACTATCAGTACCTTCAATGTAAGATATTCTTTTTGGGGTAGATTTCAAGTAGGCCTCAAATACCAGAAACTAGTTATTTTGAGAATGGCAAATTTGGGAATGGTTTTTCAACCCAGAAAAAAAAGTGTGCTTTTACGGTCACTACAAATAACTTGACCAGCTAAAACAGTGCAGATTTGGTTGAATAGAGATGTGAGACCTGTTTTTTTATGCGCTGTGTGACAGGTATAGGTTTAATCACAGAATCAGACTTCTATCAGCACGCTAGCGTGTGTCTTAGGTTTTTCTGAATGACACTATCAGTACCTTCAATGTAAGATATTCTTTTTGGGATAGATTTCAAGTAGGCCTCAAATACCAGAAACTAGTTATTTTGAGAATGGCAAATTTGGGAATGGTTTTTCAACCCAGAAAAAAAAGTGTGCTTTTACGGTCACTATAAATAACTTGATCAGCTAAAACAGTACAAATTTGGTTAAATAGAGATGTGAGACCTGTTTTTTTTTGCGCTGGTTGACAGGTATTGGTTTAATCACAGAATCAGACTTCCATCAGCACGCTAGCGTGTGTCTTAGGTTTTTCTGAATGACACTATCAGTACCTTCAATGTAAGATATTCTTTTTGGGATAGATTTCAAGTAGGCCTCAAATACCAGAAACTAGTTATTTTGAGAATGGCAAATTTGGGAATGGTTTTTTAACCCAGAAAAAAAAGTGTGCTTTTACGGTCACTACAAATAACTTGACCAGCTAAAACAGTACAGATTTGGTTAAATAGAGATGTGAGGCCTGTTTGTTTTTTTTGCGCTGTGTGACAGGTATAGGTTTAATCACAGAATCAGACTTCTATCAGCACGCTAGCGTGTGTCTTAGGTTTTTCTGAATGACACTATCAGTACCTTCAATGTAAGATATTCTTTTTGGGATAGATTTCAAGTAGGCCTCAAATACCAGAAACTAGTTATTTTGAGAATGGCAAATTTGGGAATGGTTTTTTAACCCAGAAAAAAAAGTGTGCTTTTACGGTCACTACAAATAACTTGACCAGCTAAAACAGTACAGATTTGGTTAAATAGAGATGTGAGGCCTGTTTTTTTTTGCGCTATGTGACAGGTATTGGTTTAATCACAGAATCAGACTTCCATCAGCACGCTAGCGTGTGTCTTAGGTTTTTCTGAATGACACTATCAGTACCTTCAATGTAAGATATTCTTTTTGGGATAGATTTCAAGTAGGCCTCAAATACCAGAAACTAGTTATTTTGAGAATGGCAAATTTGGGAATGGTTTTTTAACCCAGAAAAAAAAGTGTGCTTTTACGGTCACTACAAATAACTTGACCAGCTAAAACAGTACAGATTTGGTTAAATAGAGATGTGAGGCCTGTTTTTTTTGCGCTGTGTGACAGGTATAGGTTTAATCACAGAATCAGACTTCTATCAGCACGCTAGCGTGTGTCTTATGTTTTTCTGAATGACACTATCAGTACCTTCAATGTAAGATATTCTTTTTGGGATAGATTTCAAGTAGGCCTCAAATACCAGAAACTAGTTATTTTGAGAATGGCAAATTTGGGAATGGTTTTTCAACCCAGAAAAAAAAGTGTGCTTTTACGGTCACTACAAATAACTTGACCAGCTAAAACAGTACAGATTTGGTTAAATAGAGATGTGAGGCCTGTTTTTTTTTGCGCTGTGTGACAGGTATAGGTTTAATCACAGAATCAGACTTCTATCAGCACGCTAGTGTGTGTCTTAGGTTTTTCTGAATGACACTATCAGTACCTTCAATGTAAGATATTCTTTTTGGGATAGATTTCAAGTAGGCCTCAAATACCAGAAACTAGTTATTTTGAGAATGGCAAATTTGGGAATGGTTTTTCAACCCAGAAAAAAAAGTGTGCTTTTACGGTCACTACAAATAACTTGACCAGCTAAAACAGTACAGATTTGGTTAAATAGAGATGTGAGGCCTGTATTTTTTTGCGCTGTGTGACAGGTATAGGTTTAATCACAGAATCAGACTTCTATCAGCACGCTAGCGTGTGTCTTAGGTTTTTCTGAATGACACTATCAGTACCTTCAATGTAAGATATTCTTTTTGGGGTAGATTTCAAGTAGGCCTCAAATACCAGAAACTAGTTATTTTGAGAATGGCAAATTTGGGAATGGTTTTTCAACCCAGAAAAAAAAGTGTGCTTTTACGGTCACTATAAATAACTTGATCAGCTAAAACAGTACAAATTTGGTTAAATAGAGATGTGAGACCTGTTTTTTTTTGCGCTGGTTGACAGGTATTGGTTTAATCACAGAATCAGACTTCCATCAGCACGCTAGCGTGTGTCTTAGGTTTTTCTGAATGACACTATCAGTACCTTCAATGTAAGATATTCTTTTTGGGATAGATTTCAAGTAGGCCTCAAATACCAGAAACTAGTTATTTTGAGAATGGCAAATTTGGGAATGGTTTTTTAACCCAGAAAAAAAAGTGTGCTTTTACGGTCACTACAAATAACTTGACCAGCTAAAACAGTACAGATTTGGTTAAATAGAGATGTGAGGCCTGTTTTTTTTTTTGCGCTGTGTGACAGGTATAGGTTTAATCACAGAATCAGACTTCTATCAGCACGCTAGCGTGTGTCTTAGGTTTTTCTGAATGACACTATCAGTACCTTCAATGTAAGATATTCTTTTTGGGATAGATTTCAAGTAGGCCTCAAATACCAGAAACTAGTTATTTTGAGAATGGCAAATTTGGGAATGGTTTTTTAACCCAGAAAAAAAAGTGTGCTTTTACGGTCACTACAAATAACTTGACCAGCTAAAACAGTACAGATTTGGTTAAATAGAGATGTGAGGCCTGTTTTTTTTTGCGCTGTGTGACAGGTATTGGTTTAATCACAGAATCAGACTTCCATCAGCACGCTAGCGTGTGTCTTAGGTTTTTCTGAATGACACTATCAGTAACTTCAATGTAAGATATTCTTTTTGGGATAGATTTCAAGTAGGCCTCAAATACCAGAAACTAGTTATTTTGAGAATGGCAAATTTGGGAATGGTTTTTTAACCCAGAAAAAAAAGTGTGCTTTTACGGTCACTACAAATAACTTGACCAGCTAAAACAGTACAGATTTGGTTAAATAAAGATGTGAGGCCTGTTTTTTTTTGCGCTGTGTGACAGGTATTGGTTTAATCACAGAATCAGACTTCCATCAGCACGCTAGCGTGTGTCTTATGTTTTTCTGAATGACACTATCAGTACCTTCAATGTAAGATATTCTTTTTGGGATAGATTTCAAGTAGGCCTCAAATACCAGAAACTAGTTATTTTGAGAATGGCAAATTTGGGAATGGTTTTTCAACCCAGAAAAAAAAGTGTGCTTTTACGGTCACTACAAATAACTTGACCAGCTAAAACAGTACAGATTTGGTTAAATAGAGATGTGAGGCCTGTTTTTTTTTGCGCTGTGTGACAGGTATAGGTTTAATCACAGAATCAGACTTCTATCAGCACGCTAGCGTGTGTCTTAGGTTTTTCTGAATGACACTATCAGTACCTTCAATGTAAGATATTCTTTTTGGGATAGATTTCAAGTAGGCCTCAAATACCAGAAACTAGTTATTTTGAGAATGGCAAATTTGGGAATGGTTTTCCACCCAGAACAAAAAGTGTGCTTTTACGGTCACTACAAATAACTTGACCAGCTAAAACAGTGCAGATTTGGTTGAATAGAGATGTGAGACCTGTTTTTTTTTTGCACTGTGTGACAGGTATAGGTTTAATCACCGAATCAGACTTCTATCAGCACGCTAGCGTGTGTCTTAGGTTTTTCTGAATGACACTATCAGCACCTTCAATGTAAGATATCCTTTTTGGGATAGATTTCAAGTAGGCCTCAAATACCAGAAACTAGTTATTTTGAGAATGGCAAATTTGGGAATAGTTTTTCAACCCAAAAAAAAAAGTGTGCTTTTACGGTCACTACAAATAACTTGACCAGCTAAAACAGTACAGATTTGGTTGAATAGAAATGTCAGGTCTATTTTTTAGGCGCTGGGTGACAGGCTCAACTTGCCCCTGATGTAATATATGGCCAAAAAATAACCACACTGTTGATGGTTAAATGCACTTGGGTGACACAGGCTCAGCCTGCAGCTGATGTAGTATATGGCCAAAAAATAACCAGACTGTTGATGGTTAAATGCACTTCGGTGACACAGGCTCAGCCTGCAGCTGATGTAGGATATAGCACAAAATAACCACACTATCGATGGTTAAATACACTTGGTGATAGCTTGTGCTGGCGCACCACAAGTCACAAAATGGCCGCCGATCACTCCAGAAAAAAAAGTGATCTAAAAACGCTCTGGGCAGCCTCAAAAAAGTGAGCAAGTCAATAATAGCACTTCAATGATCCACAGCTGCAGATCGATCACAGAATGAAGTCTTTTGGAGGAGTTAATCTGCCTAATCTCGCCCTAACGTCGCAGCTGCAACCTCTCCCTACACTGATCATAGCAGAGTGACGTGCGGCGCTACGTGACTCCAGCTTAAATAGAGGCTGGGTCACATGCTGCACTGGCCAATCACAGCCATGCCAATAGTAGGCATGGCTGTGATGGCCTCTTGGGCCAAGTAGTATGACGCTTGTTGATTGGCTGCTTTGTAGCCTTTCAAAAAGCGCCAAGAAAGCGCCGAACACGGACTTTTACGAAAATGTTCGGGTTCGGGTCCGTGTCACGGACACCCCAAAATTCGGTACGAACCCGAACTATACAGTTCGGGTTCGCTCTTCCCTATTGCTGACCAATGCAGCTGTGTCAGCTGATTGCTGGGTGGATGGGGCTGTGTTATATCAGCCACACTGACTGTACTGGGCAATAAATGTCTGGTCTATGATTACAACCAGTGCTCCACACTAAAGACTGTGCTAGAGTCGTCCTGCTATCAATAGACGGCACTCACACACACCACACTGCTAAGTCTGGAACGGTTTAATTGTAGCATCACTAATCCAGGATACAATACACCGTGTGATTCACGTTCAATGTATGTGGAAACATGCATACCCTCATACACGTCAGTGTTATGGCCAACCTCTCAACCAGCCACTATCTTGCGGTCAGTATCTTCTAGCTAGGAGGTATACTCTCACAGCTCATGCACACTCTGCCTAGAGAGCCGTGTCCTGAAACATGACATCAGCTCTACGCGTTTCCACGTGACATATATTCACCACGTATCTTCAGTTGCTAATCAAGAAGTGCCTGTATCAGGACAAGTGCCCCGCACTGTTGTGTGCTAGGGCTCCAGCGCTATGATGGCCGTACGCAGCCAAAGAGACACCGAATCCATATAGCAGAAGCCCTGCCTCCCGGGGGAGGTGTGCCAGTATCCGCACCAATCAGACCTAGAGGCGTGTTCCAAATCACGCCCTCTGACCGGCGAGTACAATGATGAACCATAACATTCCTGGGAGCTCGCGCATGCGTGCAAAATTTCTGGGGGAATCCAAGTCACGACCCATATCCATCGCCTGACTCAGAGTAATTCTGTTGGTAAGGACCCACCAGGGGTATTATATCGAGGGCAAATCACGGTGCATCCATCTCCATCTTGATATAAATCACTGACGGAGAGGGGCATCACTATTGAACACAAACGTTAAAGTATTAATGCAAATCACAGATATACAAGGATCGGGATGTACTATATGTGTATGTATAATACCAATATACAGTAAACCCCTTGAAAAAAGAAAGGAGGGAGCCACATACACATAGAAACAGGAGATCAACTAGCACATAATGTATAAGATAACCAGCTGTGCTAAGAGAGATGAAAGACCAGCAGATACATCAAATAAAGCTGGCATACAAAATAGCCTCATTTAACCCTTTGGGCTGAATTGTCTGTAACTTGAAGGTCCACCTTGCTTCCTTGCGGAGTAGGGTTATATCAATGTCGCCCCCACGGATCGATATCTTGACTTGTTCAATCCCCTGCACTCTCAACACATCAGGGTTACCGTCATGCATGTCACATACATGCCGTGCCACAGATGTGTCCCGCTGATTGCGAATATCAGACAGATGTTCGCCAAATCTTCTCCTCAGTTCACGTTTCGTTTTGACCGACATATTGTAACCCACATCGGCAACTGATAAGGTACACAATACCTTCTGTACATCTAATCAACTAGCGTATACTATATCTCTTCCCTGTTATATGGCTAGTAAAAAATGCTCCTTTCATGATATTTTTACAAATGATGCACGAGCCACAGGGAAAAGTGCCCTTTAAGGTATTCTTTAGCCAGGTTTCAGACTTCTGGTGTGTGTACAAACTGTGTACCAAGTGATCTCGTAAATTTGAACTACGTTGATACGTGATTGAGGGGCGGTCTGATATCAATTCGCCAATATCTGGATCTGATTGCAGGATAGACCAGTGACTTTGTAAGATGTCACGGACATGTTGATGGGCCTTGTATAATGTAGCAATAATTCTAGGTGAAGAGTCCTCATTACTGCTAGTTTTTGGGACCAGGAGTTTTGTACGATCGGTACTCATAGAGTGGTGAAAGGCCCTTGTCAGGGTATACTGAGGGTACCCATGGTTCATAAATCGACCTCTCAGATCAGATGCAACCGCTCTGAAGTCACCCAGTTCAGAGCAGTTCCTCCTGGCCCTGAGGTATTGTCCCTTAGGGATCCCTCTTTTTAGGGCCAGTGGATGACCACTCTGACAGTGTAGAAGGCTATTGGTGGAGGTTTGCTTTCTGAACAGATTAGTTGTGATCCTTCTGTCAATACCAATCGTGATCAACAGGTCCAGGAACACAATCTGTCGTTCCTGTATCTCTGATGTAAAAAATAAACCCATCTGGTTTACATTTAATGCTGTCACAAATTCCATGAAGCTATCGCGTGTCCCTTTCCATAGTATTAGCACATCGTCGATATATCTTATCCACAGTTGTATATTTGATGTGTACTGTTCCATAGTGTCACCAAACACAATCTCCTTCTCCCACCAGCCCAGGTATAAATTGGCGAACGTCGGGGGCGCACAGACTGCCCATGGCGACGCCCCTGAGCTGGTGGTAGATGTGCTGATCAAAGAGAAAGACATTGTGGGTGAGGACAAAGTTAAGCAACTGCATTAGGAAGATGTGCCGGTGACAATGTTCGCCCCTCTGTTGGATGAAGGCCTCGACAGCCCTACACCCAGAGTCATTGGGTATAGAGCTGTACAAGGCCTCCACATCCAAACTCATGAGTAGTACATCTTCCTCGCAATAAATACCCTCCAGACGCTGTAGCACATCCATGGTGTCCCAGGCATAGGATGGCAGAGCCACAACAAATGGACGCAGAATTCTGTCCAGATATGTGCTAATATTGGCAGTGAGACTGCCTATGCCTGAGACAATAGGTCTGCCCTTCAGCACTGTCCCTTGCTTGTGTAGTTTGGGCAGACTATAGAATGTAGCTACAACCGGAGATTTGGGAAGCAGGTATTCCTATTAATTTTTGCTAATAAGCCTGTCCTCATAGGCATCATTAAGTAAAGTCGCGAGCTGGTGCCTAAACATGGGAGTAGGGTTGGTGGAGAGGCGCTTATAGGTGTTAGTGGCCTCCAAAAGACGGAGGCACATAGAACGATAATCCTCCTGCTCCATCACTACAATGTTGCCTCCTTTGTCGGAGGGCTTAATAACAATAGTAGTGTCCCTCTCAAGCTCCTCGAGTGACTTCTTTTCTCCTGAGGTCAGATTGTCCCTACCTCCGGGTATTTCCTCTAGTAGTTGGAGGTCCCGTGTTACTACATTCAGGAAAGTGTCAATCGGGGTGCTATCACTGACTGGGGAAAATATTTTAGATGGATTCCTGAGATCCATGAAAGGACCATCCCCAATCAGTATCTCCCTCCTCTGATAGACCTGCCAGTAACTGAACATCCTGGAGGTCCTTTACCTCAATACCTAACTCTTGACATCTTCTCCTGTCATGTATTTTAAAAAACTTTTTCCACTTGAGTCTGCGTGCAAATAACTGCAAGTCTTTCACCCAGTTAAATAAGTTGAACTTCTGAAGGGGAACGAAAGAGAAGCCTTTCTTAAGAAGCCTCATTTCTGTGGGGGAAAGTGCACGCTTAGATATGTTGACCACCTGGAGTAACTCTACTTGGGGACCTCGGGGGCTTTCTTCTGGCTCAATAGGTAATCGGACACTGGTGGGAAGTCTAAAAAACCTCCCCGGGAGCCTCTGCCTGATCTACCACCCTGTTGGGAACCACGGGCTCTACGGGGTCCTCTCCTATATCCACCTTGTCCTCTTGTAAAGCCACTTCCTTGTTCAGCATCAGTGTCACATTCAGAGGACGACACCTCTGTATCTATCTCTGACGTGACCGGACGTTTAGGCCCAAAATCAAAAATTCTTCCCTCCTTAAAATCACTAATATCTCTGTTAAATAAAAGATGTTTCCTTTCCTTAATTTGAGAGGTGAATCGCTCAATATTCTGCTGTAATAGAGATTCTTTATTAGCAAAGTCTGTATGGTCACTAAATTTTTGGGCCTGTGCGACGACCTCTTTTAATTCTGCCTCACTATTTGACAGAAGCTTCCTCTCCTCTTCAACCAACAGTTTCATCAAACGGAGGGAGCCCGCAATAGATTCTTACTCCCACCTTTTGAGAAACTCAGCCGAGCGTAGTCTTGCAACTGGGAGGATAGGATTTCTCAATCCCCTTGGAACTATATTGTTCTTTAAATAAGTGTCAAGTGACCTCCCACCAGCACCGAACATGATTCTTATAGACCCTATTCAGATTTTTGAAAGAGGCAGTAATACTAGTGTGGATTGATTGTGTAGGTAGCTCCTTTTCGGAGAACACCTCTTTGGGGTCCCCCAACCAACACTTCGAGCTCAGATAGATGGATAGAAAGCCTGCCATTCCCCAAGGTATGAAAAGAAAACTCACAACTGTCTCACACTATTCAAATACACTGGTGAACCTTCTTAAATACTTATATTTTCCCAGTCTGATGAAAGTCTTAAAAGAAAAAAAACTAAAACTTTATTGTAGTCTGTTTAAAAAGAGGGCAAAAACCTATGTGTCACAATCTGTGACCATCAGGCACACCTGTGTCCATAAATAGATTGGACCATGTCCTGTTGTCCTGCTTGCAGTCTATTAGCAGCACCTTGCTAGCAAGCCAGGAATTTAGTCCAGACCTGTAACTGTGCAGAGGGTTAATCCTCAGTCCCTTTCTGCACTCTTCAATTCTGGTTGCCTGATGGTCACAGATTGTGACATATAGGTTTTTGCCCTCTTTTTAAACAGAATACAATAAAGTTTTAGTTTTTTTCTTTTAAGACGTTCATCAGGCTGTGATAATATAAGTATTTAAGAATGTTCACCAGTGTATTTGAATAGTGTGAGACAGTTTAGTGTAAAATGCACAGAATGCAACAACTCAGATCACAACACGGCCTTACATCCTGGGCCTTTCCCATGGACCTTATCACAGAGTAACAGTGCCAGAGAGCATGGCGGGGAGGAAAGTAACTGTGAAGCTAACCCTCCAGCAGTTACTTTACAATGCACTGAAGTCTGCAAAGGACTCACAGGCGGCAGGTACTGCTCAAAAATCTGCCTAGCAAAAGTATACCCAAAGGGCTGCAGAGACAAAGCCATCAATGTTTACGCCATCCTAGATGACCAAAGTAATGCGTCCCTAGCCAAATCTACTTTCTTTGACATTTTCAACATCAAAGGGCCCAACACTCGTTATTCTCTAAAGACTTGTGCAGGTACTGTAGAAACAGCGGGGAGGAGAGCTAGTGGTTACCGAATTGAGTCCATAGATGGTAAAACGTGTTTTTCTTTACCAACTATTACTGAATGTAACCAAATCCCTGATAATAGACATGAGATCCCTACACCAGAGATAGCCATGCATCACCTCCATTTAGAGTGTATAGCCCATCTCTTACCAGAACTTGATCCTAACGCTCAGATAATCCTACTCCTAGGGAGAGATATCTTACAAGTTCATAAAACTAGAGAACAGATTAATGGCCCACATCATGCTCCTTATGCCCAAAGGCATGACCTAGGATGGGTCATAGTAGGGGATGTCTGCTTAGGAAGCATACACAAACCAACTTCCATTAATAGCATGCTTACAAGCACATTAGATAATAGACGTCCCTCTATCTTCCACCCGTGTAATAACAACTTCCTCATAAAGGAATTGCCACATAGTACTCAACTACCTCTTTCTTTCACAGACTCTGTAGACCATGACATAGCTTGTGACAGTGACAAAGACCACCTAGGTTGCTCAGTGTTCCAAAGGACCAAGGAGGACATTCAGATAGCAATGTCCCATGAAGACAGATTGTTTTTAGAGACCATGCAAAGGGAACTCAAATAGTTGGGTCGCACCCTTTCCCTTCAGGCCTCAAAGGCAACGTTTGCCTAACAACAGAGAGCAAGTTTACAAAAGTTTTGTCTCTCTAAGATGTAGTTTCCACAAGAATCCAGAAATGAAAGATCACTTCTTTACTTTCATGAGGAAAATATTTGAGAATTGTCATGCTGAGGTAGCTCCCACCCTTAAAAACTCAGAAGAATGTTGGTATTTACCCATATTCTGGGTTTACCACCCAAAGAAACCAGGTCAAATTAGAGTAGAGTTTGACTCTAGTGCAAAATATGAAGGCGTCTCCTTAAACGACGTCCTGCTCTCAGGCCCAGATCTTAACAACAGGCTCCTAGGAGTACTGCTTCGTTTTCGCAAAGACTCTGTTGCCTTCATGGCGGACATTCAGCAGATGTTTCATTGCTTTCTCGTTAAAGAGGAAACTTCTTAAGATTTCTTTGGTTTATTGACAATGACGCCACAAAAGATATTGCGGAGTACATAGACATATCTTTGGTAACAGCCCCTCCCCTGCAGTTGCAACTTATGGTCTCAGACACTCTGCTCAGGAAGGCGAACTAGAATATCGGTCAGACGTCAGACAATTCATAGAAAGAGACTTTTATGTAGATGACTGTCTAAAATCACTACCCACTGTTGAGGGTGTAATAAGTCTCGCAATGCTCGAACCTGAGACTCCACAAAATAGCCTCCAATAGTAAGCAGCTGACAGAAGCATTTCCCTCTCAAGACCACTCAAATGACCTATAGAGTTTAGACTTAGAGACTGACTTCCTTCCTATACAACGTAGCCTTGTTCTCCTCTGGGATCTAAAATCAGATATGTTTACCTTCCAAGTCAGCCAGGAAGAGAAGTCCTTTACCCGTAGAGGTGTCCTGTCTGCCGTAAACAGTCTTTATGATCCCTTAGGATTCACGGCCCCCGTTACAATCCAGGGCAAATCACTACTTAGAGACTTAACTCAGGAGACATTGGATTGGGATCACCCACTTTCCCCTGAAAAAAGAAACATATGGATAGAGTGGAGAAACTCCCTAAAGAATTTATCTAACCTCCATGTTCCACGTTCTTAAGCTCCTGTGCCATCCACAGAAGTAAAAACACAAAGACTTTACGTATTCTCTGACGCATCCATCAAAGCAATTGCCGCTGTAGCTTATCTTAAAACTGTAGACAACAAAGGCCAATGCCACACAGGGTTTGTCATGGGCAAAGTGAAACTCGCACCACTTCTCGAACATACAATACCCAGGCTAGAACTCTGTGCAGCTGTACTAGCTGTTGAACTAGCTGAATTAATTACATCAGAGATAAACCTAGAGATTCGAGACACTGAGTTTTATACAGACAGTAAAGTGGTCCTGGGCTACATTTACAACCAAACTAGGCGTTTTTACGTTTACGTTAACAACCAAGTGTTAAGAATCAGGAGGTCCACTTTGCCAAAACAATGGCACTTTGTACCTACTGACCATAATCCAGAAGACTTAGCAACCAGGTGAGTTGCTGCCAGTCATCTTAAAGACATAGTTTGGTTCACGGGTCCTGCTTTTCTATACAACTCAGAACATTCTTCTGCCTGTGACTCATATGAGCTGTTAGATGCAGATTCTGACAAAGAAATCCGCCCCCAAGTATCTGTGCTACTTACTGTAAATTCGTACAATCAGCTCGGTAGCCACCGTTTTATCAGGTTTTCCAACTGGAAGTCATTTGTGGGAGCTATCACCTGCTTAGCACACGTAGCCCGTTCTTTCAAGCATGCCCCATTTGTTATGGAATGTAACTGCAAAGGTTGGCACTATTGTAAGAATAGATACTCAGTAAGTGAGCTAAAACAATCGAAAAATCTAATTATTTGTTCCATGCAACGAGAGACATTCGCATGAACCCCCTTTTGCCTTGAATGAACCCCTGCTCTGCATTGCTGACAGAGAACTAAATTTAGTGAAAACATCTGTTACTGATCGGAAGATGCGCGACTACAAGTGCACGCTGATGATGGCATTCCCACCTGACAGCGGGGGCACAGTGGAAGCACAAGGCGAAGGCAGAGGAGGAGGAAGAGGTCACCAATGCAGCTGGGGCACCGCCAGCACCTGAGAAGGCAGGGTTAGCATGGCCCAAATGTGGAAAAGCTTTGTCAGCCTTGGAGGTGCTGACCTGCCCTGCAGCCAGTGTATAGTGTGAACGTGTGTTTAGCACGGCAGAGAGCATTATCACAGGCCGCAGCCAATGTGGACAAGCTTACGTTTATTAAAATGAACCAGGCATGGATCCCACAGGACTTGTCCGTACCTTCTGCAGAATAGACATTTATACCAGCCTCAACCATCCATTCTTGTACTCAAGTGCACTTATTCTTTGTTTTATTTTGTTATATGTCCCAATATTTTGGGGGATACCCCAATTTAAAAATAAAAAATAACACAAATCAGTTTTGGCTACCTATTCCTCTTTCACCGCCGCTTACACCTACACCACCACGTCAACCTACACCACCACATCCACCCATCCATCGCCTCCTCAACCTCCTACTCCTGAACCTCCTACTCCTAGATCCAGATTGTTATTTTTAATTTTTCTGTATTTTATGTTAAGTCATTTCCCTATCCACATTTGTTTGCAGAACAATTGCCATGCTCTTAAGCACATTTTGATGCCTTTTGCAACCCTCTAGCCCTTTCCAGGACTATTTTAGAGCCATTTTAGTGCCCAAAAGTTCGGGTCCCCATTGACTTCAATGGGGTTCGGGTTCGGGGTCAAGTTCAGGTCAAGTTCGGGTCCCGAACCCGAACTTTTCTTTCAAGTTCAGCCGAATTCGTCGAACCCAAACATCCAGGTGTCCGCTCAACTCTATTAGCGTGGCCAGTTGAATAAAAGTCTTTTTTCTGACTATTTCTGCATTGCACAGAAAAAACACAGACACCATTATAATCATGCTACAGGCTGCAATAAGGTACTGCTGGTGATTTAATTAGCATTTTCTAGGTGACAGGTTCCCTTTACGACAGATTTACACTGCCCGATATTCGGGCAGGTAATCAAGAACGAACGTTCCCGCAAGCGCTTGTTCCCAACAATCTACCTGTCTAAATGTGCCGCGGATCTTGTGGTTTGTGCAGGCTCACCAATTATCGTTTATGGACAGCAGATAGTGCTGTCTAAACAGCTTTCTGCTGCCCAGAAACAATGATTCTGTGTGGGGATGAGTTATAGCGATCCCTCATCCTCATACTGTGGATGAGATCGCTACTAGAGATGAGCGAATCGAATCCCACTCGCTACTTACAAAAAAATGTGCTTCGTGATGAAGTAATTCGTCACAAAGCTCATTTTTGGGTGAAATTCAGCGAATCAGCCGAATCGAATTTTCAAGAAATTCGCTCATCTCTAATCGCTACATGTACATGCAGGTAACAAGTGAGAAATTATCTGGAATTAACTTTCTTATTTCCAATCAGTGCCCATGTAAAAGGGCCCTTAGTACACCCTCCCTAAAATTACCAAATAACATTCAATGGTAAGTTGAAGCATCTGACTACAAGCCACTTCACTTTGTGCACCTTGCATACAAATGGGTGTGCATGACTTTTCCTGTCTGTAAATAAACAGCTACCAAGGTGAAGTAATTCATTAGTCTATAGTCGTCAGTAGCCACTGTGTGGATGGTGGTCTTGTTGTCATTCAAAGACTCGTAATAAATGAATATCTTCATTTTACAGATAAAATCACTGGATCTTCTCATTAGTATTTCTGCATCACTTCTCTGTAAAGGTAACAATAAAGGCAATTAAATGTGTAACAATGTTTCCCTCTGTATTCTTTACTAGAGTTTGGTGAAAGAACAGCCTCCGCTGAACCATCCATCATTAGGACAGTTTTATCTAGGCAAACACATGGGTCGCCGATGGAAATCCATAGAGAGGATTTCCACAATAAAAAAAAAAAAATGCTATTATTTGAAGTTCACCTGCATGTTAAAACTTTATCTGCGCCTCATGTTTTGATTTATCGATCAGTGGAAGTGTGTCCTATTAAAGCCATTCTTTTTTTTTGGCTGACAACAAATTATGTCAGTTCATAGATCATTCGAATGTGTTTTTCATTTGAAAAGAATACAGCAGCGGGCTCTTGTTGTAGTCAGTGGCATTAGCTCAAAACTGTAAGGTCTGCTTTCTAAGGACAAGAGTATTCTTTTTCTGGATGTATGAAATCAGATTTTTAGAGAAACGTTAAAGGTTTTGTTCCAAGCTTCAATACTGTTCAAGACAAATAAATGAGAAGTGAAGAGCGGTGTAAATACGCAGAAAGTAATAAGACAAAATGTTGTCACCCGTCACACAGATTTATTTTTTCAAATATCATCCATTTGATTTTGAATTCAAAATCTTTGGGGTGACCTAAATGAAACATACTCCTCTCTGTTTACTTTCAACTGTAATTCCACTTACAGTCTGCCTGATCTGACATGGCTCAAGGAAGATTTCTCAGATCACACACACTGGGTGGCACCTGTGCCTCGGCAATAACACCTCCAGATGTAAGGCAGCTATCTTATCCTAAGTCAATGTTCGACCCTTTAACTAGGCCTTGAGACATAACTCGGATATTAAATAAGCCAGCATCTCATCTGCAGACAGCTGTTTCAGGGTGATTGCCCTTCATCGGCTGCCTTACATCTGGTGGCATTAGAGGCAGAGCTTGTTAAGAGCTCATTTGCATCCCTTTCCTCCCAGAATTCCAGAGGAGCATGTATGGCGTATAAATCTCCTCACACCGATTAAGGCGCTCTCTCCCCAAGAAGACATAGTACCCCCCAAATCCGGACTTAGGCATCTCACCCAGTTAAGCTAGTACTCTCTACTCTGCACTGATGAGGAGTAATTGCCTCCAAACAGCTGTCTGCAGATGAGGTGCTGGCTTACTTAATATCCAAGTCATGTCTCAAGGCTTATTTAAAGGGTAGAACATTGACTTACAGGGTAGCTGCCTTACATCTGGTGGCATCAGAGACAGAGCTTGTTAAGAGCTTAGTTGCATCCCTTTCTTCCCAGAATTCCAGAGGAGCATGTATAGCCTATAAGTCTCCTCATGCCAATTAAACTTTAATATCACAAACAGGGGGACCCTGTCTGGGAAAGATTTGCAATAAATATAAACACACAGCCTTACTTGGCTTATAATCACTCTTGTCCCAGACACTAAAACTTAACCTTTAATCCATTTGTTTAAAATAGTTAGAAAACCCGATACCCCTGATGAAGCCAGAGTAGCTGGAGAAACATGTTGGGGGGCAGGTGTTAGGTTTTAGTTATCAGTGCATGTGATTACAGGAGTTGTAACATAATCTAACGGAGGATAGTCGTGTTTCACAAGAATCACATTACAGCAGTTTGTGGATATATGGAACAATGTACTGTTAACACAATAATCAGGACAGTTAGTGTCCCCCAGGGAACGTAGTGCTGGGAAGTACACCCCCACCTGCATCCTTGTAGGTACTACATTATATCACACCACTCATAGGGTATCAGATAGTTTTAACCCTTTAAGTTTGCTCACGTTTTCTAACAATTTTAACCACTTAGGGACACAGCCTTATTTCACCTTAAGGACCAGGCCATTTTTTTTTAAATCTGACCAGTGTCACATTAAGTGGTGATAACTTTAAAACGCTTTGACTTATCCAAGCCATTCTGAGATAGTTTTTTCGTCACATATTGTACTTCATGACACTGGTAAAATGAAGTAAAAAAAAAAATATTTTTATTTATAAAAAAATACCAAATTTAGCAAGAATTTGTAAAAAATTGCAAATTTCCAAGTTTCAATTTCTCTACTTCTATAATACATAGTAATACCTCCAAAAACAGTTATTACTTTACATTCCCCATATGTCATGTTTGGATCATTTTGGGAATGATATTACATTTTTTGGGGATGTTACAAGGCTTAGAAGTTTAGAAGCAAATCTTGAAATTTTTCAGAAATTTTCAAAAACTCAATTTTTAGGGACCAGTTCAGGTCTGAAGTCACTTTGCGAGGCTTACATAATAGAAACCACCCAAAAATGACCCCATTCTAGAAACTACACCCCTCAAGGTATTCAAAACTGATTTTACAAACTTAGTTAACCCTTTAGGTGTTGCACAAGAGTTATTGCCCTGACTCTGACGTTTACAGAAACACCCCATATGTGGTTGTACACTACTGTAGTGTTGAGCGCGAATATTCGAATTGCGAATTTTTATCGCGAATATCGCAACTTCGAGAATTCGCGAAGAATAAGAATATTTGCCTCTATATTCGTTAAAACGAAATTTCGTTTCCTTAAGCTAATAAAATAATAGAAATATAATTTAGTAGGCCCAATGCATTTAGAACAACTCACATATTATAAATCACACACAAGCTGTAAGCAAAAGCAGCTAACAGTAGTTTGGATGAGCCAGCTAACCATTACACGAACAGAATTTTTTTACGAATTTAATGGTAGCGAATTTTCGCATACAATATAAGAAAGAGTCAAAATTATATGAGTATTGGGAAGAGCCAGCTAACCATTACACGAACAGAATTTTTTTCCGAATTTAATGGTAGCGAATTTTCGCATACAATATAAGAAAGAGTCAAAATTATATGAGTAACTGAACGCTTTTTACATGTCAAGTGAATTCTCGGCACGGTTGCTTGTCATGGAACATAACCTAGCCTTTGCCTTCGCGGAAAAAAAACGTCTTTACAACATGCGATCCGCACACAAGCTTTAAGCATTAGCAATAAGCATAGTAATACTTGACTGATGAAATGACTCGAAATTTTTCGAAAATAGTGCTATATACGAAAATCAAGAATATAGCACTATATTCGAAAAATACGAAAAATACGGCATATTCGTAATATTCTAAAAGACGGAGTTAGAGCAATATTACGAATATTCTAAAAGACGAAGTTAGAGCAGTATTAAGAAATTTCGTAAAATACACATATAGATTGTAATTTAGCTAATATACTGCTAAAGTAATTTTTTTTTAATAGTGTACATATTTTCCAAAAACTGAAGTTCAGAAGAGGCCAAAAAAATTAGATAAGAAAAAAAAAAGGGGGGGGCGGAGCTAGCCGCGTCAGGGAATGGCTGCTTGACTCGTGTGCTCCGGTCCACAGCGCTTTTAACAGCCTTATACAGCACTCCCATCACCCTAAAATATGGGGAAACCGTCGAAAGACAAGACCAAAGAGTCACAGGGAACCCCTAAACATAGTAGGGGACAATCCGATATGGACAAATACCTGAAAAAGAAGCTGTCTTCGCCGGCATGCAGACCCAAGATGGCGCCGGAAGCTGCTGCGGCACAAAGCTATACAGAGGACTCGGATGATGAAGGCTCCTGCGCTATGTCGGATGCCCAATGTGGAAGTGACTTAATGCCAATCACTAGGACCTTTCTCAGAGAGTCCCTGACTACAGCCTTTGAACCAGTTATGAAAGAACTGTCTGCTATTAAAGCCGACATCAAACAAACGGGCCAGCGGGTTGCAGTTTTAGAAGAAACACAGGTAGCGATCACTAAACATAGCGGCGCCATGCAGTCTAACCTAGAAGAAATGCAAGATCAGCTGAACGCTGCCTTCCTACACCTCGAGGACCAAGAAAACAGAAGTCGGAGGAAGAATATCCGTATACGAGGTGTCCCTGAAGAAATTCCAACAGAGGCGATACTTACCACGGTCAGTAACATCTTTTCTTCTATCCTGGGCCCAGACAGAGCTGCTGCGGTGATAGTAGAGAGAGCTCACAGAGCCCTCAGACCGAAGCCCATAGCAGAAGCCCCACCACGGGACATTATATGCGGTCTGCTAAATTACCTAGACACCGCCGCCATTTTAAGCGCAGCCAGGGAGAAAGGCGACATACTCCTGGATAACTCCAAGATACAGATCTTCCAAGATCTGGCTGCCAGCACATTAGCTAAACGGCGAGCTCTAAAGCCACTGACTGACCTATTGAGAGCTAAAAAATACCCGCTAAGATGGCTCTTTCCTTTTGGGTTATACACTTCTATCAATGGCAAGCAAGTCATCATTCGTCATCCGTCTGACCTTAATAAGATATGGAACATTCTGAAGATAGAACCCTTGGATATTCCTTCTTGGTTGCCGCTTGCTGGAGGAACAAAGATCCCACCATTACCATCAGAAGCAGATTGGCAGATAGTTAGAAAATTCAAATCGCCTGCCGCCAAGAAGCGCCAAACTGAATTAAAGGACACTTGAAGAAGAAGTCCAGCTTTAAAGTTGTCTACACTTTATGTAGTAGGAGTTTGGTATGAGCTTCTACTTACACCCGAATTTATTGTTTGGGACACTTAATTTTATTTCTAAACGTGCATATATGTTTAGATTGATTATCCTTTTTGAGCTTAGTCAGACATATGAGCAGTTATAAGGAGACATGCTCCGAATTCTTTGACATGCTTGTTCGGATGTCTGCTTATTAGCATATGTTTTTACAATGTCATTATCCTCACATGTTGATGGAATTACACATATTGCTTCTTCACTGTTCTAGTGGTATATGTGTCCACAATTCCCCAGACAGTCCCTGTAATGGAGACTAACTGTGCTCCAATTGTTCTGCAGGTTCTGTCTGGGTAATTTAAGTGATAGACATATTGCGAACTTACACATACAGAGCTGTAGGATGCCATCTCCCCTTAATTTGGGTATCTTAATGTGATTAATAACTAACCTATATTCCACATAACCTTAGTAACACCTTTACCCTGTAACCATAGCCTGTAACTCACTCCATAGAAGAAATGAAGTGTAATCCAAATACATACGGTGATGGGAATATCTGGAGACGTGCTGGCTGGGAAGGACGATATGCTTGATTTGCGTGG
Source organism: Bufo bufo (assembly GCF_905171765.1). Classification (NCBI taxonomy): domain Eukaryota; kingdom Metazoa; phylum Chordata; class Amphibia; order Anura; family Bufonidae; genus Bufo; species Bufo bufo. Next base: position 673,047,067 of record NC_053389.1, read on the forward strand.
TGAAGTTAGGATTGTAGTTGTCCTCAGCCGACACGTCTACATTTTGAATGCGCTGTGTGACCCCACACAGGCTTTGTGTGAAACACAGCCTCTCCCTCCCCTGTCTTTTAACCCTTTCCCTTTCCTTCCCTTGATGCTAATATTCCTTTACCTATATTAGTCATCCTATTTCTTCCCCTTACATCCTTCCACTCTTCATTACCTAATCAGGTCCTTAAAGAAGGGGTGGTTGGGTACTTCACTTTTAGTGAAACACCTTACTATACAGTATTGTTGGTCTGATGGACCGTCAGTTAACTTCTTTGATTAGTTATTATGTATTTAAGTTTTTTCTTTGGGTCAAATATACTTTTCTACTGGATCAGATGGGTAATAATTACCTAAAATCTACTTTACTGTCAACATTATGGGTTCTATGAAGATATGCTCCTTTAATGTTAAGGGGCTGAATATACCCCAAAAGAGGAGTCAGATTTTTCAGGTACTCAAAAAAGAAAAGGCAGATATCCTGTTCCTGCAGGAAACCCACTTTAGGCACAACCGGGTCCCTAATCTCTTTACTAAAAGATATAAAAAATGGTACCACAGTACACACTCCTCTGCTTCTAGAGGAGCCTCAATAGGGATCGGAGCTAATGTTCCATTTAAAGAACATGCACACTACATAGATCCTAGTGGTCGCTATGTATTTCTGAAGGGAATGCTGCACGAAAATAAAGTCACGCTAGTTAACATTTATGCCCCTAATATCAAACAAATTCCATGGCTCATCAAACTATTACAATCCCTACAGGATTTCAGGGAAGGTTTGTTGATATTGGGAGGGGATTTAAACATAGCTCTAGACCACTCCCTGGACTCTACCTCAGCTGTGCCTAAATTTACGACTAAACAAATTGGCAAGCTGAAGAGAATGTTAGCTTCCCACCAAATCTCAGATACCTGGAGAATAGTCCACCCAGATAAGAAGGACTATTCCTTTCATTCTGCGGTACACAGAACATATCAACGCTTAGACTACTTATTCTTATCCAATCACATACTGGAGAGAATTAAACAAGCAGCGATCGGTGACATATTGGTCTCAGACCATGCCCCGGTCTCTTTGATGGTACAGTTGAAAGGTATTCCACCCAGGGAGTGGTCATGGAGACTAAACGAAACTCTTTTAGAGAACGAACAAGATAGGCTTAAACTAGAGAATAAACTAAATGCTTTCTTTGAGATTAATGCTTCTCCAACTATGAGTGAAGCTATACTGTGGGAATCACACAAAGCTTACATCAGGGGTGAACTCATAGCCTTAGGAGCCTGGGTACGCAAACAAAGGACTGCAAAAATAGACTCTATAATTGCCCAAATCTCAACTATTGAAAATATTAACAAACTTTCTCCCACGGATGCTAACTTCGTAGATATCACCAAACTTAGAAGCCAATTAAGAGATCTTCTAAATATAAAATCAGCCAAAGCCCTTAGAATAGCCAAATTCAAACAGTATCTTCATGGCAACAGAGGCTCTAAACTCCTCACACAAATGATAAAGGGACAAAGAGAAAAAGCATTTATACCTAACATAAAAACTGATAAAGGGCTTAACGTCTCCAACACGCCTTCCATAGCCAAAGAATTCGCCAATTTCTACTCACAACTTTACAATTTAAAACAAGATGACCCTTCTCAAACAGCCGGGAAAATAAATTCATTCCTTAAGTCAGTTCAGGTTACAAAATTAACTGAAAACGACAGAAATGTATTATTGGCGCCAATATCAATAAACGAAGTCACAGAAATATTAGCAAGTATCCCCCCTGGAAAATGCCCAGGCCCAGATGGACTTCCTATAATATATTATAGGAAATTCCAAAAAGCTCTTACTCCGCATTTTACAAATATGTGTAACTTTTTAATAAAAGGAGGTTCACTTCCCCCACAAACACTTATGGCCCATATTTCAATAATCCCCAAAGAGGGGAAAGACCCTACTAAATGTAGTAGCTATAGGCCAATTTCCCTTCTTAATGTGGATGTTAAGCTTTGGGCTAAGCTACTGAGCCGCCGTGTCGCAGGGCTCCTCCCAAAATTAATAAATGAGGAACAAGTTGGCTTTGTTAAAGGAAGAGAGGGTAAGCATAATGTTAGTAGAGCTCTCCATGCTATTTATTATGCAAAAAAACACAATATCCCCCTAGTGCTTCTAGGAACAGACGCAGAAAAAGCCTTTGACAGAGTCAACTGGGCTTTCATGGAGGGAGCTCTGCGACACTTTGGTTTCCCACCTGAACTCATAGACGCAATCTTCTCTTTGTACCGTGGTCCATCAGCTAGAGTTTTGGTTAATGGTGTACTGTCTCCCCCATTTAATATTTTGAATGGGACGAGACAAGGCTGCCCCTTGTCCCCGACCTTATTTATATTAACCCTAGAATTACTTTTGCAGAAAATCAGGTCTTCTGAGATTATCAAAGGTTTACACGTCAGAGGGAGAACCCACTCTTTGGCAGCTTTTGCTGATGATTTGTTATTGTTTATAACTAACCCCAAAGAAGCTATCCCGGAAATCCTGAAGATCTTAACGGAATACGGGGATATTTCAAACTTTAAGGTCAACTATGATAAATCAGAGATTTTAAACATATCTGGCAACACTCAACATATGGAAGAGATTAAATGACATACTTCCTTTCAGTGGCCAAAGGAAGCTATCAAACACCTAGGCATCATGTTACCAGCAAATCCCAAAAACCTCTTTAGGCTTAATTATGTTCCACTTTTTTCTAAAGTTAAAACCTTCTTATATTCAGTCAAACTCCCTTACTTGTCCTGGATTGGCAGGAAAAATCTATTAGCCACTTACATACTGCCCCAGATACTATACACTTTAAGATGTCTCCCAGTTCCGCTTTCGAACAAGTTTCTCTCAGACTTTCGTAGCCTTTTTATCACATACCTTTGGCAAAACAAAAGATCGCGTCTGGCTTACCCCCTTATCATAAGGAAAAGAGCAAATGGAGGTTTATCACTACCTGATGTTAAGACCTATCTTCATGCCATCCAGCTGGAAAGGTGGATGGACCTAAATAGATTTAATAACACTGCTTTATATGCGGACTTAGAAAAAGCCTTACTGGGAGAAGAAAATATACATCTCCTATGGGTTAAAGCCCATTCACTTAGCAAAAGTAAGATATTGAGTGATATCACTCGTTGTATGCTACAATACTGTGGAAAGTCGGATGACTTAAATCTCTCGGCTAACTTATTATCCCCCTTAGCCCCCTTATCGGTTCTGCCGGCTTTTCTTACGCCCAAAATAGGCGGAAATTACAAAGCTTGGAATAGCCTTTCCAGTATTAAAATTTCTGAACTAAGTAAAGCAACAGACATATCTGAATTCCTTCAGAATACTTTAAGGCGTATCCCTAGACACATTAGGTCAGATCTTGTTGACATGGACATCACTCTCACATGTAAGAAATTTAAGAAACTCCAGGCAACTCCTACTGACCCAACCTGGATAGAAAACTACACTTTGATTGCCTCCCCCCAGACCAAGATACTGTCTCGACTATACTCTAAATTAATGTTAGATACCTCTCACACCCGACCTTACTTTCTCCGTTTGTGGGAAAAAGAGCTTGAAATATCCCTGACTGACGAGGAAGTTAATTTCATTCTTAGACATTCACACGGGTTTTCCAAATGTGTCCGTTTACAAGAAAACTCATACAAGATTATTTCAAGGTGGTATAGAACCCCTAGCTTTCTCCATTGCATTAGACTTACACCTACGGATGAATGCTGGAGGTGTATGATGGGATCAGGAACCATGTCCCACATTTGGTGGTTTTGTGATAAAATTAAAGTTTTTTGGAAAAATGTTGAAGACACAATTAAGAAAATTTGTAAAAGGTCCTTCTCTCTTACACCTGAACTGGTTTTGCTTTGGAAACCGCAGAAGGATTTTAAGCCCAAAACTAACTGCTTAATAACACATCTAATTGCAGCTGCAAAATATATTATACCCACCAAATGGAGAGATGTGGAACCCCCCACCTGGAAGGAATGGATGGACAAAGTCCACCAAATCTGTTTAATGGAGGAACTGGTGGGTTGGGACAGGGGATGCAGAAAATCCTTTTTATCAACATGGCAACCATGGTTAGAATTTTATAAGGAAGAAACAAATATCTAATGGGTACTAATTTATAATGACTCACAGGCAAGATATCGCTTCATAGACCTGTAGTTTTGTCCTCTTACTCTAACTCACCTCCTTAACTCTACCTATGCACCTATATAAGTCCCAGGATTTGATGTGAAATGTCAATTTACTGACTCACTACAGATTGACCCATACTAGCCAAACAATTATTGCCCGTAAATTTTCCTCTGACATATCCTTCCAGAGGAATACAGATGTATTAATGATCCATAAATAGGAAGATCGCAGTAGTTATATATTGACCCATGTTCTTGTTAATGTTCTACTCTATTTTTCTTTAACCTAAGATTTCTTATGTGCTCCATTTCATGATACATTTACCTTTTGGTATTTCTCTAAGTCACTACCACAAGAAAGTGAAATTCTGCTCTCAAATTACCTTAAATCCTACGCATTAGCACCATAGCTTGATCCAATTTATATGTATTTGTAAGCATTAAGTTGTTCTTATCTCCTATTCTCAGAAATGGACTTTAAGTCGATAATTGTGCCTTAATATGACTGGACGAGATTGCTTTATTGGATTGTAACGTATAAATATGACCGGAAGTATGTGTGTCATGATTATGTCAAATTACCATTGTTACTTTTACTATGAAAATTCTTGAAAAATAAAGAATATACAAAAAAAAAAGAAAAAAAAAAGGATTATAGCACTATATTAGCTAAATTACAATCTATGTGTATTATACGAAATTTCTTAATATTGCTCTAACTTCGTCTTTTAGAATATTCTGAATATTGCTCTAACTCCGTCTTTTAGAATATTACGAATATTCTAAAAGACGAAGTTAGAGCAGTATTAAGAAATTTCGTAAAATACACATATTAGCCTAGCCATAGTCATAGGAACGTTGCCTTATACAGGAAAAAAATTCGTACGAAAAATTTATTCGCATATTATTCGCGAAAAATAAAATAATTACGAATATTCGATTTCGACGAAAATAATGCGAATAATCATTTGAATATTCGCGAAATATCGCGAAATCGAATATGGTACCTCCCGCTCATCACTACACTACTGTACGGCCACACAGTAGGGCGTAGAGGGAAAGGTGCGCCATATGGTTTTTGGAAGGCAGATTTTGCTGGACTGGATTATTTACACCATGTCCCATTTGAAGCCCCCCTGATGCACCCCTAGAGTAGAAACTCCCTAAAAGTGACCCCATCTAAGAAACAACACCCCTCAAGGTATTCAAAACAGATTTTACAAACGTCGTTAACCCTTTAGGTGTTGCACAAAAGTTATTGGCAAATGGGGATGAAATTAGGGAATTTCATTTTTTTGCCAAATTTTCAATTTTAACCCATTTTTTCCACTAACAAATCAATGGTTAACAGCCAAACAAGACTGTATCTTTATTGCCCTGACTGCCGTTTACAGAAACACCCCATATGTGGTTGTACAATACTGTACGGCCACACGGCGGGGCGTAGAGGGAACGGAGCGTCGTGTGGTTTTTGGAGGGCTGATTTTTATGGACCAGTTTATTTACACCATGTCCTGTTTCAACCCCCCTGATTCATCCCTGGAGTAGAAACTCCCTAAAAGTGACCCCATTTTGGAAACTACAGGATAAGGTGGTGTTTTTTGGGGACTTTTTTTAGGGTACATATGATTTTTGGTTGCTCTATATTACATTTTGGTGAGGCAAGGTGTCACGGCCACGGTTCTGGCCGTGACTCCTTGGGAGCCGCATACAGTTGCCCGCGGTTTGGGTTGTTGTTTCAACCGCAGCTTGGGGCTTGATGTAGTTTGCCTCAAGTGCGGTTGCCGCGGACAACAGGTATGTGTGCGGTTCCCTTGGAGTTGTGTGCGTGTTTGTATGCACTTTGGTATGTTTGTGTGCACTCTGTGTTATGTGTGGTGTGCACTTACATGTTTCCCTCACTGTGGTTGCCCGTGGCAACGTTTAGTCGTTGTGTACATGTGGTGGCAGTGTCCCGGCCTTCCGGCTGACTCCCAGGACATGAGTGTTTTGGACACTTCTCCTTTAAGTGTGTGTTTCCCTTCCCTGGCTTGGAAGGGTTAACTTCCTTCCTAGTGTGTGTGTGCACTGGGTGTGTCTGTTTGTGGGTGTGGCTGCATGGGCTATAAAGCCTCAGTTTAGACCTGATGTCTGAGGGGTACTCCAGCCTTGTTGTAAGCTGGAGGAACTCTCCTGGTCACATTTCCATCTGCCAGTGAGGGCCACCCTTGTGGTCATAAATTGTGATACACCATGTTATGTGATGTTCAGTTGATATTTTCCTGTTGTATATTGGTGCAGCTATGGATCTGGGTTCCTGTGTGTGGTTGTGTGTTTGTTGGGTTCATTGAATGTTGTGTGGACTTCAGCTTGCTTGCACAGGGATCCAGTCAGCAAGGCTGTGGCAGGTAAGTGGAACTAGTTCACATTACCTGCCATATCCATAGGACTGTTTGTGTTCCCCTTTTTCCCAGCAGCTTGGCCAGTGAGACTTCTCTTCCTTCGTGTCCAGAAGGAACAGGTCGTCTTACCCTGCTCCTAGGTGAGGGCCATCTTGAGGGCTAGCAGGGACTTCTAGGTTCCGGAGCATGAGCCCTCCTACCATCAAGGTTGGCTCATGTAGCTAGGAGTCAGGGTCAGGTTAGGGATGCGTTTAGGAGGTGACCTGCTCCCTAATCCTGTCGTCCTGGTCGAGCAGCGACCATCATCTCTGTACATCGCATGGCTGAGGGTTTTCCCCATCCTCAGCCGTGACACAAGGTTACCAAAAATTAAAATTCTGAAATTTCATCTCCATTTGCCATTAACTGTTGAGGAACACCTAAAGGGTTAATAAAGTTTGAAAAATCAGTTTTGAATACCTTAAGGGGTGTAGTTTCTTAGATGGGGTCACTTTTAGGGAGTTTTTACTCTAGCGGGGCATCAGGGGGGCTTCAAAAGGGACATGGTGTCAATAAAAAAGGCCATCAAAATCGGCCTTCCAGAAACCATGTCGGTCCTTTCCTTTTGCGGCCTCCCTTTTACTGATGCAGCAGTTTACGACCACAAATGTGGCGTTTCTGTAACTTCAGTATCAGGGTAATAAATATTAACTTTTGTTTGGTTGTTAACCCTTGCTTTGTTATCGGAAAAAACTGATTGAAATGGAAAAGTGCCAAAAATAGCGTTTTTTTAATTTTTTTATTGACCGTGTTAATCTGGGGGGTTAAGTCATAGGGTATTTTTATAGAGCAGATTCTTACGGACGCGGCAATACCTAATAAGTAACCTAACAATTATTTAGGTTTTAGACTATATTATCCTTTTTGATACAATTTTTTTTTTGGTATCTCTAAAGTCTAAGAGTAATTTTTTTTGTTAGTTTTTTAGCCGATTATCTTATGTGGGGGCTCATTTTTTGTGGGATGAGAGGACGGTTTTATTGGCACTATTTTGGGAGCTATATGACTTTTTGATCGCTTGCTATAAAACTTTTTATGTAAAGTGACAAAAAAAAATCTTTTTTTGCACCTTTTTTTTTTTGGACCGTGTTAATCTGGGGGTTGGGTCATGGGGTATTTTTATAGAGAAGATTCTTATGGACGCAGCGATACCTAATAAGTCTACTTTTTTTTACAATTATTTAGGTTTTAGACTATATTATCCTTTTTGATACCCCCAAAAAAATTTTGTATCTCTAAAGTCTAAGAGTCATTTTTTTTGTTTTTTAGCCGATTATCTTATGTGGGGGCTCATTTTTTGCGGGATGAGAGGACGGTTTTATTGGCACTATTTTGGGGGCTATATGACTTTTTGATCGCTTGCTATTAAACTTTTTGTTATGTAAGGTGACAAAAAAAAAATTTGCACGTTTTTATTTTCTATTTTATTTTTGGACTGTGTTAATCTTGGGGGTTGGGTCATGGGGTATTTTTATAGAGGAGATTATTACCGACGCTGAGATACCTAATTTGTATACTTTTATTTATTTATAAATTATTTTAGTTTTTACAATTTTTGAGAACCAGTTTTTTTATCCGATGTCAGTGCTAAATTGGGATATAAATTTAGTACTCCATGGAAGTGTGGTACTCCCTGAAGCAACCAATAATGCAGAGGCCCGGATGATTGGGGCACGTGTCACATTGAGTAGTGGTGTCCTTCCGTATCCCCCTCCTGTGACACACTCTGCACCCTTTTTGGGTTCATCCCTTCTTTCCAGTATGGGGGACCGCACCTGGAAAGTGTTGGCCAGGGAACGATCCGGGCGACTACAGTTCCTGAGGTACTCCGGCCTGCTCTTTCCCGGTCCAAAAAGACCAGGGCCTTGAGGACTGCCTCATAGAACTGAAGGAATGTCCCTGTGTTGCCAGCGCTCCGGGACAGCACAAAAGAGTTGTACATGGCAACCTGCACCAAGTAGACCGCAACTTTTTTGTACCATGCCCGGGTTTTGCGCATGGCATTATATGGCTTGAAGACTTGATCAGAGAGATCAACTCCTCCCATATACCGATTGTAGTCGACGAAACAATCGGGCTTGAGGACCGTTGCCGCGGTACCTCGCACAGGGACAGGGGTGATGCCGTTACCTTGAATTGTGGACCGTACAAGGACATCCCTCTTGTCCTTATACCTGACCAGCAACAGGTTTCCAGTGGTAAGGGCACGGGTCTCACCCCTGGGGATAGGTACCTGGAGGGGGAGGGCAGGGAGGCCGCGTTGATTTTTCCTCACAGTCCCACAAGCGGACGTGGATTTGGTGGCAAGGGACTGGAACAAGGGGATACTAGTATAAAAGTTATCCACGTAAAGGTGGTAACCCTTATCTAGCAGTGGGTACATAAGGTCCCACACAAGTTTCCCGGTAACACCCAGAGTGGGGAGACATTCTGGGGGTTGAATACGGGAATCTCGCCCGTCGTATACACGAAACTTCTAAGTGTACCCGGAGGTACTCTCACAAATTTTGTATAGCTTCACGCCATACCTCGCCTGCTTGGGCACATACTGGCGGAAAATGAGTCTCCCCTTGAACGCAATGAGAGACTCATTAACCGCGACCTCCCTTCCAGGTACATAGGCCTCCATGAATTTGGCCCCGAAATGATCGATGACCGGCCGTATCTTATACAGACGGTCATGGGCAGGATCACCTCGGGGGGGACATGCTGCATTATCTGAGTAATGCAGACATTTCCGGATGGCCTCAAACCGGGAGCGTGTCATGGCCGTACTGTAAAGTGAAGTCTGGTAGAGGACGTCCCTACTCCAGTACAGCTTGACACTGGGTTTCTTGACCAGGCCCATATGCAGCACGAGTCCCCAAAATGTCCTCATCTCGGCTGCACTGACCGGCGTCCAGCCACCAGGCCTGGCCAAAAAGGAGCCCGGGTGTTGAGCAACGAACTGTTGGGCGTACAGGTTCGTTTGCTCCACCATCAGATTTACCAGTGGGTCACTGAAAAAATGACAAAAAAAGTCATATTCAGTGTAGCCCACTGGAAACCCTGCGGCAGCACCCTTGGGGGGTCTAAGGTCACACAGCTGTGCTGTGGACCCCAGACACCCTACTTAGGCTTATTGCACACGACCGTATGGCTTTTTCAGTGTTTTGCGATCCGTTTTTCACGGATCCGTTGTTCCGTTTTTTGTTTCCGTTGTGTTTCCGTTTCTGTTCCGTTTTTCCGTTCCGTTTTTCCGTATGGCATATACAGTATACAGTAATTACATAGATAAAATTGGGCTGGGCATAACATTTTCAATAGATGGTTCAGCAAAAAACGGAACGGAAACGGAAGACATACGGATGCATTTCCGTATGTGTTCCGTTTTTTTGCGGACCCATTGACTTGAATGGAGCCACGGACTGTGATTTGCGGGCAATAATAGGACATGTTCTATGTTAAAACGGAACGGAAAAACGGAAATACGGAAACGGAATGCATACGGAGTACATTCCGTTTTTTTTGCGGACCCATTGAAATAAATGGTTCCGTATACGGACCGTATACGGAACGCAAAAAACGTCCAGTAAACGGGAAAAAAAAACGTCCGTGTGCAATAGGCCTTAGGGTGATGCAATCAAACTTTTTCAAACTAACTTTCCCTTTATTTTCCCTGCCTAGCCCAACCTTTCCCTATACTTTCCCTAAGTACCTGCTGTTCAGATGGGGGGTGCTGGGGCACAGATGGTGTGATGCTGGCACAAATCCACGAAGTGCAGGCAGCTCCTCTCATCTCCGGCTCCGGGACACAAAAGGAGGAGGAGAGGAGCGCTTACAACATTTGAATCTGCCGCCGGCCCGCCCACTAACCAATCAGAGGCGATCCTGAGAGGTGATGTCACCATCACCTCTCAGGATCGCAGGATGGTGATTGGTGGGGTAAAATCACACCACCATCACCATCCTGTTCCGGGTTATCGGGTCCCCAGAGACCCAAATAACCCTGAAACGTAGAAAACCACAGGTCTGAATTGACCTGCGGTTTTCTGCAATTGCTGACAAATGGGGGGTCAAAGGACCCCCCGGCGCATTTAGTCTAGGTGCCTGCTCAATGATTTGAGCAGGCACTGGGTTCCGATCACCATGACTTACTGGTACGTCATGTGTCCTTAAACAAAACATGCAATGCAACAGCTCACTGCAAACCAAATAAAGTACAAAATTGCATCATAATTGCAAATGCTATACTAATAAGTTAGAGAGGCTTGGCAAATCGTTTTGTACAAAATTATTTGAGCCCGTCTGCCGCACGTCAAGGCGATCTCTAGTTAGACGGGTTCCTAACACAAATTTTTACCTGTTATGTGCCATGACGGCTATCATATAATTCAGAAAGTGCAGGTTCCACATGCATGCTGGATCCGCCTGAATTTCTGTCATTTTTGGTGCCAAAATGGCCTCCATTATATCCACGGAAAGCAGTTACTAGCATGCATGCCGGGCCCACTCCACACCACCCCTGGCGCCAAAAGGTCACCAAGGACTGCAATGAGAGTCCACACACTATCTCTCTCCTGGTGCCAGATGGCTTCAGTGAGTGAGGGGGAGCAGGCCAAGCTAAAATAATTTTGTACAAAACGATTTGCCAAGCATCTCTAACTTATTAGTATAGCATTTGCAATTATGATGCAATTTTGTACTTTATTTGGTTTGCAGTGAGCTGTTGCATTGCATGTTTTGTTATTAACCCCTTTCAGTAGTTATTAACCCCTTTCAGCAGTCCCCTCTTCAGTGAATGGAGGACTGCTGAAAGGGGTTAATAACTACTGTGAAGGGCCTAGCCGCTAGTCTGGGCAACCCCACAGATCATCCCCTCAGTAATCTGTATCCTGCAGTAACTTAACTTTAAATCAGCGCTCATCCTATTACTATCTTGACTTACACACTCAGCTCCAGTAATGGGCAGTGCGGGCGGCGCTCACTCACTGACGTCACGCGCCTGCGCTGCCTAGTGGGAGGAGCAGGTGTGTGACATCAGAGAGCAAGCGCCGCCCGCGCTGCATGTTTCCGGAGCTGAGTGTGTAAGATAGTATTGAGATGAACGCTGATTTAAAGTTCAGTTACTGCAGGATACGGATTAGGATGGCGGGGCCGATGTAGAGTAGGGCTGCGCAGCGCAGGAGAGTCAGAGCGGCTGGCCCTGCCAGCATAACATTTGGGGCACTGCTCAAAACATCCGGGGCTCAAGCCCCGAATGTTTTGACCTAACGATGCCCCTGGGGATGATCCTATGCATTTACATTCAGGAGACCTAGAAGCCATCTCCGGATTACATGTGTTTCTGGAAATTGGCGAGGAAAGTCACACAAAAACCATCCCGGTATACAGAGTCCACTGGTGTTTTAGATGAGTCTGACCTGGCTTCTCACATACTATTCAGGTTGATATCTCTTGTGCGATGGTATTAGGTTATGTTTAGGGGAGATTAGGACTGTGTACATTTCATCCACTAAATGATTTTTGTGTGAGGACCTATGTATTATTGGCTTTCCTTGCCATTTGTCGGTCCATTTTAGTCCTATCCATGTTACCTATTTTACTAATGCTGTGGGCTCACCTTATCATCAATTAATATGCTATGTATTTTACTTAAGGATCTTTGACTATATGTATTCTACTATCATTTCAGTGGTCTGCATCACGCCGGGATTGTGTTTTCTTCTGCCCCCTTCTCCATTTTTTAATGGCAATATATACAATTATTTTTATTATGTAACAATAAAGTATCTTTCTCAATTGGTTGTTCATGAGCTCTAGTAACATGTAGATATCAGTAGGCGAAGAAACCCCTTTGTAGGAATGACAGTAGAGGCAGCAGGCGGGTGGCATCAGGTTGGTGGCAGCAGCACGTGGCCACAAGCAACGGCACATTTTGCAGAATATTCTGGTGTGCCAGCACACTACAGTATGATCACTAATGGCAAAATGATCTATTCTGTTGCATCAGGCACCTGTGTCTGTAAATCCTGATTGATCCACATCTGAGTCATCTTTATGTAAGTTAGTCTCTCAACATTTTGGAAGGAAAGTCGAGTTCTCTTGGGGTTAAATATGCCCCCCACCGCACTGAACACCCGCTGTGATGCCAAACTACTGGTAGGGCAGGAAAGGATGCTCATGGCAAACTCGGCCAGTTGTGGCCACACTTCATGTTTGCATGCCCAGTAGTCCAGGGGATCTAGGACCATGGGTGACAGGATGCAGTCTAAGTATGCCACCACCAGCTGGTTGAGGTTCTGCTGCATGTCCCACTGCTGCTGCTGGGTGGTTTCTTCAGAAGGCGGCTGAAGAAAACTGCTCATCAGAGACTCAAGACTTAAGTTGCTGCTTATGGAGCTGGTGCTGCTCCTGGCCCCTCTCCCCAGTCATGACAGGGGAACGTGAGCACAGAGGATCCCCCTGGTCAGAACTTTGTTAGGACGGGCGATAGCTCTCGTAGGCAGCGACCAACCAACTACACAGCATGTCTCTATAGTAGTCCATTTTTGCATCCCTGACAGAAGGTCTAAAAAATGCCCCAATTTTTTACTGGTAGTGAGGGTCTAACTATGTGGAGAGCCAGAAGTCATCCCTCTGCCGAATCCTGACAATGCGGCTGTCACTACACAAACAAGAAATCATGCATCTTGCTATTTTCAAAAGGGACTCGGAGGGCTTCCCTGCCTCCATCTCCACTGAATACTGCCATGGTCTGTCGGCGTAATCTGCGTAGTCTTCAATGTTGCCCTCCAGCTACGCATACTCCTCCTTCTCTTACTTCTCCTCCTGCTCTTCTCCTGTCACTTGGGCAGATAACCCACCTAGTTGTGTATAAAATTCCTGGGTGTTTATGTCATCCGCCTCGTCCTAATCCTCCTCCTCCTCTGCCAGTTCATCCTCCTCAGGTGGCAGTGAGATGTAGGCGCCACGTCTTCTGTCCCCTCGCCAATCATATTTCTTAGCATCCCCTCCAGGATGTGAATGACATCATTCATAGTGTAGTTCTGCCAACAAATAAAGTGGCCTCTTCAAAGGGCCTGAGCAAACGGCACCTGTCACCTGTCACCCATAAGCTGCCACTGGCTAACATGTAAGTAACACAGGGGAGTAAACCTGTACATCTGCAGCATTAATAAATCACTGACCGCCTTTTTCTGCTTGTACAGGTGGTCAATCATATTGAGCATGGAGTTCAAACGGGGGAAACATCGCATATCAGGCAATGTTGGGGAATAGAATTTTGCATTTGCAGCTCAAGAAAGGTGTGTTTGGCACAGTAAGAATGGCTGAAGTTCTTGCACAGTTTCTTCGGCATTTTTAACAGCTCTTGCAGTTCAGTAGATGACTTGAGGAACTGGGTGATGAAATTAAAGACGTGAGCCATGCAGGGTGCATAGATAAGCCCTACCTGATGCAACGCAGACAACGCAGTTTTTCCCCGGTGTGGATCCGTTTAGCCAGGCTGACAAGGTGCAGAACCGCTTGACATAGCCTAGCTTTGCATAGTTAATATGCTGGAGGACCACTATGAACTGTGCATAGAGAGGAGGGTGAGGACAGGGTGGAGGATGTGGAGGACATTGGCGTAGAAATCCCAGCATTACAACGCGGAGGCGGCATTGCCATCACCTGCTTGCTCAACGTACATGTGCAAGGCTGATACAGCTTTTTAGGAAAAGTAAAGTCGGCTTGGAACTCTCCGACTTTGTGGGCGCAAGGCTTCAGTGCTTTAAAGTGTGCACAGTCACCTACATAGAAAGGGAAGGGCTGTAGTACCAGCAACTTGGCCAGGTGCACGTTTAGCTTCTGTGCTGTTGTATGAGTGCACGCATACTGTTGTATTTTTGCAATCGCCTCTGGGATCGATTGCTTTCTACAGAAGTGACTAGAAGGAGGAGGAGGAGCAATAGACGACATTAAAGTCAATGGGAAGGAGCGATAGATTCCTTCCACTGATGTTGTTGAGCCCTGACTTCTGAAGAGGGGGTGCGGGCTGGTGGGAGATGCAGTAGTTGCTGCATCAGGCTCTAACAGTAAATTAATGGCACGGTTTTCCCACGCCACTTTATGGTGACACTCCATGTGTAGATGCTGGTAGGGCAGGAAAGCATGCCAACATTAGCACCATGGTCACGCCTCACCTTCTGCCCACAGATCCTGTATACCGCCACTCTAACATCCCCCAGTAACCTAGTAAAAATACCCACACTGCCGAGTATGGCATTTTCCATCCACTAGTGCGTGATACCTGCCTGCCGCTGCTTTTATGAACCTGTGCACTGCTAGTGTGTTACTCACAGGTAGTCTCCCGAGTAGCAGGCGGTGTACTACTCCCGCGTTTGGCTCTAAATCTCCCACTGCTTCCACCCTGCTGCCTTATGGACACACTGCCTCCCTGCTGTCTAACGGGGAAGCTTCCACGCTGGCCACCAGATGATGATGCCCTCTCTTCACCTGTCTCCCACATGTGATAGACTACATCATCATCTACATATGTTTGCTTGCCACTTGTGTCACCCTCACCTGTCTCTTCCTCGCATCCCTGAACTCTTGCAACATGTGCTCCAACCCAACTGTCATCATCTGTAGTTGCACGCCTAGAGGAGTCCGCAGCGGACCTCTCCTCCAAGTCTGTGCTGGCCTGTAACTGCTGACTGTCCTCATAAAGCTCTTTGTCCCTGAAAAGCAGAGCAAATCCAGCAGCAAACATTAATTGGCTAGCAGAAGAGCACGAAAAGCAAAAGGCAGGTTCAGGACAGGTGAGAGCACAGAAGCAGTTCCTGGGCCATGCTAACCAAGCGTAGTGTCAGAGGAACCCACCGGTTTCTGTCTGTGTGTACTGTATCTGTTGTAACTTGACATAATTTTGAAGAGTCAACCATTCCAGTAAAGCTAGATTGTTGGTCAAAACACGACCGCTGGATAACAGTGTCAGTTCCCCCCCTTCTTCTGCTGATACTTGTGCCATCTACAGCTATGTTTTTGCCACTGTCTGTACCTTCGGAGGGCCCAGGCAACTGTCTGTTGGCTATAGTGTATAGTAACTGTATCACTAAAAGAATGGAATAACTCTGAATGTCAGTGCACTAGTACATGATTCACACCGCAATATATTACAACTGCCTTCAATACTTAGGCCCAGTAACTGTATCACTAAAATAATGGATTAACTCTGAATGTTGGTGCACTAGAATGTGATGCACAAGGTAATATATTACACATGCCTTTAATACTGAGATACACTAATATCACTAAAATTACGGATTAACTCTGAATGTCGGTGGACTAGAACGCGGTGACCACAGCAATATATTACAGCTGCCTTTATTACTGATGCACAGTAACTGTATCACTAAAATAACAGATTAAGGCCTCATGCACACAACCGTTGTGTGCATCCGTGGCCGTTGTGCCGTTTTCAGTTTTTTTTTGCGGACCCATTGACTTTCAATGGGTCCGTGGAAAAATCGGAAAATGCGCCGTTTTTCAGCCGCATCCGTTATCCGTGTTTCCTGTCCGTCAAAAAAATATGACCTGTCCTATTTTTTTGACGGACAACGGTTCACGGACCCATTCAAGTCAATGGGTCCGTGAAAAAACACGGATGCACACAAGATTGGCATCCGCGTCCGTGATCCGTGGCCGTAGGTTACTTTCATACAGACGGATCCGAAGATCCTTCTGCATAAAAGCTTTTTCTGAGCTGAGTTTTCACTTCGTGAAAACTCAGAACCGACAGTATATTCTAACACAGAGGTGTTCCCATAGTGATGGGGACGCTTCTAGTTAGAATATACTACGAACTGTGTACATGATCTCTTACAGGGGGCTGTGATCCGCACAATTAACCCCTCAGGTGCTGCACCTGAGGGGTTAATTGTGCATATCATAGCCCCCTATAAGAGATCAGGGGCTGCCAGGCAGCAGGGGGCAGACCCCCCTCCCTCCCCAGTTTTAATTTCATTGGTGGCCAGTGCGGCCCCCCCTCCCTCTATTGTAATATCATTGGTGGCCAGTGTGCGGCCTCCCCCCGCCCCCTCCCTTTATTGTATTATCATTGGTGGCCAGTGTGCGGCCCCCCCGCGCCCCCTCCCTCTATTGTAATATCATTGGTGGCCAGTGTGCGGCCTCCCCCGCCCCCCCCCCTCCCTCTATTGTATTATCATTGGTGGCCAGTGTGCGGCCCCCCCTCTATTGTATTAATATCATTGGTGGCCAGTGTGCGGCCTCCCCTCTCCCCCCCCCCCCCCCGATCATTGGTGGCAGCGGAGATTCCGATCGGAGTCCCAGTTTAATCGCTCTGGGGCTCCGATCGGTAACCATGGCAACCAGGACGCTACTGCAGGCCTGGTTGCCATGGTTACTTAGCAATATTACAATATTAGAAGCATCATACTTACCTGCTGCGCTGTCTGTGACCGGCCGGGAGCTCCTCCTACTGGTAAGTGACAGGTCTGTGCGGCGCATTGCTTAATGATCTCCGCTGCCACCAATGATCGGGGGAGGGAGGGGGGCCGCACACTGGCCACCAATGATAATACAATAGAGGGAGGGGGGGCGACGGAGGCCGCACACTGGCCACCAATGAAATTACAATAGAGGGGGGGAGGGGGGCCAACGGAGGCCGCACACTGGCCACCAATGAAATTACAATAGAGGGAAGGAGGGGGGCCGACGGAGGCCGCACACTGGCCACCAATGATATTACAATAGAGGGGGGGGGGCGTGGGGGAGGTGCACACTGGCCACCAATGATATTACAATAGAGGGGGGGCGGGGGGGCCGCACACTGGCCACCAATGATATTCAAACTGGGGAGGGAGGGGGGTCTGCCCCCTGCTGCCTGGCAGCCCCTGATCTCTTACAGGGGGCTATGATACTAATTGTCCTGATCACAGCCCCCTGTAAAAGATCGGGTGCTGCCAGGCAGCAGGGGGCAGTCATGTACACAGTTTGTAGTATATTCTAACTAGAAGCGTCCCCATCGCTATGGGAACGCCTCTGTGTTAGAATATACTGTCGGATCTGATTTTCACGATGTAACTCAAATCCGATGGTATATTCTAACATAGAGGTGTTCCCATGGTGATGGGGACGCTTCAAGTTAAAATATACCATCGGATTGGAGAAAACTCCGATCCTATGGTATATTAACTCCTGACTTTACATTGAAAGTCAATGGGGGACGGATCCGTTTGAAATTGCACCATATTGTGTCAACGTCAAACGGATCCGTCCCCATTGACTTGCATTGTAATTCAGGACGGATCCGTTTGGCTCCGCACGGCCAGGCGGACACCAAAACGACTTTTTTTTCATGTCCGTGGATCCTCCAAAAATCAAGGAAGACCCACGGACGAAAAAACGGTCACGGATCACGGAAAAACGGAACCCGTTTTTGCGGACCGCAAAAAAAACGGTTGTGTGCATGAGGCCTAACTATGAATGTCGGTGCACCAGAACATGATGCACACAGCGATACACTCTCCCTGCAATCTTCCTGCACTCTCCCTCTCCAATTTTCTTCTATTAATCATTTTCACCAATACTGTTCCTAGCGCACAAGCGCATGCCACGTTTCTCCCTATGCTTAGCTCACAGGACATTGGTGGAGACCACAGGAGATCATGATTTCATAGAGTTGTGACTTCATAAGGGATGGCTATCTGTGGATTGGCTGGCTGCACGGCATTATAGGTGATCTCACATTCCTGGGCTTCTTACTTTCAGTTTAAAACATGTGCAGCAGTCATTTTAGGAAAAACTGATTTGTCACCGTGAAGCGCAAGGAAATTCGGATTTGTTGCAAATCAAAGTTTTCCTAAACTTCAGACCAAATTCTGCTTTGAATGCTTTGCTTCGCTCAACACTAGCAGTGACCAACATGTCACTGCTACAGTGAGTATTTGGAAGCAGCATTCACTTGTCCATTTTAAAATTGAGCAGGAAGTACATACACTGATGGGGATTGCTAAGTATTACTTCTTTTATTCTATTGCATTCTAGGGGGAAAAAAATATGTAAGTGGTTAAACAACCACTACAAAACTATTGACAAGTTTCATGACACTGTTCAGAAGAACTAAAATATGTTAGCTTGAGGGAAACTTGCTCACTGTGCAGTAAAAAGACCAACAGGAAGTCAAAGGTTTTCTTTGTGCTGTGCAGCATCAAAGTACAGGGAGAAGATGTTAGTTGCGTAAGGAATTGGTTACCCTTGCTCGCCATGACAAAGAAGAGTGTGGCACACTGACTGGGACCTAGAGAATAGACCTAATGTACTTCCAGAACCATAAGACTGGTAGCCTAGTGAATCAGTCTTGTATTGACTATATCCCATGCTTAGACACTCTACCTTTCCTCTTTCACAACTCCTCCTACATTAGATAGTGTAATGTCTCATCCATCTCATCCATGTGTGGGATCTCCTGGAGGACATGGGAATGTTAGGCATAGGGTTGAGCAAATCGAAGTATCCGAACTGGACTTCGATATGAATTTCAGGGAAAATTTGTTTTACTGTTAAGCCGATTTTCTTTGTGCTTTCTGGTAACTAATCAATTTTCCCTGAAAAAAATATATATAAATTTGGTGAAGCAGCTGAATTGAAGTTTTCATAACTTCGCTCAACACTGTGTTGCTGCACACCATGCTTTTAGGCTGGGTTCAGACCTGAGCGTCTTTGATATGCGCGTTTAACGCGCGTTTTTGACGAGCGTTTTTTGCAATAGTAAACGCGCGTTTGACGCGCGTTTGTGTGATTGACTGCAGTGTCCTATGGCCACAAACGCGCGTCAAAACGCCCCAAAGAAGCTCAAGAACTTGTTTGAGCGTAGGGCGTTTTTCAGCGCGTTCAAACGCGCTGTAAAACGCTCAAGTGAGAACCAGGGCCATAGGGAAGCATTGGTTTTCATGTGTTGAGCGTTTTACAGCGCGTTTGAACGCGCTGTAAAACGCTCAAGTGTGAACCCAGCATTAGAGTTCTCCTTAACTTGCAGATCCAGTCCAGATTCAAACTAAAGAGTTCTATGTCATATTTATAAAAATGTACCAATTATTGTGGACTGGGGAAATAAGGATACAATGATGCACTTACAAATGGCATCAGTTTTATCCATCATTATAACTACTTAAGACATCGGTATGATACATGGACCCAAATGATTGTGTCTTATAGTAGAATGTGGAATATAATAAAATATGATACCTAGTTACACTGAACATAATTCATCATGTTATGCTGTGTGACTGTAAAGAGAAGAACTATATAATTGGTTCCTGTGAGAAAACTTTCTTACTCTGTCACAGAAAAATGCTAGAAAGTAATTACACATATTGAAAGTGACTACAATTAGAGCTAAGTGAACTATTTTGGTAAATTTTGCATTTCACTGGAATATTGTCAACATTTATAGTCATTTTGCTGAGCATGGTTCATTTGGTTGTCTTCTTTCCTTAGCAATGGTGGAACAAGAAGTGAAAAGTTTAACATGAAATCATTCTGCTGCTTCCTCTTACATTTGGATTAGAAGGGTAAGGATAATTACCTAAAATAGAGAAGAGAGATCCAAGAATTACCAGTATTGTGTGCAGAATTCATGCAGGGTGGTGGGCAGAACAGGAGGTCGATGAGATGAAGCTTCAGCTAGTAGCTGCAGAGCGGAAAAGATACCAGATGGGGAGGGCGTTATTTTAGCAGCTTCTCCTGTGGTGTTAAGAACCTATATGATATAGAGCACACTTTCAGTGACCAGTGTTAGAAAAATAACAGATTTGGTATGTTGGATGAACCTAATAGCTCCATTTCACTAATTATGAAAATGTGTCCAAAATCCCAATTTAAAGGTGACCTGTCACCATGAAAATGAAATGTAAGCTGCAGGCAGCATGTTATAGAGCAGGAGGAGCTGAGCAGGTTGTTGTTTTTTTGGATAGTTTTATGAGAAAAGATTCAGCTTGTAGTTTATTCCTTTGAATTCCTGCTGATTCTGGGAAGTGAAGTCAAGGAGGCAGTCCTATCAGTGATTGACAGCCTTCCCTCTGTGACTGTGTATGTAGAGATAGCTGTCAATCATGATAGAACCACCTCCTTGACTTCAAAGTCCAGAACAGACAGGAATTTAAATTAATAAATTACTAATTATACTGATTCTTTTCCTACAAAACTATATATCAATCTACTCAGCTCCTCCTGCTCTATAGAATGCTGCCTTCAGCTCAGACACCATGTGCAACATAAAAGGTTCCCTTTAAGACTTATAATCTTGTCTTGTTATAACAGACCAGCATGGTTGGACACTATTAGGTCAAATGGTGAATCTGGAAGTTCCCTCAGCCCCCCAAGTATTTAATAGTCCAAGTCAAAACCACACACACCTGCAATTCTTATGCAATTTCATGTGATGTTGAGTCACATAACCATGGCAAATTATCATCATCTCATGAAGTGATGACATCACATACTTCCATATACTACCACAATTGATGCATCAATGCCAGACCCCACCCCATCTCTCCACCCGGTTACGCACATGTTAGGAAAAAGTGTCAGGCGGAGTGCAAAGCACTCTAAAATTTCCCCTTTTTTTTTTTACTTGTGCTAACATTTTTGACTTTTTGATGCCAGAAAACTGGTGTAGGAGAATGGCAAAAGTCACCCTTTGTGTCTAGCAGCGTTCTGTGATCTGTTTTATATCTAGCTGAAACTATAACTTCCAGAATGTCCTGGTCAAGTATAAATCTGTAATATCGCAATGACATCACAGCAGTCTATCCCTGCTAACAATGATAAGAGGTATGGGTCAATGTGTCACCCGTGGGTGACACTGGACATCAGCGCAGGCAATACACTCTAAACGGCTACTGATACTAAGTGGGGGGGGGGCTGAGTGGACTGGGAACAGTCCACTCAGCCCCCCCCCCACTTAGTATCAGTAGCCGTTTAGAGTGTATTGCCTGCGCTGATGTCCAGTGTCACCCACGGGTGACACATTGACCCATACCTTTACTATACCTTAAGGAGAACAACAGCTCCTTCCTAGGACATTTCAGCTGCGGTGTCATCCCATCTGGGCTGATTTCCATACATCTAAACTAAGGGAGCGCAGGGAGGTCCACTTCTCTTTTTCTTTGTATTGTTTCTGTTGCAATCCCCCCTGCAGCACACCGCTACTGTCTACCATGAGCGAATTATGGTATGATAGGAGAGATAGAATGATCTTTATTCAGACATTCTTTAACAACAAAAAAGACACCTTAAACCACCCAAACTATCTTTGGAAAGAAAAGAAAAATGAGACGATTACTAATGTCAAAAGACTAGAACAACTATTAATAACTGAGATGCGGGACTTATGGGAAGTCTCCTCATTGGAAAAATATTTAGAGAATGACACGGTCCCCAAGCGCCTCAAGGTGTCCAAACCACTGAATGGTGATTTGGGGGATACCATCACCCTCAAGGAATGGGACACCCTATTTCATGATTTTTCCAAAAAAGCAGTTGTCTTTATTATTGAAAAACGAAAAGAGAGCTTGAGGAGAAATAATCAAGAAATATTAGAACTCTTTGACAAAATTAGACCATATAAAGAAGAGGAGGACCTAATAAGAATTTCTAGGTCAGTAAAAAACAGAATAAAAAATAAAGAGGACGCCATAATAGTCAAAAAAACAAAGAAATTCAATAGAGACATATCAGAAATAGATAGTATTGTGGATCCAGGAGGTACCAAACAAGCAATCAGTTTGGTATCAGATGGGGATTTTGACACCACAGACAGCACATGGTGTGACTGCACCTTGAATAACATATCAGTACATGAGGACAGCCGAGTGAATGAGGACAATCACGGTGAAGAAATAGATAGGGTCAGGACCCACGCATCCCAGGTTACAATCTTGGAATCCAATACCAGTGTAATAAGACCTCATCAACAGGAGAACGGATCAATTATATCCCCCAATAGATTTGCGATCTTAGAACAAATAGATGAGCTGGCGGTGATTGAGGAGACACTGCCCCCAAGGGGGGTTATCACCCAAGGGTCCCATACAGAGGGACATCATACATCAAAGAACCAACCAAGCTATGCCATGGCAGTTCAAGGAGTTAGCAACACTAACACTATCATCAAAAACAGTCCTAAACAAAAACAGACCAAGAAACACCGTTACTAGCAAAAAAATTAAGAAGACTATCAATAAGGATTTTTTTCGCACAAAGAATCAAACAAAAAGAAAAAAACCAAAAGGGGGAGAAGAGGACGAGGCCTAACCAAAATTAAAGATAAACATAAAAGTCTGGGGGAAGGTATATTCAACCTTAGTAGCTACACTTTAAGCAATGAAGAACTTATCCTCCTCAATAAAGGTTTAAAATTTGCCCCCTCTTCTAAACTTAATACATTTGATGCATTCATTGGGGTGAAAAAATTCTTGCGTAATTTGGCCCTAAAGAAATTTTTCATTAAAAAGGGAAAACAAGTTTTTATGAATAAATCAACCATTATTCATTCAAACAAAACAGCATTTACAATAACCAAAATACCAATAAGAACACAAATAAGAGGAGGCATAAACACTGGAGCTATGAATGCGCGCCCCAATCAGACTCCAGTAATACAAGAACTAAATTTAAGGACAGGAAGGTCGGACATTCACAACCATGTCGACACGGATGATAAATTCATCCACACTAATTTAAAACCCACATCGAAATTTAATCCTATCTCCGAATACTCTGATTCCCTAATCACCTTCCAATCGTTGGTCATTAGGGACCTACTTCGGATTAACCCCAATAAGAAAATAAGTTCCTATAATCTATCCAAGGGCGAGATTAGAGCTATAAAATCCCTGCAAACCAACAACCAGATCATCATTAGACCAGCAGATAAGGGGGGCGGTCTGGTTATACTTGACCTGAAGGATTACCATCAGGAGGCCCTGAGACTGCTTTCGGATCTTAAGACATATAAGAAACTCAGTCTTGACCCCACAACAACATACAAAATTCAAACTGAACCTACTAATTCAAAAGGGTAAGAATTTGGGAGCCCTTTCTAAGGACGAAATCCTCTTCATCAATAATCAAAGTCCTAAGATACCCATTTTTTACTATCTCCCTAAAATTCATAAGAATAGAACTAGCCCACCGGGCAGACCCATAATTTCAGGGATAGATAGCCTCACCTCGAATTTATCCAAGTATGTGGACATTTTATTACAAGAAAAGGTTTTAAAATTACCAGCGTATCTTAAAGATACGAAACATATCCTTCAAATTTTAGAAGGGATTGAATGGCAGACGGATTTCCTTTTGGGCACTTTGGACGTGACTGCCCTATATACAGTAATCGACAAAAAAAAGGGCCATGATGCTGTGGAATATTTTTTTAAAAAGGACCAAACTATATCTCAGGAACAAATCAATTTTATGTGTGACTGTATTACGTTTATATTAGAGCATAATTATTTTAAGTATGGTCCAGACTTTTATCTTCAGACGTGGGGGACCGCGATGGGGACCGGATTCGCACCGAGTTTCGCCAACCTTTACATGGGTAGATGGGAGGAGCCCACCATATTTCCCGGTGGGGAACTCGGTGCGGGTCTGGTCCTCTGGAAAAGGTTCATCGACGACGTCATTTTTATCTGGAAGGGGGATGAGCCCTCCCTCGACAACTTTTTAGCTAATTTGAATAAAAATGATTTTAATTTGCATTTTACACCCTCCTACGATAAAAAAGAAATTAACTTCTTGGATTTAACCATATTCATTAAGGACAGGTCTATACACACCAAAACGTATCACAAACCAACTGACACTAATAGCTTTATCCCTTTGGGAAGCTGTCATTTGTCCACATGGTTGAACAATATCCCCTATGGTCAGTACATTAGGGCTCGCAGAAATTGTACTACGGACACCGACTACCAACAAGAGGTAGCAGTCCTTAATAATAAATTCCTGGAAAAAGGGTATGACCCAAAAAAACTGATTCCAATTACCAATAATGTCAGTATTATGGATAGGAAAGTACTACTAACAGAAAAAACAGACAAGGACATTATAGCCAGTGAGGATGTAAACCAAATAAAGGTTCCTATTATCACCACATTCAGTGCAGGGGTGGGAACCTTTAAAAGAATTATCCATAAACATTGGGACATTCTCAAGTACGATAAAATCATAGGGGAAAAGATTCCTGCAAAACCTACATTTATTTTCAGGAAAGCCTCCAATCTAGCTAATCTTATAGCTCCATCTGAGAAAAGACATATATTGAACCACCAAATATGTCTCAAAAAAGGCTTCTTCCCTTGCCGACTGTGTAAGAATTGTAAAACTGTTAAACACCTAATAAAACCCCTATTTGAACTTCACACCCCACAAGGTAAATTCACCATCAAGGATTACATCTCCTGCAACACCAAAGGGGTTATTTATTACATCCAGTGCCCCTGTTATAAAATCTATGTTGGACGCACAAAAAGAGAATTAAAAACCAGGATCAGGGAGCATATTAATAACATCCACAAAAAAGTAGATCATCACCCCCTATCCCGTCACTATGCGGAATTCCACCAAGGGAAGTTCCTGGGATCCAAATTTGGGGGCATAGAGAGAGTGAAACAGGAGAGCAGGGGAGGGGATTACATCAAACTCATGTCTAGAGTGGAAAGTAAGTGGATTTTTAGATACAACAGCCTGGTACCAAATGGGTTAAACCAGGAAATAGAACTTTTTGCCTTCCAATAAATATACACATATTAGGTCAATTGGATCGATTAGGGAAATATTAATTATTATCCTAATACATACATACATGGTGTCCTTTGCACATAAAATAACTATGAATCTAAGTGTACTACTATAAACTAATAGTGCATATCGGCTTGGAAATTTGTACGCCTGCTCCTAGGGTTGCTTGTTGACACGGTCACCATGGAGACCGAGTCGGCTATTTAAACTCCACGGACATTGAGAACAAACTATCCCTGACGAAGGAGCCCGCACGGCCCCGAAACGCGTAGGAAGGTTTTTTGTCCCACGGAGGCTACAGTATTGCCGTAGGTGACGTCACCGATTCGGTATCCAGGACAACCGAAGTAACCCAGCCACCTTGCAGAGCGCTCGCTTCCGGCCGGGGCAGCGCTCGTGCTACAAGGTGAATGAAGAGCACGCGCCCACGTATAACCAAGTATACTAAGGAGATTCCGCAGAAATAGGAGAGGAAAGAAGGTCTCCAGAACTACTTGAAGCACGCACACCAGAGGGAACCACTTCTCAGGTAGGAATCATACTGCTATCATTTATATGCTTCCAACCTTAGCGATCACCCAGTATACCGTTGCACTGAGACAGCTGACATACACTACACCTTGCCTGCACGTCGTCTCTCCTTCCCCCTCTTCTTTGTTGTGTTCCCAGTCCACTCAGCCCCCCCCACTTAGTATCAGTAGCCGTTTAGAGTGTATTGCCTGCGCTGATGTCCAGTGTCACCCACGGGTGACACATTGACCCATACCTTTACTATACCTTAAGGAGAACAACAGCTCCTTCCTAGGACATTTCAGCTGCGGTGTCATCCCATCTGGGCTGATTTCCATACATCTAAACTAAGGGAGCGCAGGGAGGTCCACTTCTCTTTAACAATGATAAGAGGTATGGGAGCAATTGTGACTTCCTATATAAAAATACGAGATGTGGAAGACCAATAAACAAACTTACTGTAAAGATGGAAGACATAAGGGCTACTACAGAAAGTGATAAGGGCTACTAGAGAAAGGGATAAGAACCACTACAGGAAGAGATTAGGGGCTACTACAGGTAGAGATAAGGGCTACTATAGAATGGGGTTAATGACAATTACAGAAAGAAATAAGGGCTACTACAGGAAGAGATAAGGGCTACTAGAGAAAGGGATAAAAATGACTACATGAAGAGATAAGGGCTACTACATGAAGAGATAAGGGCTACTACAGGAAGAGATAAGGCCTATTACAGGAAGAGATAAAGGCTACTACAGAAATAGATAAGGGCTACTACAGGAAGAGATAAGGGCTACTACAGGAGGAGATGAGGGCTATACAGAAAGGGATAACGATGACTACAGGAAGATATAAGGGCTACTACACGAAGAGAAAAGGGCTACTACATGAAGAAATAAAGGCTACTACAGGAAGAGATAAGGGCTACTATAAGAAGAGATAAAAGCTACTATAGGAAGAGCTAAAGGCTACCACAGGAAGATATAAGGGCTACTACCGAAATGAATAAGGGAAACTACAGGAAGAGATAAGGGCTGCTGCAGGAAGGGTTAATTTCATATATAAGGTTTATGATTTTAGTGAATGGCATTTACATTTTCAAAGTTTATGCCGCTAATGTAAAGTTTTTAAATTCCTAGGTTTTGGAAAGTAATACTATTACAGAAACTTTGGTGAGATCTCCTGGAAATGTTCCTTCTCTGGCTTTACATTATTTTATTGACACATTCTTCCAGATTTAAATCATTCTCAGGAAATTGTACAGCTGTCTCAACATCATGAAGAGGTGAGAGATTATGTGCAGTCTTCTGTTGCCTGTGGCGCTCTACAGACCTGATTTTAAAATACGGTATATTGAGGAACCAGAAGACTTGGATATGATGTAGCAACCCTAAACAGATCTCCTTGTGTAGGGAATTCGTATAGTATAATACAGTGTTCCTAAGACAGCTTTAGATGGTTTTAGGGTAGGAAGAACTGTTGTTGTGTTTCATCTCACTATTTATAGATTTAGGAGAGTGTGACAGATTTACCTGCATCTGGTGACATCAAAATAAATTGTGCATGCCAAATGATAAACTCATATATACTTCACTGACAAATTCATCTTTGTACATGCTTATATATTGTACATGGTTTTAAAAACATAGTCACAGCAAAACTGTACATTAATAAAACAGAAGATTTATTATTTGTGTGTGCCATTTATTTAAATGATCCACTTTCTAAAACAACTGGATATGGGAGATGTTTCTAGAAAAGCCATAAAGTGACCTGGTGTTCATATCTCTAGACCTGAGCAGTTTGTGTGAAAGTAGACTTCAAGAAGCACTCCCATTATGTGTTTTTTCCCCCTCTAAACCTAAAGATATGTCTACAAGAATGTCAAAACAGTTCTTACTGTTGCTTCATCCCTGCTACAAGTCTCCTTTCTACTTTCTGGTTTTCCTCCTCTGGTCTGCCATTTTTATCTGCCTTTTCTCTCTACTACATTCATTAAAAATGGCTGCTGCTCTTTCAAAATTCCTTCCCTTGGTGCTGCAGTCTTAAATACTGCTCCGCTAAGAGGAGCATGATGTTGTTTCCACCTACTGATCCTCCCCCTGGAAGTCTGTATTCTCATCATTCTGACAGGAACTTATGATGTCACTCGGTCATGCCTGGTGCTAAGCTAACCTCCATGAACCAGGGGGCCATAATCTGCACACCCATTCCCACTGGAGCGTGTTGGCTTTTTATTATGGGCCAGCCAGCATCCACCACTTTAGAGTCAGCATAATCAAAATTGTGATAATACCCTATATATGACCCAATCAAAGAATCCTGTACTAATTAAAGTAGTTACCAGTATAAGCCTATGGCACACATCATAACAAAAACCTACAACTACCAGACCGCTTATAAACAAATATCACTTTATTGCATGATTGCATATGACTTCCAAACATGATTAAAAGACATAGATGCAGGGAAAAGAAGGCGGCATCAACTGGAGGACAAACACAGCGGATAACACGTTCACAAATCGCCCATCAATATAAACATGATTCCATTAAAGTGCAAAACCAAATCAATTTACAATCAAAAGGTCATAGAACGTTTACCGGTGCTGTGTCTCCTCCAGGATGGCCCCAATCCGACGCACATTTTGGCAGACCTTCATCTGGGGATGGTGTCAGCACTGGGGGACACAGATTAAATACACCGAATGATCAATCACCATTCATAAATTGATTATCCTACTCTGTGATATCTGTGTGGCAATAGAAGTGAGTCACAGTTGCATCGGGCAGTGCTTGAAGATCATGTGATCTACGTAATACCATGTGACCGCAAACCGTGGTCACATGACGATGATATCAGCACGGGATCGCGTCGCATAGTATCGCGAGTCCGTGCTTCTACCATCATTTTTAAACCACTGCGCATGTCAGCCCTGATAGTCATTGAAAGCGCCACACATTCCATGTAAATCCAATTAGGATCATGGGACAGAATGGGGGCTAGATATTAAAAAGCATGCTAATGAGAATTAATTCTTAATAATGAGGATAAACAAAATGAAAGAATAGAAAGAAAGGAAAGAAGGAAAGAAGGGCGGCCACCCAAAAGAAAGACATGATTAATATACAGTGATTAGTGAATTAAATGTGATATTATATAAATACAAATACCAAAAATTATTATTATATAGACATGGTATGTTATGCCAAATAAATATATGTATGCAAAAATATTAAAATGAGAATATAAAAATCCAAATACAAAAATTGCAAAAATACAGAAAATTCTAAAATTGTGCATATGTGACAAATCATATGTGAAAATAAATGCACACTTAATAAAAATTCATAAAAAACTTAAAAAACATGATTCAGCACAAATATAATAATACATAATTATGAGACCATGATCGTGAAAAAGCTACTTGTGAAAAACGACCACATTACCTAAATACACCAAAGACGTATATCAAACAAGTGTTTCATTAACCATGTACATTGTACACATCATTAAGTATGTGACCATGTAAATACTAGTGTTGAGCGCGAATATTCGAATATCAAATTTTTTTCGCGAATATCGGCACTTCGCTAATTCGCGAATATTTCGAATATGGTGATATAAATTCGATATTTCGAATATTTTTTTTTTTTTTTTTTTTTTATTGTTATATTTTTTTCTTTCCCACTTCCCTAAAGTTGTTCTTACCTGTCCTTTGGATTCCTGGCTTCCTGGCTGCTCCAGTCAGTGCCTGTTGCCGATTCTGCCGACTTCCGTGCTCATGGAGCGTCCCCATCACCATGGGAACGTCTCCATATACTAGAATGTACTGTCGGATTTGAGAATTACGTGAAAAATCGCAATTCGATTATTTCAAGTTATAATAATCGAATTTTGATTTTAACTTAGCACTGCTATATTTAATTCTAGCATAATATGGAATATAGCAGTGCTAAGTTAAAATCGAAATTCGATTATTATAACTTGAATTTTTTATTTATTTTTATTGTTATATTTTTTTCTTTCCCACTTCCCTAAAGTTGTTCTTACCTGTCCTTTGGATTCCTGGCTTCCTGGCTGCTCCAGTCAGTGTCCGTTGCCGCTTCTGCCGACTTCCGTGCTCATGGAGCGTCCCCATCACCATGGGAACGTCTCCATATACTAGAATGTACTGTCGGATTTGAGAATTACGTAAAAAAATCGCAATTCGATTATTTCAAGTTATAATAATCGAATTTCGATTTTAACTTAGCACTGCTATATTTAATTCTAGCCTAATATGGAATATAGCAGTGCTAAGTTAAAATCGAAATTCGATTATTATAACTTGAATTAATCGAATTGCGATTTCAACTTGGACCTGGTTTACTATGGTTGGCTTGGTAGAATTAGCGAATATGACGAATGTATTCGTCATATTCCACAAAACGAATATAATGAATGTATTCGTCATATTCCACAAAACGAAGATAACGAAGTATTCTGCATCTTCGTTTTAGCTCCCTATTTATCAACTTCGCTAATTCTAGCAATCATATAGGAAAGTTTACTATAGAGACTACTTACTATAGAATAATTATAATAATTATCAGGTATTATAATTATTCAATTTTTTTTTAAAAGCAGTCATATAATCGCATAGCGAATTAAACTTAGCTGTCTCTATAGTAAACTTTCCTATATGATTGCTAGAATTAGCGAAGTTGATGAATAGGTAGCTAAAACGAAGATGCAGAATACTTCGTTATCTTCGTTTTTTTGGAATATGACGAATACATTCGTTATATTCATTTTGTGGAATATGACGAATACATTCGTCATATTCGCTAATTCTACCAAGCCAACCATAGTAAACCAGGTCCAAGTTGAAATCGCAATTCGATTAATTCAAGTTATAATAATCGAATTTCGATTTTAACTTAGCACTGCTATATTCCATATTAGGCTAGAATTAAATATAGCAGTGCTAAGTTAAAATTGAAATTCGATTATTATAACTTGAAATAATCGAATTGCGATTTTTCACGTAATTCTCAAATCCGACAGTACATTCTAGTATATATAGATTTGGATAGAACCGGCACTCAAAACAATTGGAATAAGCGTGGAAGTAAATTAAAATTATTTATTAAACAGTAAGCGTTGATTAAGCTATATTCTGTGTACATCAGAGTAAAAATTCATAAAAATGACATAAAAAACATAAAACATATATATACCAAATAAATATATATCTCCAATATAGAAGAATCTCAAATGCTGGGCACAGCAGACTGCATCCGTGTCCCTCCCAGTTGGGTAAGGCTATTAGATCGCAGGCGTCTATGCCAAAGCAGAATATTTGAGATATATACCGTGGTACATAGCATAAAATACTATATTTGAGGGGATTCAATAGCAGGTATCCCACATAATCCTAATTGCATATATTGCTCCAACGTATAGGATAGGGGATCTAAGATAGTCAGATGTGGTCTATATTTTGGACCATGAATGGATCGTCCAGCGCCTGTAACAGTCTCAGATTCAAAGTCACTTGTCCAGCACGTCTGTAATCACAGTACCTGTGCCGTCTCTCATGCAGAGAATCGGTGTAGTTCCTCTGAACTAAGTGTTACTCACTGTGTCTCCGTATAGGATCACTCGATTAGATCTGCGGCGGAATTTCTACCGTGGCGTCCCACGCTTCAGCTTTTTCTCCGCTGTGTTTGTGTTGGATCCGGTTAGTAGTAGGATCCCGTCTCTACTCTCGCGAGAGACCTGTGTTGGACCTGTATTAGCTATTTCAGCTGTTACACTTCAGTGAGTCTTACAACACTTGCAGATCTTCTATAGGTGGATATATTCTCTCCGTCCTTTTAGTACATGGCCATGTACTGCTGAGATGATTCTTTCACAGGTAATACGCCCAGACGCGTTTCGAGATACCTTATCTCTTCCTCAGTGGGTATGACCTGTGAACACTGCTCTTGTGTGTTATATACTCTCATCTCAATTAGTTGATTACTTTCACCTGTTCCAAAGCTTATATCAGGACATAGACGCTTTGCTTTTCATTTACCCTTTCATTTCCATATAATGTTTCAAAATACCAGCACAAGACCTCTGTTGCGAATCCTTTAACCAAGAATGGGAGAAATTACTATTCTCACAATCTATCTCATTGATACATCTAATAATAGAAAGGAGGATGGAAATATTAGAAAATTTAAACCTTGAAATAGCTAAATACAAACAGCTGCTTGAAAAATTCCCCAAAGATAGTGAATTTGAGGAATGGGAAGAAAAATTATGTAAAGGCCTAGATCGGACAGAACTGTAAATAATGAACAAAAAAACAAAGAAATATAAGAACTTTCCTAAAACTCGATTTGATCCACCGCAGTCACAAGTGGAGGTATCAAACATAGAGAGAGAGAGTTATATCCACAAGAGAGAGGACTGGAGGGAGGACAAAATACCAACTACAATCAGGGAGGATATAATATACCAACACACAATAGATATGAAACATTACAAGATAAGTATTTTTTAGACAGGACCCCCACCACATCACAAACCACGGATAAGACACAGATCACGCTAACCAAGATTAAATCAACACCCACAGACACCATTAAGGAATCACATACGTCAAACTCCACCAATTCATCCATACAATCTGAGACAGCGGAATCAGTCCCCAATATACCATCAACAACCATACAAACGACCGTACAGGGGACAACACCATCAATATCAACACACAAAATCAGAGAAAGAAAGACAAGAAGAGGACAGAGGAAGAAGGGGGAGAGACAGAAGGAGAAATTAATAAACTCATTAGATTCAATAGTTAATATAAGTTCTACCGTACTTACAAATACACAAATGAAACTCCTAGACAAAGGATTAAAATTCGCTCCCACATCCAAACTCAACAAGTTCGACACATATATAGGTCTCCAAAAATTTATGAGGAAATTATGTCTACGGAAATATTTCCAAAAAAATCCCAGCATAGCAGAATCCCCAACACGAGATGATAATGAGAATAGGGGAGGAGTACAACATACTAATCTGAAGAATAGATCACGGAAATTCCCAAAAAATGAGATTGGCCATGATATGGCAACATTTCAAAGATCAATCGAAAATGATCTGAGAAAAATCAAAGATAGACAGAGCCAAAGAAATAATTTAACAGGGGGAGAAATTCGGGCCATCAAAGAACTGCAAAAACAGGAGAACATTACAATACGCCCCGCAGACAAGGGCGGGGCCATTGTAGTTATGAATACCACACAGTATGTAGATGAGTGTCTTAGACAATTGGAAGACACTACGACATATAAAAAACTAAAAGTAGACCCAGGCCAGGAATTCAATAAAAGTCTCACAAATTACTGCGACAGAGGTGTAAGTGACAAAATATTGTCTGATCAGGAACGGAACTTTATTTTGGGCACGCAGGGAAGACTTCCAGTCTTCTACTGCCTGCCCAAAATCTACAAAAATTTGGAACAGCCACCAGGACGTCCCATAATATCTGGGATAGGATCTATGACCTCGAATCTCTCCCAATACATTGATGTATTATTACAACCTGTGGTGAGGAGAACTAGGTCGTATATTCGAGATACCACAGATATTATTGGGACGCTAGAAGGCTTTGATGTAGAACCAGGCTGGATCATTGGGACATTAGATGTCCAGTCTCTCTATACCAGTATAAGACATGACCAAGGTATAGCAGCAGTGAAGTCACAACTAGAAATAGATGGGACTTTATGCCCTAAACAAATTGAATTCTTGATGGAGGGCATCAAATTTATTCTCCATCACAATTATTTTTATTTTGAGGGCGGTCACTATTTGCAGCTGTGTGGGACGGCCATGGGGACCAGGTTCGCCCCCAGTTATGCAAATTTATTTTTGGCACAGTGGGAACATGAAAACATCACCCCCAAACTGGGGACGGACCTGGCCCTATGGCGTCGCTACATAGATGACGTCCTGTTTGTATGGAGAAAAGATGAACATCAATTGCAAGAATTCTTAGAGGCCCTGAATCATAATGACAAAAATTTAATTTTTTTGTCCAAAATTAAAGAAACATCTATAGAGTTTCTGGACATCCAGATTACACAATGTGACAACAAATACAGGTGTAATACCCATTACAAACCAACAGCAAAAAACAGCTTTATACCATTCACAAGCTGTCACCTGCCCCAGTGGCTACTAAATATTCCCTCAGGACAATTCCGCCGTATAAAGCGAAATTGTACCGAGGAAGTGGACTTTGAAATTGAGGCCCTTAAAATGAAAGAACAGTTTGAATGTAAAGGTTACCCCGAAAAAATCCTGACAGATGCTCTGGTAAAAATAAGTGAAACAGAGAGAGAAACCTTTTTTCAGCCAAATATTCACAAAAACACAAATAAGGAAGGGGAATTGAGAATAATCTTACCCTACAGTTCACAATCTAAACAAATACGGCACATCATAAACCAACACTGGCACTTTCTATTAAGAGATAAGGTCATTGGACCCATGTTGCACACTTCCCCACTTATCACTTTCACTAAGGCACCCAACCTAGGTTTAAAATTAGCACCCACAATAAATAATCACAAGAAAAAAGAAGCACCTACACTTCAAAAATGGCTGAATATGAATGGGTTCTATAGATGTGGGAAATGTTCGGGGTGTAAAAACTCAATATTCCCAAAAAAGATAAGTAAGGTCCAATCCACTCAGAATGAATTTAGTTTGGATATTAAGGGTTGCCTGACATGTGACTCCTCCAGTGTTGTCTACCTTTTCCAGTGCCCCTGCCAGAAACAATACATTGGCAGAACTAAAAGACCCTTGAGAGTAAGAATAACAGAACATCTAAACAACATCAGAAAAGGATATGAGAACCATTCTCTATCCAAACACTTTAAACTGTCACACAATAGTGACCCCAAGGGCTTTTCTTTTGTGGCCCTGGAAAAGGCGGACATACACTGGAGGGGAGGAAATCACATTATGAGAATGTCACGGGCTGAGTCCAGAAGAATCTATGATTTTGGCAGTCTCCTCCCAGCGGGGTTGAACTCAGATTTGGAGATTTTTGGCTTTATTTAGATTATAATATGTCAGTTATCCACAGCAGCATAGATGAAAATAGAGATGGATTGTGAAGATGAAGGTATAATTTTGAGAAATAGAAAATATAATAACACCTATGGAATTGAAAATCCCCTAATTAGAATGAAGATAAAACCATGTGAGATATATATATATAAATAGAAAAAAACCTTTTTGAATTTTTTCAAAAAAACGCATCCCCAGAAAAAACGCACATAAAAAACCGCACAAGGAAAACCACAATAAAAAAACGCAATTTTCAAAAAATGCAAGAAAATTACAGGTATAAATTATATTGAAATAGGGAACAAAAACAATATAGAAAAAGATGTAAGAAGGTAAATATATAAAAAATGAGGATTATTAACAAAATGAGGATTATATTACAATAAAATCTCAATAGTATCCTGAGATTTAGCGAACCAGCCCTTAGGAGTATGGGGATTAATATCCCAATGTGGGTAGATAATTATTGACTACATGATGGCGATATATAAAAACATTTCCCCACAATGTAGGATTTCAAATGTCTGCCAATATACATTACTGAATAGTGGTTCATTCACTTTTTTATATGTTTTTTATATTTTTTTACATTTTTTATTCTATATCTGAGTGTATAGTTATCATATATGAATATACTTATTTATATTTGATACCATTAATACTACTGAAAGAGGATTCTAAGATAGAAACATTATATGGAAATGAAAGGGTAAATGAAAAGCAAAGCGTCTATGTCCTGATATAAGCTTTGGAACAGGTGAAAGTAATCAACTAATTGAGATGAGAGTATATAACACACAAGAGCAGTGTTCACAGGTCATACCCACTGAGGAAGAGATAAGGTATCTCGAAACGCGTCTGGGCGTATTACCTGTGAAAGAATCATCTCAGCAGTACATGGCCATGTACTAAAAGGACGGAGAGAATATATCCACCTATAGAAGATCTGCAAGTGTTGTAAGACTCACTGAAGTGTAACAGCTGAAATAGCTAATACAGGTCCAACACAGGTCTCTCGCGAGAGTAGAGACGGGATCCTACTACTAACCGGATCCAACACAAACACAGCGGAGAAAAAGCTGAAGCGTGGGACGCCACGGTAGAAATTCCGCCGCAGATCTAATCGAGTGATCCTATACGGAGACACAGTGAGTAACACTTAGTTCAGAGGAACTACACCGATTCTCTGCATGAGAGACGGCACAGGTACTGTGATTACAGACGTGCTGGACAAGTGACTTTGAATCTGAGACTGTTACAGGCGCTGGACGATCCATTCATGGTCCAAAATATAGACCACATCTGACTATCTTAGATCCCCTATCCTATACGTTGGAGCAATATATGCAATTAGGATTATGTGGGATACCTGCCATTGAATCCCCTCAAATATAGTATTTTATGCTATGTACCACGGTATATATCTCAAATATTCTGCTTTGGCATAGACGCCTGCGATCTAATAGCCTTACCCAACTGGGAGGGACACGGATGCAGTCTGCTGTGCCCAGCATTTGAGATTCTTCTATATTGGAGATATATATTTATTTGGTATATATATGTTTTATGTTTTTTATGTCATTTTTATGAATTTTTACTCTGATGTACACAGAATATAGCTTAATCAACGCTTACTGTTTAATAAATAATTTTAATTTACTTCCACGCTTATTCCAATTGTTTTGAGTGCCGGTTCTATCCAAATCTATATTTATCTACCAGAACTAAGGGGTGTTTTTTGAACCTGTGCACCTGTCGTGACAAATCAGAGTGAGCTACCTGCTTAGCACTTTCTGTACATTCTAGTATATGGAGACGTTCCCATGGTGATGGGGACGCTCCATGAGCACGGAAGTCGGCAGAAGCGGCAACGGGCACTGACTGGAGCAGCCAGGAAGCCAGGAATCCAAAGGACAGGTAAAAACAACTTTAGGGAAGTGGGAAAGAAAAAAATATAACAATAAAAAAAAAAATAATAATTAAAGTTATAATAATCGAATTTCGATTTTAACTTAGCACTGCTATATTCCATATTAAGCTAGAATTAACGAATATGGAATATAGCAGTGCTAAGTTAAAATCGAAATTCGATTATTATAACTTGAATTAATCGCATTGCTATTTCAATAGGAGAGTAGCCTTTAAGTTAAAATCGCAATACGCGATTATTTAAATAGCATATTAATCGCGATAACAAGAATAATGACGAATATTCAATTTCGACGAATATAAAACGAATATTCTATCGAATATAAATCGAATATGGCACCTGCCGCTCATCACTAGTAAATACGTGCACTTGGATTACCCCACTACCCTATGTGCTATACCAAAATGATGACCACCTTAAACTGTAAAAGTTAGACCAGATGGTATATAACATGTCAGCCAGATCACAACAGCCTGCCATCTAGATCCTTGACACCCTAACTAAGTCCCATAAGACAAATCACCACCCACTCAGAACATCTCCCAGATCTTGGGAGTCACAGATTGCCCAATATATGCATTACATATATTATTCATGGTGTGTATATACCACCGTGAAACCCCATTGATGACCACAATAAGGGTCATAATCTGTTAAAATCGTGTAATGAAAACATACAGTTACTAAAACTAAAAACAAAACCCTAAAGGATGTGGAGATCGGGAAACAGTCACTATCTCATGGGCCTATAGAAATGATGCAAAACCAGTGGATTCATTAAGACCATCTGGACATAAAGTGTTCAGATTCCAAATCCACTTGCATTCAAGCTGTGCTAATCTTTTCAATATATCCCCACCTTGCATATTCTTCAAGACACAATCAATCACCCGAACCTTCAAAAACATAGGATTGCTACCATGATGTAATTTGAACTGTCTGTCCACAGGTCTTAAATTATTCAAATCTCTCTCATTGGTTGCTGACCTAATATCTCTCACGTGTTCATGTACCCTGACATTCAAGCCCACATAAATCTTTGGGCAGGGATATGTCCCGTAATAAATAACTGCTGTACTCGTACATGTTAAACACTGTGTGATTTGGAATGTTTTCTCTTGAGTCGAGTCATGAAAAGAAGTGTTTATTTTACACTCTTAAATACCCTGCACATGTAGAGGCACATATACTGTATTTACATTTAGTCAGATGACTACTGATTGCCTACTCTTGACATGTGCATTGTGATTTTATTAATCTCAATTTACTTAAAATTTAACTTTTATTAGTCATTTATTTAACCTCTTAAGGACACATGACGTACCGGTACGTCATGATGTCCTGGTACTTAAGGACACATGACGTACCGGTACGTCATGTGTTGTTCCGATCACTGCCGCCCGGCCGGCAGTGATCGGAACCCGGTGCCTGCTCAAATCATTGAGCAGGCACCTAGGCTAAATGCGCGGGGGGGTCCCGTGACCCCCCCCATGTCGGCGATCGCGGCAATTCAGACCTGCGGTTTGCTGCGATTTCTGCAGTTTCTGGTCTGACCGCGGGGATCAGAAACTTTATATGCCTAAAATGATGTTTTATTAACCCCCCCTGCACCCCCGAATGATTTTATGGTGGCGGGAGGTGCAGGGGGAGGGTTGCGGGCGGTGTGGGCGTTGCGGGACATGCGGGCGGTGCGGCAGGCGGGATCGCGATCCCCCGCCCGCCTCCCCTTGTATAATTGTTGGTTTCTAGTGGGTATACCAGGGTGCCAGCACATTGCTGGCACCCTGGTATAAGCGGCTGACATCTGCGATGCGATGTCAGCCGTTTAACCCTTTCCATACAGCGGTCCGTACGGACCGCTGTATGGAAAAGGATAACAGCGCAGGGAGCTCCCTCCCTCTCCCATCGGGGGGCTGCTGTGCCTTTGCAGCCCCCAGACAGCCCCCCGACAGATCCCCTCCTTACCCTTCCCCGTCTGCGCAGTTCTGACCACTACTGAGCAGACGGGGAAGGTTCCCATGGCAACAGGACGCCTCTCAGGCATCCTGCTGTCCATAGTGCTGAACAGATCTATGCTAAAAAGCATAGATCTGTTCAGACAAGTGTAAAATACAGTACAGTGCAATATATATTGTTCTGTACTGTATTATACAGACATCAGACCCACTGGATCTTCAAGAACCAAGTGGGTCGGGGTCAAAAAAAAAGTTAAAAAAAGTTAAAAGAGTAAAAATCAAAGAACACATTTATCACTGATTAAAAATGAAAAAAATAAAATTCCCTACACATGTTTGGTATCGCCGCGTCCGTAACGACCTGATCTATAAAACGGTTATGTTACTTTACCCGAACGGTGAATGCCATAAAAATAAAAAATAAAAAACTATGATGAAATTGAAATTTTGCCCACCTTACTTCCCAAAAAAGATAATAAAAGTGATCAAAAAAGTCGCATGTACGCCAAAATAGTACCAATCAAACCGTCATCTCCTCCCGCAAAAATCATACCCTACCCAAGATAATCTCCCAAAAACTGAAAAAACTATGGCTCTTAGACTATGGAAACACTAAAACATGATTTTTTTTGTTTCAAAAATGAAATCATTGTGTAAAACTTACATAAATAAAAAAAAAAGTATACATATTAGGTATCGCCGCGTCCGTATCGACCGGCTCTATAAAAATATCACATGATCTAACCCCTCAGATGACCACCGTAAAAAAAAAAAAAAAAAAAGATGTAAAAAAAGCCATTTTTTGTCATCTTACGTCACAAAAAGTGTAATAGCAAGCAATCAAAAAGTCATATGCACCCCAAAATAGATGCCAATCAAACCGTCATCTCATCCCGCAAAAAATGAGACCCTACTTAAGATAATCGCCCAAAAACTGAAAAAACTATGGCTCTTAGACTATGGAGACACTAAAATATTTTTTTTGTTTTAAAAATGAAATCATTGTGTAAAACTTACATAAATAAAAAAAATTGTATACATATTAGGTATCGCCGCGTCCGTGACAACCTGCTCTATAAAATTACCACATGATCTAACCTGTCAGATGAATTTTGTAAATAACAAAAAAAAAAAACGTGCCAAAAAATCTATTTCTTGTTACCTTGCCGCACAAAAAGTGTAATATAGAGCAACCAAAAATCATATGTACCCTAAACTAGTACCAACAAAACTGCCAACCTATCCCGTAGTTTCTAAGATGGTGTCACTTTTTTGGAGTTTCTACTCTAGGGGTGCATCAGGGGGGCTTCAAATGGGACATGGTGTAAAAAAAAACTGTCCAGCAAAATCTGCCTTCCAAAAACCGTATGGCGTTCCTTTCCTTCTGCGCCCTGCCGTGTGCCCGTACAGCTGTTTACGACCACATATGGGGTGTTTCTGTAAACTACAGAATCAGGGCCATAAATAATGAGTTTTGTTTGGCTGTTAACCCTTGCTTTGTAACTGGAAAAAAAATATTAAAATGGAAAATCTGCCAAAAAAGTGAAATTTTGAAATTGTATCTCTATTTTCCCATTAAATCTTGTGCAACACCTAAAGGGTTAACAAAGTTTGTAAAATCTGTTTTGAATACCTTGAGGGGTGTAGTTTCTTAGATGGGGTCACTTTTATGGAGTTTCTACTCTAGGGGTGCATCAGGGGGGCTTCAAATGGGACATGGTGCCAAAAAAACAGTCCAGCAAAATCAGCCCTCCAAAAACCAAACGGCGCACCTTTCACTCTACGCCCCGCTGTGTGCCAGTACAGTAGTTTACGGCCACATATGGGGTGTTTCTGTAAACAGCAGAGTCAGGGCAATAAAGATACAGTCTTGTTTGGCTGTTAACCCTTGCTTTGTTAGTGGAAAAAATGGGTTAAAATGGAAAATTAGGCAAAAAAATGAAATTCTCAAATTTCATCGCCATTTGCCAATAACTCTTGTGCAACACCTAAAGGGTTAACGATGTATATAAAATCTGTTTTGAATACCTTGAGGGGTGTAGTTTCTTAGATGGGGTCACTTTTAGGGAGTTTCTCCTCTAGGGGTGCATCAGGGGGGCTTCAAATGGGACATGGTGTAAATAAACCAGTCCATAAAAATCAGCCTTCCAAAAACCATATGGTGTGCCTTTCACTCTACGCGCCGCTGTGTGGCCGTACAGTAGTTTACGGCCACATATTGGGTGTTTCTGTAAACGGCAGAGTCAGGGCAATAAAGATACAGTCTTGTTTGGCTGTTAACCCTTGATTTGTTAGTGGAAAAAATGGGTTAAAATGAAAAATTAGACAAAAAAATGAAATTCTCAAATTTCCTCCCCATTTGCCAATAACTCTTGTGCAACACCTAAAGGGTTAACAACGTATGCAAAATCAGTTTTGAATACCTTGAGGTGTGTAGTTTCTTAGATGGGGTCATTTTTGGGTGGTTTCTATTATGTAAGCCTTGCAAAGTGACTTGAGACCTGAACTGGTCCCTAAAAATTGAGTTTTTGTAAATTTCTGAAAAATTTCAAGATTTGCTTCTAAACTTCTAAGCCTTATAACATCCCCAAAAAATAAAATATCATTCCCAAAACAATTCAAACATGAAGTAGACATATGGGGAATGTAAAGTCATCACAATTTTTGGGGGTATTACTATGTATTACAGAAGTAGAGAAACTGAAACTTTGAAATTTGTAATTTTTTTAAATTTTTTGTTAAAATAGGTATTTTTGGTGCAAAAAAAATAATTTTTTTGACTTCATTTTACCAATGTCATGAAGTACAATATGTGACGAAAAAACAATCTCAGAACGGCCTGGATAAGTCAAAGCGTTTTAAAGTTATCAGCACTTAAAGGGACTCTGGTCAGAT
This sequence comes from Bufo bufo, assembly GCF_905171765.1. NCBI lineage: Eukaryota > Metazoa > Chordata > Amphibia > Anura > Bufonidae > Bufo > Bufo bufo. The sequence continues at coordinate 673,088,912 of NC_053389.1, forward strand.
TTGCAAAAAATGGCCTGGTCCTAAGGTGTAAAAAGGCTGTGTCCTTAAGGGGTTAATATTTTGTGAATTCTTAATTCTAACCTACTATGTTAAAACTTTCAACGGTCGACCAGTTGTGTGCTATACTTCTATTAATTCTCTTATAGTATTTACTTATATTAGAGTGGCAGCGTACTGCATGGCTATCTATCTTTTCACTATGTGTCTCTGTATAAGCTCTCTGGGCTATAATGATAGCGCTATTACTTGCTGTGCTGCCTACTAACTTTAACTATACTTGCTGACATATTGTTGCAACATATTGTGCTACTTAGTAGCTGTGATGGCGGCTGTTGAATCGCTACACTGGCTATGATCTAAATGCCTTCTTTTACTCGTTCAACTGATCTGTTTGTTCTCAAATAGCAGCGCGTTCACTTATTTAGCTACCTATCTGATAGTAGTTTCAGGTGCTGCACATCTCGTATCTTCACAGCATAGACGATTGCCTTCAGATGATAAGAGATGTGCAGCACCTGAAACTACGGATACTGGAAGCCTGTGCTAGCATTTCTCCTGCGGTGTTGCTATCAGTGTGTGAAGAGTGGGAGAAGAGGGTTGCATTGACAATCCAACACAATGGGCAGCACATTGAACACATTTTATAAGTGGTCAAAAACTTGTAAATAACTCATGAAAGAATAAAGTTACGTTAAAACCAAGCACACAATTGTTTTTCTTGTGAAATTCCCAATAAGTTTGAAGTGTCACATGACCCTCTTCCTATTGAAAAAACAAAAGTTGGATTCAAAATGGCCAACTTCAAAATGGCCGCCATGATCACCACCCATCTTGAAAAGTTTCCCCCTCACATATACTAATGTGCCACAAACAGGAAGTTAATATCACCAACCATTCCCATTTTATTAAGGTGTATCCATAAAAATGGCCCACCCTGTAGATTACGTTGGTGGAATTACATGTCAAAAACTCTTAGATTATTTGTGCATGGGCATTCGAAGTAATCTTACAATTGCTGCATTTTCCACACCTGTAGAACCCAGTTAGTCCTGCCCATTTTTGGATCGTATAGGAACGCCCCTCTGTTTGATCCCAATGGACGGTGCTACTCTAAGACCCAAATTAGGGGCCTTGGTGAATGTGATCTGGGGTATATTGGGAACTAACGGGCCCATAACTTTATCCTTTAGGATATGATGCCAATGTTTTTTGATGATTTGTTGTATCTTTCTGTATTGTGTGTTAAATGGTAAGAATATTCTGTTTATCCGCTATTGTACTTTCATTTTTGAAAAATGGACATCTGTCCATATCTCGAACTTTATTTAAAGATGTTTTTATCATAGTCGCTGGATATTTTTGGTCTAAAAATTGTTCCTTCATTTTTGTCTTCTCTGGTGCAATTGTGTTTAATTCTGCGAAACTGTCCTAATGGTATATTTAAGAGCCACCTGGGGAGATGGCAGCTGATATAAAATATAACTGTTTTTAGTGACAGATTTCTGGTAGGTGTTGCAAATTACATTTTCTTTTTCTATAGTGATTTGAAGGTCTAAAAACTCTATTGAAGTCTTAACTATATTAGATGTAAATTGTAAATTGAAAGAGTTGGAATTAATTTCTTCCATACATTTTTTGAAGTTCTTCTTCGTCTTTTTGCCAGATGAATATGTTGTCATCAATGTATCTTTGCCAGAGCACCAGGTCTGTCCCCAGTCTAGGCAGAATGAATTGATGTTTCTAATCTGCCATAACCAAATTTGCATAACTGGGGGCAAACCTCGTGCCCATGGCAGTGCCTTTTGTTTGTGAATAAAAATCAGACTCAAAGAAAAAATAACTATGGGTTAATATACATTCTACCCCCTCTGCCACATAGTCCATCTGTTCTAAGGGTAATTGGCTATTCATTAATATTTTTTTTTTCATGGCCTCCACTCCTTGTTGATGGTTAATTATAGTATATAGGGAATGTACATCTAGCGTACCAATGATCCAATGGGTTTGAAATTTTACATTTTCTATTATCTGTATAATTTGAGTTGTATCTTTAATATATGTTTTTGTCTTTTTTACTGGATGGTCTTGTGGATTCTTGTACAGTTTGGGTATGCAATAAAAAATGGGTAACCTTTGTTCTGTATTCAGTATAAATTTCTGTTCCTGTTCTGAGAGAATACCTTTTTGTAGACCTTTATTACAGTATTCAGCTAATTCTGTATAATATTCCTTAGTTGGATCATTTTTTAAATAATTTTTTATATGTAGCAATATCTGTTAGTTGTCTTCTGCACTCTCTTCTCTACTATAATTGTCTGCTCCCGAGATGGCGATAGCTCCGCCTTTATCCACGGGGCGTATTACTATTTGTTTCTCTGCTTGCAGTTGTTTAATCACTTACATTTCTTGTTTGTTGAGATTACTGTTACTAATATGATTATCTTTAATTTTGCATATATCATATTTGACACATTGTCAAAATGCGGCCATTTCCTGACTGATCTCCTGTCTTGGATACTTTCTAGATTTGTTCTTTAGGTCTGTATGTTGATATTTAGCTGTTTCTTCTATGTGTCTCACTACTGTTACTGTGTTTTTTATGAAATATTTGTCCTAATGAATTTTTCAACACTAACATATGTGTCAAATTTGTTCAACTTATTACTAGGTGCAAATTTTTATCCTTTGTTCAAAAAACTTGTTTGTACTTCAGTGAGGGTAATGGAACTGAAATTCACTATTGTGTTATTTTCATATTTGTCAACTATATGTTGTGCTGTATTTTTTTTTCTCCCTCCCTCCGTAATTCTTTCCTTCCCTTTTGTGTGCTTGTATTGTGTGTTGATGTCTCTCTGTGAATTTGTGCGTTGGACGATAGGGTGGTCTCCGTGATTATGGTGTTCTGTCCTGGTGATGTGTTCTGGCATCTCGTTCGTGACTGTTGTGTCTGTACCTCCTTCCTTAGCGGGAGGCTCCCACCCGATCAATGCGGATTCAGATTGCAGAAATATACCTGTGAAAAAGAGGAAACGAAAAGGGAGTCTGAAAAATAAGTTCCTTAGGATTTGGATACAATATCCATATTATAATAATAAATAAATAAATAAAAATAAAAAAGTAAAAGATTTGATTATATCAATTTTCTTCAATAAATTTAAGAGTAACCGCTAGAATCCTGCATATAAAATAAAAATTATAGTTCTTATTAAGATTCTTCCAGTAATATTTCGTATGAAGCAAACGCACTTATTATAAATGTTTTTTTTATAAAGAGTTTTTTTATATAAAGAAATTCCTTTGTTCCTATGAAATAAGGGGTATACTACATAAAAATACATTGGAGAGAAAGGAAGATTGATACATTATTAAACAAATGAATAAAAAGATTTTTTCTGATATACCGTAACTATTTTGGAATAAACGGCACATAAATCGCAAGTACGTCATAGGAAATATTGCAACATATACATATGGTTTGACTATTTATACAGAAGTAAAATGGGCTTATTATATACAAATATCCACGCATTATATACACTAACCGCATGTAAACCGCATATGAATAGAATGCAGTAATTTGCTGACTAATAAGCCACTAGGTTATTTATGCCCAATTACTATAGGTTAGAAATGATAGATATTGGAGAAGAGCGAGATATATATATATTTTTAAATAATGCAAAAAAATGAATATAGTGAAAGTACGATATGGAAGGGATGATCCATGCCATCTTTTCCGGGGTGTTCACCTACGTCACTTCTAAGATATACAGACAAATTGTATTTTAGGGTACGAGCAAAATCTGATGGGGCGCTCCAGGAACTGTATAGCGGACATTTGATTTATACAAAGAGGGAGCGCGGTCGGTGCAGTCAGCCGGCTGTTTGATACCCACCCACTCGACATGTGGGACGCTGGCTAGAATCTCTGCACAGGACGGGAAACAGCCGATCAGGTGACGTCCTCCTACCAAACACGTGGGATGCAGACCAGAATCTCCGAACCACATCATTGCCTATGCAGGAGAGACGGAGGTAAGATTCATTGAGTCTGTGCTTAATGTGGGACGCCACAGCCGACTCCTGACCTCCGCTCCTGAACAGTGAGTACTTGATACACTGTACATTTATGTGGACCACTAATACGAAAGTGCATCTGTATAACCGCCAAATATAAACCAGTATTTTGAACGAACCAGCCTCAACTATCAAGTGACATAAGAATCTGAAAAAAACGCCAATAAAATCTGCATAGATATGCACAATTGGTAAATGATATGTATGAACATCGCTGCTAGATTCACTATAACTGGGATTAAGTGAATTGAATTTCCAGATATCGTTACCAAGAGTGACTATATATTAGGTCCTTAAGATATACAGTCATGTGAAAAAATTAGGACACCCTTTGAAAGCATGTGGTTTTTTGTAACATTTTTAATAAATGGTTATTTCATCTCCGTTTCAACAATACAGAGAGATTAAAGTAATCCGACTAAACAAAGAAAACTGAAGAAAAGTCTTTTCAAGATCTTCTGTAAATGTCATTCTACAAAAATGCCTATTCTAACTGAGGAAAAAGATAGGACACCCTTGCCCCTAATAGCGAGTGTTACCTCCTTTGGCTGAAATAACTGCAGTGAGACGGTTCTTGTAGCCATCTACCAGTCTTCGACATCGGTCTGAGGAAATTTTACCCCACTCCTCAATGCAGAACTTTTTCAGCTGTGAGATGTTTGAGGGGTTTCTTGCACGTACAGCCCTTTTCAAGTCACCCCACAGCATCTCAATGGGATTCAAATCTGGACTTTGACTTGGCCATTCCAGGACTCTCCATTTCTTCTTTTTCAGCCAATCTTTGGTTGATTTACTAGTATGTTTTGGGTCATTGTCATGTTGCATGGTCCAGTTCCGCTTCAGCTTTAATTTTCTAACTGATGGTCTCACATGTTCTTCAAGCACCTTCTGATACACAGTAGAATTCATCGTGGATTCTATGATGGTGAGCTGACCAGGTCCTGCTGCAGCAAAGCAGCCCCAAACCATGACACTTCCACCTCCATGCTTCACAGTTGGTATGAGGTTCTTTTCTTGGAATGCTGTGTTTGGTTTACGCCAAACATGTCCTCTGCTGTTGTGTCCAAATAATTCAATTTTGGACTCATCTGTCCAAAGAACATTATTCCAGAAGTCCTGGTCTTTGTCAACTTTATCGCTGGCAAATGTCAGTCTGGCCTCGATGTTTCTCTTGGAAAGCAAAGGTTTCCTCCTTGCACACCTCCCATGCAAGTTAAACTTGTACAGTCTCTTTCTGATTGTAGAGGCATGTACTTCTACATCAACAGTAGCCAGAGCCTGCTGTAGTTCTCGAGATGACACTTTAGGGTTTTTGGATACCTCTTTTAGCATCTTGCGGTCTGCTCTTGGGGTGAACTTGCTGGGGCGACCAGTCCTGGGCATGTTGGCAGTTGTTTTGAAAGCCCTCCACTTGTAGACTATCTTCCGGACAGTGGAATGGCTGATTTCAAAATCTTTTGAGATCTTTTTAAATCCCTTCCCAGACTCATAGGCTGCTACAATCTTTTTTCTGAAGTCCTCTGACAGCTCTTTTGCTCTCACCATGGTGCTCACTCTCACTTCAACAGTCAGGAGCACACCAAACTAAATGTCTGAGGTTTAAATAGGGCAAGCCTCATTCAACATGCAGAGTAACGATCTACTAATTATGTGCACCTGGTGTGATATACCTGTGTGAGATCTGAGCCAATTTAAGAGGGAATACATGTGAGGGTGTCCTATCTTTTTCCTCAGTTAGAATAGGCATTTTTGTAGAATGACATTTACAGAAGATCTTGAAAAGACTTTTCTTCAGTTTTCTTTGTTTAGTTGGATTACTTTAATCTCTCTGTATTGTTGAAACGGAGATGAAATAACCATTTATTAAAAATGTTACAAAAAACCACATGCTTTCAAAGGGTGTCCTAATTTTTTCACATGACTGTACATTGCGATACATTGTATTAGAACCATCATGCAGTGTATCAGAATTGCTCTACAGTGAGACACTCTATTGGGGGAATATATACAGTGAAACCTTTTTGTGGTAGTATTCCAATTGCAATACATTATATTAAGATCGTCCCATGGTGAAATATCTCAGTTGATTGAGGTCATAACGATTCAGAAGGGTCGGTGAAATATTTATCCTCCTTTCAGGTGTAATATATTACCAAGCAGGAATTTTCAAAATAACCGCATATTGTATTATATTGTGTATCAATTGTTTTTATTACAGCTTTTTAATTCAGTTTTGTAAGGGATATGAATAATGTGATTTTATGAATAAATTGTGTGTTTAGTATGATCCCATATGTTGAGTGCCTATCTTTTGGAACAAATCAATATATCACAGATTTGATTTGATATAAATACAGTAACAACCTCCTTTACTTTAATTTGGTAAAATATTTTAGTTTGCTTACCACAATTTTTAGCCAGTGAGGGGAATTTATCATAGACCATTTTTTTGATTCTGGTCTATGATATCCCCTGCTCTGCTGGCCTCGTCACAAATTAAGTGCATCCTCCAACAGTCTGCATGCCTAGACTGAAAGCTATGGCAGCTCAGACCTGTCGTAGAAAACTGTTGTAAAAAAAGATAAATGTGCTAGGCCCATTGGCTTCTCGGAAAGAGGCTAGATCAGAGTAGAAACACCACTTGTGCTTAGATTTACAGTATCTCACAAAAGTGAGTACACCCCTCACATTTTTGGGAATATTTTATTATATCTTTTTAATGGGACAAGACTGAAGATATGACACTTTTATACAATGTAAAGTAGTCAGTGTACAGCTTGTACAACAGTGTAAATCTGGTGTGCCCTCAAAATAACTCAACACACAGCCATTAATGTCCAAACTGCTAGCAACAAATGTAAGTTCTCTAAGTACCCTAAGTGAAAGTGGCCCAATTAGCCGGTGTCATGTGACTCGTTAGTATTACAAGGTTTCAGCTGTGAATGGGGAGCAGGTGTGTTAAGTTTGGTGTTATCGCTCTCAACCTCTCTCATATTGGTCACTGGAAGTTCAACATGGCATCTCATGGCAAAAGAACTCTCTGAGGATTTGAAAAAAAGAATTGTTTCTATAAGAGGATTGCCAACACCCTACAACTGAGCTGCAGCATGGTGGCCAAGACCATACAGCTGTTTAACAAGACAGGTTCCAATCAGAACAGGCCTCGCCATTGTCGAGAAAATAAGTTGAGTGCATGTTCTCAGTGTCAGATACAGAGGTTCTCTTTTCAAAATAGAGATATGAATACTGCCAGCATTGTTGCAGAGGTTACAGGGGTGGGGGGTCTGCCTGTCAGTGCTCAGACCATATGTCAAACATAGTGATGAGCGGCATAGGCAATATTCGAATTTGCAATATTTCGCAAATTTTTGCCCGAATATTCGCCATAAATTTGCAAATTCAAGGATTCGTGATCACCAGTCATTGTTTACTTGATTGCGAAAATCAGCACTGTAATATATTTGCGATTAGAATATTTAACACTATTCGCAAATACGAATATATAGCACTATATTCTAAATACAGGGAGTGCAGAATTATTAGGCAAGTTGTATTTTTGAGGATTAATTTTATTATTGAACAACAACCATGTTCTCAATGAACCCAAAAAACTCATTAATATCAAAGCTGAATATTTTTGGAAGTAGTTTTTAGTTTGTTTTTAGTTTTAGCTATTTTAGGGGGATATCTGTGTGTGCAGGTGACTATTACTGTGCATAATTATTAGGCAACTTAACAAAAAACAAATATATACCCATTTCAATTATTTATTTTTACCAGTGAAACCAATATAACATCTCAACATTCACAAATATACATTTCTGACATTCAAAAACAAAACAAAAACAAATCAGTGACCAATATAGCCACCTTTCTTTGCAAGGACACTCAAAAGCCTGCCATCCATGGATTCTGTCAGTGTTTTGATCTGTTCACCATCAACATTGCGTGCAGCAGCAGCAACCACAGCCTCCCAGACACTGTTCAGAGAGGTGTACTGTTTTCCCTCCTTGTAAATCTCACATTTGATGATGGACCACAGGTTCTCAATGGGGTTCAGATCAGGTGAACAAGGAGGCCATGTCATTAGATTTTCTTCTTTTATACCCTTTCTTGCCAGCCACGCTGTGGAGTACTTGGACGCGTGTGATGGAGCATTGTCCTGCATGAAAATCATGTTTTTCTTGAAGGATGCAGACTTCTTCCTGTACCACTGCTTGAAGAAGGTGTCTTCCAGAAACTGGCAGTAGGACTGGGAGTTGAGCTTGAAAAGGTCCCACAAGCTCATCTTTGATGATACCAGCCCAAACCAGTACTCCACCTCCACCTTGCTGGCGTCTGAGTCGGACTGGAGCTCTCTGCCCTTTACCAATCCAGCCACGGGCCCATCAAGACTCACTCTCATTTCATCAGTCCATAAAACCTTAGAAAAATCAGTCTTGAGATATTTCTTGGCCCAGTCTTGACGTTTCAGCTTGTGTGTCTTGTTCAGTGGTGGTCGTCTTTCAGCCTTTCTTACCTTGGCCATGTCTCTGAGTATTGCACACCTTGTGCTTTTGGGCACTCCAGTGATGTTGCAGCTCTGAAATATGGCCAAACTGGTGGCAAGTGGCATCTTGGCAGCTGCACGCTTGACTTTTCTCAGTTCATGGGCAGTTATTTTGCGCCTTGGTTTTTCCACACGCTTCTTGCGACCCTGTTGACTATTTTGAATGAAACGCTTGATTGTTCGATGATCACGCTTCAGAAGCTTTGCAATTTTAAGAGTGCTGCATCCCTCTGCAAGATATCTCACTATTTTTGACTTTTCTGAGCCTGTCAAGTCCTTCTTTTGACCCATTTTGCCAAAGGAAAGGAAGTTGCCTAATAATTATGCACACCTAATATAGGGTGTTAATGTCATTAGACCACACCCCTTCTCATTACAGAGATGCACATCACCTAATATGCTTAATTGGTAGTAGGCTTTCGAGCCTATACAGCTTGGAGTAAGACAACATGCATAAAGAGGATGATGTGGTCAAAATACTCATTTGCCTAATAATTCTGCACGCAGTGTATTAGCGAATTCTCAAAGTGGCGATATTCGCAATTAAAATTCGCGATTCGAATATTCGTGCTCAACACTAGTTGAACACTGCATCTGGTCTGCATGGCTGTTGCTTCAGAAGGAAGCCTCTTCTAAAGATGATGCACAAGAAAACCAGCAAACAGTTTGCTGAAGGCAAGCAGACTAAGCACATGGATTACTGGAACCATGTCCTGTGGTCTGATAAGACCAAGATAAACTTATTTGGTTCAGATGGTGTCAAGCGTGTGTGGTGACAACCAGGCGAGGAGTACAAAGAGAATGTGTCTTGCCTACAGTCAAGCATGGTGATGGGACTGACATGGTTTGGGGCTGCATGAGTGCTGCCGGCTGTGTACAGTTCATTGAGGGAATAATAAATGCCAACATGTACTGTGAGATACTGAAGCAGAGCATGATCCCCTCCCCTTCGAAAACTGGGCCGCAGGGCAGTATTCCAACATAACAACCCCAAACATACCTCCAAGACGACCCCTGCCTTGCTAAAAAAAAAAAGGGTAAAGGTGCTGGACTGGCCAAGCATGTCTCCTCACCTAAACCCTATTGAGCATCTGTAGGGCATCCTCAAACAGAAAGTCCGTAATGTCGTCATGGAGTGGAAGAGGGGTCCAGTGACAACCTGTGAAGCTCTAGTGAACTCCATGCCCAAGAGAGTTAAGGCAGTGCTGGAAAATAATCATGGCCCCACAAAATACTGACACTGTGGGCACAATTTGGTGATTTTCACCTTACTTTAGACATTTAGCAGTTCAGACATTAATGGGTTTGTCAAATAAAACAACTAGAAGGAAAAACCCGAGATGCGTTTGGTTTGGATACCCCTTATGTACAAGTGTCCTGATATGGATATTTCTTCATAACCATCACTTTATGGAGCGCTCCAGAGTTACTCTCATCTGAATCTTAGAGGCGGTCCGGCTCAGTTCCACTTACTACGTGGTAAATTGACGACATCTTTCCTGACACACAAAACAATCATACTACATTGGGACTCACAGATAGGACTGTATACCCAGAGGTAAGATCTCTCTGTGCCGACGACACGTGGGACGCCACGGCAGGCACTAGACCCCATTCGCTCCACATCAAACTGAGTAAAGACTATGCTCTAATCCGTGTGCATATTGCCAAAGATCACCGGACATACATCTTTTACTCCATGTACAGACTTTATGTGAGATTTTAACATTTTAATACAAACATTGGCGTTTGCGGTATATTGCTTAGTATCTGATACGGACATTATCTTCTTATATCTATCTGGACATCACTGCATATACCCACCTAAGCTTTAACGCTGGGCCAGAGAAAATCTATACTACTGTGAAAGAATACAAATGAATACTAACAACACTGTATCCGAATACCATGTTGGCAACAGGATTAGCTACATAGACATCATCGATACAGTGTTGCTATGACAAAACCTCTCTCTCCACACAGATCACTGTGTAGTGAAGAATTCCTAATTGGATAATACTGAAAGTTATCATTGAAGTTATTACTGTAGTAGGAAGCCTGGTGTCTGACACAACGCCCTCACCAAACGAGACTAGGTTTTCAGACCAGACTCCCTACCATAGGGGACCCATTTCATGCAGTTTATGTATTTACATTTTTTATATTTTTATTATCTCAAATTCATTTTATTTTTTATTGTATTTCCTATTTGTAATATTTTTTTTTTTACCTATATATGTATCTTATGTATATGTGTAGTGTGAGACAGTGACAGATCTCACACAGGTTAGAGGCAAGGAAGGGGTGGATAGTGTGGCCCACACCCCTATTCCACCACAGGCGAGACCAGTTGGAGGTACTCAGGTGGGCATAAAGCACCTCCCAGGGTGGCAGTAAGGGGGGAGTGTGCAAACAGAGGCCTGGTGAGGCTCTGTGAGTGTGGTCTCAGCTGAGCAAGGCTGGGAGACCACGAGGCTGGGAGATATTCTGACCGTGCTGCAGCCTGGGGATTGGTGGACTACTGGGCTGAGAAAGCCACACCTGAAACAGTGTGTGAACTGTGATGTATACTGTAAGTCAGAGAGACACGTCTTATGTTTTAGTTAGTGCCCAGATGGGCAGGCCTTTATTTTGTACTGTTTAAGTTTGTGCTTTTGCCACAATAAAGCACAGGCCAGATAGCAAGGCTAACTTGCCACAAACTTGTGGCAGGGTTAAATTGTAAGTCTTGTTAACTTGCTGCACACATTCTCTGGCAAGTTGTAAACTTGCAGAGCACTTGCAGCACAATTTCTAGTTGACACTTTTTCAACTTGCAGCAAATTTGCTTGGCAAGTCTCTAGCAAGAGCATAATAACTTAACAAGAACTTGCAGCAAGTTTGCAAAAGCAAGTTAATCTGGAGACTTGCAAAGCAGACTTGCTGCAAGTTTGCAACATACTTGTGAAGCTTGGCAAGTCTGCAATAGCTTAGCAAGACATTTTCAAAATTGCAGCACAATTACTTGCTATCTGGGAGTTTGGCCCCTAAATTCTGGTGTCCGTGCGGTTGCAACCCCCGTGTGGTTTCACCAGAATTTGGCCCCTAAATTCTGGTGAAGCGTGTGGTTGCAACCCCCGAAAAAGACCTAACCCCCCACAATTGGTGTCGGATGCAGGCAACGTCCGTGCTGAAAGAGGCAAAGTGTTTGCTAGGAGCAATGACATCGCAGCAAAGGGCAGCGTCTTTGCTGTTCAGGACATTTTTTTTGCTGGGTTGCAAAGGAAATTGCTGTGTGGATCTAAACCTGTCAGGGACATATGACGTACCGGTACGGCACAATGTCCCGGTAGTTAAGGACACATGACGTACCGGTACATCATGTGTATTTCCGATCACTGCCGCAGGGCGGGCGGTGATCGGAACCCATTGCCTGCTGAAATCAATCAGCAGTCACCGTGGGACAATGCCCAGGGGGGTCCTGTGACCCCCCCCCCCCGTGTCGGCGATCGCAGCAAACCGCAGGTCAATTCAGGCCTGGCCAACACTTTCCAGGTGTGGTCCCCCATACTGGAAAGAAGCGACCGACCCAAAAAAGGTTCAGAGTGTGTCACAGGAGGAAAGGACACCACCACTCAGTGTGACACGTGCCCCGATCATCCGCGCCTCTGCATTATTGGTTGCTTAAGGGAGTACCACACTTCCATGGAGTACTAAATTTACATTCCCCTTCCCCAATTTAGCCACTGACTATCGAAAAAAAAAAAATATGGTTCTTAGACTTGAGACACCCCAATAAATTTTTTTTTCCAAAAAGGATATTTCGTAAAACTAAAATAAATTAAAAAAGTAGACATATTAGGTATCGCCGCATCCGTAAGAATCTCCTCTATAAAAATACCCTAAGACCTAACCCCCAGATTAAAAATAAAAAAAGGTACAAAAAAAGGTATTTTTTTGTCACCTTACATAACAAAGTGTAATAGCAAGTGATCAAAAAGTCATATAGCCCCCAAAATAGTGACAATAAAACCGTCCCCTCATCCCGCAAAAAATGAGCCCCTACCTAAGATAATCGGCAAAAAAAAAAAAAAGAATCTTAGACTATGGAGATACTAAAATGTTTTTTTTTTTTGTTTAGAGAAGGATAATATAGTGTAAAACCTAAATAAATGTAAAAAAGTAAACATATTAGGTATCGCCGCATCCGTAAGAATCTCCTCTATAAAAATACCCTAAGACCTAACCCCCCAGATTAAAAATAAAAAAAGGTACAAAAAAAGGTATTTTTTTGTCACCTTACATAACAAAGTGTAATAGCAAGTGATCAAAAAGTCATATAGCCCCCAAAATAGTGACAATAAAACCGTCCCCTCATCCCGCAAAAAATGAGCCCCTACCTAAGATAATCGGCAAAAAAAAAAAAAAGAATCTTAGACTATGGAGATACTAAAATGTTTTTTTTTTTTGTTTAGAGAAGGATAATATAGTGTAAAACCTAAATAAATGTAAAAAAGTAAACATATTAGGTATCGCCGCATCCGTAAGAATCTCCTCTATAAAAATACCCTAAGACCTAACCCCCCAGATTAAAAATAAAAAAAGGTACAAAAAAAGGTATTTTTTTGTCACCTTACATAACAAAGTGTAATAGCAAGTGATCAAAAAGTCATATAGCCCCCAAAATAGTGACAATAAAACCGTCCCCTCATCCCGCAAAAAATGAGCCCCTACCTAAGATAATCGGCAAAAAAAAAGACTCTTAGACTATGGAGATACTAAAATGATTTTTTTTGTTTAGAAAAGGATAATATAGTGTAAAACCTAAATAAATGTAAAAAAGTAAACATATTAGGTATCACCACGTCCGTAAGAATCTCCTCTATAAAAATACCCCTTGACCTAACCCCCTAGATTAACACGGTCCAAAAAAACTATTTAAAACGGTGGGAAAACAGCTATTTTTGGCACATTTTCCATTTTAATTAAAAAAAATCCAGTAACAAAGCAAGGGTTAACAGCCAAACAAAACTTTATATTTATTACTCTGATTCTGCAGTTTACAGAAACGCCCCATATGTGGTCATAAACTGCTGTATGACCAAACGGCAGGGCGCAAAAGGAAAGGAACGACATATGGTTTCTGGAAGGCAGATTTTGATGACCTTTTTTTTTTACACCATGTCCCATTGAAAGGACCCCTGATGCACCCCTAGAGTAGAAACTCCATAAAAGTGATGCCATCTAAGAAACTACACCCCTTAAGGTATGCAAAACTGCTTTTACAAACTTTATTAACCCTTTAGGTGTTCCTCAACAGTTTATGGCAAATGGAGATGAAATTTCTGAATTTCTATTTTTGGTAACCTTACCTCACAAAAATATGATAAAGAGCAACTAAAAATCATATGTACCCTAAAAATAGTCCCAACAAAACTGCCACCTTATCCCATAGTTTCCAAAATGGGGTCACTTTTATGGAGTTTCTACTGTAGGGGTGCTTTAGGGGGGCTTCAAATGGGACAGGGTGTAAATAAACCAGTATATCAAAATCTGCCTTCCAAAAACCACACGGCGCTCCTTTCCCTCTACGCCCTATTGTGTGGCCGTACAGTAGTGTACGACCACATATGGGGTGTTTCTGTAAACTGCAGAGTCAGGGCAATAAATATAGAGTTTAGTTTGGCTGTTAACCCTTGTTTTGTTAGTGGAACAAATGGATTAAAATTGAAAATTTGGCAAAAAATTTTAATTCTGAAATCTCATCTGCATTTGCCAATAACACTTGTGAAGCACCTAAAGGGTTAACATAGTTTTTAAGATCAGTTTTGAATACCTTGAGGGGTGTAGTTTCCAAAATGGTGTCACTTTTAGAGAGTTTCTACTGTAGGGGTGCATCAGGGGGGCTTCAAATGGGACATTGTGTAAATAAACCAGTCCATAAAAATCTGCCTTCCAAAAGCACCTAAAGGGTTAATGATGTTTGTAAAATCAGTTTTAAATACCTTGAGGGGTGTAGTTTCTAAAATGGGGTCATTTTTGGGTGGTTTCTATTATGTAAGCCTCACAAAGTGACTTCAGACCTGAACTAAGCTTTGTAACGTCCCCAAAAACTAAAATGGCATTCCCAAAATGATCCAAACATGAAGTAGACATATGGGGAATGTAAAGTAATAACTTTTTTGGAGGTATTACTATGTATTATAGAGGTAGAGAAATTGAAACTTGTAAATTTGCTAATTTTTCCCAAATTTTGGTAAATTTGGTATTTTTTTATAAATAAAAAATAATTTGTTTTACTTCATTTTGCCAATGTCATGAAGTACATTATGTGAAAAAACGAAAAAACAATCTCATAATGGCTTGGATAAGTCAAAGCGTTTTAAAGTTATCACCACATAAAGTGACACTGGTCAGATTTGCAAAAAATTGCCTGGTCCTTAAGGTTTAATATGGCCGTGTCCTTAAGGGGTTAAAGGGCCAGAAGCCCAGTACAAGAGACTGATCAGTGGAAATGGCTGTAAAATGGTATAGCCCGTGGGAGAAATCCTGTGAGTTAGTGATCGGGGGAATCCCGCTAGGGGTCATTCTAGACTCCCACCAGCAAGTGTCTCAGGTCCTGCCTGAAATTCTGGACTTTGTAACAAGGGGGCCAGAGACAAAAACTACGGTGTCACTGACCTTTGTGACAGACTATGGCTCCATACAGTGGGAGCTCTTGAAATGCGAGACCCTAAGGGTAGAGTTCATACTGGGAAAGAACTTCCCGTTCTTTTGGCAGATATGGAGCGACAAGAGTGCTTCAAGTTCTGTGGTTGGAGTTCCGGAGACAAATATATGCGCCGTTGCCAAGGGCAACCAACGGGAATAAAAGGAGGTGGAGAGCGGTTTGGCTCTCAGGAGTTCCTATATTTCCTGCAAATGTGCACAAAGTCCCAAAGGTGCGGCTGGAGTGACCGTCCGGGAAAAGTCTGGACTCAAGGCAAGGGCGTTTCCAGTAGCAATGGTTGCATCATGGATTTTGCAGGTGATCGTGGTACCAGGACCCAGGGGCAGGCTTCCAAAGTCCAGAAGAAGGATGATGATCTCGGTAGAGATGTCCCTGGAATGTCCTCGTCTCCCGAGACTGCTGAACCCGTGACATCAGGGGGTAAGAACGTACCTGTTGATTGTGTGGCAGACCCCGTGAGAGTGGGCCGGCGGCAGTTTCTACCTTCTGGGCAGGTATGTTATAAGACACCCAGTCGAGAAACTGCTACAAAAATATGTGACAATGTAAAAAAAAGCAGTGTCTGAACAGGCGGGTAAGCCTGTTGTGGTTGCTCCCCCACAGGAGTCTGCAGGGGAGAAGGTTACTGTGTTGCCTAAATTGCCCGTAAGAAAAGCTAGGTTTGGGATGGCAAAACTCAGAGATCCTATGCTAGCCTGGGTAAGAGGTAGCACGATAGTAAAACCTGAGACTGATAAAGTGATAAAGGGGCTGGACAGTCATGCGGATAATAAGGACTATCCGGTGGTTCTCACTCAGTGTGTGACTCCAGTGAGAACTGGGACTTGTGAACCTGATGTTATAAATATGCTCATACATGAGGGAATGTTGGGCCATGATTTACCGTTGTTCTGTGACTTGTGGGGAAGTGGAAACACTTCTGCAGTCAGTGACGAAACTCCTGCAGAACTGGTACCTAATCCGTTAAGTGAAGTGACCATTACAAACAATGGTGCAGATAAGGTGCAAGGTGATTGTGCCAAGTTGGCGGAAATGCATAATGAAAGGGGAATGTCATGTGAAATATCTGATGTTGATAACATGCCTTTTCCGTTGCAGGTTGTGGTCAGGGGAGAAGCGCCCCCTGGTGGTAATAATGTAAATGATGATGAAGCTTTATTTTCTTCATCTGCTATTTTTCATGAAGATCTATATGACTTGATCAAAAGATTTGAAGAAGTGCATATAAGTAGTGTGGAGCAAAGCACAGCTCCAACTCAGTGTTTGAATGTGCAGGAAAATATGGTAGAGCTAGAGGGTGTACCGCACATACCAGAGGTGGATATGCAGTCTCCACAGTGTTTTATGGTTACTAAGGAAGTGTCCCAGGTGGGGATTAGCTCATCGGTGCCCCTAGAGGTCAGAATTAATAATAACACGAGCGGTATATGTGACGTACGTGCTGTGACTGATAGCAACTCAAGAGAGTGAAGCTACCATGTCAAGGTCCTGCGAAAATAAGGTGGTTACTAGTAGAGACCAGACAGTTATATCTGACGAGATGAGAGTTAAGGCGGGTGACGTCAGCCTAGTGTCTGAAGACCATATCCAGACAGTTGTAGATGACCTGACAGGACAGTACAGCTGCAAACAGGAAGATGATCTCTCTCTCTCCACACACTCCCTAGAAACATTAGAGAAGGGATTAGCTGTCTTCACAGAGCAACTAAAGAAGGCTTCTGTAGGGTCAAAGGAGACCCAGAAAGAGAATGGTAATACTCCTACATCTGCTGCAGCAGAGCCGAGCAAGGAGCATCTGGAACCGGAGACACAAAAGCGGGGCACTTCCCACAAGCTTGTGCGAAAAGCTGAAAATAAACTGTTGAAAAACATGGAGTTGATGGTTCAGCACCTGGAGAAAAAGGGTCTGACATACGAAAAGTTGGAGAAAACCAAGAACATACTTCAGCGAGAATTGGATGATCTGATGGTGGACCTGGACCACCAGAAGCAAATTATGTCTAATCTAGAGAAGAAACAGAAGATGGTTGACCGACTCCTGGCTGAAGAGAAATACATCTCGGCTCGATATGACGAAAAACGTGACCGAGCGGAGACTGATGCTTGGGAGAAGGAGACCAAGGCCCTCTCCTTGGCTAGAGCCCTTGAAGAAGCGCTTGAGGAGCAGGCTGAATTTGAGAGGCTAAACAAGCAACTCAGAGCAGAGATAGAGAATCTCGGGAGCTCAAAGGATGACGTCAATAAGAACGTCTATGAGTTGGAGAAGTCTAAGTTAGAGCCTATTAAGAATGGGTCTGGAGATGGTGGTACTGCGGTGCTGGCTGAGGCAGAGAAGATGGAAGATGCATCTGCTGAACCAGTTGATGGGGCTGATGTGGATGCCGAAGACCACAGACCCGTGGTAGAGTGTAGCCCGGGGCTGGAAGACGTCCCCTCTGCCTACAAGGCCTTCCAAATAGCCAGAAGCCTACTGGGGAAGAAGTATGAGGAGGTGAACGATCAGTTTTTCTAGCTATTACGATGGGCTGGCTCTCCTGACTCCTCCCCAAAAGGAGAACAGTGTCCTGGGTGAGCCTCTGGAGAAAATGCCAGAAGACGAGGAGTCTGCTAAAGACCCCGGTGTCCCCGGTGCCTCCTGCCTCGATGAGAAAATCGGGGAGGAGTTAAGAGGGCAAGTGTATGGTGCCATGTCCGAGAAGGATGAGAAGGCTGTCAAAGAGATTGGAGACTCCAAGAAGACAAAGGCTTAAGAAGTTAAGTCTGATGTGTTGGTGAACGTGAAGTCCCCAGGTGCTGCAGAGACCAAAGTTAAGACAAAGGGAGCGGCAGTCGGAGTGGAAAAAGCCACTAAAGAAGCAGAGGTCTCTAAAACTGCCACCGTAGCTGGGGAAACTACTGCTGGAAAGAAGGAAGAAGTGAACCAGATGTACGTAAAAGAAGCGAGCAGGGGCAAGAATGCTCTGCTGAAGGAGCCCCGCAAAGCAAAGGAGAAAGTGTCTGGACATGACCATGACTGGGAACAGTTCAGTCAAGAGCTGCAGCAGTCCAAGAAAGCACATGAGGAGCATGTGCGGGAGCCAGAGGATCTAAAAAGAGAGAGAGATCTAAGAGTGTGAGAGCGCATAATCATCACCTGGGAAAGAGTAGAAAAAGAATATCTGGCCATGAGATGGGCACATGAGGCCTTTAGGCAGTTTCTATTGGGCAAGACGTCAGTTTTCGTGACAAACCAAGCTCTGCTAGCGTGGGTCTGGCAGAACAAAGGGAAGGTTATAGGCCAGATGAATGCCCTCTCACCAGCCTCCCGTGGCTATGCATGTGTTCACCCTCACGGACTTGAACAAAGGGGGGGGGGGGGTATGTGAGACAGTGACAGATCTCACACAGGTTAGAGGCAAGGAAGGGGTGGATAGTGCGGCCCACACCCCTATTTCACCATAGGTGAGACCAGTTGGAGGTACTCAGCCGGGCATAAAGCACCTCCCAGGGTGGCAGTAAGGGGGGAGTGTGCAGACAGAGGCCTGGTGAGGCTCTGTGAGTGTGGTCTCAGCTGGGCAAGGCTGAGAGACCACGAGGCTGGGAGATATTCTGACCATGCTGCAGCCTGGGGATTGGTGGACTATTGGGCTGAGAAAGCCGCACCTGAAACAGTGTGTAAACTGTGATGTATACTGTAGGTGAGTCAGAGAGACACGTCTTATGTTTTAGTTAGTGCCCAGATGGCAGGCTTTTATTTTGTACTGTTTGTTTGTGCTTTTGCCACAATGAAGCACAGTTTGGCCCCTAAATTCTGGTGTCTGTGAAGATGCGTGTGGTTTCAACCCCCGAAAAAGAGCTAACCCCCCACCGTAGGTTATAGAGTGATACATTGCCTCCCAAAGTGATTCTGGAGGTAGAGTGCCAATCCTTCTAGTTGTTTTATTTGAACCATTTTTACAAGTGACGGGGTGAGTCATTGAGATTTGAGCACCTTTTCCTTACAGTGCGCAGGGGAGCCTCCTATTTAATATATAATTAATGGGTGTGTGTTGAGTTATTTTGAGGGCACACCAAATTTACACTGTTACACAAGCTGTACACTGACTACTTTACATTGTATCAAAGTGCCATATCTTCAGTGTTGTCCCATGAAAAGATATAAAATATTTACAAAAATGTGAGGGGTGCACTCACTTTTGTGAAATACTGTATGTGTAATGGCACTAAAAAAAGTTACAAGCATAGGATATGTCACTTTTTTACACCAGAAAACTGCCGTGGAGACAAGGATGAATTATTCCCCCCATTGAGTATTCATTTACTAATATACGGTAGATAGAAAGCAACACAGAACTTCACGCTGAAAATTTTCCATTTTTTTAAGTAATTCCATTTCCACAGTGAGAAGGATTTGTTTAAATCATAAAAATAAGTTGCTCCTGAAATGAGAATGCATTAGCTAATAGACACTAGTGTTGAGCACGAATATTAGAATTGCGAATATTTATCTTGAATATCGCAACTTCGAGAATTCGCGAATATTTCGAATATAGTGCTATATATTCGTTATATCGAATATTCGTCATTTTTTTCCATCTGAAAACATGATTCCTCCCTGCTTCTTGCTTGTGGGCCAATGAGCCTTTGGCCCACAAGCAACTTAAGCATGGAGGAATCAAGACTTCAGATGGAAAAAAGTGATGAATATTCTAAAAAACAAATATATATTGAATATAGTGCTACATATTCGCATTTTAGAATATTCGTCATTTTTTTCCATCTGAAGTGAACAGTGTTCAGTGTTCACTTCAGATGGAAAAAAAATAATGAATATTCTAAAAAACGAATATATAGTGCTATATATTCGTTTTTGACCCACTTCGCATTACGCGATTTTTACATTGCAGATTTAATCTCGAAAACGAATATTCGTGAATATAAGACTAATATTCTACAACAGTGATGCCCAACCTTTGTTCCGCGGGCCAAATCCGGCCTGCGAAGCTGTGTCATGCGGCCCGTGCCGTGCCGCTGGCGTCAGGCAGCGAACTATGTGTGAGCGCTCATCTCGGCCGTCAAATTGCCATTCAGTGAATCATTAACTGAATGGCTCAGGCGGGATGAGCGCAGCCATCAGTGATAGACAGAGGAGGGGAGGTCACGTGAGTAGGGCCGCAGCAGGGGGATCAGCCTATGAAGTAGCGTGCGTGCTCTGAGTCAGGAAGTGTGCGCGCACCTATCTCACTCACTTCTTTGCTTGCCGCCGGCCACAGTTCACCCTCCTCCAGGTAGGAAAAAACTTTCCATCTTTGCAGCCACTCGCTCGATCCAGCTCCTCTCTAGTCCTCCTGAAAACTGCTGTGTGCCTTGTAGTGTACACTGCAGCCGAGCTGAGCCTGCTGCTGCTTCAGTAAAAAAAAAAAAAAGCCCCCTTCACAGTGGTAATGCCCAGATGTGCTCCCTTTCACAGTGGTAATGCCCAGATGTGCCCCCTTCACAGTAGTAATGCTCAGATGTGCCCCCTTCACAGTGGTAATGCCCAGATGTGCCCCCTTCACAGTGGTAATGCCCAGATGTGCCCCCTTCACAGTAGTAATGCCCAGATGTGCCCCCTTCACAGTGGTAATGCCCAGATGTGCCCCCTTCACAGTGGTAATGCCCAGATGTGCCCCCTTCACAGTGGTAATGCCCAGATGTGCTCCCTTTCACAGTGGTAATGCACAGATGTGCCACCTTCACAGTAGTAATGCCCAGATGTGCCCCCTTTCACAGTGGTAATGCCCAGATGTGCCCCCTTTCACAGTGGTAATGCCCAGATGTGCTCCCTTTCCCAGTGGTAATGGCCAGATGTGCCCCCTTCACAGTGGTAATGCCCAGATGTGCTCCATTTCACAGTGGTAATGCCCAGATGTGCCCCCTTTCACAGTGGTAATGCCCAGATGTGCCCCCTTTCACAGTGGTAATGCCCAGATGTGCCCCCTTCACAGTAGTAATGCCCAGATGTGCTCCCTTTCACAGTGGTAATGCACAGATGTGCCACCTTCACAGTAGTAATGCCCAGATGTGCCCCCTTTCACAGTGGTAATGCCCAGATGTGCCCCTTTCACAGTGGTAATACCCAGATGTGCTCCCTTTCACAGTGGTAATGCCCAAATGTGACCTCTTTACAGTGGTAATGCCCAGATGTAACCCCTTCACAGTGGTAATGCCCAGATGTGACCCATTTACAGTGGTAATGCCCAGATGTGACCCCTTTACAGTGGTAATGCCCAGATGTGCCCCCTTTACAGTGGTAATGCCCAGTTGTGCCCCCTTTACAGAGGTAATGCCCAGATGTGCACCCTTCACAGATAAAATGCCCAGATATTTTCCCCTTTACAATAGTAATGCTCATATGTGCCCCCTCACAGTGTTTGCATTTCTTTCTGGCAAAGCTACCTGGTTCTGGACCGCGTAATTTATACCATGTCTAGTGCAGCCCTCAGACGAAAAATGGTTGGGCACCACTGTTCTACAACATATTCGCAAAATATCACGAATTTGAATATTGCCCCTGCCGCTCATCACTAATAGACACATTACATACTGTAGAATACCATTGTTCCCCAAATAAATAATTAACCATAGATACAGTATAAAACCCAATAGGAATATAAGAATACATTGTGCCTTACTAGATAACACACAAACTTCTTGCTCTGCTGTTGTCTTGGATCCCTTATCAAGACTTTTTTTTATATCATTTATTTACTCACTTATTCTGCAGTGCTTTATCAAATTGAACAGACAGAGAATGACTTTCTGTGAAGTTATCCTTCAGTTATACACATAGGAATGTACACTGTTTACAGTCCACAAGGCGCAATGATCCTTAATACCCATTCCTTGAGCATGCCAAATCCTATCCATGGACTGTGTCTGGCATTTCAACTTGATCCGGTATTGGTGTACACTAGCCTGGAGCACACCACATGTAATAGCAATCTGTGGTGTTATACTTTAGATAGCGGTCCCCGTCCATACACATACATAATCAGCTTGGTAACAAGGAGAGAGACGTAACACTTTCGGCAGAAGCTTATCTTCCCTCACAACAAAAAGACTGAGCATGTTGAAATACAACAGCCTGATCCTTGTTTTCCTCAACAGCAGATGTGGTTGGAAAAATTTACACACCCTTGGAATAAACACATATCTCTTCTAAGTTAAAAATAAAAAGCAAATAATATAAGGGCATACTGGGTGGACCACATGGTCTTTTTCTGCTGCCATTCCTCTATATTTCTATGTTTTTGTCTGCTATTGGGGGGAAAGATAGGACACCCCATACACATTAAATGGCAGCAGGCCCTAGTGAAGTTGGCAGGTTTGGTCAATACAGTCAAGATTAAGGTCTATCTCTAGGGTTGTAATTTACAAGGCACAGTATATCAAGTCTGTTCCAGTTCTGGTTTTCCAATTACCCTCCTTTTTTTTTTTTTAAAAGAGACACCTCCCCCTGTTTAGGTACGATTCCCTATGAAAGGACATACATTCCATTTTGCTGCTTACCACTGAGGAAGAGGTAAGTTCAGACCCCGAAATGCGTTTGGTTCTAGCAGCTATCTACATTGAATGTATTTTACACTACCATATCGGTGGAGATGAATACAGCGCTTTCAAGTTTAAGAGGCGCGCGCCCAAGCGGTGAAATCATCCCAGCCAACCCGCACCTTCCCCTCCGATCACGTGGCTAGCCTCCGATCATATGACCTGGATCAAGTGGGACAAGGAGAAAGGTCCTAGAGACACACTCAGCGTCTGACCAAAGCATCCAAGCCAACTAGAATCGGACGGAGCTTCTCCTGGAGGGGTAAAGTACTTTTGGTTCAAGTATCAATTACTTACAGTACAGACCAAAAGTTTGGACACACCTTCTCATTCAAAGAGTTTTCTTTATTTTCATGACTATGAAAATTGTAGATTCACACTGAAGGCATCAAAACTATGAATTAACACATGTGGAATTATATACATAGCAAACAAGTGTGAAACAACTGAAAATATGTCATATTCTAGGTTCTTCAAAGTAGCCACCTTTTGCTTTGATTACTGCTTTGCACACTCTTGGCATTCTCTTGATGAGCTTCAAGAGGTAGTCCCCTGAAATGGTTTTCACTTCACAGGTGTGCCCTGTCAGATTTAATAAGTGAGATTTCTTGCCCTATAAATGTGGTTGGGACCATCAGTTGCGTTGAGGAGTAGTCAGGTGGATACACAGCTGATAGTCCTACTGAATAGACTCTTAGAATTTGTATTATGGCAAGAAAAAAGCAGCTAAGTAAAGAAAAACGAGTGGCCATCATTACTTTAAAGGGCTTCTGTCACCCCACTAAAGTGATTTTTTTTTTTTTGGGCTAGTTAAATTAGTTATATTGCGATATATGAAAATATAATGGTGTTACTTACTTTGATCCAGCAGTTTCTTCCAAAAACAAAGTTTTATAATATGTAAATTAAGTCTCTACCAGCAAGTAGGGCGGCTACTTGCTGGTAGCTGCTGCAGAAAACCGCCCCCTCGTCGCGTTGATTAACATGGCCAGCCGGGATCTCCTCCTCCGGCCAGCCCTGTCGGCATTTCAAAAATTGTGCGCCTGTGTTCATTCGGCGCAGGCGCTCTGAGATGAGGAGGCTCGTCTCCTCAGCACTCCCTCAGTGCGCCTGCGCCGATGACGTCTTCTATTTTGGTGATGTCATCGGTGCAGGCGCACTGAGGGAGTGCTGAGGAGACGAGCCTCCTCATCTCAGAGCGCCTGTGCCGAATGAACACAGGCGCGCGATTTTTGAAATGCCGACAGGGCTGGCCGGAGGAGGAGATCCCGGCTGGCCCTGTCAATCAACGCGACGAGGGGGCGGTTTTCTGCAGCAGCTACCAGCAAGTAGCCGCCCTACTTGCTGGTAGAGACCTAATTTACATATTATAAAACTTCATTTTTGGAAGAAACTGCTGGATCAAAGTAAGTAACACCATAATATTTTCATATATCGCAATATAACTAATTTAACTAGCCCAAAAAAAAAAAAATCACTTTAGTGGGGTGACAGAAGCCCTTTAAGAAATGAAGGTCAGTCAGTCAGCCGAAAAATTGGGAAAACTTTGAAAGTAAGGGCTATTTCACCATGAAGGAGAGTGATGTGGTGCTGCACCAGATGACCTGGCCTCCACAGTCACCGGACCTCAACCCAGTCGAGATGGTTTGGGGTGAGCTGGACCGCAGAGTGAAGGCAAAAGGGCGAGTGAAGGCAAAAGGGCCAACAAGTGCTAAGCATCTCTGGGAACTCCTTCAAGACTGTTGGAAGACCATTTCAGGGGACTACCTCTTGTATCTCATCAAGAGAATGCCAAGAGTGTGCAAATCAGTAATCAAAGCAAAAGGTGGCTACTTTGAAGAACCTAGAATATGACATATTTTCAGTTGTTTCACACTTGTTTGTGATGTACACTGCTCAAAAAAATAAAGGGAACACTTAAACAACACAATGTAACTCCAAGCCAATCAAACTTCTGTGAAATCAAACTGTCCACTTAGGAAGCAACACTGAGTGACATTCAATTTCACATGCTGTTGTGCAAATGGGATAGACAACAGGTGGAAATTATAGGCAATTAGCAAGACACCCCCAATAAAGAAGTGGTTCTGCAGGTGGTAACCACAGACCACTGCTCAGTTCCTATGCTTCCTGGCTGATGTTTTGGTCACTTTTGAATGCTGGCGGTGCTTTCACTCTAGTGGTAGCATGAGACGGAGTCTACAACCCACACAAGTGGCTAAGGTAGTGCAGCTTATCCAGGATGGCACATCAATGCGAGCTGTGGCAAGAAGGTTTGCTGTGTCTGTCAGCGTAGTGTCCAGAGCATGGAGGCACTACCAGGAGACAGGCCAGGACATCAGGAGACGTGGAGGAGGCCGTAGGAGGGCAACAACCCAGCAGCAGGACCGCTACCTCCGCCTTTGTGCAAGGAGGAACAGGAGGAGCACTGCCAGAGCCCTGCAAAATGACCTCCAGCAGGCCACAAATGTGCATGTGTCTGCTCAAACGGTCAGAAACAGACTCCATGAGGGTGATATGAGGGCCCGACGTCCACAGGTGGGGGTTGTGCTTACAGCCCAACACCGTGCAGGACGTTTGGCATTTGCCAGAGAACCAAGATTGGCAAATTCGCCACTGGCGCCCTGTGCTCTTCACAGATGAAAGCAGGTTCACACTGAGCACATGTGACAGACGTGACAGAGTCTGGAGACGCCGTGGAGAACGTTCTGCTGCCTGCAAAATCCTCCAGCATAACCGGTTTGACATTGGGTCAGTAATGGTGTGATGAGGCATTTCTTTGGAGGGCCGTACAGCCCTCCATGTGCTCGCCAGAGGTAGCCTGACTGCCATTGGGTACCGAGATGAGATCCTCAGACCCCTTGTGAGACCATATGCTGGTGCGGTTGGCCCTGGGTTCCTCCTAATGCAAGACAATGCTAGACCTCATGTGGCTGGAGTGTGTCAGCAGTTCCTGCAAGACGAAGGCATTAATGCTATGGACTGGCCCGCCGGTTCCCCAGACCTGAATCCAATTGAGCACATCTGGGACATCATGTCTCGCTCTATCCACCAATGTCACGTTGCACCACAGACTGTCCAGGAGTTGGCAGATGCTTTAGTCCAGGTCTGAGAGGAGATCCCTCAGGAGACCGTCCGCCACCTCATCAGGAGCATGCACAGGCGTTGTAGGGAGGTCATACAGGCACGTGGAGGCCACACACACTACTGAGCCTCATTTTGACTTGTTTTAAGGACTTTATATCAAAGTTGGATCAGCCTGTAGTGTGTTTTTCCACTTTAATTTTGAGTGTGACTCCAAATCCAGACCTCCATGGGTTGAAAAATTTGATTTCCATTCTTTTATTTTTGTGTGATTTTGTTGTCAGCACATTCAACTATGTAAAGAACAAAGTATTTCAGAAGAATATGTAATTAACTCAGATCTAGGATGTGTTATTTTTGTGTTCCCTTTATTTTTTTGAGCAGTGTATATAATTCCACATGTGTTAATTCATAGTTTTGATGCCTTCATAGTCATGAAAATAAAGAAAACTCTTTGAATGAGAAGGTGTGTCCAAACTTTTGGTCTGTACTGTATATCGATGCTTATGCCACCCATCAGCTGCTATATTGTCCTATAACATATAGGAAGTATGCTACACCCTCAGCCATATAGGTGGACATCTTATACAGAGATCTCTGCTCCACTGATACCTTGATTGTCGGAATGTCTTGTAGCTCACGTCATTGCTGATTCAAACAGACCCACAATCTGAACTAGAGCCTTGTGCTCCAACGTTTTAGGCTACTACTGCATAACCTCAAACATTTGGAGCATCCAGTGACTTTTACACCATTTTTATATTTTTATTTATTATTGTGCATTTTTTATCGTCCATTTTTTATTTTTTTTTTATGGCGCCATATGTGTGATGCAATGTTTTATTTACTATTTTGTTCTTAATGATTGTTTTATAGTGATTCACTGCTGTGGACCCTATTATTACTATCACCCTGCCGAATAAATACCTGCTTTTATACTGCTTCTACATTGTTATAACCTTTCTGTCCATTAGGCACCAGGAAGTTGAGTGCCCCCTATCATTTTTACCTATTTGTATAATCATTTCCTCTGCGACCAAGGGTAGGTCGTCAGGTTGTGCACCACATTCCATTGATGCGAGAGGTCAGAGCCACTGTACTTTATCCTTTTCTCAGGATCAGTGCTCTGGGCAGCTGGACTCAGGGCTGGAAGTGGGCACCGCTCTGCAGGAAGGAGACCGGGGCTCGGCTCACCCTAGCGTTACAGTGCACCCAGCAGCCAACAGTATGCAGTATAGCACCCTATAGTATACAGCACCCCACAGTATGCATGCAGTATAGCACCCTATAGTATACAGCACCCCACAGTATGCAAGTAGTATAGCACCCTATAGTATACAGCACCCCACAGTATGCAGTATAGCACCCTATAGTGTACAGCACCCCACACTATACAGCACCCCACACTATATAGTGGGCACCGCTCTGCAGGAAGGAGACCGGGGCTCGGCTCACCCTAGCGTTACATTTCACCCAGCAGCCAACAGTATGCAGTATAGCACCCTATAGTATACAGCACCCCACAGTATGCATGCAATGTAGCACACAATAGTATACAGCACCCCACAGTATGCAGTATAGCACCCTATAGTATACAGCACCCCACATTATGCAGTATAGCACCCTATAGTATACAGCAACCCACAGTATGCAGTATAGCACCCTATAGTGTACAGCACGCCACACTATACAGCACCCCACACTATACAGTATATAGCACCGCACAGTATACAGTACCCCACAGTATACAGTATACAGCACCCCACAGTATACAGTACCTCACAGTATACAGTAGAGCAGTATAGCACACCACAATATACAGCACCGCACAACATACAGTATACGGCACCCCAAACTATACACTATACAGCACCTCACAGTATACAGCACCCCACAATATACAGCACCCCACAGTATACAGTAAAGCAGTATAGCACTCCACAATATACAGCTTCCCAAAGTATACAGTAAAGCAGTATAGCACCCCACAGTATACAGCAACCTAATGGTATACAGCACCCCACAGTATACAGTAGAGCAGTATAGCACTCCACAATATACAGCACCTCACGGTATACAGCACCTCACAGTATACAGCACCCCAAACTATACAGAATACAGCACCTCACGGTATACAGCACCTCACAGTATACAGCACCCCAGGTATACAGTAAAGCAGTATAGCACCCCACAGTATACAGCAACCCAACGGTATACAGCACCCCACAGTATACAGTAGAGCAGTATAGCACTCCACAATATACAGCTCCCCACAGTATACAGTAAAGCAGTATAGCACCCCACAGTATACAGCAACTCAACGGTATACAGCACCCCACAGTATACAGTAGAGCAGTATAGCACTCCACAATATACAGCACCTCACGGTATACAGTATACAACACCCCAAACTATACAGAATACAGCACCTCACGGTATACAGCACCTCACAGTATACAGCACCCCAGGTATACAGTAAAGCAGTATAGCACCCCACAGTATACAGCAACCCAACGGTATACAGCACCCCACAGTATACAGTAGAGCAGTATAGCACTCCACAATATACAGCTCCCCACAGTATACAGTAAAGTAGTATAGCACCCCACAGTATACAGCAACTCAACGGTATACAGCACCCCACAGTATACAGTAGAGCAGTATAGCACTCCACAATATACAGCTCCCCACAGTATACATCACCTCACAGTATACAGCACCTCACAGTATACAGTATACAGCACCCCAAACTATACAGAATACAGCACCCCACAGTATACAGCAACCCAATGGTATACAGCACCCCACAGTATACAGCCCCCCACAGTATACAGTAGAGCAGTATAGCTCCCCACAGCATACAGCAACCCACAGTATACAGTAGAGCAGTATAGCACCCCACAGTATACAGCACCCCACAGTATACAGCACTCCACAGTATACAGTAGAGCAGTTTAGCACCCCACAGTATACAGCAGAGCAGTATAGCACCCCACAGTATACAGCCCCCCACAATATACAGCACCCCATAGTATACAGTAGAGCAGTATATCACCCCACAGTATACAGCACCCCACAGTATACAGCCCCCCATACTATATAGCACCACACAGTATACAGCACCCCATAGTATACAGTAGAGCAGTATAGCACCACACAGTATACAATACCCCATAGTATACAGTAGAGCAGTATAGCACCCCACAGTATACAGTAGCTTACAGTATATTAGTTTAACAGCCCCTGTAACCTTTTCCTGATGTAATCTTCACAAAAAAAAGCTCCACAGTTAAGGCAAACTTCTCCTGCCACAACACTCCTGGTAGAAATAAAGGGGCAGTGGCCAGCAGGGCTCAAGAGGGAGCTGCCTTGGGCCCCCCAGGAGCAACTGGGCCTGGGGCAGCTGCCCCTTTTGCCCCTTGTTAAAGACGGCCCTGTCCGTCTGTTAGTTAGGTGGGCAGCGGTCATTTTATGCAAGCTCCGTGCACCAGCACAGCATATGTGCATTTGTGACATTCAAATTCAAGCTTGAAATACTGCAATTATATTCTGGGTTTAAAAAAACACCCATTTTTGGCAATACCCTAAATCTGGTGCCTTTGTAGCATTTGTCAGTGTGAAAGACAAGCTTGAAATACTTAAATAATTTTCTGAGTTAAAAAAAACATTAATTATGGACAAAAATAATAATTTTGCAGCCTTTGCTGCATTTGTCAGTGTGAGATACGCGTGTTAGATACTGGTGTTCTGTTCTGCTATTAAAAAAACACCCATTTTGGGCAAAAAAACTAATTTTGCAGCCTTTGCTGCATCTGTCAGTGTGAGATACATGCGTTAGATACTGTTGTTCTATTCTGTTATAAAAAAAACACCCATTTTGGGCAAGATCCTAAATTTGAGAAATATGAGGAGAACGTCAAATAAGGGACGTGGCCCCGGTCGTGGTGCTGCTGGTGGAGCTCCTGTTGCAGGGAGAGGACGTGGTCGATCTGTGACAGCTACACACATAAGTGAAACACCTTCCTCAGGTACGAGTAAGCAACAGAACCTGCAGCAGTATTTGGTCGGGCCTAATGCGGCTCTATGAATGGTGAGGCCAGAACAAATCCAGGCGATAGTAGATTGGGTTGCTGACAGTGCCTCCAGTTCCTTCACATTGTCTCCCACCCAGTCTCCTGCTGAAAGATCAGAGTTAGCACTTGCAGCCGATGTCCATCAGTCTTTCACCTCACCCCCTTCAAATCAGCCAAGCAGTCTGAGCCCCAAGTCATGCAGCAGTCTCTTCTGCTTTTTTTTTATTTATATATTTTTTTTTTGTATTAACCATAAGAGCATAAGTATAAGCAGATGGTGATGGACACGTATTTGTGTCATACAGCATCACCTTACATTAGATGATATGACAAGTAACAATAAGTAACAATAACACAAACATGCGGAGTCTGCACATTGGATCAAGGAGTGGACTAGATTCACAGAGAATATTTCCTGGAGTCCAGCCATAGTTTCCAAAGAGCGCGGAAGTTTCTGTGAGAGTCAGTGGCGTAACTATCAGGGAAGCAGGGGAAGCAGCTGCTTCGGGGCCCGAGCTCAGAAGGGGCACGGGAGCAGTCACTGTACTTCGTCACCCCGGGCCCCTGTCAGAGCAGCTGACTTCTCCTGCACTTGCACCTCTGACCTGACATCAGGGACATTGCTCCGCCTCTCCCCCTCCTCAGTTCTTTTGATGGACACTGACCAGCAACAGCCTGATGTGGGCGGAGCTATAATAGCCACGCCCCCTTTACTACCCGCGATTCCTGCAGCTTGAACCTTCCATGCTCGGCAAGCTGAACATCAGTTGCATTGCCACAACTGCACCAGTGATGTGAGTGGCAGGGGAACTGGGGTTATATTCAGCTTTCCCAGACTGTGCACATGTGACATGCAGTACAGTGGGAAAGCTGGGTGAATTGTATCATAAAATGTCATCCAGCTTCCCTGCTATCCTGCATGGCACAAGTGCAGAGGCATTAGAGTATGGGGGAGAGGCACAGCAGGAAAGCTGGGTGTCTATATATGTGTATTGTATATGTGTGCGTCCATGTATGTGGTGACTGTGTGTATGAGTGCGCCCCTGTATGTGAAGAGTATGTGTATAAGTGCGTCCATGTATGTGGAGAGTGTGTGTATGACTGCGTCCGTGTATGTGGAGAGTGCGTGTATGACTGCATCTATGTATATGTGGAGAGTGCGTGTATTCATTTCCTTAACAAGTGCGTCCATGTATGTGGAGAGTGTGTGTATGAGTGCGTCCATGTATATGTGGAGAGTGTGTGTATGACTGCGTCCGTGTATGTGGAGAGTGCGTGTATGACTGCATCTATGTATATGTAGAGAGTGTGTGTATGAGTGCGTCCATGTATATGTGGAGAATGTGTGTATGACTGCGTCCATGTATATGTGGAGAGTGTGTGTATGACTGCGTCCATGTATATGTGGAGAGTGTGTGTATGACTGCGTCCATGTATATGTGGAGAGTGTGTGTATGACTGCGTCCATGCATATGGTGACTACATGTATGAATGCATCTATGTATATGGTGAGTGTGTGTATGAGTGTGTCCATGTATATGTTGAGTGTGTGGAGAGTGTGTGTATGACTGCGTCCATGTATGTGGAGACTGCGTTCATGTATGTGGAGAGTGTGTGTATGGCTGCGTCCATGTATGTGGAGACTGCGTTCATGTATGTGGAGAGTGCGTCCATATATGTGGAGAATGCGTGCATGACTGCGTCCATGTATGTGGAGAGTGTGTGTATGACTGCGTTCATGTATGTGGAGAGTGCGTGTATGACTGCCTTCATGTATGTGGAGATGGTGTGCATGACTGCGTCCATGTATGTGGAGAGTGCGTGTATGACTGCGTTCATGTATGTGGAGAGTGCGTGTATGACTGCGTTCATGTCTGTGGAGAGTGTGTGCATGACTGCGTTCATGTATGTGGAGAGTGCGTGTATGACTGCCTCCATGTATGTGGAGAGTGTGTGTATGACTGCGTCCATGTATGTGGAGAGTGCGTGTATGACTGCCTCCATGTATGTGGAGAGTGCGTGTATGAGTGCGTCCATGTATATGTGGAGAGTGTGTGTATGAGTGCGTCCATGTATATGTGGAGAGTGTGTGTATGACTGCGTCCATGTATGTGGAGAGTGCGTGTATGACTGCGTTCATGTATGTGGAGAGTGTGTGCATGACTGCGTTCATGTATGTGGAGAGTGCGTGTATGACTGCCTCCATGTATGTGGAGAGTGCGTGTATGACTGCGTCCATGTATGTGGAGAGTGTGTGTATGACTGCGTCCATGCATATGGTGAGTGCATGTATGAGTGCGTCCATATATATGTGGAGAGTGTGTGTATGAGTGCGTCCATGTATATGTGGAGAGTGTGTGTATGACTGCGTCCATGTATGTGGAGAGTGTGTGTATGACTGCGTTCATGTAGCTGGAGAGTGTGTGTATGACTGCGTCCATGCATATGGTGAGTGCATGTATGAGTGCGTCCATGTATATGTGGAGAGTGTGTGTATGACTGGGTCCATGTATATGTGGAGAGTTTTTGTATGACTGCGTCCATGCGTATGGTGAGTGCATGTATGAATGCATCTATGTATATGGTGAGTGTGTGCATGAGTGTGTCCATGTATATGTTGAGTGTGTGTATGAGTGTGGAGAGTGTGTGTATGACTGCGTCCATGTATGTGGAGACTGCGTTCATGTATGTGGAGAGTGTGTGTATGACTGCGTCCATGTATGTGGAGAGTGTGTGCATGACTGCGTCCATGTATGTGAAGAGTGTGTGTATGACTGCGTCCATGTATGTGGAGAGTGTGTGTATGACTGCGTTCATGTATGTGGAGAGTGTGTGTATGACTGCGTCCATGTATGTGGAGAGTGCGTTCATGTATGTGGAGAGTGCGTCCATATATGTGGAGAATGCGTGCATGACTGCGTCCATGTATGTGGAGAGTGTGTGTATGACTGCGTTCATGTATGTGGAGAGTGCGTGTATGACTGCGTCCATGTATGTGGAGAGTGTGTGTATGACTGCGTCCATGTATGTGGAGAGTGTGTGTATGACTGCGTCCATGCATATGGTGAGTGCATGTATGAGTGCGTCCATGTATATGTGGAGAGTGTGTGTATGACTGCGTCCATGTATATGTGGAGAGTTTGTGTATGACTGCGTCCATGCGTATGGTGAGTGCATGTATGAATGCATCTATGTATATGGTGAGTGTGTGTATGAGTGTGTCCATGTATATGTTGAGTGTGTGTATGAGTGTGGAGAGTGTGTGTATGACTGCGTCCATGTATGTGGAGACTGCGTTCATGTATGTGGAGAGTGTGTGTATGACTGCGTCCATGTATGTGGAGAGTGTGTGCATGACTGCGTCCATGTATGTGAAGAGTGTGTGTATGACTGCGTCCATGTATGTGGAGTGTGTGTGTATGACTGCGTTCATGTATGTGGAGAGTGTGTGTATGACTGCGTCCATGTATGTGGAGAGTGCGTTCATGTATGTGGAGAGTGCGTCCATATATGTGGAGAATGCGTGCATGACTGCGTCCATGTATGTGGAGAGTGTGTGTATGACTGCGTTCATGTATGTGGAGAGTGCGTGTATGACTGCGTTCATGTATGTGGAGTGTGTGCATGACTGCGTCCATGTATGTGGAGAGTGCGTGTATGACTGCGTTCATGTATGTGGAGAGTGCGTGTATGACTGCGTCCATGTATGTGGAGAGTGCGTGTATGACTGCGTCCATGTATGTGGAGAGTGTGTGCATGACTGCGTTCATGTATGTGGAGAGTGCGTGTATGACTGCGTCCATGTATGTGGAGTGTGCGTGTATGACTGCGTCCATGTATGTGGAGAGTGCGTGTATGACTGCGTCCATGTATATGGAGAGTGTGTGTATGACTGCCTCCATGTATGTGGAGAGTGTGTGTATGAGTGCATCCATGTATGTGGAGAGTGTGTGTATGACTGCCTCCATGTATGTGGAGAGTGCGTGTATGACTGCGTCCATGTATGTGGAGAGTGCGTGTATGACTGCGTCCATGTATGTGGAGAGTGTGTGTATGAGTGCATCCATGTATGTGGAGAGTGTGTGTATGACTGCGTCCATGTATGTGGAGAGTGCGTGTATGACTGCGTCCATGTATGTGGAGTGTGCGTGTATGACTGCGTCCATGTATGTGGAGAGTGCGTGTATGACTGCGTCCATGTATATGGAGAGTGTGTGTATGACTGCCTCCATGTATGTGGAGAGTGTGTGTATGAGTGCATCCATGTATGTGGAGAGTGTGTGTATGACTGCCTCCATGTATGTGGAGTGTGCGTGTATGACTGCGTCCATGTATATGGAGAGTGTGTGTATGACTGCCTCCATGTATGTGGAGAGTGTGTGTATGACTGCATCCATGTATGTGGAGAGTGTGTGTATGACTGCCTCCATGTATGTGGAGAGTGCGTGTATGAGTGCCTCCATGTATGTGGAGAGTGCGTGTATGACTGCGTCCATGGCTGCAGTATGAAAGGTACAAAGGCTAAAATACTTGTGGATATGTAGAGGTAAATCAGACGGGTCTATTACAATTGCAGCGCAGGTTTTAAAAGGGTTGAGTTGAATACAAACTCTGTCAGCAACTGGAAATGTTAAAATTCAAAGTCGTGCTAAAAATGACAGTAAATACAGTAAATAAAAAGTCACAAAATAGCCATATAAGAGGGGTTTGCACAGGAGGAGGCGGTTTGTGAAGAAGCGTGTAAGTGTGTGTGGGGGGCCCCGTACAAAAATTTGCTGTGGGGCCCAGTCAGTGTTCTAGTTACGCCTCTGGTGAGAGTGGTTCTCCCATGCGGACATTTCTTCAAAACTGTAAGGCCTCATGCACACGACCGTTTATTCCGTGTCCGTTGTTCTGTTTTTCGTGATTTTCTGCGGACCCATTGACTTTTAATGGGTCCGTTGAAAACTCGGCTAATGCACTGTTTGTCATCCGCATCCGTGATCCGTGGTTCCAGTCCGTAAAAAAAAATATAACCTGTCCTATTTTCTTCACGGAAAACGGTTCGCGGACCCATTTAAGTCAATGGGACCGTGAAAAAACGCGGAGGCACACAAGATTGTCATCCGCGTCCGCGTCCGTTTTTTTTCCTATCATTTGCATGGCAAACTTGACTTAGACTTTTTTTTACTTTCCTTCATGTCTGGTGATCCTCCAAAAATAAAGGAAGACACACGGAGACAAAAACGGAAACTGATCACGGAACAACAGAACCCCATTTTGCGGAACGGAACACAACAACGGTCGTGTGCATGAGGCCTAAACGGAATCGATTTTGTTAAACCAGTGATCAAGCGGGGGAAGGTCAGGGGACAACCAATGCCTGGGTATCAGCAGATGGGCAGCTGTCAGTAGCTTTTTGAAAAGTTTTAAGGGTAAGGAGCTAAGTAAAGGAGAGTGAAGACCCAAGAGAGCTAGACAGGGGAGAATTTGTGTTTTGCAAATTAAATTGCATTGCTTGAATATTTCAGACCACCATGATAAAATTAATGGACATGACCACCAGACATGATAGAATGTCCCCCTTCCTGTCCCACATCTCTAGCATGCGTCAGAACCCGAGGAGGAGAGACGGCAAG
This sequence comes from Bufo bufo, assembly GCF_905171765.1. Taxonomy (NCBI): domain Eukaryota; kingdom Metazoa; phylum Chordata; class Amphibia; order Anura; family Bufonidae; genus Bufo; species Bufo bufo. Next base: position 673,124,591 of record NC_053389.1, read on the forward strand.
TCACATCTGGGGTCTTATACCATCTGGTAAGGAGTTTATATCCATTTTCCTGGATTCTGACGCATCTGGAGGAAAAATGTGGTTCATTAAAGAGGCGTTGCTGTTCATCCATGGTAAATGATGTGCCCAGGTCCCTCTCCCAAGAACCAATGAAAGATGGTTTAGGCATAGCAAAAGGGGAGGTGAGTCTCCTGTACATGAAGGAGATGAGTTTTCGGGGAGTAGGGTCTGCACAGATCAGGCTTTCAAACCATGTCAGGGGCCTGAGCATGTCTTTGTATTGGATATGCTTGGAGATAAAGGAATGGAGGAAAGATATGAAGAATATGGAGGGAGTGACCATGGGAAAGAAACTCTGAATAGTAGTGCTATCAACCAATTTACCATCTTCTCCGAATAGGGAAGTCACTGGTAATGTGGAATATCTGATTAAAGGAGGGAGGCTTTGTAGTAGTTCTATTGGAGCTAGATTCAAAAGGTCTCTCACCTGAATAAGGGGGGAGGGTAAGGGGACCGCTAAAGCCGATTTTTGAAATTTATCCCAAGCTTCTAAAGTGGCCCTGATATTCAAATTATGGTGTATAAAGTTTGGGTGGGAGTTTTTGGGGCGTATTAGGAGAAATCTGAATGATGAAAGGAAAAAAGAAGATTCCATTCCAACCCAGGATTTAAATGGAGTTTCTCTAAACCAGTCTATGGTTCTAGATAGTAAGCTAGCCATATTATATGCTGCAGGGTCAGGAAGATTGATGCCCCCTGAAGATCTGGGTCTCTGTAGAATATGGAGGCCAATGCGAGCCTTATTTTTGTTCCAGATGAAGTTACGGATATCTCTATTAAGGGATTGGAAGTAAGTGTTGGGGATAGGAAGAGGTAGGGCCTGTTGCAGATAATTTAGTCTTGGCAGGACAAGGGAAGTAAATAAGTTTTTTTCGGCCAAACCATGATAGTGTTGGGAAGTATAAGTTATTAATTTGAGATTGCATGGATTGTAATAGAGGGACATAGTTAAGATTGAATAGATTGGAAAGATTTGGACCAATTTTGACTCCCGAGTACGTTATGGTCCCAGTTAAAAGGTGAACGGGAAGCAAGTTTAGATTTGGTGTGGGGGTTTAACCCTATATCTAGGACATGGGATTTCTTCATATTAATTTTAAAGTTAGACAGGGGACTAAATCTTTCTAGTTGATCATAGATACGAGGTAGAGAGGTGGAGGGGTTGGTAGTTAAAAGTAATAAATCGTCTGCAAAGGCAGCAGCTTTATGTTCTTGGCCCCCCTAGTTTGATGCCTTTGATCAGGGGGTCTTGGCGTAGGGATTGGAGCAGGTGTTCCATGACCAAAACAAAGACCAGAGGGGATAACGGGCAAAGGGGGAGAGAAGGTGTCATTTACCAGCACCGACGCCGAGGCATTAAGGTACATTGGGAAGACCGCTTGTATGAATGGGTCGGGGAGCCCAAATTTCATAAGGGCAAGGCGCATAAAGTCCCAATTGACTCTATCAAATGCTTTTTCGGCGTCGGTGCTGACAAGGACTAATGGGCAAGATTTCCTTTTAGCGTAAAAGATAGCGTTCAGGATCCTCGTTGAGTTATCTTTACCCTCTCTGCCAGAGACAAAACCTGTTTGGTCTTTGCGGATTAAAGAGGGAAGTAGCGGGGATAAACGGTTAGCAAGTATCTTAGCCAGTAGTTTTAGGTCCAGGTTCAGTAAGGATATAGGGCGATAGTTTTCACAATAAGCAGGGTCTTTATCTGTTTTGGGGATAATTGTGATATGTGCTCTGGTCATATCTGGAGTTAGGGGTATTCCCTTCAGAGATTGGTTAAAGAGTAAAAGTAAGTGAGGAGCGAGGGAATCACTGAAGATGCGGAAATATATGGCTGAGAGACTATCTGGCCCGGGGGCTTTATTTCTAGGGAGTTGTTTTATAGCTTCTTTTAATTCTTTGGGGTTAAAAGGAGATTCTAAGGAGATCTTTTAGATTGATTTAAGTCCGGGAGAGGTAGGTACTGAAGAAACTTTTGAATTGCTTCGGAGTGGGAGGGAGCCTCAGCTGGAGAGGTGGCCTTGGGAATATTGTATAAAGCGTGGTAGAAGTCTCGGAATTGGGAGGCTATATCTTTGGTTTTGATGACAGTTCCCCCATTTTTGGTGTGGAGTTTACATATATGGTTATGGGATCGTCTTTGTTTTATCCTATTCTTAATGAATCTCGATGCTTTATCACCGTGGGCAAAAAATTTGAATTGGGAATTTAGAAAGTGTTTAGCTGAGGTAGTGTTTAATAGGTTTTTTAATTCGGATCGGAGTCTGGCGAGGTCAGCCAGTTGTGGATTAGAGAGAGTTTGTTTATGTTGAGTCTCCAGTTTTTTAATATCCAGGAGAAGATTATCTATTTGGGCCGATCTTAACTTTTTAACATGGGAACCTAAGCTAATAAGTTGTCCTCTCATATAGGCTTTATGGGTATCCCCCAAAATGTGGGGAGAGGTTTCTGGGAAGGCGTTCAGAGTAAAAAAGTCTTCCAGGACTTTTTTTAGTTTGGAGACATGGTTTTGGTTGGAGAGAAGCTGTTCATTGAGTCTCCATCTAAATGCCCTTGGAGGGGATAGTGAGGGGGAGACAGAGCTAAATATAGTGGCATGGTCAGACAGGTGAATTGAGTCAATACAAGGGTCAATACAAGATTGAATATGTTCCCTAGAGACTAATAAATAATCGAGTCTCTGATAGGAACTATGTACATTTGAGTAAAAGGTATAGTCCTTTACAGATGGATTTAGCAGTCTCCAAACGTCGACTAGGTGTAAGTCAGCTAATGAATTGTTAATTGTTCGAAGTGCACGTTTGGATAATGCAGATTTGCTGGTGGATGAATCTAAAGATGGGTCTAGAGTGACGTTGAGGTCACCACCCAGAACCAATGTGCCTTCTTGAAAGGGGGTTATAATTGGGATAAGGTCTTTGAACCATGCCGCCTGGTCGACATTTGGGGCATACACAATTACAAAGGTGTACATACAGTTACCAATAGTGCCCTTGAGCAGTAGGTATCTGTCCTCAGCATCCTGTTGGTGGGAACAGTATTGGAAGGATATATTACTGCTAAATCCAATGCTAATCCCTCTGGAGGCAGACGAGTTTGATCCGCAGTGGAACCACACAGGGAAACTGGAGCAAGAGAGATCCGGATATCTATTAAATTTAAAATTAGTTTCCTGTAAGAACAGAACTGAGGTCTGTTTCTTCTTCATAAAGGATAAAATTTGGCATCTTTTAGAAGGCGAGTTAAAGCCTTTGACATTAAATGAGGCAATCTTAAGATTAGTCATCATTTCGGTTTAAAGATATCCTGATCTATCTGAACCAGCCATAGTGGGAACACCTCTGGCCAGTAGGGACACCATAAATAATTCTGTGGTGATTTGTTTAAGCAGAGTATGATAGTGCAGATCCACCAATTAAAAATAGTAACAGGTAAGGTAATAAAGGAAAAACATGAAAACAAAAAGAACATTAACAAATGCGCAGAGGCGCAAAATAATACGATAGTATCCAAGGGGGGTATGGTAGTCAGAGTTATCACCCTAAAATACATCAATAGTCACGCATAATACAAGAGGAGCAATTATTCAAGGGGGGAGTATGAAAACAAAAAGAAAAAGAGGATGTACAACTGAGTGAAGGATCAGAATTAAGACGAAAGAAAAGTGGGTTAAAGGATAGGAAAGGCTGAGGAAGGGGGTCAGTGAGGGTGAGAGGTAGATTAGAGACAGGAATCAGACCCAAAGTCCAGGACTTCTCAATCTCCCATTGGCAGACGTCTTGATGTGGATAGGGATACTTCTCTCCTTTGCTTGACGGATCTGGGGGTACGTTGCTTCTCCCAGTGTTCGGCTGTAGGTAGATTCGGGAGAGAGGAAAGATCTTGTATTATGTCCCAGTTCTGGATATTCAGCGGGCTGATGTTCAGGTGGTCATATACTTGATCCAGATTCGCATAAGAGGAGACAACCATCCTGCAACCTTCGTGGAAAAAAGATATGCCAAAGGGGAAGGTCCATCTGTATAGGATGGCATGTGATCTGAGCCAATCTGTTAGGGGTTTCAGGGCTCTCCTTTTTTTTTGAGTGGTCTGAGCTAGATCTTGGAAAATTGAGACGGTATATCTGTCCCAAATAATCTCTCCCGTCTGACGTGCTTTAGTAAGGATGGCTTCCTTAACTGGGAAGGCAAGAAATTTGCATACTATATCCCTCGGAGGAGCGTTTGTAGCCGGTTTAGGTCTCAGCTCCCTGTGTGCCCTTTCTAGGATCACGTCATGAGCGGAATCAGGGCCTAGGAGGGATAAACAGATTTGAGTCACTGTATGGGGAATATCACCCGTAGCAACCGATTCCGGTATGCCGCGGAAGCGCAGATTATTGCATCTACCGTGATTTTCCTGATCTTCCAGTGCACAGTAAATAGCGTTTAAGTTCGTTTGAATAGTGCCGATATGCTGGGAGACCGCTTGCTGGTGTTTCAGTATGGCAGACTAAGAGTCCTCTAGAGCCTCCACCCTCCGCCCTATATGTTTGATGTCCTGTTTGATGGCAGACAGGTCAGAGCTTATGGGTTCAAGGGCTGCTGATAGAAAGGTCGTCAGGGTATCTTTAAAGTAAGCCCTGGATAGCGGGAGGGAGTTCGGCTCCTCGTCTCCTTCTGCAGCAGCTTCGGGTTTTTCTTTCTGTGAGCGGCTGCTCGAGCGCGGGGAGACCGGCGCCATCTTGCTCTCACGTGCTACATAGGCAGAGGCAGCTTTTTTAAGAAATTTATCCATTTCCCCTTTGCTCACCGAGGGTTTTTGTTGATCGGAACCTTCACTGGACTTAGGTCCCCCGATCTTCACCATAGTGACTTCTTTAGGCTGGATTTCCAAGCTGATAGGGCGATTTCACACACGGAGCACAGCCATCTGCTGCAAGCGCAAGCTCCGCCCAGCAGTCTCTTCTGCTTTTTGATGACTCTGCTAGCAGGATTTCCCAGGGCCATCCACCTAGCCCTACCCCAGAAGTGGAAGAGATTGAGTGCACCGATGTCCAACCACAAGATGAGTACATGGGAGGACCACCGCAGCACGTCTCGGATGATGACGAAACACAGGTGCCAACTGCTGTGGCTTTCGAAAGTGTGCAGACTGACAAGGAGGGCAGGGGTGAAGACTGGGTGGAAGATGATGTGGAAGACGATGAGGTCCTCGACCCCACATGGAATCAAGGTCATGCGAGTGACCTATGTAGTTCGGAGGAAGAGGCGGTGGTCGCACAGAGCCACCAGCAGAGCAGAAGAGGGAGCAGGGTGCAAAAGCGGAGCGGCCGTCTCCTAGACAGTACGCCTGCTACTGCCCACCTCAGCAAGGGACCGAGCACACCAAAGCCAGCTCCAAAGAGTTCCCTGGCGTGGCAGTTCTTCAGACAATGTGCTGACAACAAGACACGAGTGGTTTGCACGCTGTGCAATCAGAGTCGGAAGCACCTGCCATCCCGCAAGCAGAGGATCTGCCAGCAACACCACCACCTGGGTCACCAAGCATCTCCACAATGTTCCACGGAAGTGTTCAGCTCTCCATCTCCCAAACACTGGAGAGGAAGAGAAAGTACCCCCCTACCCACCCGCGATCCCTGGCCCTGAATGCCAGCATTTCAAAATGACTGGCCTTTGAAATGCTGTCATTCCGTCTGGTGGAGACAGAGAGTTTTAAAAGCCTTATGGCACTGGCTGTTCCACAGTACGTCGTGCCCAGCCGCCACTACTTTTCCAGGTGTGCCATCCCTGCCCTGCACAACCAAGTGGGGGACAAAATCAGGTGTGCACTGCGCAACGCCATCTGTGGCAAGGTTCACCTAACTACGGATACGTGGACCAGTAAGCACGGTCAGGGACGTTATATCTCCCTGACAGCACACTGGGTAAATGCAGTGGTGGCTGGGCCTGAGGCAGATAGCAGTTTGGCGCATGTCCTTCCACCACCGAGGATTGCAGGGTGCTTCAGTTTGCTTCCTGTTACTTCCTCCTCCTACTCCGCTTCCTCATCCTCTACCGGCTCCTCATCCAGTCAGCGTAACACCTTCACCACCAACTTCAGCACAGTCAGGGGTAAACGACAGCAGGCAGTTTTAAAACTTATCTGTTTAGGGGACAAACCCCACACCGGGCAGGAGCTGTGGATGGGCATGGAACAACAGATCGATGAGTGGTTATTGCCAGTGAACCTCAAGCCCGGCCTGGTGTTGTGCGATAATGGGCGAAATCTCGTAGCAGCTCTGGGACTAGCCGGTTTGATGCACATCCCATCCCAGCATGTGCTGAATTTGGTGGTGCAGAGGTTCCTTAAAAATTACCCCGATATGTCAGAGCTGCTGCATAAAGTGCGGGCCGTCTGTGCACGCTTTCGGAGTTCTCACCCTGCTGCTGCTCGCCTATCAGCGCTGCAGCGTAACTTCGGCCTTCCCGCTCACCGCCTCATATGCGACGTGCTCAGAAGGTGGAACTCCATGCTGGCCAGACTGCGAGCAGCAGCAGGCGATAGTGGAGTTTCAGCTGCAGCACGCATGGGTGAGTCGCTCTGCGGAACAGCACCACTTCACCACCAATGACTGGACCTCCATGCGAAACCTGCATTCCTTGTTGCGCTGTTTCGAGTACTCCACCAACATGGCCAGTGCCGATAACGCCGTTCTCAGCGTTACTATCCCACTTCTATGCCTCCTTGAAAAAACGCTTCTAGCGATGATGTAACATCCTGAAGTATGTCACTAAACTTCTGTTCCCTTGCTTCATAATGTTAAGTATATGCATAATGTTATCTGGTAAAAGTTTACATCATTGCCTTTACAATGTGTATTTTCCAGGTCTGTTACATTGTATTTATGCTGCGATATCCATGTACACCAGCAGGTGGCAGCAGTATGTAGCAGAACCAAGCTAGTTAATAGATCTAGACTGGAATAGACCATTCCAGGCTAGCTCCCCCCTTTCTGAGGAGGAGTGAAATGTTCCCACATCCTACTTCAGGAGGAGGAAGGAAAGTTCTAGGCAGTGTACCAGCCACCCCCTGTTGGGGTAGGCTGTGTGAATAGGAGCTCCCAGAAACAGGGACCCCAACCAGGGATCCAAGCCTCTGCCCAAGATCAACTTTCCCAGCCTGAGTCCCTTACCTCAGCTGGATGACCAAGAAAGCAGCCAACTTCAGAACTATCAGATCTCCAGGACGCCACCATCATTCCCTGCGAGCAGTCCTTTAAGTAACAGATACCAAAATACAAGGAGAAGATAAGTACCTCCATAGCTAGTTAGGCCCATACTAAGAAAAACCACAGACAGAGCAGAAGACAGATACCTGCCAGACTCTTAAAGGCGTATGTACTAGATGCAAAATATATATATATAATTCCTGCCACATATTGCCAATACCTGCTGGGACCTAAAGACTATTGCTGTAATATTGTATGGATCTAAAGCTGCCTCTTATAACATCAAGTAAAGACAAGTTGGACCCTCTTTTCTGTGTGGAATTGCATCATTCCTACATTACTTCTATTTACAGCACTCAATTTTGTTGCATGTGAGCCAGGATACAGGAGTCCAGCCGTACTACAGGTAGGAGACACCGTTGACACAATACAGAGACAATATCCCCCTCTGGCATTCCTAACCTAGTACATGAGCTATACCATCTTAAAGGGCCCTTCTACAGTACCTGCGCAAGCTGCAACTGGCGTCACAAACTTATTCACACCTAAATCTGATCCACTGCATAGCAGCCCCAACTGACCCAGTGTCCTGCTCATTGCAATGATTGAAGAGGATGTGTCACAGGAGGAGGAGGAAGAGGGATAATTTCATAGGGTTTCCAGCCAGTCATTCACAAGTGGCTCCGAGGGTAGGTTCCTGCACCCACAAACGCCAGGTACACAATTGTCCAGCCAGGGCACAGTTCTGGAGGTTGACGAGGTGGACGATGAGGAGATCGAGGAGGAGGAACAGTGTTCACAGCCGGGTGGCACCCAAACCAGCTCATGGCCATCACTGGTTCGTGGCTGGGGGGATACAGAGGACTCAGATGATACACCTCCCACAGAGGACAGCTTGTCGCTGCCTGTGGGCAGCCTGGCACACATGAGCGATTACATGCTGCAGTGTCTCCGCAATGACTGCTGAGTTGCCCACATTCTAACTTGTGCTGATTACTGGATGGCCACGCTACTGGATCCCTGTTACAAGGACAACGTACCGTCCTTAATTCTGTCACTGGAGCGTGATCGTAAGATGCGCGAGTACAAGTGCGCGCTGGTAGACGCGCTGCTGGTTGCATTCCCACCTGACAGCGGGGGCAGAGTGGAAGCACAAGGCGAAGGCAGAGGAGGAGGAAGAGGTTGCCAACGCAGCTGGGGCACCACCAGCACCTCAGAAGGCAGGATTAGCATGGCGGAAATGTGGAAAAGCTTTGTCAGCACGCCACAACAAACAGCACCACCAGCTGATATGGAACGTCTTAGCAGGAGGCAACATTTCAGCAACATGGTGGAGCAGTATGTGTGCACACGCCTACAAGTACTGAATGACAGGGGTCAGCCCCTTCAACTTCAGGCCTCTAGCCCTTTCCATGACATTTTTAGAGCCATTTTAGTGCTCAAAAGTTCGGGTCCCCATTGACTTCAATGGGGTTTGGGTTCAGGGTCAAGTTCGGGTCCCGAACTCGAACTTTTTTGTGAAGTTCAGCCGAACCCGTCGAACCCGAACATCCAGGTGTCCGCTCAACTCTATCTATCTATACTTTATATTTTGTTTTAATCTCATACTTTATGCCATTGCAAGGTGGAAATATTACTATTTCTTTCTAGCCTTGTCCACCATTTTCTGAGTTATCCTGCCGCCATCCAATTTTCCACTCAGTCCTGCTACATTTTTATGTTTTCACTTGACTGGGCTCATATTAGATGGCACTCGTTCTACTCAGGTAGATCCAATGATATTTACAAGTGGTCACTAAGACCATTAGGGTACGACCACATGGTCAGGTTTCCTGATGCCGTTTTGGAAGCCATAGTCAGGAGTTGATAATAAAAGCAGAGAAGGTATAAAGGACAGATACGACTTCTGCTCTTTTTGAATTTTGGCCTCCAAAACTGCATCAGGAAACCTGAACGTTGTGGCCATATCCTTAAACCCAAATTTATGTAACAAGAAATTGGGCAAGCTGAAATTACTAAGGCTGCATGTGTAATCCACAAGTGTGGCTTGTTTTCAGTTTCAGTATTTTTTTATAAAAAAAATAATATTCTAAAATCTGAACAAAAAAATTGCACCAAGATTAATCTAGAACATTCCTAGCTCGATATATCATTCATACTGCTTAATTACTTCTACTAAACATTTTTTTTATATGGCATCCATTGCTAACCAATATGTCATCACTCAAAGAACTTTGCCAAATCCTAATTTCACTGCTTTGCCACTTCTTCACTAGCGATTGATGAACATTGGCCGGGACGGTTCGTGAACGCGCATGCGCGATCAAATGTTCGCGAACCGTGCGTTTGTGGCGGGCCCCACTGACTTTAATGGCAGGCGACCCTGAAAAACCTTCAGGTCATATTTGCAGCCACCAAATACTAGAAGTGCACAAATAGTCCCACAACATGGACAGTGAAACCCGGGTTTCGCTTTCGCTTGCTTCGTCAGGGGCAACACTAAGTTTAAATCCCAGCTGCCCTTTTATAATCTTTCGCTTTCGCTTGCTTCGTCAGGAGCAACACTAAGTTTAAATCCCAGCTGCCCTTTTATAATCATATGGGCGGCTGGTTAGTAAGGTTAGATGAAAACAGCCAACGCCCATATGATTATAAAAGGGCGGCTGGAATTTAAACTTAGGTATGCCCCTGACAAAGCAAGCGAAAGCAAAACCCGCGTCGGGCAGGTGAAAAACCGAGGAAATACTTCATATGATTTTATGTGTGCTGATTAATTTTAATCTTGTGAGTATAAAAATAAATGCGTGAGCAAAAAAATACTTGCAGTACTTCACTATGTCAAGCTCTTTTCAAATAACATCTAGGAAATAAAGCAAATGACTGACATTGGAGTTGGAGTGCAAGCCCAGTGATTAAATACAAGTGACAAATACTCTTTGCTTCTGAGTCTGACTGAACAGTTTCCCGTTGGAAGATATATAAGCTGCGCGGTCCTTCTTCATAATAAAAGTTATGTACCTTCCCTGCCCGTGTTTGCTAGACCACGTGTCTGTGGTCAGATGTATCTTGGCACCGATACTGTGTGCCAGAGATATATTCACTTGCCGCTGAACGTGGCCATATAGCTCTGGGATGCCGTTCTGGGAGAAATATTTCCTTCCGGGGACCTTCCATTGCGGTGTGCCAATGGCCACATATTTTCTAAAGGCCTCCGAGTCCACCAGTTTATATGGCAGTAGTTGGCAGGCTAGCAGTTCCGAAAAGCCAGCGGTCAGCAGTTGGGCAAGAGGGTTATCCGACGTCATCAACTTTTTACGCTCAAACATTTGGGCCACGGAAGCCTGCCTTCTGCCAGATGAACGTGACGACGGCACGGTGGAAGGTGGAGTGGAGGACAAATGGCAGGAGAGAGGAGAAGGAGAAGAGGCAGGACGTGGAGCGCGGGGAGAGTGGCTTTGTGGGTTCTGACAGCGTTGCTCTCACTGGGCTCGGTGATGGGAGGCCAGGTGCCTTCTTAAGGCGGTCATCCCTAGGTGAGTGTTGGGCTTACCGTGATTTATGCGTTGACAGCACAGGCTGCAGATGGCAACACTATTGTCAGCAGCTGACATGTTAAAAAAAGCCCACACTGCAGAGCCATGTGCCGGCGTCCTGGGAGTGCCAGAAGTGACCGTGCATGGTGGATGGCTCGCTCCTGATACATTTGCTTTTTGCCTCCTGGGCCCTGCGAGCTCTGCCTTCTTCTCCTCCTTCTCCTCCCGATCTGCTGCTCCGTCTCTCCCTCTGATCTCCCCTCCTCTTTCTCTCTTGTGGGCACCCACGTGACGTACATCAACATATCATCGTCACCTTCAACACCACTGACATTTGAGATCTCGGAGTAGGTAGCAACAGCGGTGACCTCCCTCCTTGGGATAATCTGGGTACTGCCATCAGACCGCTGGGTGACTGGACTTGAGAGGAGGGGATATGGTGGTGGTGGAGTATTTGGGGGTGCACATAGCAGAGAGTGAGGAGGGTGCAGAAGCGGAAGGGTGAGTTAGCCACTCAACCAACTTTGGTGCGCCCTTTAAAGTAATCGCACGCTTCTTCTCCAACTTCCCACTTATGCTCCGGCCTGGTGCACCTGCCCGACCCCTACCAACTCTGCGGAACGTCCTGCCTCTTCCTCTGCCTCTCATTTTCAAAATGACCCTGTGCCTAAGTGCCTAGAGAAGAGCAGTATTGTGTGGAAGCAGGTATCTTGCAGGCCTAAATCAATATTTGGTTGAAATAGGTGTATCAAACCCCTTAATCAGTAGTTTGTGGAAGCAGGTATATCGCAGGCCTCAATCAATATTTGGTGGAAGCTGGTATATCAAACCCCTTAATCAATATTTTGTGGAAGCTGGAATATCATACCCCGGAATTTTTTTTTTTTTGCCACAAAAGTTATATCACACCACCCAGTTTATTTGGGGCAACAGGTATTTTGCATCCCTCAATCAGTATTTTGTGGAAGTAGGTATATCACACCCGTTGCAAATAGTTGTTCCAATAGCGCTTGTCCCTCTATATAGCTGCGGTATCGCAGCAGAACCGCACACAACTTCTGCACAATACAAATGCACTATATACTTTCTATGTTAGAAAGTATATTATATGTATATCACACCAATCGATAGCACACATATACCAGTCCTTAAAAGGACTTTTGTGGCCCTAACAGCCTGTCCCTGTTCCTCTCCCTACACTGGCAAAACAAAGAATGTAAAATGGCTGCCAGATCGGGTTCTTAGATAGGGTGAAGGTGTGTTCATGTGCTGAAACATCTCAATTGGCTGTCCTGTTCCACCTGATGATTGTGTCATGAGTCATGCACAATGCAAAAGAATATGGTGCCGGCAGACATCGCCATATGTTCGCATGTTCAGCAAGCCGCGAACGCGCAAAGTTCGTGGAAAAAAACGACCGCCGGGCGAACAACAAGGCCATTTCTATTCTTCACTAGTCACTTACATGACAGGTTTTAACCCATTTGCTTTTGCAGAATTTTCTTTTGGCATTTTCACCAATAAAAAAAAAGCAGCCGCCAGAATTTGAGGAAGTCAGGTGAAAATTATTGTTGGCAGGTAAAGTCAGTCACTTTATATAATACAATCTTATTCTAGCAGATGGTAATTAAACAGCAGAAGAAATAAAAACTTGTCTCGCTTTTCCGCATTGGTGCATCAATTAAATGTGTGAAAGTGTAAGAAAAAGAAAGCTTTCTTTCAGTGATGTTACTGAAAGTAACTATTACAATACCGCTAATTATTCACCCCCCTCCCAACACCTCCAAAAACTACTCAAGTTCATTCATATTGTACAAAAACAATACCCACTTTTCAAGCAGGTTCTAAGGGTGCTTTAGTTGTCTTGTTTACCAGCAAATTTTCCGTAATCCTTTTGTGGTGTACTTCAGCTGTTCATTTTTAATGAGAATTGTTATTTATTTATCACAACTAATAGAACAAAAGTTTGTAAAATATGCAGAGTCTAGGATGTTACTGGGTACACTGTGACTCTTTATATGGCTAGAAATCAATTTGTGCAGTGAATAATTACCTTAACCCTATTGCAATTGCTGATCATACCTACAGATTCAAGTATGTTGACCAGATGTTGCAGAGTCATGTGATCAGTTTAAACGGTAACATTATTTTACCATACCATATACTTTATACAGAAGCATTATACTTTCTCCCAGATTTTCAGGTCAGAGGAGTGAACTGTACAAGGCTCAGGTGTCTATGTGTTATAAGGGTCCACACATGAACAACTACTGCAAGGCAGCAAAGATTAGGACCCATTTATAATGACATATTTTCTGTTAATGAGCACCAATCAACAGTAATGCAAACGGATCGGCACTCATTTAGCTCCCTATCTACAGGACAATCACCATCACCGTATCTGACCGAATGATTGGTGTAAAGGCCTGTATTTGTGGGCGGGGCACCGCTGCCTTTATGCTTGGCCGGCGTCCCTCCCACCTTGCACGTCGTTCTGCTTTTCGGACCGGTACCTGGGTTCACTTGGTTGAAGAGCGGCGTGTCCTGAGAGCGGAGTAGCTGTGCCTCGTGATCTGCAGCGTCCCGTGTTGGTAAGTAGCTGCTACGTCCTGCAGCCCAGCGCATCGAAGTCTGGCTGGCGGTGGGTCGGCCCCCTATATGAGGGGGGGCACCCCCGCACCGGAGCGGTCAGCCAGGGAGCAACGCTAGCTCCCCACACGGCACGACACGTCAGGGGGCAGCGTGTCCCAGATCAGCTGTTTGTCTGAAAGTCTGGCATGGGCCGCTATGCTATTAGATAGGCAGGGATACGGGGAGCTGGGGGGCGGGGCTTGATGAGGGGTCTTGAGAAAGGTTAGAGTTTTCGCTGGTCTGTCACTGCTGTTGCCAGTACTAGCAGGTGGTGTGCAGGGTGTGTGTAGAGCCCTGTTTCGGGTCAGTCAGTAGCAGTCTCGAGGGTGCCAGTCTTTGTGGGGTGGTAGCAGGAGAGTAGAATGTGTAATAATTATTAATTGTATAACAGTGTCCAGGGAGTCTAGGGCTTTAATGCAGAGGAGTGTAGGGTAGGGAGTTAGGGGGGGGGGTGGTCTTGGAGGGAGTGCTGTGTGGTCTCTGGCTGCTGTTTATTTTTCACTTGTTGGGTTCCGTCAGCGCCTTATCACCTGGGCTTTCCCCGTTAGGGAGGCAGGTCATAGTCGCAGGTGTTGTTCTTTTCCTTTTCTCAGGCAGTAGGCGGGGTTAGTGGGTACGGCTCGCTGGCCGTAATTTGTGTGGTTAGGGTCACAGGTCAGGTGCTTGTTATGAGGGAACTTTTTTGGAATGGTTTAAAAAATAAAAATAAAAAAAAAGAGGGAAGAGCAAGGTGAGATGAACAGTAAATTATTAAGTTACATTGTCTCCTTCAATTCTACTCGCTAGTCGTTTGCTCACCCTCCTCTTACCGTTGTTTGTGGTTTCATCCCGGCGCGGTGTGTAATCCGGTGTTGACGGCATAATTGTTTGCTTCTAGGTTCTAGCGTTTCTCTCAAGTTACGTCCAGGATCTTGGCTAACCTGCCAGGTAGTAGGGGTACACGTCGGGGGGGAGGAGAGAGGTTGCAAGTGTCGTTCATGTCTCATTCGCTATCCGTTGTTTCGTGTTGTATTGTCTCTACAGCTGATATGTCGCGAGCTTCCGATATCGTTGAGGCTTCCGTGGATGAGGATGTTGTGGGAATGTCTGAAGGGGGCAGTATCCCGTCCAGGCCCGTCGCTAACAGACAGGCAAAACAAGCAATTGCTTGGGGCCCCGAGCTGGTTGGGGCCCCGAGCTGGCCCGGGGCCAAGCAGAGCCGGTGCTTGTTTTGCTTCCTTTAATGCTGAGTAACTCAGAAGATCCGATGGTATATTCTAGGGGGTTAGAATATACCATCGGATCTGAGTTTTATGAGCTCAGTGAGATCATAAAAACTCAAATCCGATGGTATATTCTAACCCCCAGGCGTTCCCATGGTGACAGGGACGCCTGCCTGGGGGTTAGAATATACAGGGCCACGCCGCTCACAGCAGTATATTTATAAACTAATCAGTAACTACTTTAACTTTAATCATTGCCCATTGCTGAGCTCTTTACTTAGATTATTTGGATATCTTACTTTGTCTTAGCTCCGGTAATAGCAGGCAGTGCGGGGGGCGGCGCTCACTCACATGTCTATTTTGCTTGGGGCCCCCAAATTCCTTCAAACGGCCCTGATCCCATCCCTTCGTGCATGGACTATCCCTAGGCTTATTTCGGAACTGACAAAGAGGGGTATTCCTTTTCCGGCTTCCGCCAGGAAGGCTGTGTTGTACCGGCTGTTGAAAGGTTCAGTGGCTCCGTGTCAAGATGACGTCTCCATGGCCACCATGCAAACATCACTCACCCAGTTACATGTCTCTCCTCCGGACTTACCTGTTGCCTCTACATCCGCGGCAGGTGGCTGTTGTCCAACGCAGGCCGCTCCCAATGTCTTTCTCGCACATTTTGTTCCGGCTAACATCAGAAAAGATATATTAGGGGGTATGGATGTTAACCTTGCCTCTTTGCTGGTTGCCACCAGGGACTTGTCCGACAATAAGGTAATTGCCTGCGGTGAGGTCTCTGTGGTGCTGAGAGGCTGCGACCACAGGCTCAATCGCAAGTTGATGATCCCCGAATTTGTCATGGCGTTCAGTCTGTTCAGAGATGTGATATGTTCTGTTAGGCCTGATAGGAGGGAAGAACTTTATTTGCACCTTTTCCGAGTCACAGAGTTATGTTATAAGTATGGCGGGTGTTCGTTTTATGATTACCACTGATCATTTTCTGCCAAGGCAGCCGTGGCTTTAGCGCAGTTTCAGTTCATCACAGATTGGTCCAGATTAGACACCGAGTTATTTTGTAGACATTTTGCTGGGTTGAAAGCTCCTTCCTGTTCATTATGTCAGTCAATTTTCCACTCAGCTGAGTGGTGTCACAAGTCAGCCACCAGTGCACCTAACCCTTCTGGTTCGTCGGCCGGACCTCTAGATGTTTTCAGGTCTTCCAGCTAAGTTGACAAGTTGGGTCGGCCTATTGTTCAGTTGGGTAAGGCCCAGATTTGTAACAATTATAATTACTCTTCGTGTAATTTCAGTCAATGCCGCTTGCTACACATTTGTTCTAATTGCTTCAGGGCCCACCCCAAAGTCGCATGCACATTAAAGTCAATTAAAGCCTACATAAGTGTCTTGGACACTGGTTGCTTACAGGGGTTCTTGGTGGGTCATCCTAATCCAGGTTTCGTGGAGTTTTTAATTTCAGGATTTTCTAAAGGTTTTCATACCGGGTTGGTCACTGTTCCAGAGTTTACCCATGAATGTAAGAATCTTCAGTCAGCCGGCAAGAATCCTAGCGCCATAGACAAGTTGATAAACGCTGAGTTAGATAAGGGTTTTTTGATCGGTCCTTTTAAGGTGCCCCCTTTCCAGCAGTGGAGAGTTAGTCCCGTAAGGGTGGTCACGGGAAAGTTTAGTAAGAAGGAGAGACTGATCATAGACCTGTCCGCCCCGCATGGTTCCCATGTCCCTAGCCTCAATTCCCATATTCCATCAGAGGAAGTGGGCATGAGGTATTCTTCAATTGACCAGGCCATCGCCATTATCATTCAGTTAGGACCCGGAGCAGCTCTGTCCAAGGCCGATATCTCTGATGCCTTTAAGTTATTTCCTATTGCGCCTGCTCTCTGGAAGTGGCACGGCATTAAGTGGAGGGACCAATACTACTTCTCCTCAAAACTTACTTTTGGTTCTAAGAGCAGCCCGTGGCTGTTCGATCAGTTGGCTCAGGCCCTCCATTGGGTATTAGAGAAAAAAATCCACTGTGAACACGTCATCCATTACTTAGATGACTTCCTGCTGATCGAGAGGCCAGGGGAAACTTTTGAGTTGCTTTTCTCAGATGGGCGTCCCTGTATACCCCAAGAAAGTTGAGGGACCATCCACAACCATTACTTTCCTAGGCATAGTTAGATTCGGAGAACATGTTAGCCAGGTTGCCATCAGAGAGCCCCCTGTAAGAGATCGCGTGCTGCCAGGCAGCAGGGGCCAGACCCCCCTCCCTCCCCAACATTAAAATCATTGTTGGCCAATGCGGCGCCCCCCCACCCCCCCTATTAAAATCATTGGTGGTTAGTGCGGCCTTCCCCTATTAAAATAATTGGTGTCCAGTGCGGCCTCCCCTCTCCCCCCCACCCCTAATTAAAATCATTGGTGGCAGTGGCCACAGGTTAACAACTCCCCTCCCCCCCCCATCATTGGTGGCAGCAGAGCGGCAGTTCCGATCGGAGTCCCAGTTTAATCGCTGGGGCTCCAATCGGTTACCATGGCAGCCAGGACGCTACTGCAGTCCTGACTGCCATGGTTACTCAGCATTTTTAGCAGCATTATACTTACATGCGCTGTCTGTGGCCGGCCGGTGCTCCTCCTACTGGTAAGTGAAAGGTCTGTGCGGCGCATTGCTTATAGCACAGACCTTTCACTTACCAGTAGGAGGAGCGCCGGCCGGCCACAGACAGCGCATGTAAGTATAATGCTGCTAAAAGTGCTAAGTAACCATGGCAGCCAGGACTGCAGTAGCATCCTGGCTGCCATGGTAACCGATCGGAGCCCCAGTGATTAAACTGGGACTCCAATCGGAACTGCCGCTCCGCTGCCACCAATTATGGGGGGAGGGGGGTCGTTAACCAATGATTTTAATTAGGGGGGGAGAGAGGAGGCCACACTGGACACCAATGATTTTAATTGGAGGTAGGGGGGTCGCACTAGCCACCAATGATTTTAATTAGGGGTGGGGGGGGAGGGGAGGCCGCACTGGACACCAATGATTTTAATAGCGGGGGTGGGGTGGGGGGGGCGCACTGACCTCTAATGATTTTAATACTGGGGAGGGAGGAAGGGAGGGGGACCGCACTGACCACCAATGATTTTAATACTGGGGAGGGAGGGGGGTTTGGCCCCTGCTGCCTGGCAGCACCCAATCTCTTACAGGGGGCTGAGATCCGCACAATTAACCCCTCAGGTGCGGCACCTGAGGGGTTAATTGTGCGGATCACAGCTCCCTGTAAGAGATCGGGTGCTGCCAGGCAGCAGGGGGCCGTTATGTCCACAGTTCTCAGTATATTCTAACTTGAAGCGTCCCCATCACTATGGGAACGCCTCTGTGTTAGAGAATATACCATCGGATTTGAGTTAGATTGTGAAAACTCAGATCCGACAGTATATTCTAACACAGAGGCGTTCCCATAGTGATGAGGACACTTCAAGTTAGAATATACTGAGAACTGTGGACATAACGGCCCCCTGCTGCCTGGCAGCACCCGATCTCTTACAGGGGGCTGAGATCCACACAATTAACCCCTCAGGTGCCGCACAGGGGGCCGTTATGTCCACAGTTCTCAGTATATTCTAACTTGAAGCGTCCCCATCACTATGGGAATGCCTCTGTGTTAGAATATACTGTCGGATCTGAGTTTTAACGATCTAACTCAAATCCGATGGTATATTCTAACATAGAGGCGTTCCCATGGTGATGGGGACGCTTCAAGTTAAAATATACCATCGGATTGGAGAAAACTCAGATCCGATGGTATATTAATATTACCCGAACACCGAACCCGAACCTTTACTGAAATGTTCGGGTGCCGAACACCGTAAAGTTCGGTACGAACCCAAACTTTACAGTTCGGGTTCGCTCAACCCTAATTATACCCAGTGGGTTGTCTAAGTCTTCACATGTCATGTGTCTCATGAGGCGTCTAGTTCAACTCTCGTTGCAACATAATTTCTATGTTACTAGTACGCATATACCAGGTTCTCAAAATGTGGCAGCTGACGCCTTGTCGAGGGCTAATTTTCTCCTTTTTTCACAGGTCATGCCAGAGGCGGATGTTACGGGTGCTGCTGTCCCTCCCCACGAGTTGCTAATTCTGGTTTGACTAGTTACCTGGCCACAGCCCATACCTTATTAGCCAAGTCACTTTCTCCGAACACGGCTAGGGCTTACCGCATCGGGTAGGCCGTATATTGCAAGTTTCATTGAGTACATTCTTGCTTTTATAGGTTACTGCCACTCGGAACTTAAGCTGTCACACAACACAGTGAAATCCTACCTGTCAGGGGTGCAGCATTTCCTTTCCATTAGCCATCCAGAACAGGGTTCGTTGTTTTCTGTTCACGCAGTTAAAGCAACGCTGAGGGGGTTAAGCAGATGTGGCCCAGGAGGCCAGATACGCAGACAAGCTGTTACTGGTAGGCTATTCTGTAACCAGTCTGACGTTCTGGATAAGAATCCTTTCGGGGTTTTGCCCAGCTTGGGGATTAAAGCAGCCATGTATTTAGCCTTTACGGTTTCTTGAGGCCTGGTGAGTTTACTTGTCCCGCCAATAGCAGTAAGTTTGTCACAGTTAGCCAACTGGTTCCGCATCTTGAGGGTTTCACGTTATTACTGAGGACATCCAAGACCTCTCAGACGGATGCCCCGGTCCCAGTGTCCTACTTGCCCACGTCCCACCGGTGGTGCCCCGTCAGGGTCCTTCAGCAATTTCAGGCAGCCTTGGTTGGTCACAGGTCAGATAGTCCACTGTTGCCTTTTGGGGTGTCGTCACTTAGTACTCATCAGTTTGTGTCTCACATACGCTCCTTAGTTGGGAGTCTGGGCGGTGAACCAGCCTCGATTTCAGGTCATTCATTTCGTATAGGACCAGCGTCCGCGGCCTCCAAAAATCAGGTGCCATCCTCCTGCTTTAGTCGCTACATCCCTCATCCCAAAGCCGAGATGTCATTGGCTTTCCAAAGTTTGGTCTTGTGATTATGTTGTAATAAATTACTCTTGCTACTCTGTATGCCTTTTTGCCCTATTTCTGGTGTCCCTGCTACGTCGCGGTTGCGGCACAACTCTAACCGCTTAGGTGTAAGGTAGTTTCAGGTGGGGTAGGGTGCATTCTCTCGGTAGCCACGACCACAATTAAAATGATCATTTTGTTTGTTCAAATACAGCCTCATTTTTGGTGGCAGAACAGATCCTGTGATGCTAATGACCAATGACCTGCCCCCTCTCCAAATATGTCTGTTTTAGTAACTACTTGAATTCCCCATGTGATAACAGTTCTGGAGCATCTATTCTTATGGCTCATGTTGTGTCATTCCTCTGTTATTCCTTCTAGATATTTATGAATGAATTGCCAGTAGTCTGCAATAAAGCTCCACCTGGGTGTTAACAGTTGGGGGGTGTTTCCTTGTACAGCCTAATATTATCCAAACAGCACTACCAGTGTCAGACTGTGCAGGGACACTGTCACTGTCCCTCCAGTGACAGAGGTTAGAAGATCTGAGAGACTGGCTGCACGTTAGTTCATCTGACAGCCTATCTGTTTTCACTCGTTACAGTGTTGTTGGTAATGACCACACCTCTTGTTTCAGGTGTAGCTTGTTGTCATTGCTGCTCCTCTATTTAGTCTGGACTCACACTTCATACCATGCGGTTGATATTCTCTGCCTGGAGTTTGAAGAGCTGGTGTGTGGTCCTCATCTGAGTTACTGCTCATCCATTTTCTATTGAAGATAAGTGTACTTCTCTTGGTATTTTGTTGCTCCCATTTGCTTGTTGTTTGCTAGGCCTCAGGGAGACGCTGGTTCGTTCATCTGGGAAGGAACCAGTAGTCTCAGACTCTGTCACTAATCCTGGGGCTTTTCAGGGTTACTAGGGCCTAGGTTTATGATGTATGAATATTCCCACCTTCAGGGTCTATTCATACTGACAGGAGTCGGGGCTAGGTTTAGGGTTTCCTTAGGTGGTCACATTTCCCTTTCCCTAGCCTTGAGGCCTGGTTCCTGGTCATTTTCCTTCTGTTGTCATTCTGGTGTTCCTCCCCTCCCCCTACACTGTGACAGACACACCCTATCTGGAAACACCCAGTTAGACCTTTTATTGCACATACTGGGCAATTAATTCATAAACGTCTAGTAGGAATAACAGAGGTATGGCACAACATAGAGTTATATGAAAATATGTTCCAGAATGGTCATTATATGGTGAATGTAAGCAGCTACTAAAACAGACATTTCAAGAGAGGCAACAGGCAAGTCCTCTTTGTTTTCAAGCCCTTTTTACATGGGCTGATGATTGGAAGAATGAATATTGCCCTGTGTAAACATTCTGCTGATCAGTACACATGCTGGTTTGTTGGTTTAGAACACCTTTTATGTGTATAAAAATTCTTGTTTGTCAGCAGCACATTTCCCTGTGTAAACAGGAATGGGCAGTTAATAAATGCAAACAGAAAGGGGGAAAATCATCATATTAACCCCTTGAGAACCATTTTTCACCTTAAGGACCAGGTCATTTTTTGCAAATTTGACCTATGTCAATTTATGTGGTGCCATCTCTGGTGCTGGTCCGTTCAGCATGACATACTGTAGTACGTCAAAGGTCGCCACGGCACTGGCGGCCATGACGTTCTAGTACTTCATGGGTCTCCAAGGGGTTAATTATTATTATTATTAATATTATGTTACTATTATTTATTTGAGAGAGCCATTAATTCCATGGCACTACATCTAAGAGGGGGTATACATAAATAATATAAAAATAAAAGTAAAATAGGTATGAACTTATTAACAGACTGGTAAAAAGGGGGAAGGACCCTGGTGAGAGTAGACGCTGCTCATCTAACTGTGTGATGGCAGAATGCTTATAGCAGGTGGTAGGCTTTCCAGAAGAGGTGGGTTTTCAGGTTGCTTTTGAAGGGAGGACAGTGTGATGTGTTGTGATAGTGAGTTCCAGTGTATGGGGAATGCAAGTGATAAATCTTGAAGAAGATTGCACGAGGAACAGACAAAAGGAGAACAAATAAGGGCGTCTTATGAGGATCAGAGATTACGTGCAGGGATGTATTGTGAAACCAGGTGAGAGATGCAAGGAAGGGAAGGCTTGTGGACAGCCTTATATGTATTTGTTATTATTTTGAACTGAATTCACCGGGCATTGAGCAGCCAGTGAAGAGTTTGGCAGAAAGTAGCTGCAGGGGAGAAACGAGGGGGGTGGTGGATTAATAGTGCGACAGATTTGAAAATAGATTTAGAGAAATAGAGGAGTGTTAGATGAGAGGCTACAAAGGAGGATTTTGCAGTAGTCCAGGTGTGAGATGACGAGGGCATGCACTAGCATTTTAGTTGACTAAGGGGTGAGGAAGGAACAAATGAGAGATGTTCTTCAGTTAAAAGTGGTAGATGTGGCTAAGGGTTTGGCTGTGTAGCTTGAATAAAAGAGAAGAATCAAATGTTATCCCTAAGCAGCGGACCTGTGAGACTAGAGAAAACTTGGTGCTATTAACGATAATAGATATGTCTTGTAGGAAGGATGAGTGACATTGGGAAAAGATTGCATTCAGTTTTTTCCATGTTAAATTTGATAAGTGGAAGGGGAAGATTAAATATATAGCTGGTAGGCATGCTGGGATTCTGGATAGCAGAGAAGAGACACCTGGGCCAGAGAGGAAGATTTGAGTGTCATCAACATAGAGCTGGTATCGGAAAACATGAGACTCTAGGAGTAGTGTTGTAGCACTCGAAGTGGAATTTGGTCCAAAGTTTAGGAAGACTTCGATTCGCAACAAATCCAAATTTTCACGCCTTTCGTGGTTACGAATCAAGTTTTCCTAAAATGGCGGATGCACATGTTACAAAGTGAAACTAAGTGTAGAGGAGACAAGCACAGGAACGCAAGATCACCTATAATGCCGTGCAGCCAGCAAATCCACATATATCCATCCACTGTGATGTCACAGCCCTATAAAACACTTATATCGCGGGGTCTCTGCAATTGCCCTGTGAGCTGAGCATAGGGAGAGATGTGGTAGGTGCTCATGCGCTATGGTCAGTGTTGCTGAAAATGATTAATAGAAGAATATTGGAGAAGAAGAATACAGGGAGAGTGCAGGGAGACTTATGGTGTGTCAGTTTTATTTATGTATTCCTACATTTACTTATTCCTACATCAGCCATAAACTAAGATATGTAGTTCAATACCAATAAGATGGAAGCGTTTATTATTCCACTGCCAGCGTGCCAACCAATACCATCCAGTTTGCACCCCATAGGAGGGCCATCGATAATAGATGTGGAAAAGGAGGAAAAGCAGATGGCATAAGGGCTCCCACCTGTAGGGCAGGAGAGTGCTGGGGTTGGAGAAGGGGGTATGCCAGAGCTGATTAATATTCAGTGTTTACTGTCAAATAACCTGAAGGAGATTGCAGGACAGAACTTCAATAATTTGCATAGTGTGCCCCCATTTAACTAGCCAAACCCCATACCAACAGCAGCCTCTGTTTAAAGGTGCAGCGCGGCCATTAACAATGAAAAAGGATCATACAGTGCGGTATTCATTATTAAATGAAAGGCAGTTACGGCCTACTTGGCTGTGCGGTTCTGCACCATAGCATGATCGCAACCCACCTGCAGCACGGCCTCCCCGTGTGGACGTACCTTAAGTCAGAGTGGCCTGGGTACACTCGATTTATAGCGATTCGTGATTAATTAACACGGAACAAATCTAATTTCTTGATGAATTTCGATAAAGTTGCCGAATCAAATTTTTCAAAACTTTGCTCATCTAAGAGCTATCCCCTTGGGGGACACCAACATAGAGAGGCACAATTCTTGTAATGTTGCAAATAGTTCACTTTCAACTGCCACTATGGCCAAGTTGGCTATGGTTGTATTTACTGGTGTGCCTGAGGTAGATAAGTATGGTTGAATGTGTTCTCTGGTACATGGTAATGTGAAAGTTGTCTCCTCTGTGTCGCCTTAAAACCCTAATATGATGCCAGAGACTTTCCTTGTAGCTTCAGGCATGACACATAGCTTTCAAATCAAGGTGTCCATGCAAATTAGTGATACAGGTCCGAGGTCTGGGTTGGCAGCAGAGACATAAAAGGGGTCCCTTGGTCGGTCAGAACCTCTTTAGGTAGTCCTACTCGGGAAAACATCTCCATTAACTCCTTAGCTATGAGTTTGGCCGAGGTATGTCGCAGTGGCACTGCCTCTGGGTACCGAGTGGCATAGTCTAGAATGAATAAGATGTGTTGATGCCCTCTGGCGGACTTCAGTACTGGGCCTATGAGGTCCATAGCTATTCGGTCAAACGGTACTTTGATAATCGGGAGAGGTACTAGGGAACTACGGAAATGTGGCTGGGGGCTAGTTATCTGGCAGACCGGGCAAGACTTACAAAACTCTTCCACTTCTTTGAATATGCTGGGCCAGTAAAACCTCTGTAGAATATGATCCTGGGTTTTCGGTAGCCCCAGGTGACCCCCGAGAATGTGTTGGTGGGCTAGATCTAACACAAGCTTGCAATAAGCCTTGGGTAAACCAACTGCGGGGTGAGCCTATTGAACAGTTGGTGGTCCCCAATACAACATATCCCGATGAACCACAAAACGGGGAAACACTGACTCTGCCCAGGTTGTTGTGGTTCACCACCTACTATTAACACATTTTCCCAGGCCCGGGATAGGGTTGGGTCCAGACGTTGGGCAGTACCAAAATTATCCCCGGAGACATTGAGGTCTGCCAATTCAGGGCCCGGCAGCAAGTCCTCCACGTCTCCCACCATCACACTTAGCGGGGTTGTCTCCCCCTCTTCCACTGAAGTCGCTGTCACCCTTACCGCTGGCCCTTCGGTCTCAGGTTCCCAGGGTTCTGGTCTCCCCCTTGAGCCAGGCCACTCTGCTACGGTTACCCCTGTCTCATGGGTATCTGTTAATCTCATAGCAGGCCACAGTGCCGGGAAGCCTGGAAAGTCTCTCCCTATTACATGTTCGTAGTGTAAATTTGGGGCAACTGCCACTTCATGAGTCCATCTGCCAGCCCCTGTGGTTAGAAACACCAGGGCGGTGGGATAGTCTTTTAAGTCTCCATGAATGCACATGACCCTGACTTTCCAGCCACTATACTCCGCTGACCATACCAAGGGAGCCCTTACTAGGGACACCAGACTCCCTGAGTTCAGCAGAGCCTCCTCTGGAGTGTCTCCTACCTCCACCTGGCACAGGTGGTTTAGAGTTTTTGGGGTACCTGCTGCACACAGCTTCCTGGCATATAGCGACTGACGATAGCCATAGTTAGTATCCATGGGGACAGTCAGCTCTTACATGGCCCGGCTCCTGACACCTCCAGCAGACTATCGGAGCCAGGTCCGTAGAGGGTACACCCCAGGTTGGTTTGGTTGGGACAAGTCGCCAGGTCTGGGATGGAGATTTACGGGGTTTGACTGCCTCCCACCCAAAAGAACCCCCTGTACCAGTCTTAGTAGCCCTGTAGCGCTCTACCAGGTCCACCATTTCTAGGGCATTGCCAGGAGACACCTGCCCAATCCAGTGCTAGAGAGGGGGGGCAGAGCCCTTCAGAACATATCAGCCAATAGTCTATCCAGCATAGCCGTGGAACTCAGCACATCAGGCTGTAACCACTTTTGCAAGAGGTGGAGTAAGTCATAATACTGGGTCATCGCAGGCTCAGCCGGCCTAAACCCCCACTGATGTACCCGCTGGGCCCGGACCAACACATTCACCCCCAGTCTTGCCAAAATCTCTCTTTACTTTTTGGTAGTCGGCAACTTGATCGTCCGGCAAGTCGAAATACACCCGCTGGGAATTGGATGCCAGGAATGGAAAGACGACCTCAGCCCACTGGTCAAGGGGTAGCTTTTTCCTGATGGCCACTTTCTCGTACATCGCCAGGTAGATTTCGATGTCGTCTGCGGGGATTATCTTAGGAATCACGGCACGGTCTGCTTTCCGGGCATCGTGGACACTCGGGGTTGCTCCTGCTGTCTGCAAAGCCATCATGTGTTGTAGCAGCAACTGGTTAGTTTCCTACTAGTGCTTATTAGCCTCGCATTGTTGCAGGTTTGTCTCTCGCTAATGCAGATTAGCCTCCATGAGGGCCTTCACAACAGGCTCCATTTTGTCGTGGGTCACTGGTTGTATTACAGCTGGTTTAACCACCTCCGGACCGCTGTACGCACAGACGCGTCCTGGAGGTGGTTGATTCATTCCTCCTGGACGCGCCGACGCGTCCTCTCGCGAGACGCGAGATTTCCTGTGAACGCGCGCACACAGGCGCGCACGTTCACAGGATCGGAAGGTAAGAGAGTGGATCTCCAGCCTGCCAGCGGCGATCGTTCGCTGGCAGGCTGGAGATGTGATTTATTTAACCCCTAACAGGTATATTAGACGCTGTTTTGATAACAGCGTCTAATATACCTGCTACCTGGTCCTCTGGTGGTCCCCTTTGTTTGGATCGACCACCAGAGGACACAGGCAGCTCAGTAATATGTTGCACCAAGCACCACACTACACTACACCCCCCCCTGTCACTTATTAACCCCTTATTCGCCCCTGATCGCCCCTGATCACCCCTGATCACCCCATATAGACTCCCTGATCACCCCCCTGTCATTGATTACCCCCCTGTCATTGATCACCCCCCTGTAAAGCTCCATTCAGATGTCCGCATGATTTTTACGGATCCACTGATAGACTGATCGGATCCGTAAAAATCATACGGACGTCTGAATGGAGCCTTACAGGGGAGTGATCAATGACTGTGGTGATCACCCCATATAGACTCCCTGATCACCCCCCTGTCATTGATTACCCCCCTGTCATTGATCACCCCCCTGTAAAGCTCCATTCAGATGTCCGCATGATTTTTACGGATCCACTGATAGACTGATCGGATCCGTAAAAATCATACGGACGTCTGAATGGAGCCTTACAGGGGAGTGATCAATGACTGTGGTGATCACCCCATATAGACTCCCTGATCACCCCCCTGTCATTGATTACCCCCCTGTCATTGATCACCTCCCTGTAAAGCTCCATTCAGATGTCCGCATGATTTTTACGGATCCACTGATAGACTGATCGGATCCGTAAAAATCATACGGACGTCTGAATGGAGCCTTACAGGGGAGTGATCAATGACTGTGGTGATCACCCCATATAGACTCCCTCATCACCCCCCTGTCATTGATTACCCCCCTGTCATTGATCACCCCCCTGTAAAGCTCCATTCAGATGTCCGCATGATTTTTACGGATCCACTGATAGACTGATCGGATCCGCAAAACGCATACGGACGTCTGAATGGAGCCTTACAGGGGCGTGATCAATGACTGTGGTGATCACCCCATATAGACTCCCTGATCACCCCCCTGTCATTGATTACCCCCTTGTCATTGATCACTGCCCTGTAAAGCTCCATTCAGATGTCCGCATGATTTTTACGGATCCACGGATACATGGATCGGTTCCGCAAAACACATACGGACATCTGAATGGAGCCTTACAGGGGGGTGATCAATGACAGGGGGGTGATCACCCCATATAGACTCCCTGATCACCCCCCTGTCATTGATCACCCCCCTGTCATTGACCCCCCCCCCCCTGTAAGGCTCCATTCAGACATTTTTTTGGCCCAAGTTAGCGGAAATTTATTTATTTTTTCTTACAAACTCTCATATTCCACTAACTTGTGTCAAAAAATAAAATCTCATATGAACTCACCATACCCCTCACGGAATCCAAATGCGTAAAAATGTTTAGACATTTATATTCCAGACTTCTTCTCACGCTTTAGGGCCCCTAGAATGCCAGGGCAGTATAAATACCCCACATGTGACCCCATTTTAGAAAGTAGACACCCCAAGGTATTCCGTGAGGGGCATATTGAGTCCATGAAAGATTGAAATTTTTGTCCCAAGTTAGCGGAAAGGGAGACTTTGTGAGAACAAAATAAAAAAAAATCAATTTCCGCTAACTTGTGCCAAATTTTTTTTTTTCTATGAACTCGCCATGCCCCTCATTGAATACCTTGGGGTGTCTTCTTTCCAAAATGGGGTCACATGTGGGGAATTTATACTGCCCTGGCATTTTAGGGGCCCCAAAGCGTGAGAAGAAGTCTGGTATCCAAATGTCTAAAAATGCCATCCTAAAAGGAATTTGGGCACCTTTGCCCACCTAGGCTGCAAAAAAGTGTCACACATGTGGTATCTCCGTATTCAGGAGAAGTTGGGCAATGTGTTTTGGGGTGTCATTTTACATATACCCATGCTGGGTGAGATAAATATCTTGGTCAAATGCCAACTTTGTATAAAAAAATGGGAAAAGTTGTCTTTTGCCAAGATATTTCTCTCACCCAGCATGGGTATATGTAAAATGACACCACAAAACACATTCCCCAACTTCTCCTGAATACGGCGATACCACATGTGTGACACTTTTTTGCAGCCTAGGTGGGCAAAGGGGCCCACATTCCAAAGAGCACCTTTCGGATTTCACAGGTCATTTACCTACTTACCACACATTAGGGCCCCTGGAAAATGCCAGGGCAGTATAACTACCCCACAAGTGACCCCATTTTGGAAAGAAGACACCCCAAGGTATTCCGTGAGGGGCATGGCAAGTTCCTAGAATTTTTTATTTTTTGTCACAAGTTAGTGGAAAATGATGATTTTTTTTTTTTCATACAAAGTCTCATATTCCACTAACTTGTGACTTCCATGAACTCACTATGCCCATCAGCGAATACCTTGGGGTCTCTTCTTTCCAAAATGGGGTCACTTGTGGGGTAGTTATACTGCCCTGGCATTCTAGGGGCCCAAATGTGTGGTAAGGAGTTTGAAATCAAATTCTGTAAAAAATGACCAGTGAAATCCGAAAGGTGCTCTTTGGAATATGGGCCCCTTTGCCCACCTAGGCTGCAAAAAAGTGTCACACATCTGGTATCTCCGTATTCAGGAGAAGTTGGGCAATGTGTTTTGGGGTGTGATTTTACATATACCCATGCTGGGTGAGAGAAATATCTTGGCAAAAGACAACTTTTCCCATTTTTTTATACAAAGTTGGCATTTGACCAAGATATTTATCTCACCCAGCATGGGTATATGTAAAAAGACACCCCAAAACACATTCCTCAACTTCTCCTGAATACAGAGATACCAGATGTGTGACACTTTTTTGCAGCCTAGGTGGGCAAAGGGGCCCATATTCCAAAGAGCACCTTTCGGATTTCACAGGTCATTTTTTACAGAATTTGATTTCAAACTCCTTACCACACATTTGGGCCCCTAGAATGCCAGGGCAGTATAACTACCCCACAAGTGACCCCATTTTGGAAAGAAGACACCCCAAGGTATTCCGTGAGGGGCATGGCGAGTTCCTAGAATTTTTTATTTTTTGTCACAAGTTAGTGGAAAATGATGATTTTTTTTTTTTCATACAAAGTGTTATATTCCATTAACTTGTGACAAAAAAAAAAACTTCCATGAACTCACTATGCCCATCAGCAAATACCTTGGGGTCTCTTCTTTCCAAAATGGGGTCACTTGTGGGGTAGTTATACTGCCCTGGCATTCTAGGGGCCCAAATGTGTGGTAAGGAGTTTGAAATCAAATTCTGCAAAAAATGACCAGTGAAATCCGAAAGGTGCTCTTTGGAATATGGGCCCCTTTGAAATTTGATTTCAAACTCCTTACCACACATTTGGGCCCCTAGAATGCCAGGGCAGTATAACTACCCCACAAGTGACCCCATTTTGGAAAGAAGAGACCCCAAGATATTTCGTGATGGGCATAGTGAGTTCATAGAACTTTTTATTTTTTGTCACAAGTTAGTGGAATATGAGACTTTGTAAGAAAAAAAAAAAAATCATCATTTTCCGCTAACTTGTGACAAAAAATAAAAAGTTCTATGAACTCACTATGCCCATCAGCGAATACCTTAGGGTGTGTACTTTCCGAAATGGGGTCATTTGTGGGGTGTTTGTACTGTCTGGGCATTGTAGAACCTCAGGAAACATGACAGGTGCTCAGAAAGTCAGAGCTGCTTCAAAAAGCGGAAATTCACATTTTTGTACCATAGTTTGTAAACGCTATAACTTTTACCCAAACCATTTTTTTTTTACCCAAACATTTTTTTTTTATCAAAGACATGTAGAACAATAAATTTAGAGCAAAATTTATATATGGATGTCGTTTTTTCTGCAAAATTTTACAACTGAAAGTTAAAAATGTCATTTTTTTGCAAAAAAATCGTTAAATTTCGATTAATAACAAAAAAAGTAAAAATGTCAGCAGCAATGAAATACCACCAAATGAAAGCTCTATTAGTGAGAAGAGAAGGAGGTAAAATTCATTTGGGTGGTAAGTTGCATGACCGAGCAATAAACGGTGAAAATAGTGTAGGTCAGAAGTGTAAAAAGTGGCCTGGTCTTTCAGGGTGTTTTAAGCACTGGGGTCTGAGGTGGTTAATGTGCGACATACAACCGTGCCTGAAAAATGCAGAAACCAAAAATGTCGGCATTCATGCCATCCTCACTGCTCTTGCCCACATTCTCCACTAATTGTTGGGTTTTGCTCTGATAGATAGGGTAAGCAGGCGCAGTACAGAGGCAAAATAAAAGTTGTTAACTCAAAACGGCAGTGTTTATTCACACTTGAGGCAATTGCACAAAACAGCATGTAACTTTGCAGTCTTGGTGTCAATTGACACACAATGGAAAGTTCATATAACACAAGTCACCTTGCTGGCAGTTCTGCCTCCAGTAGTCCACAGCAGGCTTTAGGGGGCCTGTTTCCCAAGCATGTGGCTCTCAGACCTCCAGCACGGCACAAAGCCTCAGATCCCAAAAACAGAGACATCTCTGGTGAGCCCATTTAAGGACAGCCAGGTGCTGCCAAAACCCGGACTGGCACTTAAACTCCGGTCTGTTATTTGACCTTACCTGGCTGGAAACCAGCCTAGCTGCACAGGCTGGGAGGAAAATACCTGCCTTGCCAGACACAACCCCTCACTGTGTCACAGGGGCTACTAAAAAGAAGATGAGTGCAGTTCTCCACTATCTCCAGCAGTCCCCTACAGATGAAAGGAACATCAGTGCACATGCATGACCGCGTAGCTTCATTCAATCTGGGGATTCAAGAATCATTGTTATGTTCAGTGGGGGACCCAGTGGTTGAACCCTGAGTCTCTGACCTATCTGATACTTATCACTTATATTGTGTATATCAAAACTTGTTTTATGCGAATCAAAGCATCTGAAGTGGAATTCGATCCGAAGTTTAGGAAAAATTTGATCTGCCTCGAATCCGAATTTCCTCGCGATTCAAGGTAACAAATCAGTTTTTCCAAAAATGGCTACTGCATGTGTTACAAAGTGAAAGTAAGAAGACCAGGAACGTGATATGACTTATAAGGCCTTGCAGCCAGCCAATCCCCTGTTATCGATCCTCCTGTGATGTCACCGCCTTTTATAAAAGCCTTATCCCGCGCAGTCTCCTCCATTTCACTGTGAGCAGAGCATAAAGAGAGACGTGGCAAGTGCTCATACACTAGGGACAGTAGTTGCTGAAAACTGGTTTAAAAAAAGAATACTGAAGAGGGCAAGTGCAGGGGCAGTGCAGGGAGACTACAGGTTCAGTGTATCGCCGTGTGCATGATGTTCTACTGCACCCACATTAAGAGTTAATCAGTTATTTTACTCATACAGTTAGTGGGGGAGATATATCTAAACTGGTGTAAAGGAAAAGCAGCTTAGTTGCCTATAGCAACCAATCAGATTCCAATCTTCATTTAGTAGAGCTCCTTTAGAAAAGGAGAGGTGGAATCTGATTGGTTGCTATGGGTCAGGTTTCCTTTACACCAGTTTTGATAAATCTCTCCCAGTGTGACTCAGTATACACAGCAGGTTTGACCTCTTCAGGACACAGGGCGTACAGGTACGCCCTTATGTCCTGGTGCTTAAGGACACAGGGCGTACTTGTACGCCCTGTGTATTTCCGATCACCGCCGCGCGGCGGGCGGTGATCGGAAGCTGGTGCCTGCTCAAATCATTGAGCAGGCACCTCGGCTAAATGCACGGGGGGATCCCGTGACCCCCCATTTCAGACCTGCGGTTTGCGGCTTTTTATTGTGCGGGAGGCGGCGGTGGTGGTGTCATCGGGTCCCCATGGGGCTGTGGGGGGGACCCGATGGCATGGAAGGCAGCGCGATGCCTTCCTGAGGTATCTGCACTGCCTTCCGGTGACAAGCCTGTGAGATCCAGCCCCCTGGATCTCACAGGCCGGAAGCTGTATGAGTTATACTCACTATATTACTCATACAGCCAATGCATTCCAATACAGAAGTATTGGAATGCATTGTAAAGGGTCAGACCCCGAAAAGTTCAAGTCCGAAAGTGGGACAAAAAAAAAATGTGAAAAAAAAAAGTTTAAAAAATAAAGGTTTACCCCCCAAAAAATTAAAAGTTTCAAGTAAAAATAAATAAAAACGTCATTTTCCCCAAATAAAGTAAAAACAAATTGGTAAAAAATAGGGGGGGGGGGAATAGACATATTAGGTATGGCCGCGTCCGTATCGACCGGCTCTATAAAAATATCACATGACCTAACCCCTCAGATGAACACCGTAAAAAATAAAAACTGTGCTAAATAAACCATTTTTTTGTCACCTTACATCACAAAAAGTACAACAGCAAGCGATCAAAAAGGCGTACGCCCACCAAAATAGTACCAATCTAACCGTCACCTCATCCCGCAAAAAATTAGCCCCTACCTGAGACAATCGCCCCTAAAAAAAAAATAACTATGGCTCAGAATATGGAGACACTAAAACATAATTTTTTTGTTTTAAAAAAGCTGTTATTGTGTAAAACTTACATAAATAAAAAAAAAGTATACATATTAGGTATCGCCGCATTCGTATCGACCGGCTCTATAAAAATATCACATGAGCTAACCCCCGTAAAAAATAAAAACTGTGCTAAATAAACAATTCTTTGTCACCTTACATCACAAAAAGTGTAATAGCAAGCGATCAAAAAGTCATATGCACCCCAAAATAGTGCCAATCAAACCGTCAACTCATCCCGCAAAAATCTTACCCCACCCAAGATAATCGCCCAAAAACTGAAAAAACTATGGCTCTCAGAATATGGAGACACTAAAACATGATTTTTTTTGGTTTCAAAAAGGATATTATTGTGTAAAACTTACATAAATAAAAAAAAGTATACATATTAGGTATCGCTGAGTCTGTATCGACCGGTTCTATAAAAATATCACATGACCTAATCCCTCAGATGAACACCGTAAAAAAAAAAAAAAAAAAACTGTGCTAAATAAACCATTTTTTGTCACCTTACATCACAAAAAGTGTAATAGCAAGCGATCAAAAAGTCATATGCACCCCAAGATAGTGCCAATCAAACCGTCATCTCATCCCAAAAAAAATCATAGCCTACCCAAGATAATCGCCCACAAACTGAAAAAACTATGGATCTCAGACTATGGAAACACTAAAACATGATTTTTTTTGTTTCAAAAATGAAATCATTGTGTAAAACTTACATAAATAAATAAAAAGTATACATATTAGGTATCACCGCATCCATAATAAGTTACTCTATAAAAATATCACATGAGCTAACCCCTCAGGTGAACACCGTAATTTTTTAAAAATAAAAACGGTGTAAAAAAAGCCATTTTTTGTCATCTCACACCACAAAAAGTGTAATAGCAAGCGATCAAAAAGTCATATGCACCCCAAATTAGTGCCAATCAAACCGTCATCTCATCCCGCAAAAAATGAGACCCTACCTAAGATAATCGCCCAAAAACTGAAAAAACTATGGCTCTCAGACTATGGAGACACTAAAACATGATTTTTATTGTTTAAAAAAATGAAATCATTGTGTAAAACTTACATAAATAAAAAAAATTGTATGCATATTAGGTATCGCCGCGTTCGTGACAACCTGCTCTATAAAAATACCACATGATCTAACCTGTCAGATGAATGTTGTAAATAACAAAAAAAAAACTATGCCAAAACAGCTATTTCTTGTTACCTTACCTCACAAAAAGTGTAATATAGAGCAACCAAAGATCATATGTACCCTAAACTAGTACCAACAAAACTTCCACCCTATCCCGTAGTTTCTAAAATGGGGTCACTTTTTTGGAGTTTCTACTCTAGGGGTGCATCAGGGGGCTTCAAATGAGACATGGTGTAAAAAAAAACAGTCTAGCAAAATCTGCCTTCCAAAAACCGTAGGGCATTCCTTTCCTTCTGCGCCCTGCCGTGTGCCCATACAGCAGTTTACGACCACATATGGGGTGTTTCTGTAAACTACAGAATCAGGGCCATAAATAATGAGTTTTGTTTGGCTGTTAACCCTTGCTTTGTAACTGGAAAAAAAATATTAAAATGGAAAATCTGCCAGAAAAGTGAAATTTTGAAATTGTATCTCGATTTCCATTAATTCTTGTGGAACACCTAAAGGGTTAATAACGTTTGTAAAATCAGTTTTAAATACCTTGAGGGGTGTATTTTCTAGAATGGGGTCATTTTTGGGGGTTTCTATTATGTAAGCCTCACAAAGTGACTTCAGACCTGAACTGGTCCTTAAAAAGTTGGTTTTTGAAAATTCAAGATTTGCTTCTAAACTTCTAAGCCCTGTAACGTCCCCCAAAAATAAAATGTCATTCCCAAAATGATCCTAACATAAAGTAGACATATGGGGAATGTAAAGTAATAACTATTTTTGTAGGTATTACTATGTATTATAGAAGTAGAGAAATTGAAACTTGGAAATTTGCAAATTTTTCCAAATTCACTGTCATGAAGTACAATATGTGACAAAAAAACAATCTCAGAATGGCCTGGATAAGTCAAAGCGTTTTAAAGTTATCACCTCTTAAAGTGACACTGGTCATATTTGCAAAAAATGGCCTGGTCCTTAAGGTGAAATAAGGCTATGTCCTTAAGGAGTTAAAGGGGTTGTCCGGGACCAAATGTTTTAAATAAAAAAACACGTTTACTCACAATGTACATCTAAATAAAGGTGCCTCCATATATTTTCAACTATTTTTGCTGATATTCAACCTACCGCATATTCAACCTACCGCACATTATTCACTCCTCCATAGATCTGCCCCCTCATACATATTCAGCCTCCCGCACATTATTCACTCCTCTATAGATCTGCCCCCTCATACATATTCAGCCTCCTGCACATTATTCACTCCTCCATAGATCTGCCCCCTCTTACATATTCAGCCTCCCGCACATTATTCACTCCTCCACAGATCCGCCCCCCTCATACATATTCAGCCTCCCGCACATTATTCACTCCTCCATAGATCTGCCCCCTCATACATATTCAGCCTCCCGCACATTATTCACTCCTCCATAGATCTGCCCCCTCATACATATTCAGCCTCCCGCACATTATTCACTCCTCCATAGATCCGCCCCCTCCTACATATTCAGCCTCCCGCACATTATTCACTCCTGCATAGATCCGCCCCCTCATACATATTCAGCCTCCCGCACATTATTCACTCCTCCATAGATCCGCCCCCCTCTTACATATTCAGCCTCCTGCACATTATTCACTCCTCCATAGATCCGCCCCCTCATACATATTCAGCCTCCTGCACATTATTCACTCC
The DNA here is from genome assembly GCF_905171765.1 of Bufo bufo. Lineage (NCBI taxonomy): Eukaryota > Metazoa > Chordata > Amphibia > Anura > Bufonidae > Bufo > Bufo bufo. Next base: position 673,159,916 of record NC_053389.1, read on the forward strand.
TCCATAGATCCGCCCCCTCATACATATTCAGCCTCCCGCACATTATTCACTCCTCCATGGATCCGCCCCCCTCATACATATTCAGCCTCCCGCACATTATTCACTCCCCCATAGATCCGCCCGCTCTTACATATTCAGCCTCCTGCACATTATTCACTCCTCCATAGATCCGCCCCCCTCATACATATTCAGCCTCCCACACATTATTCACTTCTCCATAGATCCGCCCCCTCATACATATTCAGCCTCCTGCACATTATTCACTCCTCCAAAGATCTGCCCCCTCATACATATTCAGCCTCCCGCACATTATTCACTCCTCTATAGATCCGCCCCCTCATACATATTAAGCCTACCGCACATTATTCACTCCTCCATAGTTCCGCCCCCTCATACATATTCAGCCTCCCGCACATTATTCACTCCTCTATAGATCCGCCCCCTCATACATATTCAGCCTCCCGCACATTATTCACTCCTCCATAGATCCGCCCCCTCATACATATTCAGCCTCCCGCACATTATTCACTCCTCCATAGATCCGCCCCCTCATACATATTCAGCCTCCCGCACATTATTCACTCCTCCATAGATCCGCCCCCTCTTACATATTCAGCCTCCCGCACATTATTCACTCCTCCATAGATCCGCCCCCTCATACATATTCAGCCTCCCACACATTATTCACTTCTCCATAGATCCGCCCCCTCATACATATTCAGCCTCCTGCACATTATTCACTCCTCCAAAGATCTGCCCCCTCATACATATTCAGCCTCCCGCACATTATTCACTCCTCTATAGATCCGCCCCCTCATACATATTCAGCCTCCCGCACATTATTCACTCCTCCATAGTTCCGCCCCCCTCATACATATTCAGCCTCCCGCACATTATTCACTCCTCTATAGATCCGCCCCCCTCATACATATTCAGCCTCCCGCACATTATTCACTCCTCCATAGATCCGCCCCCTCATACATATTCAGCCTCCCGCACATTATTCACTCCTCCATAGATCCGCCCCCTCATACATATTCAGCCTCCTGCACATTATTCACTCCTCCATAGATCCGCCCCCTCTTACATATTCAGCCTCCTGCACATTATTCACTCCTCCATAGATCCTCCCCCCTCATACATATTCAGCCTCCTGCACATTATTCACTCCTCTATAGATCCGCCCCCCTCTTACATATTCATCCTCCATAAACTCCTCCTTGCACATGTCATGTGCTCAGTGCTTGCAGAGCAGAGAGGCAGACAGTGAATCCACATCCAGAATGGTACATCATTTATACTGCATTCCTTTTATGTTTACATTCATCATTACAATAACCAATTTATAGTAATCTATCCAAGCAATGATAAAGTTGTTTTACAATGTCCCCAATTTTGCTCTGCTACACAGATAAGGCTACTTTCACGCTTGTGTTTGGTGTGGATCCATCATGGACGGATCCGCATCTATAATGCAACCGTCTGCATCTGCTCAGAATGGATCCGTTTGTATTATCTTTGTGGTCAGGACCTAAACGAGTGGAAGATGCCCAACCACCACCCCCCTACCTAATTGGCCTGAGGTGTGCCTTGGCCTCACTAGGTCGGTATGCCTGAAAAAGGGGGCATACCCTGAATGTGATGGTTGAATGACTGAATGAATAATGGGAATGGGTGGGCAGGGGACGTCCGAATGCCGACGTGCTGCCTGGGAGAGCCAGACTGCTTAAGACAGGTACCGGCCCCTCCCACAAATCCAGGCTTGTGGCTCCGGGATATACCGTACAAAGCACCCCGAGCGCCAGCGCCCCAAGTGTTTAATGATATGCACAGGGACTCCATGCTTGGACGCTGCGGATGCCGCACCGATGCGGAAAGAATGCCCCGAGAATTGAGCCGGATTCAATCCTACACTGGTCAACTGGATGCGAATATGTTTGATGAACTGGCTGGACGTCAATGGACCAACAGGGAATGGAAGTAATGGGTCGGTGGGGCTGTGAAGACTATGGGCCAGCAAGAGGTTGTCCAAGACTGTCACTGGACACCATGCGTTTGTGGTCTGGAAGAACTTAACTACATGGCCGGGACCTACCTGCCTTGTTTTGTTGTGAGGTAACTGCAAATGAGTTACTGCCCATCCTGACTAAATCTCCCTTGCGGAGAGCCACCGCCCCTTGTCTGGCCTGTGTCACTTCACCTGGTCTTAAAAACCCGTAAAACGCCAAGTACATCGCCGCCTTGATCACCAGGCTGGGAAGGACTCCGAATGGTGACAATGTGAGAACTTCCGACAGGCTACGAAACGTGTCCCCCTTAATAGGTCGACGGACCGACTTGACCGTGACCTGGCTTTTTTGAATGCCTCTGAGGATGGCCTTGATCGGGTGAGCTGAAAATATAGAGGGTCTGTCTGGCTCTTGAAGTGCCAAAAAATGCTGCACCCCAGCCAAATATAGCCTAATGGTGTTGTAGGATAAAGCCAATACCGAATGACAATAAGACTCGAAAGCCACCATATACTTGACCTGACCTGTGTCACCTCTAGGATATGCCAACTTAAAGTTCGAAAAAAAAAAAAAAACACCCACGCTCGGCGGTACGACCGCAACGTACTGGCCGACAAAGACTTGGTAATGAGTGAACTGGCGACCACTATCAGAGAGTCTAATCCAAGACCAGCAGCCGCCAGTCCGGTACCGGGGTGCCCACTGAGTCTGCTTCTGGGTTCTGTAAGAAAAAGCGAGAAAAATCAAAACGAGATAAAGCATTAGCTGCAACGTTGCTGACCCCGTCCAAAAACAGGGCATGAAAATGAAACCCCTGTTCCAGAGCTATCCAGGTCAATCTACGCATGAAAGAAATTATGAGTAACGATTTAGATCTGCCCTTGTTAATGATCTCTGCGGTCGCCATGTTGTCAGTGTGGAAAACCACTATGTGACCCGACCACCTATGCCCCCAGACTATAGCAGCTGCTATGATAGGATAGATCTCGAACAATGCCGACATCTGAGAAAACCCCGGCAACTGTAGCACGTGTGTGGGCCATGAGCCGGCGAACCAATGTGAGCCAAATATGGCCGCGAAACCTACCGAGGCAGCCGCGTCTGAAAATACGTGTGGAGAATCAGAAGTGGCCCTCGGAATAAACATGGAAATGCCGTTCCACCCACTGAGAAATCTGTCCCACATGAACAGATCTGCTCGGGCGTTCGCATTAAGATGCACTGATGCGTCCAAATCACTGGTCTGTTGTAATAAGACTCGCAATCTTGAAATGAATGATCTACCCTGAGGAATGATCCTCATGGCAAAGTATAACATGCCCAACAGAGACTGCAATTCTCTCTTGGTGCAACCTGAGACATGAGCAAGGAACGGACACCTGATTTGATTCTGTCGAGTTTGTCTTGTGGCAGACTGGCTGACATGGCACGTGAATCCAGAGAGATCCCCAAGAACGTGACAACCTGCGCAGGCCCTTCTGTCTAGTGTTCGGCCACTGGAATGTTTGACTCCTTGAAGACCTGCAAGAGAACCTGCAAGTCAACAGGTGCCTGTGAGGGTTCTTCGATCAACAGAAAATCATCCAGGTAGTGAATGACATTCTGGCAACCCTGTTCCAACAAAATCCATTCCAGTGCCTGCGCTAACCTGTCAAACAGACTGGGGCTGCTCTAGGAACCAAACGTCAACTTGGTGGCGAAATAGTACGCATCTCTCCATTTGATGCCATGCCACTGCCAGAGAGATGGGCTAATGGGCAGCAGTTTGAATGCATCAGAGACATCTGCTTTGGACAGCCAAGCCCCCATGCCTGTCTGAAGAATGACCTGGATAGCCTGGTCTACGGAAGTATACTTCAAGGAAAATTCCTCGGACGGAATCAACGAGTTGAGACTAGGAACGTGGGAAGAATGTGGAGCAGACAAATCCTAAATCAAACAAAATTTATTGGAATATTTTCCCTGCACCACCCCCACCGGGCTCACCCTCCAAGTGCAGAAAGGAGGGCACTGGAAAGGACCAATGATGAAACCCTTGTCCAGCTCAACTGCCAAGAGTGAATCCACCAGACCAGCATGTTTAGAAGCCGACTGCAAGTTGGGGCATTCATGAGTCTGCTGGGGCAAGGTGATGAGCCCAGTGTGGAACCCCCGTGAAAACCCTTCCACCAGGAATGTACGGAACGGCTGAACCGGATGAAGCCGCAGCAGCTGGTCTAGTGCCTCCACATTCACCCGGCTCAGTCACGCAGGCTTCAATGTGCAGACCGTGACCAGATGTGCCCTAAAACATGTGGCACAGACATGCAGGAGCCTGCACTGGCTGAAGTTGCAGATGGCGTAGACCACTGCAAACAACACAACAAACACCACAAAACAACAAAAAAAAAAAAACGAAGAAAGAAAAAGAGAAGAGAAAAAAAATAAAACAACAACCTGTTAACCCTACGACCTGCTGCCCGTAAGCTGACAAACAAGATGACGGAATCTAAGCCCCTCCCCTTCCCCCCCCCAGCAGCGTGAAACGATTGAACGAAAAGCCTTCGAGGCTGACAGGGAGTATGATAGTCGTTTCCACTGACGTATGAAGCGAGCCCGAGTTTGTGTGAATCTGTGACGCGGCAGATCAATTAAAAACGAATACTGCGGGCTAAAGAACCTACAGACGTGGTAGGTGATGTATGTAAGTATAGGATTTGTGGAAAACAGACCGTATGACGTATGACACTAGTCTACGAGATGAAACGGGGTGTGTATGTCGTGCGAGCGTGTAGCTGTATTGGCGGATGTACCTATGCTAGAGGTGTATGGATGAAGCTTGGTGGATAAAGTTTTTTTTTTTTTTTAATCCCAAAAAATTCTCTTTTTTTTTCTTTATTTGAACAACCCACTCTTTTTTTTTTTTTTTGTACCTTATTTAACAATCCACTTGTACCCTTTTTTTTTTTTTTTCTTTATTTGAACAACCCACTCTTTTTTTTTACTTTATTTAACAATCCACTTGTACCCTTTTTTTTTTTGTCAAACTGCCTGATGTGCGAACTATGTGTCTAAGGTATGTATGTAGTGTATGTGATGAGTGTCAAACATGTGCACAAGCAGCAACCTTGTAAGTAATCAACTCAGTAATGGCACCAGGACCCAGCTGCCAGAGTTTAACCTGCTGAGCCAAGATGACTCGCAGCCCCTGTATGAACTTAGATACAGGTTATGCTGAGACAGGCAATGAGCTCCAACTATGTGACAATGCTGCCCATTGGTGCCAAAACTTGAATTGCATGTGCCTGAACGCAGTGAGGAGAAGCGATCCTCCGGCACACTTCACCCTCTCTACACACCCTCCTACCCTCCTCCACGTTGCCACGCTCCCCAAACAAACCAGTTATCTTGGAAAACGACCTGAACAGCTTGCAGACTGAAGTGAAAGGTACACCCGGCTTCTCTGAGATCCGACTCGTGCAGGACGCTTGCTGATGACGTCACACCCGGAAGTAGCAGACGTCCGAATGCCGACGTGCTGCCTGGGAGAGCCAGACTGCTTAAGACAGGTACCGGCCCCTCCCACAAGCCTGCGGCCAGCCTTAACACTTACCTTAGCCAATACGGATCCCCCTCGAAAACCATTGAAAGTCAATGGGGGACGGATCCTTTTTTTATTGTGCCATATTGTGTCAGTGAAAACGGATCCGTCCCCATTGACTTACATTGTGTGTCAGGACGGATCCGTTTGGCTCAGTTTCGTCAGACGGACACCAAAACACTGCAAGCAGCCTGCAGAGCAGAATGGAGACGGAACGGAGGCAAACTGATGCATTCTGAGCTAATCCTTATCTATTCAGAATGCATTAGGGCAAAACGGATCTGTTTTGGACCGCTTGTGAGAGCCCTGAACAAATCTCACAAACGGAAACCAAATCGCTAGTGTGAAAGTAGCCTTAGGCCTCTTTCACACGGGCGTGTCCGGATGCGTCCCAGTGCATTGCGGCAAACCCGCGCGAGTAGGTATGCAATTGCAGTCAGTTTTGACTGCGATTGCGTTCCGATGTTTAGTTTTTATTGCGCGGGTGCAATGTGTTTTGCACGCGCGTGATAAAAAACCGACTGTGGTACCCAGACCCGAACTTCTTCACAGAAGTTCAGGTTTGGGTTAGTTGTAGTGTAGATTGCTATTATTTTCCCTTATAACATGGTTATAAGGGAAAATAATAGCATTCTGAATACAGAATGCATTGTAAAATAGGGCTGGAGGGGTTAAAAAAATAAAATAGAAATTAAACTCACCTTAATCCACTTGTTCGCGCAGCCGGCTTCTCTTCTGTCTTCATCTGTGAGCAATAGGACCTTTGATGACGTCACTGCGTTCATCACATGGTCCATCACATGATCCATCACCATGGTGATGGATCATGTGATGAGCATAGTGATCATGTCATCAAAGGTCCTATTGCTCACAGATGAAGACAGAAGAGATGCCGGCTGCGCGAACAAGTGGATTAAGGTGAGTTAAATTTTATTTAATTTTTTTTAACCCCTCCAGCCCTATTTTACTATGCATTCTGTATTCAGAATGCTATTATTTTCCCCTATAACCATGTCAAGCAGAAACGGGGGACCGCGATGGGCTCTCATGCCGCACCGCCATATGCAAATAGCTATATGGCTTGGTTTGAACAACATTTTGTATACAATAATCCATTATATACACAATTTTGCATTTTTTGGCGTCGATTTATAGACGATATTTTTTGCATATGGCGGGGCGGCATCGAGTCCCTGGACTTATTTACTAAACATCTGAATAATGTATGGCCTGAATTATCATTCACGGTTCAAAGTGATCCAAATAAGATACATTTCTTGGATACTTGGGTAACAAAAGGCCCTGACAATTCAATACAGACGGATTTACATATAAAAAAAACGGACAAAAACAGTCTGCTTCATTACTCTAGCAATCATTCACCATCGGTAAAAAAATCTCTGCCCCTCTCACAATTTAGACGTGTTGAAAGAATTGTGTCAGATGAAACACTGAGAACAACGAGACTAAAAGAGATGGCAGATAAGTTTTCTTCTAGGGGCTACCCGAAACCTCTGTTAGATTGTGAAATTAAGAAATGTAGTGGTGAGGCTGACAATAAAAAAAGATCTTGTAGTGATAATAGACGATTACCGTTTATTGTTAAGTACCATCCGTGGATTAACAAATTCCGACATGTGATCAATAAACATTGGGGGATTGTGCGTGCGGTTTACCCTGATGTTGTTGAATTCAGAGATGTGCCTATGATTTGTTATAAAAGAACCAAAAATATCAGAGATATAATTGTTAAAGCTGATATAGGTGGCAGTAAGATGCCACGTCAACTTTTTCTTTCCACTCCTAAAAAGGGTACCTTCCCCTGTCTGCATTGTGTTCACTGCTCTGCAGTGATTAAAGGTGAAACTTTTTCCCATCCGCACACAGGAAAAAAATTCCCGGTCAAAGGATTTTTTACTTGTGACAGCAATTATGTAGTATACCTGCTAAAATGCCCCTGTGGCTTGGTGTATATTGGTGAGACATCTGTCAGAATGAAAGATAGGTTCAGTAACCACAAGTCCAGTATACGGAAGAAAAATTTGCTATTACCTATTCCCTTTCATTTTGACAGATGTTCTCACAATATATCACAATTAAGATTTCAAATTATTGAACAGGTTCAGCAACTACGTAGAGGTGGCAACAGGTTATTAATGCTCAAAAAACGGGAAAGCTTTTGGATCCACACCTTGCAGACTTTGGAACCAAAAGGTCTCAATCGAGAGTATGAATTGAGTTCCCTTTTATGAGGTAATTTATTTATTTATTTTGTTCCCTTCTTTTTTTAGTCACAGAAAAAATGAAAATTGAAAACAATGAAAATAATGCAAAATTGAAATATGGAAAATTTATGTAATTAAGTTTAGCCTGTAAGAGATGGAGATATCTCAGGACATTTATCATTGTTTTTTCAGTCTAATTGGCTTTTGTGCATGTTTGCACCACATGCTTGCCGTCTTCCCTATTTTCTTGTCCCTTGTTTTTTCCTTTTTCTGTTTTTCTGTTATATATTACAAGAGTATTTATTTAGCATTGCGATCACCGATTTGAGTGATTGATCAATTGATTATGTCTTCAGCTATAACTTTTTACTTTGTATACATATTGTTACTATGGCAATGTGACGTCATCACGTTTGAACGCCGGTCATGGCGCTCTATTTAAATTCCTTTGTAACTCAGTTTCAATATGCTTGACAAAGGCTCATTGTTGAGCCGAGCTCTAAGTAATGCTGAATCCATGCTTTGAATAAAGCCAACAAAATCGCCAAACAGTGAGTGCCGGTCTTTTGTCTATATATATAACCATGTTATAAGGGGAAATAATAATGATCGGGTCCCCATCCCAATCGTCACCTAGCAACTGTGCGTGAAAATCGCACCGCATCCGCACTTGCTTGCGGATAGGAATGAGCGAACCCGAACTGTATAGTTCGGGTTCGTACCGAATTTTGGGGTGTCCGTGACACGGACCCGAACCCGAACATTTTCGTAAAAGTCCGGGTTCGGGTTCGGTGTTCAGCGCTTTCTTGGCGCTTTTTGAAAGGCTGCAAAGCAGCCAATCAACAAGCGTCATACTACTTGCCCCAAGAGGCCATCACAGCCATGCCTGCTATTGGCATGGCTGTGATTGGCCAGTGCAGCATGTGACCCAGCCTCTATTTCAGCTGGAGTCACGTAGCGCCGCACGTCACTCTGCTATGATCAGTGTAGGGAGAGGATGCAGCTGCTGCTGTTAGGGAGAGATTAGGCAGGGATTTACTCAGCAAAAACACTTAATTCAGTGATCGATCTACAGCTGTGGATCATTGAACTGCTGCTATTTAATTGCTCACTATTTTTAGGCTGCCCAGAGCGTTTTTATGTCACTTTTTTCTTGGGTGATCGGCGGCCATTTTGTGTCTTGTGGTGCGCCAGCACAAGTTGCCACCAAGTACATTTAACCATCAATAGTGTGCTTATTTTTTTGCTATATCCTATATCAGGGGCTTGGCTGTGCTTGCTATTTTATTGAGGGGTAAAATACAATTGGCCAAAATAGCAGTACCCTAAATCTGGTGTTTCAGCTGTGGCTAGCCAATTGTAATACTGTCTGCTGTCTGCTGTCTGCCGAAGCACAGTTTTTGTTCTGGGTTGAATACAATTCCCAACTTAGCAATCCCCTAAATATTTTTTTTCTCCTGTATCAGGCCAAGTTTAAATTAATCCATAAAAGGGTATATTAGATTGAATGTGCGGATAGGGTCATCCTCAATAACTTCACACGCTACCGTGCATTTCCAAGTTTAATTCTGTCCGTAAACGTATACCTGTCACCCAGTGCCTAAATACTAGGCCTACAATTTATATTCAGCTCAATCTGTCGTTACTGTTGTGCCTGTATTAGTGTAATACGGTACCTAAATAGATAGCCAGATAGTGTTAGGTGCCTGTAAAAAAAAGGCCTGAATTTGAATTCAATACATTGGGCCAAATAATTTTTTTATTATTGTGGTGAACGGTAACAATGAGGAAAACATCTAGTAAGGGACGCGGACGCGGACATGGTCGTGGTGGTGTTAGTGGACCCTCTGGTGCTGGGAGAGGACATGGCCGTTCTGCCACAGCCACACGTCCTAGTGAACCAACTACCTCAGGTCCCAGTAGCCAGCAGAATTTACAGGGATATTTGGTGGGGCCCAATGCCGTTCTAAGGATGGTAAGGCCTGAGCAGGTACAGGCATTAGTCAATTAAGTGGCCGACAGTGGATCCAGCACGTTCACATTATCGCCCACCCAGTCTTCTGCAGAAAGCGCACAGATGGCGCATGAAAACCAAGCCCATCAGTCTGTCACATCACCCCCATGCATATCAGGGAAACTGTCTGAGCCTCAAGTTATGCAGCAGTCTCTTATGCTGTTTGAAGACTCTGATGTCAGGGTTTCCCAAGGGCATCCACCTAGCCCTTCCCCAGGGGTGGAAGAGATAGAATGCACTAACGCACAACCACTTATGTTTCCTAATGATGAGGACATGGGAATACCACCTCAGCACGTCTCTGATGATGACGAAACACAGGTGCCAACTGCTGCGTCTTTCTGCAGTGTGCAGACTGAACAGGAGGTCAGGGAGGAAGACTGGGTGGAAGACGATGCAGGGGACGATGAGGTCCTAGACCCCACATGGAATGAAGGTCGTGCCACTGACTTTCAGAATTCGGAGGAAGAGGCAGTGGTGAGACCGAGCCAACAGCGTAGCAAAAGAGGGAGCTGTGGGCAAAAGCAGAACACCCGCCGCCAAGAGAGTCCGTCTGTACTGGCCACCGCCATCTGGGAACCAGCACCCCAAAGGCAGCTTCAAGGAGTTCCCTGGCGTGGCAGTTCTTCAAACAATGTGCTGACGACAAGACCCGAGTGGTTTTCACGCTGTGCCATCAGAGCCTGAAGCGAGGCATTAACGTTCTGAACCTTAGCACAACCTGCATGACCAGGCACCTGCATGCAAAGCATGAACTGCAGTGGAGTAAACACCTTAAAAACAAGGAAGTCACTCAGGCTCCCCCTGCTACCTCTTCTGCTGCTGCCGCCTCGGCCTCTTCCTCCGCCTCTGGAGGAACGTTGGCACCTGCCGCCCAGCAAACAGAGGATGTACCACCAACACCACCACCACCTCCGTCACCAAGCATCTCAACCATGTCACACGGCAGCGTTCAGCTCTCCATCTCACAAACATTTGAGAGAAAGCGTAAATTCCCACCTAGCCACCCTCGATCCCTGGCCCTGAATGCCAGCATTCTAAACTACTGGCCTATGAAATGCTGTCATTCAGGCTGGTGGACACAGACAGCTTCAAACAGCTCATGTCGCTTGCTGTCCCACAGTATGTTGTTCCCAGCCGGCACTACTTCTCCAAGAGAGCCGTGCCTTCCCTGCACAACCAAGTGTCCGATAAAATCAAGTGTGCACTGCGCAACGCCATCTGTGGCAAGGTCCACCTAACCACAGATACGTGGACCAGTAAGCACGGCCAGGGACGCTATATCTCCCTAACTGCACACTGGGTAAATGTAGTGGCGGCTGGGCCCCAGGCGAAGAGCTGTTTGGCGCACGTCCTTCCGCCGCCAAGGATCGCAGGGCAACATTCTTTGCCTCCTGTTGCCTCCTCCTCCTACTCGGCTTCCTCCTTCTCTTCTCCCACCTGCTCATCCAGTCAGCCACACACCTTCACCACCAACTTCAGCACAGCCCGGGGTAAACGTCAGCAGGCCATTTTGAAACTCATATGTTTGGGGGACAGGCCCCACACCGCACAGGAGTTGTGGCGGGGTATAGAACAACAGACCGATGAGTGGTTGCTGCCGGTGAGCCTCAAGCCCGGCCTGGTGGTATGCGATAATGGGCGAAATCTCATTGCAGCTCTGGGACTAGCCGGTCTGACGCACATCCCTTGCCTGGTGCATGTGCTGAATTTGGTGGTGCAGAAGTTCATTCACAACTACCCCGACATGTCAGAGCTGCTGCATAAAGTGCGGGCCGTCTGTGCGCGCTTCCGGCGTTCTCATCCTGCCGCTGCTCGCCTGTCTGCGCTACAGCGTAACTTCGGCCTTCCCGCTCACCGCCTCATATGCGACGTGCCCACCAGGTAGAACACCACCTTGCACATGCTGGACAGACTGTGCAAGCAGCAGCAGGCCATAGTGGAGTTTCCGCTGCAGCACGCACGGGTCAGTCGCACTGCGGAACAGCACCACTTCACCACCAATGACTGGGCCTCCATGCGAGACCTGTGTGCCCTGTTGCGCTGTTTCGAGTATTCCACCAACATGGCCAGTGGCGATGACGCCGTTATCAGTGTTACAATACCACTTCTATGTCTCCTTGAGAAAACACTTAGGGTGATGTTGGAAGAGGAGGTGGCCCAGGAGGAGGAGGAGGAGGAAGAGGGGTCATTTTTAGCACTTTCAGGCCAGTCTCTTAGAAGTGACTCAGGGGGAGGTTTTTTGCAACAGCAGAGGCCAGGTACAAATGTGGCCAGCCAGGGCCCACTACTGGAGGACGAGGAGGAGGAGGAGGATGAGGATGAAGCATGTTCACAGCGGGGTGGCACCCAACGCAGCTCGGGCCCATCACTGGTGCGTGGCTGGGGGGAAACGCAGGACGATGACGATATGCCTCCCACAGAGGACAGCTTGTCCTTACCTCTGGGCAGCCTGGCACACATGAGCGACTACATGCTGCAGTGCCTGCGCAACGACAGCAGAGTTGCCCACATTTTAACGTGTTGTTGCCACCCTGCTGGATCCACGGTACAAAGACAATGTGCCCACCTTACTTCCTGCACTGGAGCGTGATAGGAAGATGCGCGAGTACAAGTGCACATTGGTAGACGCGCTACTGAGAGCATACCCAAATGTCACAGGGGAACAAGTGGAAGCCCAAGGCGAAGTCAGAGGAGGAGCAAGAGGTCGCCAACACAGCTGTGTCACGGCCAGCTCCTCTGAGGGCAGGGTTAGCATGGCAGAGATGTGAAAAAGTTTTGTCAACACGCCACAGCTAACTGCACCACCACCTGATACGGAACGTGTTAGCAGGAGGCAACATTTCACTAACATGGTGGAACAGTACGTGTGCACACCACTCCACATACTGACTGAAAGTTCGGCCCCATTCAACTTCTGGGTCTCCAAATTGTCCACGTGGCCAGAGCTAGCCTTTTATGCCTTGGAGGTGCTGGCCTGCCCGGCGGCCAGCGTTTTGTCTGAACGTGTATTCAGCACGGCAGGGGGCGTCATTACAGACAAACGCAGCCGCCTGTCTACAGCCAATGTGGACAAGCTGACGTTCATAAAAATGAACCAGGCATGGATCCCACAGGACCTGTCCATCCCTTGTGCAGATTAGACATTAACTACCTCCCCTTAATATATTATTGTACTCCAGGGCACTTCCTCATTCAATCCTATTTTTATTTTCATTTTACCATTATATTGCGGGGCAACCCAAAGTTGAATGAACCTCTCCTCTGTCTGGGTGCCGGGGCCTAAAAATATCTGACAGTGGCCTGTTCCAGTGGTGGGTGACGTGAAACATGATTCTCTGCTATGACATGAAGCCTGAATCTCTGCTATGGGACCTCTCTCCTCTGTCTGGGTGCCGGGGCCTAAAAATATCTGACAATGGACTGTTCCAGTGGTGGGTGACGTGAAGCCTGATTCTCTGCTATGACATGAAGACTGATTCTCTGCTGACATGAAGCCAGATTCTCTGCTATGGGACCTCTCTCCTCTGTCTGGGTGCCGGGGCCTAAATATCTGACAATGGACTGTTCCAATTTTGTGTGACGTGAAGCCTGATTCTCTGCTATGACATGAAGACTGATTCTCTGCTGACATGAAGCCTGAATCTCTGTTATGGGACCTCTCTCCTCTGCCTGGGTGCCGGGGCCTAAATATCTGACAATGGACTGTTCCAGTGGTGGGTGACGTGAAGCCTGATTCTCTGCTATGACATGAAGACTGATTCTCTGCTGACATGAAGCCTGAATCTCTGTTATGGGACCTCTCTCCTCTGCCTGGGTGCCGGGGCCTAAATATATGACAATGGACTGTTCTAGTGTTGGGTGACGTGAAGCCTGATTCTCTGCTATGACATGTGCAGCACGCCAGACCTGCAGGGTATAGCGAAGCGAGGTCACGGTTATGGGCAATCGAGGGTTGCTAACTGTATTGGAGAACCCTGGGCAGGCATGCGGCAGTGAAGGAGAGGTAGACACAGTTCCTCTGGGGCACACTCTGTTTATAGGGACCAGGCCTGATGGTGGATGAGGTGCCCTGGATGTTACAGGTATTTTGAGTGCCTGGGGCAAGGTCCCTTTTGGATTCGTGACGCCAGTGCCTGTAACGGTGGCACACCGATTTATAGTTGGAATAATTGAGGTACACAGGTGGTATAGTGAACCAAACGTTGCTTTACTTAACAGTCCAACTTTGTACATGCAGATGGTAATACAGTCCTTTAGATCACAGTGTTTCACAAGCAGGCTTTATTCCACAAGATGGCAGGTATTGATTATGCAAGATACTCAGAGGGTAAATCCACAACACACTCAGAATCAGGTTGTACCTTTCCTCAGAAATACACTGTCCTTTCTAGAACTCCTGTCTGGTTCCAATCTCAAGGCCCGGATGCCTAAATGGTGGCTTAAATCCTTGGTATATATATATATCTTCCTCTCGTATTAAATCCTTGCTTTGCTTCCTATATAGCATCTGCCCATCAGTGTTACTTATCTTTGCTTGTAATATCCTGACTTGTCTTGATAGTGACTGTGGGTTTCTCCCAGGAGGTTCTGTCCTGCAACTGGGGTGTCTCTACTGAGCTAATCCTAGCCTCAGGAGCTTCAGGTGGACGAAGTAACTCCTCTAGTCCCCTGGAATGAACTACCACTCCCCTGTCTGGGCCTTCCTATATATATCTAGGGCTCTCTAGCTCCCTCTAACGTCTGGGAGGCTAAACTACACCCTGACAGGCCTGACACCCAGCTAACACAGGGAAAATGCATACATATGACATTAAATGCAAATAAGACACATTAACCCCTATTGTGCAGTGCCCACCTTTACCTAGTGGGACACTACACATGAAGACTGATTCTCTGCTATGGGACCTCTCTCCAATTGATATTGGTTAATTTTAATTTTAATTCATTTCCCTATCCACATTTGTTTGCAGGGGATTTAACTACATGTTGCTGCCTTTTGCAGCCCTCTAGCCCTTTCCTGGGCTGTTTTACAGCCTCTTTAGTGCCGAAAAGTTCGGGTCCCCATTGACTTCAATGGGGTTCGGGTTCAGGACGAAGTTCGGGTCGGGTTCGGATCCCGAACCCGAACGTTTCCGGGAAGTTCGGCCGAACTTCTCGAACCCGAACATCCAGGTGTTCGCTCAACTCTACTTGCGGATGCTTGCGATTTTCACGCACCCCCATTCATTTCTATGGGGCCTGCGTTACGTGAAAAACGCACAAAGAGGAGCATGCTGCGATTTTCACGCAACGCACAAGTGATGCGTGAAAATCACTGCTTGTGTGCACAGCCCTATAGAAATGAATGGGTCAGGAATCAGTGCGGGTGCAATGCGTTCAACTCACTCATTGCACCCGCGCGGAGTACTCGCCCGTGTGAAAAGGGCCTTAGGCTACATGCACACGACAGTTGTTTGTTGCTGTCCGCAAATCGGGGATCAGCAAAAAAAAATGATGCCAGTTTTTTTTTCGTAGGATCCGTTTTTTTCACAGATCCCTTTTAATAAATCCCTATCCTTGTCCGCAAATGAGAAAAAAGTCGGACATACACTATTTTTATTTATTTTTTCCTCTGGAAACCACGGACAATGCAGAACACCTATCATCATTTTTTTACTGACCCATTGAATTGAATGGGTCCCCATCCTATCCGGAAAAAAAACTGAACGGACTCCGGGAAAAACAACTGTCCACATTGGCGGATCTGCAATATACGCGCACCGTTCCGTGTGCATTCTACATCACGGATGCAGACCCATTCACTTTAATGGGTCTGCAAATCCGGAGAAGCGCGGAATGTATCACTAAGGAAACACTATGGAGTGCTTCCTGGGGTTCCATTCTGATAGAACTTGCTCTATCTTTTTGCGGAACAGATGGATCGTGGACCCATTCAAGTGCATCACGGTGCATTGTGGACCGGGTTGCACCAAGTCGTGCAAACAAGGCCTTATGCGGGCGTTAAATTGCGGTTCCTCAAAATACAAATGCCGTCTGTGTGCCGTCAGAAATTTGTCTAAACAAACGGTCAGTCCATTAGGGCTCATGTACACTGCGGCTGCCCAGCCATGGCCGTATTGTCTCCCACATACAGTGGGTCCACAATACATGTCAAGTGGTCGTGTGTAACACGGATCATGGACCCATTCACTTGAAAGTGTCCGCAATCATGGAGATGCGGTGCAGAAGTACGCAGCGGAACCCCGTGGAAGCACTACAGCGTTTCTAGCCATGCCTCAGCACCGAAAAAAATAATTTCATGCAATGCTGTTATGTGAAACGGAGGTATCACGGAGCCATTCAAGTTAAAAGGATCTGGATCCGTCCTGGCGGCCGTATGGACGTTGCCCATGCATTGGTGACCTGAAATTGAGGTCACTAGTGCACGGAACGGCACACCTACGTGTGAATGAGCCCTCATAGGAACACCTCTTTTTTTCAGGAAGACGGACAAGAATAGGACATAATATGCTGACAGCATCACACTATAAGGGCCACACTCCCACACCTATCTATAAACATCGCTGACAGCGTCACACTATAAAAGACACGCTCCCACATCTATCCATAAACATCACTGACAGCATCACAGTATTACACTATAAGGGCCACGCTCCCACATCTATCTATAAACATCGCTGACAGCATCACACTATAAAAGACACGCTCCCACATCTATCCATAAACATCACTGACAGCATCACACTATAAGGGCCACTCTCCCACATCTATCCATAAACATCGCTGACAACATCACAGCATCACACTATAAGGGCCACGCTCCCACATCTATCCATAAACATCGCTGACAGCTTTACACAATAATATCATTTTTTAAACCAAAAAATTGTTTTAGTGTCTCGATAGTCTGAGAGCCCTAGCTTTTTAATTTTTTGACCGATTGTCTTAGTAAGGGTCAGATTTTTTGCGGGATGAAATGACGGTTTGATTGATACTATTTTTGGGGTCATCCGCCTTTTTGATCGCTTGGAGTTGCACTTTATGTGATGTCAGGTGCCCAAAAAAAATGGCTTTCTTGGTACTGTTTTTATTTAATTTGTTTCACGGTGTTCATTGGAGGGGTTAGGTCATGTGATATTTTTACAGAGTCGGTTGTTACGGACGTTGCGATACCTAATATGTCTACTTTTACGAATTTATTTAACTTTATCACAATAATAGCATTTTTTTATTTTTTTATTATGTTTTAGAGTCTCCATGTTCTAAGAACAATATTTTTTTTTATCTTTTAAGCAATTTTTTTTATATAGGGGCTGTTTTTTGCAGGATAAGGTGACGTTTTTATTGGTACCATTTTGAGGGACATACGCCTTTTTGATCGCTTGCTGTTAAAACTTTGTGATGTAAGGTGAAAAATTGCCTTTTTTTACACAATTTTTATTTTATTTTTTGTGGTGTTTATCGGACATGGTGGATCATGTGATATATTTATAGATCCGGTTATTTCGGATGTGGCAATACCTAATATGTGTAGTTTTTTAATTTATAAAAAAAAATTAATGGCGTAAAATGAATGGATACGAGAAAAGACAATTTTTATAAAATTTTTATATACATTTTTATTTTTTTATTTTTAATAGAGAAGAGCGAACACCTAGATGTTCGGGTTAGGGGAGTTCGGCCGAACTTTAAAAAAAAGTTCGGGTTCGGGACCCGATCTTGATCCGAACTTGGAGCCAAACCCGAACCCCATTGAAGTCAATGGGGACCCGAACTTCACTTTATTATTTTCCGTTATAACACGGTTATAACGGAAAATATTAGTATTAGCTTTTTCAGATCTGAGTTTTTAGGATCGTGAAAACTCAGATCCGACAGTATATTCTAACACAGAGGTGTTCCCATGGTGATGGGGACGCTTCAAGTTAGAATATACTAAGAACTGTGTACATAACGGCCCCCTGCTGCCTGGCAGCAACCGATCTCTTACAGGGCTGTGATCCGCACCTGAGGGGTTAATTGTGCATATCATAGCCCCCTGTAAGAGATCAGGTGCTGCCAGGCAGCAGGGGGCCAGACCCCCCTCCCTCCCCAGTATTAAAATCATTGGTGGCCAGTGCGGCCCCCCTCCCTCCCCAGTATTAAATTCATTGGTGGCCAGTGCACCCCCCCTCCCTCCCCAGTATTAAAATCATTGGTGGCCAGTGCGGCCCCCCTCCCTC
Organism: Bufo bufo; assembly: GCF_905171765.1. Classification (NCBI taxonomy): domain Eukaryota; kingdom Metazoa; phylum Chordata; class Amphibia; order Anura; family Bufonidae; genus Bufo; species Bufo bufo. The sequence continues at coordinate 673,177,969 of NC_053389.1, forward strand.
CCCAGTATTAAATTCATTGGTGGCCAGTGCGGCCCCCCTCCCTCCCCAGTATTAAATTTATTGGTGGCCAGTGCGGCCCCCCCTCCCTCCCTCCCCAGTATTAAAATCATTGGTGGCTAGTGCGGACCCCCCACCCTCCCCAGTATTAAATTCATTGGTGGCCAGTGTGGCCCCCCTCCCTCCCCAGTTTTAAATTCATTGGTGGCCATTTTGGCCCCCCTCCCTCCCTCCCCAGTATTAAAATCATTGGTGGCTAGTGCGGCCCCCCCTCCCTCCCCAGTATTAAATTCATTGGTGGCCAGTGAGGTGCCCCTCCCTCCCCAGTATTAAATTCATTGGTGGCCAGTGCGGCCCCCCCTCCCTCCCCTGTATTAAATTCATTAGTGGCCAGTGCGGCCCCCCTCCCTCCCTCCCTAGTATTAAATTCATTGGTGGCCATTTTGGCCCCCCCTCCCTCCCTCCCCAGTATTAAAATCATTAGTGGCCAGTGTGGCCCCCCCTCTCTCCCCAGTATTAAATTCATTGGTGGCCAGTGCGGCCCCCCTCCCTCTCTCCCCAGTATTAAATTCATTGGTGGCCAGTGCAGCCCCCCCTCCCTCCCTCCCTCCCCAGTATTAAATTTATTGGTGGCCAGTGCAGCCCCCCCTCCTTCCCCAAGTATTAAAATCATTGGTGGCCAGTGTGGCCCCCCCACCCCCCCTATTAAAATCATTGGTGGTTAGTGCGGCCCCCCCTCTCCCCCCCACCCCTAATTAAAATCATTGGTGGCAGTGGCCATAGATTAACAACCCCCCTCCCCCCCATCATCGGTGGCAGTGGAGCGGCAGTTCCGATCGGAGTCCCAGTTTAATCGCTGGGGCTCCGATCAATTACTATGGCAGCCAGGACGCCACTGAAGTCCTGGCTGCCATGGTTACTTAGCAATTTTAGAAGCATTATACTTACCTGCACTGTCTGTGGCCGGCCGATCGCTCCTCTTACTGGTAAGTGAAAGGTCTGTGCGGCGCATTGCTTATAGCACAGACCTTTCACTTACCAGTAAGAGGAGCGCCTGGTCGGCCACACAGCGCAGGTAAGTATAATGCTTCTAAAATTGCTAAGTAACCATGGCAGCCAGGACTGCAGTAGCGTCCTGGCTGCCATGGTAACCGATCGGAGCCCCAGCGATTAGACTGGGACTCCGATCGGAACTCTCCGCTGCCACCAATGGGGGGGGGGTGATTTTAATTAGGGGGGGGAGAGGGGAGGCCGCACTGGCCACCAATGAATTTAATACTGGGGAGGAAGGGAGGGGGGCCGCACTGGCCACCAATGAATTTAAAACTGGGGAGGGAGGGGGGTCTGGTCCCCTGCTGCCTGGCAGCACCTGATCTCTTACAGGGGGCTATGATACGCACAATTAACCCCTCAGGTGCGGCAGGCAGGGGTTAATTGTGCGGATCATAGCCCCCTGTAAGAGATCAGGTGCTGCCAGGCAGAAGGGGGCCATTATGTCCACACAGTTCTCAGTATATTCTAACTTGAAGCGTCCCCATCACTATGGGAATGCCTCTGTGTTAGAATATACTGTCGGATCTGAGTTTTCACGATCGAACTCAAATCCGATGGTATATTCTAACATAGAGGCGTTCCCATGGTGATGGGGACGCTTCAAGTTAAAATATACCATCGGATTGGAGAAAACTCAGATTACCCGAACACCGAACCCGAACTTTTACAGAAAGGTTTGGGTTCGGGTGCCGACCGCAGCATCTATGGGGTTAAAGACCACAGATCAGTGCCAGCATGGATTTGGGGTGTTGGAGACCAGTGTTAGCTGTAAATTACAGCTTACACTCTCTGCAAATGTCAGCGGCTCCAGGGCAGCAGGAGCAGTAGCGGAGGACAATGGGGGCCCATACATGAGGGGGGATTTATTTGATGACCGGCACTGGGGCACATATGAGGGGGCCTTTTATTTTATAAAGGGAACTGGGGGAACTTACTCGCTTTCAGGCAGCGATCTAAACTCTGAGTGGAGATTGCAGCCTGAAACCAGCATTTTCACAGTACCGTGCTCCAATTGGTTGGTCTGCATAGACCAACCAATTGGAGTGAGCGTGGGCAAGGGACCACTCTGATTGGTCCCTTGTCGGCACCCGGTGACGTCACCGGGCTGGAGGGGGCGGAGCTTAGCAGGATCTCGGCCAGCCTAGTTACCGCCCCTCCAAAACTTTTGCATAATTAGCTAGGAGGCAGTGACGTCACCGGGCTCCCTGATCAGCGGAAGAGGAAGCTTTCCTCCTCTGCAAGGGACCCGGTACGTCACTGAGTGAAAGAAAACCTTCACTTCCAGCAGAGAATTTATTGGAGCAAAAGGGGGCATTAGAAGTAAGTTCATCAGGTAGGACATGGGTGTTGTTGATGTGGGTGACACTGCAGTACTATAGGACAAAGGTCCCAAATCCCGGACAACCCTTTTAACCACTTAGGGATGCATGATGTACCGGTACGGCATGTTTCCCGAGTCCTTAAGGACCCATGACGAACCGGTACGTCATGTGTTGTTCCGATCACTGCCGCCCAGCCGGCGGTGATCGGAACATGGTGCCTGCTCAAATCATTGAGCAGGCACCTCGGCTAAATACGCGGGGGGGGTCCCGTGACCCCCCCATGTCGGCGATCGCAGCAAACCGCAGGTCAATTCAGACCTGCGGTTTGCTGCGCTTTCTGCAGTTTCTGATCCCCGCGGTCCCTGACCGTGGGGATCAGAAACTTTTATATGCCTAAAATATATATGTGTCACCCCCCCTGCACCTCCCGCCACCATAATATCATTCAGGGGTGTTGAAGGCGGTGCAGGCGGTGCGGGAGGGGGGCGGTGCGGCAGGCGGGATCGCAATCCCCCGCCCGCCTCCCCTTCAATAATCGTTGGTGTACAGTGGTATACCAGGGTGTCAGCACATTGCTGACACCCTGGTATAAACGGCTGACATCTGTGATGCGATGTCAGCCGTTTAACCCATTCCATACCGCGGTCCGTACGGACCGCGGTATGGAAAAGCACAGGTTAACAGTCGGGAGCTCCCTCCCTCTCCCATCGGGGGGCTGCTGTGCCTTTGCAGCCCCCCGACAGGATGGGGTGACAGAGGGAGGGAGCCCCAGTCCTTACCCTTCCCGTCTGTGCAGTTGTGGCCACAACTGAGCAGATGGGGAAGGTTCCCATGGCAACAGGACGCCATCTCAGGCATCCTGCTGTCCATGGTGCTGAACAGATCTGTGCTAAAGGCATAGATCTGTTCAGACAAAGTGTAAGTAAAATACAGTACAGTACAATATATATTGTACTGTACTGTAATATACAGACATCAGACACACTGGATCTTCAAGAACCAAGTGGGTCTGGGTAAAAAAAAAAAAGAAAAAAAAAGTGAAAAAATGTAAAAATCAAAAAACACATTTATCACTGTTTGGTATCGCCGCGTCCATAACGACCTGATCTATAAAACGGTCATGTTACTTTACCCGAACGGTGAACGCCATAAAAATAAAAAATAAAAAACTATGATGAAATTGAAATTTTGCCCACCTTACTTCCCAAAAAAGGTAATAAAAGTGATCAAAAAAGTCACATGTACGCCAAAATAGTACCAATCAAACCGTCATCTCCTCCCGCAAAAATCATACCCTACCCAAGATAATCGCCCAAAAACTAAAAAAAACTATGGCTCTTGGACTATGGAAACACTAAAACATGATATATATATTTTTTTTTAAATGAAATCATTGTGTAAAACTTACATAAATAAAAAAAAAGTATACATATTAGGTATCAAACAGGAAGCTCGACATTGATATGCCTTATGAATGCTAACATGTGCAACTGTTTTCCATTATGGTGAGTCCAGCCTCCTCTGTGATCATTGTAATTGATTATTCCATATTATGCACTATGTGTACATCTCCCCATATGTATAGAGAGACTGTAATGAGTAATTATAGACAGCCCTTTACTTATTGCACTTTTTGTATGCTCTATTTTATATATTGATGTTGTTTATAATTGATTATCTCCAATAAATTGATTACAATTTGTATAAATAATTGCACTTGTACCTTTGTTCAATGCTTGAGAATGGTCCCACAAAAGCAGGGAACGTTACTGATCCCTGGGAGAATAAATAACTGCATTTGGCCTCATGCACACAACCGTTCCGTTTTTTTTGCGGTCCGCCAATTGCGGATCCTCAAAACACGGAACCCGCCCGTGTGCCTTCCGCAATTTGTGGAATGAAACAGGTGGCCCATTGTAGAAATGCCTCTTCTTGTCCGCAAAACGGACAAGAATAGGACATGTTATATTTTTTTTGCGGGGCTACGGAACGGAGCAACGGATGCGGACAGCACACGGAGTGCTGTCCGCATATTTTGCTGCCCCATTGAAGTGAATGGGTCCGCATCCGAGCAGCCAAAACTGCGTCTTGGATGTGGACCAAAAAAACGGCCGTGTGCATGAGGCCTTTCTTTGAGATTGGAGTGCTTCTTCTTCTCTGTGTATCCTGTGAACAGGTGATAAGTTCGCATAGAGGAACAACCCCTTTAATCATATCGTCGCAGTTTATATTAAATTCATTTTTGCTTCCCCTAATGCTGCTCAGTACGGTATTTCTGTACCTTTGATTATTATTCATATTGCAAGTATTTATCTAGATTTTATGTCCCTAAGAATAGCAGCCGAAAATATCTCCAGAAAGAAGGGTCTGTTTATAACTAACCCAAGTGTAACACTAGGACTCCAAGCTCCAAGCCAGGATTGATGAACTGTAAATGCATTCTGTGCTAACTCAAGCATTGATATTTCATTTTTCAATGGCAACACCTGCAAATATACAGTACATTGCCAGGGCATCTGGTTTTCTTTTGTATTTCAACTTCAATTTCTGTAAATTATATAGTTTTACTTTATACTTTATATCCATCCAATAAATATTTTTCAAAATTTCCAATGTTTTGGTGAAATATAAATGAATTAGGTTTATACATTGATTCCCTTATGGAAACAACATGTGTAACACAGGATAGATAGACTACTGTTACATCTTAGCTTCTGTATAGTGATGGACGAACATCGGCCAGGATGATTCGTGAACGCGCGTTCGCTGATCAAATGTTCACGAACCGCGCGTTCGCGGCGGGCCCCATTAACTTTAACGGCAGGCTTACCTGAAAAACCTTCAGGTCATATTTGCAGCCTGCAAACACTTACTAGAAGTACACAAATAGTCCCACAACATGGACAGTGACATACCAGAGGGGGATCATTGGCAAAAATTCCCACAAAAAATATGTATTTTATTCAGGGGCCATTTTTATGCATCTTAAAGGGAAACTCTCAAAAATGTGCCCTGCTGGAGCCTAGAATTTTTTTATTTCCTATCGGTTTGATGTATACAAATGTGCAGCACTCCACGTTTTTGTATTCTGCAGAGTCCATAAAAAAAATGCATACGTTAATGAATTTTTTTTTTCTACCATGGAACTGTATGGCATCAGTCTGAGGCATCTGTTAACGCATACTTTTTTGGTATGCATTAAATGGATGGCAAAAATAGGATGTGAACCCAGCCCTAGTGTCAGAATAAGCACCAGTACACAGCGGAGCAGCGTGGTCGAGAGGGGAGGCTGCCATGTACTGACAGAGCGCTACCTGGTCCTGGTGGTCAGGGATGAGGACTGTGTTTCCCAAGGATCATTTTCTACTGGGAAATACAGGGCACAGTATAATACATTAGAATCTATATAATATAAAGATATTAGCCCTACCCCCGAATAATAATACAATTAGGTGGTCATTTATTATATAGAAATACGTCTATGTTAGGCGTATTTCTGACACAGATTGTGGCGCAAAGGTCCTTAGCACCGCAATCTGCATATTTTTACTGCTCATGCCAGGTCTAAAAAAGGATGGCATGGGCAGGAAAAGGGATAAAGTTATGGCCATCCAGGATCTGTTGTGCTTCTCATTTTTCCTTCCTTTTGACAGATCAGAAAAAGGATCAAATAAAAGATGATGTCAGCCAAGCCAAAAAGGCAAAATAGTGGCCCAGTCATGAAGTGGGGAGGGTGGGAACACCATAAGAAGTCCACAGAGTGGCCCTATGACATAGTGGTGGGGTGGAAGCAGCATGAAGAGACCACAGAGTGGCCCAATGACAGAGTCTGGAGGTGGCGGCAGTATGAGGTGGCCACAGAGTGGCACAATGAGAGATTGCGGAGGTGGCAGCAGCATGGGGAGGCAACAGAGTGGCACTACTATGAGAGATTGTGGAGGTGGCAGCAGGATGAGGAGGACACAGAGTGGCACGATGACGAGAGATTGCGGAGGTGGCAGCCACAAAATCAGGAGGCTACAGAAGACAGCGTGTGGAGGTGAATGGCAATAACAATACCCGTGGGTGTAAGAAGGAGTACTTGGCATCAGATGTGTGGCATCTGGCGGGTGGCAGCATCAGAATAGTAGCTGAGGCAGGTAGCCAGAAGAAACCGATCTCTTTTATCAATGTTTGGCTGAGGCAGCATGGATGATCTAATCTGATGCATCAGGCATTAATGGGTCGAAATCCTAACTGATCCACACCTGATTTATCTTGACAAAGGTCAGTCTCTCCACATTTTGGGTGGACAGGCGAGTTCTTCTTGGGGTAACTATGGCCCCCGCTGCACTAAACACCCGCTCTGATGCCACACTACTGGCCGGGCAGGACAGTTTTTCCAGGGCACACTCTGCCAGTTGCGGCCACAAATCCTTCGCCTGAAGTGGTGGAGCCTTTACTGTCTGAAACCAGGTGTGTGCCACTGGGTGATGCAGCGGTTGCTGCGGCAGGCTGGACCACCACATCGAAGCCACGATTGTCCCAGGCCACTTTATGGTGACGCTGCATATGTTGATGCAGGGCCGTGGTGCCAACATTGGCACCCTTGCCATGCTTCACCTTATGCCCACATATTCTACATATGGCCATGTTCACCTCCTCCGGCGGCTTAACAAAAAACTGTCACATAGCCGAGTAGGTGAATTTTACCCCCAACACTCTGCACCCTACTGACTGCTACAGCCACAGCCTCCATTAACCTGTGTACCGCTACTTCCCGGGCAGGTAGGCTCCTGCAATGCGGGTGGTCTTCCTCGGGCACGTTTTACTCCTGACCTCCCACTGCTGTCACCCTGCTGACTTCTGGCCATGCTAGCGAATGGCTGGCTCCGCCGCTGGCTTACGGGCAAGCTGCCACCCTCTTCTCCCGATCATGATGAAGCCCCTTCGTCAGCTGCTCCCAAGTGCAATTAGCTATATCGCCATCATCGAGTACTGTCTGCAATTCACTGATGTCCTCCACAACCGTCTGTAGGTCAGGAGCCTGACCGCTTTCAACACCAGCTCCCACCCCACACTCCTCATCAGTACTTGCCCACCTAGTGGAGGAAGCGGCAGATGTCTCCTCCAGATCTTGGCTGGGCAGTAGCTGCTGACTGTTTTCTAGTAGCTCGCCCTCGCTAAAATGTGAAGCTGAGCCCACAGTATATAATACTTCTCTGGCTGAGGGAACAGAAAAGGACAGAGGCAGGTTGAGGACAGGTGAAGACCCAGGGCCTGCTTGTAGCTGGCCAGCTAAGACCTGTCCTAGGTTGCTAGTATAGCCTTATATGTGTATACAGCTAAACCTGACAATAACCTTAATACAGTTCCTATGTTTATGTGTTAAAGAGAAAAGCAGAGTTATTTACTGTGACATCATGTTTTGGATGTCATATAACTGTTATATTTTGTGTTCACAGAAGCAGAAAGTGATAATGTACCTTTGGGATCCATTTTGTAGTGTAAGGTAAGCTTAGTGACACAGCAGAAACAACAGAAAGCATAGTGTTAATCTGTTGTTGCTGGGCAGAAGTCTAGACCAATCACAGCCAGCTTCTCACACAGCAAGATTTTTCACCTATCACAGCCAGCCTCACAGACAGCCTGTCTTGGAATTCCCCCAGCTCCTGCTGCTAGAATCATTATTCACCAGAGACAGGAGCTGAAGAAAGATTCACTGCACTGAGAGCTGAGCTTTATGGGAACAAGAGGCCAATATAGGTATTTAAAACAGTTATATAATGTTCATGTTGTTAGTATTGTGATTAGAACTGTATACTGAACCAGTTATATATGTGTGTTTACTTACAGTTCCACCAAATTGCAAGCATACTGAGCCATACAATTGCATACAAATTCAATTGCAAGTTTCAAATTGCAAGCTACAATTGCAAGCATACCATTGCAAGCATTCAGATTCCATATTGCAATCCAAATTGCATACAACTATACCAGATCATACTCAACCAATCTGCAAATAGTCACTGCTAACTGCATTCTGCAATTGAACAGTTAGTTAGACCTCAGATATACCTCTCAGAGAGATCAAAAAGTGCTTAAATAATTTAAAGTGAGAGTACAGATACTTAAGAGAGAAATATATCCACCATTTTATGCTGAATGACAAGATTGAACAGTTGAACCACCATCTTATGCATACCGCCATTTTGTGATATATTTTCAACACGTGTTATGTACATGGACTATCTGCTGCGGAGGTGGCAGTGTTATATATGAAGAAAAGTTGAAGTTAATAAAGAAGTTATTCGAAGCATTTGGTGTGCTCTTTAAACCTACTGTTTCCATAGAACGGCGCTAGAGGAATTACAGAGTAATAGACAGTCTGGTTAGACTAAAAGTCAGAGATATCAAAATTCTTCTAATGCCACAGCACAAAAGGCACTTCATAGTGCTGCGCCTGCCACAGTGGAACTATAGCCCTCAGAGGGTGAAGCGATAGCGCTTCTCAACTTGCACAGTAAAGAGCGCATTAGAGCAGCGGAGCGCCAGCATACACCGCCGCGCAGCAACTGTTCCCTGAGTGATCGAGCAAAGACACCTCAGCGGAGCTACCATAAAGGCCATAGAACGTGTGCATTAGTTAAACTGCAGCCAACTCCTAAAGTGGCAGAACTGCAAAGGCAAAATAGTCATAGAAAGAGCGCCAACCCTCCTGTGATCCCTAGAGAGAGAAAGAGATGCATGGTGGGAGGCCAAAGTCCAGAGCTAGAGTGCCTGCACCGCTACCCACGGAGAGACCACGTACTGCAGTCAGCTAGTTTCCCGCCACTAGGCCCAAAGCCTGCAGCAGTGTATCCAAGCCAGCGCATCGCAAGTCATCACAGATCATCGCAAGTCAGCGCAGAGCATCGCATCACATCAAGAAAAGACTAAGTCTCCTTTAAGACAGACATTTGTTCCAGAAACTTTCAGATCAAAGTATCCTGCTCTTCAGAATAAGGTCAGAGCTTTCCTTTTATTACTTATCATTGCATATATGCTTTGGCATAAAGAGACATTTTTGTTTTCAGAAATAAGAGACTTTAAATAAAAACAAAGGACAGTTTGTAGTACACGGACTCTAAAGCATTTAAAGTGAAATTAATTTAATGCCTGCATTTATCGCTGTTGTATTTAAAGTGACAGTCATTTATTTCTGCATTTGTCAGTATTGCATTTAAAGTAAAATGTCTGAACCTAGTATTACTATGCCACTGTTAGAGGATACAAAGATAGATAGAGTAGAGAGGGAAGAGCAAGGGAACCTGTCTGAGGTAGAAGAGTCTGATGCAGCATTAGTCTTGCCTCAAACAAATATAGCCCAAACAGATGAACTAAGACGTTCATCACGTGCCAGAAAACCGACCACAAAGATGCTGGAAAATTTAGCGCAAGAAGCAGCATTAAAAGAGAAAAAGTTTGCCCAGATGTATGATAGGTGGAAATCATACATTAAAGACATTCGTAGAAAGCTAAAGCAAGAAAGTATAAAAAGGAACTTGAGTGATATGGTAGAGACGGTTGAAGAATCTGAATCAGAGCTTATGGCAGCATATGTCAACCTGCGGTCGTTTATGAGACCTTCCCAGGATATTGTAAGGAACATGGACACATGTACTGCAGTCACTAAAGATAGTAAAGCTCATGAGAGAACTTTCATCTTCAGCTAATTATGATGAAGTTAAAGCAAGAAGTAGAATGAATGAGCTTTGTATGAGAGACTATGCTAGGTCCTTAGGTGGTACCACAATCTCAAGTGTGACTTCCTTCGCTAGCAGAGGTGCCACCCACATATCAGAGTCCTCAAATACTTCAGCCAAAAGAAAGGAATTAGCTGAACAATTTACTGTCAAGAGAGCAGAAATTGAGATGGAAGCTGCCATCGAGGTGCAGCGCCAGCTGATGGCTGAAAAGGATGCACAACGCCATCAGATGGAAGCTGAAAAGGAGGCACAGCGCCATCAGATGGAAGCTGAAATGGAAGCACAGTGCCAACAGATGAAAAGTCTGGAAAGGCATAAAGAAGTTAAGATCATAGAAGCCAGACTCAGAGTACATAAGGAAGATATGAGTCAGAGTAGTCATAGGTTTAACTCCGTACTAAGTGAAGAAAAGGACTCCTATTTTCCGTCATACACTCAAGAGAATGAAAGCAAATCTCCAGCTTGTAGTGAGGAAAACAAGTTATTATTATCCTTTCATCCCTGCTCATAAAAACAAAGAGATGCCTAGTCCAGTGTTAGGAAAAAGGTGTGTGAATTTACACTCTATCTCTACCAGAAAAGATAAAGAAAAGGACTCACCTAATTCAGAACTAAGTGAGAAAATAGAACGGGATGATTCTATTCCTAGATGTCACGGCAATGCTCAGGAGAGTGTTGCAACTATTGTCCAAACAGGACAACAGAGAACAGTCCTCGCTAGACTTCCCGTGCCGGAACCTACTGTATTTTCAGGAGACGTACTGAAGTTCATAGAGTGGAAGGCAAGTTTTGAAATGATCATTGAGCATCATTGCTTCAGTCCAATTGATGGGGTGGGGAAGCAAAGAAAGTTCATGAAGGTAACTTCTATAGAAAAGATGAAGAAGCCTACAAGCAAGCTTGGGAAAACTTAAATGCAAGATATGATCATCACTTCTTAGTACAAAGAGCTTTTAGAGAGAAATTGAATAACTGGCCTATAATAGGTCCTAAAGAACACTTCAGACTTCAAGAGTACGGTGACTTCCTGCAAGCATGCAGCAATGCCATCCCACTCGTTCAAGGACTGGAAGTACTGAACGACTATCTAGAAAACCACAGGATGCTAACTAAGCTACCTGAAGAAGTGGCTTCTATATGGAATCGCTATGTGACTGAACAGTTAGATCTAGGCAAGAACTTCCCAAGTTTTAAAGAGTTCTCTGAGTTTGTCAATAAGGAAGCACGGATAACATGTAATCCAGTAACATCATCTTATGTCTTAAAATCCTTAGAAGAAAGGCCTGCAAGAAAGATAAGACGTGCAAGAGCAACTAGCTTTGCAACCAACAAAGCAGCTAAAGGTCCAGATACCTACGAGAGTAAGTTCAAAATCACTACTGGGATCAGTAGAGAGACAGAACCGGCAAATCTTCAGACTACCTTCAAGTGTATGTTCTGTGGAGAGAACCACTCCATACATAAGTGCCAACAATTGAAGAAGTCCCCAGAAGAAAATAAAAAATTTGTACTTGAGAACCAACTGTGTTTTGGTTGTCTAAGAAAAGGCCATGTTACTAAGAAGTGTAAGAAAAAAGCCACAAGCAGCATTTTCAAAGGACGCCATCCTACACCACTACATGAAGAACGTCCAAAGAAAGATAAATCCTCAATACCTAAAGATACTGAGGAAGGAAAGAAAGTATTGGTATTCTCTTGCAGAGTGAGGGAGGGAGAGAGCAATGGCACATCAATGGTTGTACCAGTGTGCATTTCAAATCCTAAAAGGAGGAACAAGGAGGAAATCTGCAAGAAATTACAAGTGGCCACAGAACCAGTGACGCTCAAACTCACCACAATCATGGGGAGGGACACATTTGTGAACAGTCAAAGGGTCAAAGGACTGAGAGTCGGGTCGGGCAATATAGAGATATTTTTACACGTTTTAAGCTGTATTTTGTTAGTATTAAATAGTTTTTATCTGACCCATTGGTGCGTACCTTACTATACTTGCGACTTCCTTCCTATAAGATCCTTGGAAGCTGGGGTCTGCTGTTATCCAGGTGTAGTGGTATTCAATCTGTCGGATCGGTTCTTTGAGATCACCTTTCCGACCCACACCTGCTCCATCTGCCAAGCTGTTTGTGAAGACTCCTTCAAGATCTTATTCACGCACCTTACCAGTGAAGTTCTGTGAGTACAATCTGTTTGCAGGCGTGTAAAGTGTTGTTACATACTACACTATAGTGTTCTTTTTTACAACAGAGTTTCTATCGGAGACACCATCTAGATTTCTACACGTGTTCACTAATCAGGAGTCTTGTGAGTATAACCTATTCACACGGTGCGTTTGGTGCTTGGAGCTTGCTACACCATAGTGCGCTTTCTCATCATATTACAGGTTTCCATACCAGTGTTGGACTGTGAGGTTTGCATGTGGTCCTATTAGTTGAAGATTGCATAAAGGGAACTTTAATACACAGAGAAGATTTCTCTCCTGCAGCGCAATCCTTTTATACTTTTTCTCCATTTAGCAGACTTCTCCCACATTGTCTTTGGATTTGCAGCGCCTGAGGGGACAAGTATTTCTAACAGAGACTCTATTTATTTTTCTGTTGATAAGCTACGATTGTCCTGAAGCCTTGGTACCACGAAAGGTAATCACAGGAGGAAAGGGTGAACCCTATGATGTTCAAACTGATCTAGGATGGGGTGTTGTTGGAGGAAAACAGCAGATCGCAAACTCAAGACAGGTGACAGGTAGGGATGGACGAACATCTGCCGGGACGGTTCGCGAAATATCGGCAATATAATTTTTGCGCATGCGCAAATGCACTATACAGTACCCAAATGCACTATAAAGAAAGTATATTGGTATATAACACCCCGCTTCAATCATTTTTTTTGGAGGGGGCGACTGGTATATCACCAGTAGAAATTATTTGTTCCAATAACGCTTGTCCCTCTATACACCTGCAGTATCGCAGCAGAACCGCACACAACTGCCGCACAATACAAATGCACTATAATATACTTTCTTACATAGAAAGTATATTATAACATTGTACAAGGAAGGCAATCCATTAGAATATACATAAAGATAAAACGTAACCTTTAATAATTTTACTATGAGGGTCCATTCACACGTCCGGCAATGTGCATTCCGCAATTTGTGGACCGCACATCGCCGGCACTATAATAGAAAATGCCTAATCTTATCTGCAATTGTGGACAAGAATAGGACATGTTCTATTTTTTTTTCAGAAACGGAAGCACAGATGCGGAAGTGCAGATCCGCAAATGCGGATGCGGATCTGCAAATGCGGATGCGGACAGCACATACCGGCCCCATTGAAAATTAATAGGTCTGCACCCGTTCTGCAAAATTGCGGATGCGGACCCATTTGCGGATGTGTGAATGGAAAAGATATCCCTTTAAAATGAAAATAAATTAAATTATTAAAGTTAAAGGGGTTCTGCACTTTGTTTTAACTGATGATCTATCCTCTGGATAGATCATCAGCATCTGATCGGCGGGGGTCCGACACCCAGGACGCTCGCCGATCAGCTGTTTGAGAAGGCAGCGGCGCTCCAGCAGCGGCGCGGCCTTCTCACTGTTTACCACCAGCCCAGTGACATCCATTCAAGTGAACAGAGCTTAGCCCCGCCCACCCTAGTTGATACTAGTCGTGACGTCACTGGGCCAGCGGTAAACAGCGAGAAGGCCGCGGCGCCGCTGGAGCGCCGCTGCCTTCTCAAACAGCTGATCGGCGGGGGTCCCGGGTGTCGGACCCCCGCCGATCAGATGCTGATGATCTATCCAGAGGATAGATCATCAGTTAAAACAAAGTGCAGAACCCCTTTAAGCAAAAAGCATAGATGTGGTAGGCAATAAAAAGTTCTTGGCGGCACTAAATCAGGTGCTCGGCGGCACCAAATCAGAAACCATATGTCCTACCACAATCCGGGGGGTTCCAGTGCACATCCATGAATCCTGGAGGGAAAGCAAAAAACATCTATCCCTGGGCTAGATCATGATGTGGTATTGAAGGACAGGTTGGGCAAAGAACTGTCCCTGATATTGCCCTACAGGGGGGTGCTATTCTGGCCCTGATAGCCTAACCACAGAGCACCCGCCCTGATAAGAGCGACCCCGTCCGGAACCTTACCCTATATAAAAATGGCCCTAGTAAGCCCCTAGCCCCTAGGCCCCTGACTTCCAGGTGATCACTATATAGATCTATGTGTTTTTGACCCATTATAAAAGTATATTATAAGTATATCGCACCCCTCTGTGTATCACACATATAGATAGCACACCTATACTAGTCCTTAAAATGACTTTTGTGGGCCTATTAGCTAGGGTTTGGTGTCCCTAACAGCCTGTCCCTGCTCCACACAGAAACCTCTCCCTACACTGGCAAAACATTGAATGTAAAATGGCGGCCAGATCAGGTTTATTTATAAGGTAGGGGGTATGTCCATGTGCTGAAATGTCTCAATTGGCTGTCCTGTACCACTTGATGGATGTGTCATGGGTCAAAGTTCTTCATAAAGTAAAAGAATATGGCGGGCTCGAATTTCTCCATATGTTCGCATGTTCGGCGAATCGCGAACACGCAAAGTTCACCGTGAAACGACCGTCGGGCGAACCGCAAGGCCATCTCTAGTGACAGGATTGTGTCATCGAATATCTGTCCAAGAGCTACCAACTGTAAGTCCAGCGAAAGTAATCAAGATCCTTGAATCCGACTTTGCAGACATAAGTTCTAAAGAAAAAAGTGTATGCCAAGAAGACATAAAGTTCGGACATACTCTAGAAGAAAGTATTCAGCAGAATCAACAAGGTCATCTTAACCACCTCCGGACCGCTGTACGCACAGACGCGTCCTGGAGGTGGTTGATTCATTCCGAGTGGACGCATATACGCGTCATCTCGCGAGACGCGAGATTTCCTGTGAACGCGCGCACACAGGCGCGCGCGCTCACAGGAACGGAAGGTAAGAGAGTTGATCTCCAGCCTGCCAGCGGCGATCGTTCGCTGGCAGGCTGGAGATGTGTTTTTTTTAACCCCTAACAGGTATATTAGACGCTGTTTTGATAACAGCGTCTAATATACCTGCTACCTGGTCCTCTGGTGGTCCCATTTGTTTGGATCGACCACCAGAGGACACAGGTAGCTCAGTAAAGTCCCACCAAGCACCACTACACTACACTACACCCCCCCCCGTCACTTATTAACCCCTTATTAGCCCCTGATCACCCCTAATCACCCCTGATCACCCCATATAGACTCCCTGATCACCCCCCTGTCATTGAATACCCCCCTGTCATTGATCAACCCCCTGTAAAGCTCCATTCAGATGTCCGCATGATTTTTACGGATCCACTGATAGATGGATCGGATCCGCAAAACGCATCCGGACGTCTGAATGAAGCCTTACAGGGTCATGATCAATGACTGTGGTTATCACCCCATATAGACTCCCTGATCACCCCCCTGTCATTGATCACCCCCCTGTCATTGATCACCCCCCTGTAAAGCTCCATTCAGACGTCCGCATGATTTTTACGGATCCACTGATAGATGGATCGGATCCGCAAAACGCATCCGGACGTCTGAATGAAGCCTTACAGGGGCATGATCAATGACTGTGGTGATCACCCCATATAGACTCCCTGATCACCCCCCTGTAAAGCTCCATTCAGATGTCCGCATGATTTTTACGGATCCACTGATAGATGGATCGGATCCGCAAAACGCATCCGGACGTCTGAATGAAGCCTTACAGGGGCATGATCAATGACTGTGGTTATCACCCCATATAGACTCCCTGATCACCCCCCTGTCATTGATCACCCCCCTGTCATTGATTACCCCCCTGTAAAGCTCCATTCAGACGTCCGCATGATTTTTACGGATCCACTGATAGATGGATCGGATCCGCAAAACGCATCCGGACGTCTGAATGAAGCCTTACAGGGGCATGATCAATGACTGTGGTGATCACCCCATATAGACTCCCTGATCACCCCCCTGTCATTGATTACCCCCCTGTCATTGATCACCCCCCCTGTCATTGATCACCCCCCTGTCATTGATCACCCCCCCTGTCATTGATCACCCCCCCTGTCATTGATCACCCCCCCTGTCATTGATCACCCCCCTGTCATTGATCACCCCCCCTGTCATTGATCACCCCCCCTGTCATTGATCACCCCCCCTGTCATTGATCACCCCCCCTGTCATTGATCACCCCCCTGTCATTGATCAACCCCCTGTCATTGATCAACCCCCCTGTCATTGATCACCCCCCTGTAAGGCTCCATTCAGACATTTTTTTGGCCCAAGTTAGCGGAATTATTATTTTTTTTTCTTACAAAGTCTCATATTCCACTAACTTGTGACAAAAAATTAAATCTCACATGAACTCACCATACCCCTCACGGAATCCAAATGCGTAAAATTTTTTAGACATTTATATTCCAGACTTCTTCTCACGCTTTAGGGCCCCTAGAATGCCAGGGCAGTATAAATACCCCACATGTGACCCCATTTCGGAAAGAAGACACCCCCAGGTATTCCGTGAGGGGCATATTGAGTCCATGAAAGATTGAAATTTTTGTCCCAAGTTAGCGGAACGGGAGACTTTGTGAGAAAAAAATAAAAAATATCAATTTCCGCTAACTTGTGCCAAAAAAAAAAAATTTCTATGAACTCGCCATGCCCCTCATTGAATACCTTGGGGTGTCTTCTTTCCAAAATGGGGTCACATGTGGGGTATTTATACTGCCCTGGCATTCTAGGGGCCCCAAAGCGTGAGAAGAAGTCTGGTATCCAAATGTCTAAAAATGCCCTCCTAAATGGAATTTGGGCCCATTTGCGCATCTAGGCTGCAAAAAAGTGTCACACATCTGGTATCTCCGTACTCAGGAGAAGGTGGGGAATGTGTTTTGGGGTGTCATTTTACATATACCCATGCTGGGTGAGATAAATATCTTGGTCAAATGCCAACTTTGTATAAAAAAATGGGAAAAGTTGTCTTTTGCCAAGATATTTCTCTCACCCAGCATGGGTATATGTAAAAAGACACCCCAAAACACATTCCCCACCTTCTCCTGAATACGGCGATACCAGATGTGTGACACTTTTTTGCAGCCTAGGTGGGCAAAGGGGCCCATATTCCAAAGAGCACCTTTCGGATTTCACTGGTCATTTACCTACTTACCACACATTAGGGCCCCTGGAAAATGCCAGGGCAGTATAACTACCCCACAAGTGACCCCATTTTGGAAAGAAGACACCCCAAGGTATTCCGTGAGGGGCATGGCGAGTTCCTAGAATTTTTTATTTTTTGTCACAAGTTAGTGGAAAATGATGATTTTTTTTTTTTTTTTTTTTTTCATACAAAGTCTCATATTCCACTAACTTGTGACAAAAAATAAAAACTTCCATGAACTCACTATGCCCATCAGCGAATACCTTGGGGTCTATTCTTTCCAAAATGGGGTCACTTGTGGGGTAGGTATAATGCCCTGGTATTTTAGGGGCCCAAATGTGTGGTAAGGAGTTTGAAATCAAATTCTGTAAAAAATGACGAGTGAAATCCGAAAGGTGCTCTTTGGAATATGGGCCCCTTTGCCCACCTAGGCTGCAAAAAAGTGTCACACATCTGGTATCGCCGTACTCAGGAGAAGGTGGGGAATGTGTTTTGGGGTGTCATTTTACATATACCCATGCTGGGTGAGATAAATATCTTGGTCAAATGCCAACTTTGTATAAAAAAATGGGAAAAGTTGTCTTTTGCCAAGATATTTCTCTCACCCAGCATGGGTATATGTAAAAAGACACCCCAAAACACATTCCCCAACTTCTCCCGAGTACGGAGATACCAGATGTGTGACACTTTTTTGCAGCCTAGGTGGGCAAAGGGGCCCATATTCCAAAGAGCACCTTTCGGATTTCACTGGTCATTTACCTACTTACCACACATTAGGGCCCCTGGAAAATGCCAGGGCAGTATAACTACCCCACAAGTGACCCCATTTTGGAAAGAAGACACCCCAAGGTATTCCGTGAGGGGCATGGCGAGTTCCTAGAATTTTTTATTTTTTGTCACAAGTTAGTGGAAAATGATGATTTTTTTTTTTTTTTTTTTTTTCATACAAAGTCTCATATTCCACTAACTTGTGACAAAAAATAAAAACTTCCATGAACTCACTATGCCCATCAGCGAATACCTTGGGGTCTCTTCTTTCCAAAATGGGGTCACTTGTGGGGTAGTTATACTGCCCTGGCATTCTAGGGGCCCAAAGGTGTGGTAAGGAGTTTGAAATCAAATTCTGTAAAAAATGACGAGTGAAATCCGAAAGGTGCTCTTTGGAATATGGGCCCCTTTGCCCACCTAGGCTGCAAAAAAGTGTCACACATCTGGTATCTCCGTACTCGGGAGAAGTTGGGGAATGTGTTTTGGGGTGTCTTTTTACATATACCCATGCTGGGTGAGAGAAATATCTTGGCAAAAGACAACTTTTCCCATTTTTTTATACAAAGTTGGCATTTGACCAAGATATTTATCTCACCCAGCATGGGTATATGTAAAATGACACCCCAAAACACATTCCCCAACTTCTACTGAATACGGAGATACCAGATGTGTGACACTTTTTTGCAGCCTAGGTGGGCAAAGGGGCCCACATTCCAAAGAGCACCTTTCGGATTTCACTCGTCATTTTTTACAGAATTTGATTTCAAACTCCTTACCACACATTTGGGCCCCTAGAATGCCAGGGCAGTATAACTACCCCACAAGTGACCCCATTTTGGAAAGAAGAGACCCCAAGGTATTTCGTGATGGGCATAGTGAGTTCATGGAAGTTTTTATTTTTTGTCACAAGTTAGTGGAATATGAGACTTTGTAAGAAAAAAAAATCAAAAAAAAAAATCATCATTTTCCGCTAACTTGTGACAAAAAATAAAAAGTTCTATGAACTCACTATGCCCATCAGCGAATACCTTAGGGTGTGTACTTTCCGAAATGGGGTCATTTGTGGGGTGTTTGTACTGTCTGGGCATTGTAGAACCTCAGGAAACATGACAGGTGCTCAGAAAGTCAGAGCTGCTTCAAAAAGCGGAAATTCACATTTTTGTACCATAGTTTGTAAACGCTATAACTTTTACCCAAAGCATTTTTTTTTTACCCAAACATTTTTTTTTATCAAAGACATGTAGAACAATAAATTTAGAGCTAAATTTATATATGGATGTCGTTTTTTTTGCAAAATTTTACAACTGAAAGTGAAAAATGTCATTTTTTTGCAAAAAAATCGTTAAATTTCGATTAATAACAAAAAAAGTAAAAATGTCAGCAGCAATGAAATACCACCAAATGAAAGCTCTATTAGTGAGAAGAAAAGGAGGTAAAATTCATTTGGGTGGTAAGTTGCATGACCGAGCAATAAACGGTGAAAGTAGTGTAGGTCAGAAGTGTAAAAAGTGGCCTGGTCTTTCAGGGTGTTTAAGCACTGGGGGCTGAGGTGGTTAAAATGCCCTTACCTTTTAGAGAACGACCTCGTCTGCCAAATAACAGAAATCTTGCCCTAGCAAGATTGAAATGTTTGAAGAATAAAATGGCAAGAGATCCCAAATTCAAGCAGGATTATTTGAAATTCATGGAAGACATCCTCGAAAAAGGACATGCAGAGAAAGTTAATACCCAACCTAAATAAGGATAAGTGTGGTACATCCCACATCAAGGTGTTTACCACTCAAGGAAACCAGATTGCTCAGCAAAGTACAATGGTGTTGCATTGAACGATCATCTACTAAAAGGACCAGATCTTACAAACGCTCTGCCTGGAGTACTCTGTAGATTCAGAAAGTATCCCGTAGCGGTCATGTGTGAAGTTGAAAAGATGTTCCACCAGTTTTATGTGAAAAATGAAGATAGAGACTTCCTGAGGTTTCTATGGTGGGAGGACGGAGATACAGATACAAAGCCAGCAGAATACAGAATGAAAGTACACTTGTTTGGAGCAGCAGCATCTCCAAGTTGCGCCAATTATAGTATGAAGTACCTGGCCAATCAGAATGAAAAGGATTGCCCATCAGCTGCAAATTTTCTGAAGAAAAACTTTTATGTCTAGAGTCTACAGAATCTGCAATCAAACTAGTGAAAGAAAGCCAAGAGTTATGCGCAAGAGGAAACCTGCGCCTTCACAAATTCATCTCAAACAACAGAGAGGTACTGGAATTTATCAGTGACTCTGAACGTGCAGCAGCAACAATGAAGAATGTAGATCTCAATTATGATCATCTTCCAGTTCAGAACGTACTTGGATTAGGATGGAATGTAGAGAATGACAAGTACTTCTTTGAAGTATCTATTGAAGAGAAAGTTACAACTAGACGAACCATTCTTTCCACAGTGGCTTCTATATTTGATCCATTGGGATTCTTGGCCCCAGTAATCCTCAGAGCAAAAGAAATACTGCAAGAATTATGCAGACAGAAGTTAGGATGGGATGAGCCCATACCTAAAAAATTTGAGGCCAAGGTGGGAGAGTTGGATAAGAGACTTGCAAAACTTGAGAGAAGTTCGGATACCCAGATGTTTTGTGCCTCATGATTTCGGATTTTTCAGATGCCAGTACTTATGGATATGGTCAGTGCTCCTACATCAGAGTAATAGGAGAAGAAAAGATACACTGTGGTCTGGTTATGGGGAAGGCCAGAGTTGCACCTACCAGTATTAAGACAATACCAAGAATTGAACTGACAGCAGCCATAGTTTCAGCATCAGTAAGCAAGTTTCTGAGAGAAGAATTGGAATTAAAAATAGATGAAGAATATATTTGGACAGACTCACAAGTTGTCCTAGGATACATAAACAACGAAGCTCGAAGATTCCATATCTTTGTCGCCAACAGAGTTGAGAAAACAATTTGGGGAAAAAATCCGGAACATTGGCATCACATTGACACAAAGCATAACCCAGCAGATCATGCTTCAAGAGGTCTGAATGTAACTGAATTGAATAATTCAAATCGGTTCACAGGTCCAGAGTTCCTTTGGGAAAAGGAAATCCGGCCCAGTAAAGTTTACACAGAATTGTCTATGGGTGATCCAGAAGTAAAAGTTGTACAAACATTGAGCACTGCTGCCAAGTGTCAAGATGACATACTTGAAAGACTAGTGAGATGTTCAAAATCGAATGCAGTCATAAACGTAGTAGCTCGAATTCAACGTTTGCAAAAGGGAATCAGAAAGGAGTTGTTGAATGCAGAAGAAAGAATGAAAGCTGAAGAAACAGTCATAAGACTCATTCAACAGAGATTCTCCAGTGAAGAGTTGAAGAGACTTAGACATGAACCTAAAAGGCTTCCAAACAACCACCCATTGTACAAGCTTAATCTTGTTCTGCAGGATGGTATACTGAAGGTGGGAGGGAGACTAGAAAATGCATCGTTACCTAGCAGAGTGAAGCATCCAGCAATTCTACCCAAAAACTCTACCTTCACAAGATTGATTATTGATCACTACCACAACAAATCCTTGCATCAAGGAATAAGCTTTACCCAAAGCTGTTTGAGAGAAGGTCGTTACTGGATTGTGAAAGGAATAAAGTTATAGCAAAGTATATAAGTAAATGTGTAGTCTTCAGAAAGGCACGTAGACCTACGGAAGAGCAAAGAATGGCAAATTTACCGGCAGATCGTGTAAACCCATCACCACCATTTCTTTATAGCGGAAAGGATTGTTTTGGCCCATTCATCACCAAGCAAAACCGCAAGGAGTACAAGAGATATGGACTAATATTTACATGTCTGAGCTCCAGAGCGATTCACCTGGAAATATTAGAAGATATGTCTACTGACGCATTCATCAACGCCTTCAGATGTTTCATAGCCATTAGAGGTACCATCAGAGAGCTTAGATCTGACCAAGGATCTAATTTTGTCGGAGCAAAGAATGAATTGAAGAAACCTCTAAAAGAGATCGATAAAGAAAAAGTAACTTAGTATTTGTTAGAGAAACAGTGTGATTTTCACATGAATGCTCCACATGCAAGCCATACAGAAGGAGTTTGGGAAAGACAAATCAGAACTGTAAGAAATGTGTTTAGTTCAATGTTGAAAAAGAACGCCGGAAGAATAGATGATGCTTCACTTAGGACCCTATTCTGTGAAGTAATGTCTATTGTTAACAGTCGTCCACTTACAGTTGATAACATCAACGATCCAACAAGTATGGACCCTTTAACTCCCAACCATCTACTTCACCTTAAGTCTGATTACATACAGCCGTCGCCTGGCAAGTTCACCAAAGAAGATTTATATGCCAGAAGGAGATGGCGAAGAGTTCAATATCTATCAGAACAGTTTTGGAATAGATAGAGGAAAGAGTACGTAGCCAATCTTATGCTAAGAAGTAAATAGCAAACGCCCAGAAGAAATGTCCAAGTTGGTGACATAGTGTTAGTGAAAGAAGTAGATTTGCCTAGAAGTTCAAAAGGATGAAGACAAACTAGTAAGAAGAGTGTTGTTACAAATAGGAGACTCAAAACTTGACAAAAAGGGAAAACGTCTCACTACTCCACTCAAGTTGGAATGTCCTATACGGAAGTTAGTTGTTCAACTTGAGAGTGATAAAAGACATTTGGAAGTTGAGAACCTGATGGAAAATTCCTCAAATTCATGTTCAAGTCCTACCACTAAGAACATAGAATTATAGGTAATTTTGGTGGGAGTGTAGCTGGCCAGCTAAGACCTGTCCTAGGTTGCTAGTATAGCCTTATATGTGTATACAGCTAAATCTGACAATAACCTTTAATACACTTCCCATGTTTATGTGTTAAAGAGAAAAGCAGAGTTATTTACTGTGACATCATGTTTTGGATGTTATATAACTGTTATATTTTGTGTTCACAGAAGCAGAAAGGGATGATGTACCTTTGGGATTCATTTTGTAGTGTAAGGTGGACTCAGTGACACAGCAGAAACAACAGAAAGCATAGTGTTAATCTGTTGTTGCTGGGCAGAAGTCTAGACCAATCACAGCCAGCTTCTCACACAGCAAGAGTTTTCAACTATCACAGCCAGCCTCACAGACAGCCTGTCTGGGAATTCCCCCAGCTCTTGCTGCTAGAATCTATATTCACCAGAGACAGGAGCTGAAGAAACATTCACTCCACTGAGAGCTGAGCTTTATGGGAACAAGAGGCCAATATAGGTATTTAAAACAGTTATATAATGTTCATGTTGTTAGTATTGTGATTAGAACTGTATACTGAACCAGTTATATATGTGTTTACTTACAGTTCCACCAAATTACAAGCATACTGAGCCATACAATTGCATACAAATTCAATTGCAAGTTTCAAATTGCAAGCTACAATTGCAAGCATACCATTGCAAGCATTTAGATTCAATATTGCAATCCAAATTGCATACAACCATACCAGATCATACTCAACCAATCTGCAAATAGTCATTACTAACTGCATACTGCAAGTGAACAGTTAGTTAGACCTCAGATATACCTCTCCGAGAGATCATAAAGTGCTTAAATAACTTAAAGTGAGAGTACAGATACTCAAGAGAGAAATATATCCATTTTATGTTGAATGACAATATTGAACAGTTGAACCACCATCTTATGCATACCTCCATTTTGAAGCATTTAGTGTGCTCTTTAAACCTACTGTTTCTATAGAACAGCGCTAGAGGAATTACAGAGTAATAGACAGTCTGGTTAGACTAAAAGTCACAGATATCAAAATTCTTTTAATGCCAACCCTGCTGCCACGCCCCCTTACTCTGCTGCGATGTCTGCCTGCGTCAGAAACATTTATGTCTCTGCCACTGCCCTGTGCAGGGCCTGGCACTTCTCTGTCTGACATAATGTTAGATCAAATAATCCAATGACAGATGAAATATTTTTTTATTTTGGCACTAATGCATTGCAAACGGGGCTTCAGAATATATCACTGCACTGCAGAATGCCAATTAGGCCCAAAGTATTTTCTACTTTTACACAACAGGCTTTTCAACAGGTATATGCAACGCTGGACGGCGAATATATTTTTATTTCGGCAGTAATACACTGAAAATAGGGCTTCAAAATATATCACTGCACAGCAGAACGTCAATTAGGCAGAAACTTTGTTCTACTTTTACACAACAGGCTTTTCAACAAAGAAGTACAACGCTGGATGGCGAGCATATTTTTATTTCGCCACTAATACACTGAAAACAGTGCTTCAGAATATATCACTGCACTACAGAACATCAATTAGGCCTGTAGGAAGGAACAAGAGGCCGTTATTGATGGTCGGTACATGTCACCGAGGTTCCTGGCCTCGGTGCGGTAAGAGCCGTTTTTTCTCAAATTGTCAGTTTTGCAGATTGCAGTGTGACACTTCAGCTGTTTTAGTATGGCTGCAAAGCTAACCCGGGTTGGCTCTTATTGGGAGTATTCAAAGTGTTGGGTGGGTGGCTACTCCCCACGTTTCAGGACGGGTCTTCATTTGGGATATAAAACACAGGCAGCACTGTCAGGTAGGGTGGATTACTCCTCTCTAAGGCCTCATGCACACGACCGTATGGCTTTTTCAGTGTTTTGCGGTCCGTTTTTCACGGATCCGTTGTTCCATTTTTTTGTTTCCGTTGTGTTTCCGTTTCTGTTCCGTTTTTCCGTATAGCATATACAGCATACAGTAATTACATAGATGAAATTGGGCTGGGCATAACATTTTCAATAGATGGTTCAGCAAAAAACGGAACGGAAACGGAAGACATACGGATGCATTTCCGTATGTGTTCCGTTTTTTTTGCGGACCCATTGACTTGAATGGAGCCAAGCACCGTGATTTGCGGACAAGAATAGGACATGTTCTATCTTTTCACTGCATGGAAATACTGAAATACTGAAACGGAATGCACACGGAGACACTTCAGTATTTTTTGCTGAACCATTGAAATGAATGCTTCAGTATATGTACCGCATACTGAACTACAAAAAACGGCCAGTATACTGAACGCAAAATACTGTCGTGTGCATGAGCCCTAACAGTGGAGCGCTGCCAATCTCTGTGTTGGGGCCTGGGAGTTTGGGCGGGATTAAGGCCTGCTACCTTGTTTGTGTGAAAGCACGTGGATTCTGCTTTATACAAGGACTTCTGTGTTACTGCCTGGTGTGAACAAACATCAGAATCAAGGTGACTGTTTTTTCTGGAAACTGATTTTTTTTTGTCACTTACTTAGGCCTCTTTCACACGACCATTTGTTTTTTCCATTTAAGGGCCGTTTTTTGCATTCTGTATACGGTCCGTATTCGGAACCATTCATTTCAATGGTTCCGCAAAAATAACCGGAATGTACTCCGTATGCATTCCGTTTCCGTATTTCCGTTTTTCCATTCCGTTGAAAGATAGATGTCATGGTTATATTGTTCTTTGACCGTGACGCGGTTGCCATGCAGACTGGTTGCCGGTGGCAACGTGTAGTTTTTGGTTTACATGTGCAATTCCCCTTTAAGGTGTGTCTCCCTGCTGTTTGGTGTGCTAGGGGGTTAATCTTCTAGCTAGTGGGGATTATGGTGTGTCCTGGGTGTGGCCGCAAGCATGTTATATACCTGTGGCTTGCAGGCTGGGGGCAGTTATTCTGCAGCCTTGTTTGGTGATTGGGCTCTGCTCCTTGCCTGGGTGATGCTGCCCAGTCCTTGAGGGCCACCTTATTGGACATAAATTGTCTTTCCTTATGTTTGCTTCTGGTTCCCTACCTCACTTGTTATTTGTTAGGTGTGGGTTTATGTTCAGGGTTTGTTGTACGTCTTCATGGTTGTTACATGTCTGGGCTGTTGTTGGTGTTTGTCCCTACATGTATGTTTGACGTTTGCCCTGTATGTTGTAGTCTGTATGCAGTGCTGCTTGGGGCTGCAATGTACTATGTGAGCATGGGGGTCTCTGGCAGAGTTGGTATGCTGGATTCCTGTGTGAATCATTTGTACTGTGACCTGCTGTGTGTTCGGGCTCCTGTACTTATGCACGGGTTCCAGTTGTGGAGGCTTCGGCAGGTAAGTGAGTTGTCTTATTGTTCTTACCTGCCGATCCTCTTGCTGTGAATGGTCTCTCCTTTTCCCTTTGTTGCTAGGCCTGTGGAGACTCTGGTTCATCTATGTCTTGGATGAACCTGGTTGTCTCTGGTCCCTGTCTCTTAACCCCAGGTAAATTCAGGGATTTCAAGGTTCTGAGGTTCCAGCGTATGGGCCCTACTACCTTATGGGTCGGCTCATACAGTTAGGACAGGGCCAGATTTAGGGATGCTTTAGAAGGTGACCTGCTCCCTTTTTCCGGCGTACTGGCCAAGCAGCTACCCTTTATCTCTTTACATTATACGGTGGGGGGGTTTTCCCCCACTCCCCATCGTGACAATAGAACATGTCCTATTATTGCCTGCAAATCACGTTCTGTGGCTCCATTCAAGTCAATGGGTCTGCAAAAGAAACGGAACACATACGGAAATTCATCCGTTTGCCTTCCGTATCCGTTCCATTTTTGCGGAACCAGCTATTGAAAATTTAATGCCAGCCCAATTTTTTCTATGTAATTACTGTGTACTGTATATGCCATACAGAAAAATGGAACGGTAAAACAGAACAGAAATGGAGACATAACGGAAACAAAAAAACTGAACGGATCCATGAAAAACGGACCGCAAAACAGTAAAAAAGCCATATGGTCATGTGAAAGAGGGCTTAGGCCTCATGCACATGACCGTTCCATTTTTTGCGGTCCGCAAACCGCAGATCTGCAAAAAACTGAATTGTATTTATTAACAGATACTGAATTGTATTTATTAATGATCTTGTAGAAGGCTTGCATAGTAAAGTATCAATTTTCGCAGATGACACTAAACTGTGTAAAGTAATTTACACTGAAGAGGACAATATACTGCTACAGAGGGATCTGGATAGATTGGAGGCTTGGGTAGATAAGTGGCAGATGAGGTTTAACACTGACAAATGTAAAGTTATGCACATGGGAAGGAATAATGCAAGTCACCCGTACATACTAAATGGTAAAACACTCGGTAACACTGACATGGAAAAGGATCTAGGAATTTTAATAAACAGCAAACTAAGCTGCAAAAAAACAGTGTCAGGCAGCTGCTGCCAAGGCCAATAAGATAATGGGTTGCATCAGAAGGGGCATAGATGCCCGTGATAAGAACATAGTCCTACCACTTTACAAATGGACCACACATGGAGTACTGTGTACAGTTCTGGGCTCCTGTAAACAAGGCAGAGATAGCAGAGCTGGAGAGGGTCCAGCGGAGGGCAACTAAAGTAATAACTGGAATGGGGCAACTACAGTACCCTGAAAGATTATCAAAATTAGGGTTATTCACTTTAGAAAAAAGACGACTGAGGGGAGATCTAATTAATATGTATAAATATATCAGGGGTCAGTACAGAGATCTATACCATCATCTATTTATCCCCAGGACTGTGACTGTGACGAGGGGAGATCCTCTGCGTCTAGAGGAAAGAAGGTTTGTACACAAACATAGAAGAGGATTCTTTACGGTAAGAGCAGTGAGACTATGGAACTCTCTGCCTGAGGAGGTGGTGATGGTGAGTACAATAAAGGAATTCAAGAGGGGCCTGGATGTATTTCTGGAGCGTAATAATATTACATGCTATAGCTACTAGAGAGGGGTCGTTGATCCAGGGAGTTATTCTGATTGCCTGATTAGGGGAATAAAAAATTCCTTCCCGACTCCAAAGTGGGGAAAATTGGCTTCTACCTCTGGATCAACTTGTAGGATAACAGGCCGAACTGGATGGACAAATGTCTTTTTTTCGGCCTTATGTACTATGTTACTATGTAAAAATGCCTATTCTTGTCCGCAAAACAGACACGAATAGGACATGCTGTATTTTTTTTTGCGGGGCCACGGAACGGAGCAACAGATGCGGACACCACACGGAGTGCTGTCCGCATCTTTTGCGGCCCCATTGAAGTGAATGGGTCCGCACCCGAGCCGCACCCGAGATGCGGACCTGAACTACGGTCGTGTGCATGAGGCCTTAATGTGTGAATAAATACTGAACTGTTTAAGTTGAAGACTTTGTTATTGCCTCTATACTGCGTCCGCTACCCTGCCTACCGGAGCGAATCCCCACAGGCCCAAAAAAATTTCTACTTTTACACAACAGGCTTTTCAACAGATATATGCAACGATGGACGGCAAATATATTTTTATATTTTTATTTTGCCAGTAATACACTGAAAACAGGGCTTTCAAAATATATCACTGCACCGCAGAACATCAATTAGGCCCAAATTTTGTTCTACTTTTACACAACAGGCTTTTCAACAGAGAAGTACAACACTGGACGGCAAATATATTTTTATTTTGCCAGTAATACACTGAAAACAGGGCTTCACAATATATCACTGCACCGCAGAACGTCAATTAGGCCCAAATTATTTTCTACTTTTTCACAACAGGCTTTTCAACAGATAAAAAGTATTGTCCAAGGTGGACAAGGTCTCTAAGGCTACTTTCACACTTGCGGTAGCAGGGCCCGGCGGGGAACAGCCTGCCAGATCTGTGCTAACGCTAGCCCACCGTGCTGCCAAAAGTCCGCTCTGGCCCCATTCACTATAATGGTGGCGGGCCGGAGGTCTGGCTGCAGCACGGCAAACATTCCAAGAGGCACCTCTAGGCTTGTTTGCTGTGCAGCGGCTGGACCTTCGGCCCATCCCCATTATAGTGAATGGGGCCGAAGCGGACTTCTGGCGGCATGGTGGGCTAGCGTTAGCACTCATGTGGCAGGCTGTCCCCCCCCCCCCCCCGAGCACTGCTACCGCACATGTGTAAGTAAGTAGCCTAAATGTCAGGTGTCAAATTCAAACACATTGATCAATATAAGACAATTCGCATTTTACTGCAGCAATGTAAACAACAGTATATAGTTTATAGACTAATATGCATGTATTGAATCCATTAAACCTTTATATGAGATCTAGAAGTGCTGACCACTTTCTGCTTTTCTTGGACTACCAAATGGACAGTATGCATCAGGTAATTGGTGAAGCAGTGCTGTCATTTCAGGTGGCAGTAGAGGGTATTAGAAAATGATGGATCTGCTGCTGAAATGAAAAGGAGGACACCAAGTAAATTTCAGTTTGCTCGCCAGGTAATGTGATTTTTTTTTTTTCTTGAACCAGTGAGTTGCTTTAAAAATGTCTATAGTTTTATGTAGAAGCTCCATAGGTACAAGCTACTAGTGAAGAGAGATCACTGTCTTAAAGCCTTCCATCTATACTATGTCCTGCTCCTAATGGTAAGCAGAGGGACCATCGCTTACCAGGCGGTATGGCCTCAAATAGCCCAATTGACCTTCTAGTTCAATGTGTAAGTGAATAACATGAAATATCTCTCATAACTTTGTGGTCCATTGAACAACATTTGGCTGGAGAACTTCCTTAAAGTAATCATAACTTAGGTATTACCCCAGTCTTTTTCTGGGGTTAGGCTAGTTTCACACTTCCGTTCGTAGTTCTGGCAGGCTGTTCCAGCAGAGAACAGCCTACCAGAGGTCTCTGGTTCAGAATTACCGGATGTTACCAGAATACCCACCATCCCAATTGACTATAATGGGGTCTGGTGGAGATCTGGCCACTACCCAGCAAATATGCTATGATTCAGCAGGACAAAAACGATTGCATATGCTGCCGGAACTACAAACGGAAGTGTGAAAGAAGCCTTAGTTAAGATTTAAGAAAGAGGAAGAATATATAGATATATAAATATATATTGATATATACACTGCCTGTCCAAAAAAAGGTCGCCACCTGGATTTAACTAAGCAAATAGTTACGAACCTCCTATTACTGCATGGGCGATTATCTTTCAGCTGGCAGCAAGTTATTTAACCCCAACTGGTGCAATGGGTTGCTTCTCATTTCTTAAACAACCATGTCGAAAGACACATCTCGTGGTCGTGGAAAATATGTTAGTCTGTTTGAGAAGGGTCAAATCATTGGCATGCATCAAGCAGAGAAAACATCTGAGGAGATTGCAGAAACTACTAAAATTGGGTTAAGAACTGTCCAACGCATTATTAAAAACTGGAAGGATAGTGGGGACCCATCGTATTCGAGGAAGAAAAGTGGCGGGAAATCAAATAGAAGAAAAACAAAAGTAGAACTCGGGGCTATGTTTAATAGTGAAAGTAAGAGCATTTCCACATGCACAATGCGAAAGGAGCTCAAGGAATTGGGACTGAACAGCTGTGTAGCCATAAGAAAACCACTAGTGAGGCAAACCAGAAAAAGGCTTTAATTTGCTAGAGAGCATAAAGATTGGACTCTGGAGCAATGGAAGAAGGTCATGTGGTCTGATGAGTCAAGATTCACCCTGTTCCAGAGTGATGGGCGCATCAGGGTAAGAAGAGAGGCAGATGAAGTGATGCACCCATCATGCCTAGTGCCTACTGTACAAGCCTGTGGGGGCAGTGCCATGATCTGGGGTTGCTTCAGTTGGTCAGGTCTAGGTTCAGCAACAGTATGTGCTCCAAGAATGAGTTCAGCTGACTACCTGAACATACTGAATGACCAGGTTATTCCATCAATGGATTTTTTCTTCCCTGATGGCACGGGCATATTCCAAGATGACAATGCCAGGATTCATCAAGCTCAAATTGTGAAAGAGTGGTTCAGGGAGCATGAGACATCATTTTCACACATGGATTGGCCACTACAGTGTCCAGACCTTAACCCCATTGAGAATCTTGGGGATTGGCTGGAGAAGGCTTTGCGCAGCAGTCAGACTCTACCATCATCAATGCAAGATCTTGGTGAAAAATTAATGCAACACTGGATGGAAATAAATCTTGTGACATTGCAGAAGCTTATCGAAACAATGCAACAGCGAATGCGTGCCGTAATCAAAGCTAAAGGCGGTATAACGAAATATTAGAGTGTGTGACCTTTTTTTTTTGGTGGCGACTTCTTTTTGGGACAGGCAGTGTATAATCAAATGCATGTGCAATAATATCATCAAAAATTGTAACATTCAATGTTTTTTAGACTTTTTTAAGACAATGAAAACATGAAAAGTTAAAATGTCCTTGTGGACAGAGTTTTTATAGTTGCTGTGGACAGAGTTAGACAACAACAAATGCAGTTTTAGGGGTAAAACCTTAAAATAGCCTTTAACCATATTCATAAAAGTCAATGTGTTCTTGAAAGGTTTTCAACATTTTCCAGTACCTGACTACTCATTCCTGCATATATATAGGCAAATCTATCCTCCACATATTGCACAAGGGAAATACATGTCTGCAATTAGTTCAATGGCTTAAAGATCCTGCTGCTTTGAAATTGAAATTTAATTTAAATTTAACATATCAATGATCTCACACTGTTCCTCACATGCAAACAAAATGGCCAAAGGGCACTATTGCAAATACATGTATAAAATGCATAAAATATAGAATATCATTTCAAATAGATTAAACCAGCGAGGGATTAAGTGGAATGTCATGAAATGAATAGAGAAGACAGATGCTACGGAATTTGGCCAACTGATGGAAAAGTAGGGAGAGTCCAGTGATACTGAGCCAAGAAAAGGTCATGTGGAGATTACTTAGAATTCATTTAAACACATACTATTTAATAGATGGCAGATTGTGTAGCTGCTCAGAAACTCGCCAAAAGAAAACATATAGATTTCAAAGGAGTAAGACGAGGTAGAGAAAACATTGTGGGAATTCATTAAAGTTTCAATAAACCCAACTTTGGCTTGGTGATGTCTCAGGCAACACTGTTTGAAAACCTTTGCATTACAGAATATGACACAAGAGAATAGACTCCCTACCGAGCAGCAAACTTTAGAACATATGTGCGATCCTGGCACCTTTCATCTGTTCATATTTATCATGAACTTCCTTAATTTATACATAGTTCCGCTATAAATAAACATTTCTAATGCTCTAAAAACACATAAGCAAAAATATCATGTCTCAGTTATGTGTTCCATGAAGTGTGGCTTTATGAGGAAGGTAGACTTTGAGATATTTAAGACACTCAGTTCTATTCTGAAAGATTTGTTGTTGGGTAAAAATAACAATCTTTGGCGCTTTGAACATTGCATTTTTGCAGAAAGTGATGAGCAGCTGCCTAGACAAAACCTGTCTGCTCTTATCTAGACTAGTATTTGAGATAGAGATGCGTAAATCGATTATAAACTAATTCTGATCTGATGTGAGAACTTCACAAAAAAAAATAATCATGTAAAATAGTGCCCATACCCTTTTTACTGTAAACAATTGGTGGGGAAAACAGGAGGGAGGAAGAAGATGGAGGAGTAGGGGAATGGCTTGGCCTGAAACACTGCCTGATCTTGCAGTCAGGAGACAGTAGACAGGCAGGTCCTTATGCTGAGCGAGAATTGCCATTCTGTCTTCAGATTGTGACCTGGGAGGGTGTCTTGTGGCAGTGACTGACAAAAGTCTATTGCAGACACAAGACACTAATGTAGTGTGATAGGGACACTATAAGCAGAGTATAGGGAGAGAAAAATAAGATATAATCGGGTATATTTTGTGGAATTTGATCAGAAAAAGCATATAGTGAGGGAGTGAGGCACTGGCCACTCCATATTGTGTTTAATACAGCTGCTGGCATTTACTTTTTTTTATCTCTATGGACAGACAGCCTACTTAAAAAAAAAAGAAAAAAAGTACTCAAGTTTCTACAGTTCATTGGCCTTTTGCCAGCCCCCCACCTGCATATATTCTTGTCCAAACACTGAGCATTTGCAAAACTTTTTCTTCTAAACTTCTAAAAACCAGTTTAAATGTACTGCTTCTGGACTGTATCAGTCAATATACCCATGCTACTGAATGTTTTGCATATTACAGCAGTTAGTTAGAGGTAGTTACAACAAAAGTAATAGCAATACTATAATAACTAAATTTTTATACCTGTGTTATTAAATACATTTCAGCAACAGCAAAAGCAATACTGCAATAATGCCATTTTTAGACCCATGTTATTAAACGCATTGGATATTACTGCAATATAAGAAGTTACAGTTACCCATGTTATTGAATGCATTGGTTTAGGAGGACTGAGCCATCTAGCCCACAATTGCATCCTCTTTGTCCTCTATAATAATTTGATGGGGTAACGCCATCTCGGCAAACAGATTCCACTGCTGTGTTTGGTTAGTCCTACCTGGCTTGTATATCATTCAGGCTGACAGTTTACATGTCATGGTACTAGGTTACATTTAGGGGAGATTAGGACTGTATACATTTCATCCACAATGGTTTTTGTGTGAGGATCTTTGTATTTTTGGCTGTCTTGCCATCTGCTGGTCCATTTTTGTCATATTTATGTTACTTATGCTGAGGGCTCACCTTAGAATTTATCAATATGTTATGTACTTGACTGAAGAATTTTTGATTATATGTACTCTACCTTAAAGGGTTTCTACCATCAGAATTACTGTTATGTAGCTGACTGACATTAGCCATGTGCTAATGTCAGCACTACATAACAGTATGTTTTTTACATTTCTCCCTGCAGCCGTTTTTCTATAATACACACTTTTATAATATGCTAATGAGCCTCTAGGTGCTATGTGTGCTATGTCCTCTGTTCTGCCCACCCCGCTCCTCTTGATTGATGTCCAAGTTCCATGCATCGTTGAGGAAATCCCGCGCCTGCGCCGTTCACTTCTGCATTCGGCGCAGGCGCAGTGAGTGAAGGCCGCGCCCCTTGTGCCGGCTTCCTCACTGTGACATAGTGGGCGCAGACGCAGTGAGGAAGCCGGCACCAGGAGCGTGGCCTTCACTCACTGCGCCTGCAATGAATGCAGAAGTGAACGGCGCAGGCGCGGGATTTCCTCAACGATGCATGGAACTTGGACATCAATCAAGAGAAGCGGGGCGGGCAGAACGGAGGACCTGGGCGGGATAAAGGGTGAGAAGACTGAGCCTCTAGGTGCTGAATCTACGCCCACATAGCACCTAGAGGCTCATTAGCATATTATAAAAGTGTGTATTATAGCAAAACGGCTGCAGGGAGAAATGTAAAAAACATACTGTTATGTACTGCTGACATTAGCACAACGTTAATGTCAGTCAGCTACATAACAGTAATTCTGATGGTAGAAACCCTTTAATTCAGTGGTCTGTATTATGCCGGGATGGTGTTTTTCTCTGTCCCCTTCCCTCCTTTTTAATGGCAACATATATAATATTTATTATGTAACAATAAAGTATTTTTCCTAATTGGTTGTTTATGAGCTCAAGTTTTTCTAGTCTTTGTCTAATATTTAGTGAGCTTTACCAAGTTATTTCTGTGTGGGTGGTCACTATATGTAGCCACAATACTTATTGGTACTTTTTTGACAGGGATACCCATGTTCATATTTGTTTTTTTAATAATTTGATGCCTGTCAGAAGCCTGTGAAAACTGTGGCCTACTACTACTGGCTGGATGGCTGGTGCTGCTACTACCCACATTATCCTAGATGACAAGGCCTGGGTCTTTCATCTTCCGCTCTTCCATTTTCCAGACATTTTGTTATGAGGTCTAGCAATAAAAAGTAACAGATTTCCTATACATGAAAAGTCACAGGTTTGGTACACAGATTATAAAATGGTACTAGCAAAATTGCACATGTTTCTTCTGTAATTTAAAGACAGAAGTTCGATTAAATATTCCTCCCATTCTATAAACACATTGCACACTGATGTTGACAATTTACATTGGCAGTAATGCAGTTTTTGCAGTAAGGTGCCTTTGAACTACAACATTTGCAGTAAAATGTCTTTGAACTACACACAGTATGATGCAATAATGCCTTCTCTAACACCGGTATAACAATGCAATTTTTGCACTAAAATATCTTTGAACTACACGGTATGATGCAGTAATGTCTTCTCTAGCAATGGTATAAAAGTGTCATTTTTGCAGTAAAATGTGTTTGAACTACATCATACTACATCAACTACATCATAGGGGCATATTATAGCCATATTAAACTGACTGTATTCTAGTTTAGAAGATCTATCTATCGAATAGATCGATAGATATATAGATATACAAGTTATGTAAAGTACATGCTGTAACAATGTCTATTGTCAGCTGCTTATCTGCAGAAGATTCTGCTAGCAGCGACAGAGCAAACCTTTGGGCAAATTAATATATTAATATGTTAGTATTATTTTAATACATTTTTAAACCCTTTCCTTTGTGGTCCAACATCAGGAAGATGGAGGAGGGGGTGACAAAAGCACAGGGTGTCATACAAGATGAAGATCGATTCGGAAATTTTTTCAAAATATTTGATTTAGGTCCAAATCGATTCTAAACTAAAACACTGCATGTGTTATGATGTTTCATATTAGAAACCTTCCAAAAATTGTTCATCATTGGGGGAAGATGGTGTTTAAACACACACAATGTTATCAGGAAAAAAAACTGTGATCTAAAGGTTTGTATACTTTTCCCACTCACAGACATGATAGTGGATCATTTTACTCAATAAATAAATGACCTTGTGTTCAATTCTTGATTCATTTCTTTGATTTGATTCTTTTTAGCTACGTTTAGGTCTTGAAAACTGATATGGTATGAAAATCTGATGTGCAGAAACATAGAAAATTCAGAAGGGTTTGGTTCACAAACCTTTAAGCGCCACTGTATATATATCTACAGTCTATCTATCTATCTAAAAATAGATAGATATTAAATGGATAGATAGGTAGATATTAGATAGATTGATTGATAGTCTAGAATACAGTCAGTTTAACATAAGTACAATATTCCCCTATATGAATAAAGGCCTAATATTAATTTCTTCAATGTGCAAAAATGTATCAAATAGAAACTTCCACATAACATATAAGCAGCAGTGTCTGTACACTCCTATATGTAAGAAATGTCCCACTATCATATGTGTCATCATAGAATCCAACTTGTGCAATCACCAGTCAGTACTTCCAAGATATTATACACGGACCATATTTTTAGGCTCTCTGAATGATATATAAAAAAAAAATGTTATGAAGCAAACTCCTCATGCATATAGGTAGGTATGAATCAATGAAAGTGACAGAGCTCAGGGTAATAAATGAGGGGGAGTTGTGTTGGTGACAGAGCCTCATTCAGCAGACTGCCACAAAGAGAAGCTTTTTCATACCAAGACAGATATTCCACACATCGTGCTAAGCAATTATACATATATTCCGCATCTAACTGAAAATTCTTTATCTAAGATTTTCATTATAATGCGCTGCATTGAAGGCCTTTAATTGTCAATTATTTTTTATTTCATGTGCTGATCGGGAAGTGGCAAATTAAGAATCGCACTAAAAAGACATTTAACTGGTTCTGAATGGAAATATATTTTGTATTAATCTCAAAGGTTTCACGTAGCACGTCACAGAGCAGACCTTATCTATCACTATGCAAATACGTGTTATGTTTGTACGGTTATTTTCTGGATTTAAATGGCCATTAAAGGGCCGAAAAACAGAACATGCGGGAGCGTGACAGATAATGTGAGAAGCATACAGATATAAGGTTATACAGTAGAATCCTATTCATATGGGAGAAGAAATATTATTCTGAATGGTCATATATGGGAGAAGAAATATTATTCTAAATGTTCACAATTGTTTTAGGTTTTTATTTTCCCAATTTCAAGGACAAGTTCTTCGACCTGGCTCTAATACATTTCCCAGCACTCAGTCTGAAGGCTTGTAAGGTGTGACTACCTCTCTTTGTCCATGATTACAATCTGATTTTCCTGCGTTCCATAATGACTTTGCCTTTCTGTTTTTCCTGGCAATTTTCCCATGATGTCCTTCAGTTAGTGGAAAGCAGCATTTTCTCCCCTAGGGAAAGAGATTAATTTGTTTCATTGGAATTTAATACTTCAAGATGACAGTGCTCACTGGCAAGAGCTGAGTTCACCACAGTCCACATTCTACATGAAATCATTATTGAAGACAGATGCTCCAGCCTGTGAGATACAGTCACTGCTTCACGGTTAGGCCGGCAAAAATCCTTGTTTAGACTGTTGGAGGTTACTTTGTTGGACCTGTGTGTTTCCTTTGGCATTCCTCCTCCTCATTTTCTTCTTTTTTTCTTCCTCTATAATGCTTTATATTGCTGAAGAAAATACTAAGAATAAAAAAAAAATAATAATATTTCTTGGCCTTTCCAGTCTCCTTAGGGATTTCTCTACAGGACGAAATTGAATGCATGTGACATATAAAAGAACATAGCCCTTTAATTTATAGCTCAAGTGTTTTAAATAAATCTTGGCTTTCCTGCGTGGCGTGTGAAGGTTTACGCTATGAATAGAAACCTTCTTTTGTTCTTGACTGCTCCTTTTATTTTCCTGTAAATATTGTATTTTAAGCTACTTAGCGATATCGCTGAACAGCACAATGGAATATTTCATGGAAAAGACATGAAATTTCATACAAAAATCTTTACCTGAATTAATAACAGACTTGTTTTATGTTTTCTGCTTTCAGCACATTATTGCTATTATTGCTCAGGTCATTATCTTCTGCATAGATATTATCTATATGTAGCGTGTGCAGTGTTGACCCCAATGTCTACAGGTTAAGTACCCGAGATTGAGATAATACTCACACAGTGCTGAGTATTGCAAAACATTGTGTGTGGTGTGTGTCTATGAAGATGACGACAGTGCAGAAGGTGTGTCAATTTATCTTCCTGGATCATTTACAAACACATAATCCCATAATATAGGAATGACAAAAGGGACAATTGTCTTCAGGGTGTATTAGATTGCCAGATTTTCTGGCAGGTGATCGCTAATGAACGTTCCTACGAATGCTCATTAGCGATCATCTAGTAGTCTAATACTGCTCCCAAATGCCAGATGCTCGTTCATCAATGGTGCCGGTGGCAAATCGCGCTGTCTAATAGAGATCTGCCGCCGACACACTGCTGCCCTGCATGGGGACAAGCGATAACATAGCGATTGCTCCTCCCTATGCCACGGAGGACATTGCTACATGCTTCCCTCCCGACAATCGTCTGCGGCATCGGGGTGTCTAATACACCCTTAAGAGCCTCCACTGCTTAGTGGCCTCCATCAGCATTTCCTAGACACTCCCTGCAGGAGCAATGAGAATTTTTAATCATACTTTCAAAAGTATACATTTTGGCTAGGGATGAGCGAATCCGAACTGCAAAGTTCAGGTTCGTACCGAACTTTGCGAGTTCGGGGACCCAGACCTGAACCCGGACTTTTTCACTTTAGTCAGTGTTCGGGTGATTTTATTATGGTTATATCTGAAAATAATAAAGTGAAGTATGGGTTCCCATTGACTTCAGTGGGGTTTGGGGTCAAATTTGGGTCCCGGTTACCTGGCGACCCCAAATTTAAATGGGTTCGCTCATTCCCTAATTTTGGCAGATAAGGTAACATTAAAGTCATGGTGTATATCACTTTCAATTCATTTTGAGGCTCTGAACCTTCTTTTTGTTGCCTCCTACTGATAATTCTGGTAGTAATGCTGAGTGAAAAACACCTGGGATTGACCATTAGACAGCTTCAGCTCTGTAAGGTAGCCCTTTCAAAAGTAAGTGTTCTGGAATTTTAGCCCATTAGTGACCACCAATACACTTTTTTTACAGTGGTAACAAGCAGGCCTTAGGCTAGACCACAGCCTTTTTCAAGCAGCCTAGTCTACACACCGCTGTAGCTACAGCAGCATTTAAATGGTTTAGGCCTCATGCACACGACCGTGGTGTGTTTTGCGGTCCGCAAATTGCGTATCCGCAAAACACGGATGGCAATTTGCGGAACGGCATGGACAGCCTTCAATATAATGCCTATTCTTGTCCGCCAAGCGTGGACAAAAATAGGACATGTTATATTTTTTTTGTGGGGCCACGGAACGGAGCAACGGATGCGGACATCACACGGAGTGCTGTCCGCATCTTTTGTGGCCCCATTGAAGTTAATGGGTCTGCATCCGAGCCGCCAGAAACGGCGGCTCGGATGCGGACACAAACAACAGCCATGTGTATGAGGCCTTAGAGGGAGGGGGCTCCCTTTCTCAGACATTGACAACCCACAATGTCGTTGCATGGCAACCGGGGGAATGAAGGCCCCCAGGCCTGCCTGTAGTGTGTGCGACTGGTTAAAATCATTAAAGGGGTTGTCCAGGTTGACAGCTGAACCCGGGCATATCCCCATTTTCACCCCTCTAACATGAACATTTCATGCTCCAATGCTCTCCCTTGTTCTGTGCTGGATCGGTCAAGGCAAGGGCTGTTTGCTTATGTTGTTAACACTTCTAGTTAGAAGCTTCCACCTAGCAGTGTTCCCAGTGACATCACCGGCACTTATGGGTGGGCATTAGCGCTGCCCTAGCCATTTTATAGGCTCTCCATAATGAGCCTTTTCCCTGCGCGATTGAACTCATATCAGGAGGCTGCCTTGGTGAAAATGGGGATATGTATGGGTTGAGACAACCTCTTTAAAAGAAAAGTTAGTTAAAGTTTTAATAAATAAAAAAAATAAAGTTAAAAATATACCTTTTTCCATTGAAATGCCAAGAACAGTGGTCTTCACCCCCCCCCCCCCCCACCCCATATGAATGTAATGCTAGCGCGCATGTCCGTCCACCACATCATCCTTTTTATGGGACTGACTACATAGTATTTCAAGACGTTATTGAACTGCCATTGAGAGTCCATGGGAAGACAAAGTGAGTCCCACCCCACTCCCATCAAACACCTTGGTTACTGTGGTCACTACCATGTTGGCATCTTAGGGGTTAAAACCATCTCAGGCTAACAGCCTTAGCTTAGGGATTGCAGGGCGACTACTGCTGCAGTTTTATTCCGAATCCCAGTTGTAAAAAAGCATTACATCAGAATTCCCTTAAACGGAGAAAAGCAAAATAACTATATGGCAGTCGGCAAGGGACTAAACATGCAGACAAAGAATAATGAATACAGAATATAATTATACACACAGAACTGTGACATTGCAATAGAGAACAGACCATGGAGAAAAGCCTATAAATACATGTGCATCTTTAGGACATCATCACACTGTACATAGCCAATAAATACACACAAACACATTGTGACGTCGTACTCCCTGTGACATGTATATACATACACCGCGATTCTTGCATTACAACGAAGAATGTAAACCCACAATCAAACCCTTGGGGAAATTTATCATGAGACATACAGGTCTTGCTAAATTGTGTTTAATTAGGATTCCTATTATACTGTATATTACATGTATACTTCAATGTAGACAATCATCTTGTTTGCTACATAATTGTTATCTCACACAATGTAATAATGCTTTCACTGTAAACACACTGGAACATTATTTCAGAAAAGTGTTCCTCATCAATTCAATACGCCTGATTGTGACACAACAATAGATGACAGCCCATAACTATACACCCCCCTACCTGCAGATACAGTATATGCACGCTGTTATGACAAGCTCACACTATAACACAGAAATATACATTCACAGACACTAGTATGACTTGCTGCAGCCTCCAGCTCTATACAGACGTTGTTATTATTTGGTTGTGACAATTTTTCAGGAAATGCATTTCATTATGATTTTCCTCTTGCTGGGTGAAGAACTGGTTCTGTCAATAACGCCTTCTAGCTGTGCAGTGTGCGCTCAAGATCAGTAGACGAGGTGTCAATACCATGAATATTCTTCATTTACAAAAGGGATGGGCAATAGTGCTAGGGATTTATTCCCCACCACTTACCCAGTGCATCTGGCTGAACACTGGCCTCTTACCTCGGATTCAGTATTTAGACTTCCTTTGATTATGTATACTTCTACATTTCTTATTAAATTTAGTCATCTTATGTTATAACAGGGTACCCTTGCTGGACTTTTTGTTTTCTACATAAATACTCTGACTTGGTATAATACTAGTATTTATATTGCTGGACTTTTTTCTTTTCATGATACATTTTAAAATGCAGTGAAACACTATGTGTGGTTAAACCTTTTTTTATGTTTCTAATGTGCTCTTGAATGTGCACTTTTAATTTTCGTAAAGCGCGCCCCACATATTGAAGCCCACATGGGCATTCCAGCAGATATATGACCACTTCATTTTCACAGGTGCAGCTTCCTTTTAGTTTGAATATTTGTCCATTGCTGTTGGATTTAACGCTCTCAATGGATTGGACCCTATTGAGAGAACTTCTATTTTTACAAGCCAAACAGAAACCGCACCATGTGAATTTGCTCACACCATTTTTTGTCCTCACTGGCGGTATTCCACTATGAACAAGGTGAGTTGCTATATCAGGAGCTTTCTTAAAAATAATATCAGGATGAGCTGGTACATCTTTACCAATGACTTGATCGTTTTTTAGGACAGACCAATTTTTCTTTATTGCGTTCTTAATAAAACCTACATCAGTGCTATATTGTGTCAGAAAGGCGTATCGAAAATCCTTCTTTTTTTCTTCTTTGTGATCAATTTTGACCATTATATTTTTCTCACTCTTTATCCTACAATCTTCTAGTGTACCTTCTTTATAGCCTTTCTCCAAAAACCTCTTTTAGTATTCCACTCTGGGTTCTATAATCTTCAGTGTCAGTACAGTTACAGGATATTCTTTTAAATTGACCACTAGGGATGTTTTTTAGCCAGGGGTCATGGTGACAACTCTTAATATCTATATATGCATTAACATCTGTTTCCTTGAAATGTGTTTTGGTCTTAAATCTCCCCTCCTCTATTATAATGCATAAATCTAGGAATTTGATAATTGTGGCACTAATGGAGCTCGTGAAGTACAGGTTCCAGTTGTTCACATTTAAATTAGATATAAACACCTCAAGTCCCTCCCTCTCCCCCTCCCATAGTACCAAACAATCGTCGATAAATCTTTTCCAGAGAGTTTATTTCCCTCTGGAATTTTCCTTTCAGAGTTGTGGGGTAATAATCTCCTCCTCCCAGTACCCCATGAATATATTGGCGAAACTCGGGGGCGAATTTCGCCCCCATCGCCGTCCCAATGCATTGTACGTAGAAGGAGTTGTCGAACCAAAAGTAGTTATGGTCCAAACAGAATTCCAGGCAATCCAAAATGAATTTGCCCTGGATTTCTGTAATTTGAGGATCACTCATTAACCTGTTTTCTACTGCTTTAGTCCTAATGATTTAGTTATGACAGTGTACAGAGAGGTTACATCTATTGTGACCATCCAGATGATATTATTACAGGGACCCATATTTTTTATCAGATCAATTACACTACCAGTGTCCTTCAGGTAGGACGGGTTCTTTGAGACATACCTCTGTAGGAAGAAATCCATGTATTCAGTTATATTGCTTGTCTGGGAGTTAATCCCTGACACTATCGGTCTTCCTGGGGTATTTACTGGGTTTTTGTGCACCTTAGGTAGATGGTATATGATGGGCATCACTGGGTTCTGCACAGTTAGGTATTCCAGCTCCTTCCAATTCAGAATACCTTTTTCAAATCCCTCCTTCAGCAATCCATCTAATTTCTTTTTATATTCAAAGACTGGGTTACTCCTTAGTTTTTTATATGTTTTGTCATCTGACACTAATCTGACTTCATATTTCTCCTTATCCATTATTACCACTCCCCCCCCCCCTTTATCCGCTGGTTTTATGACAATTAGGGGGTTGATTTCTAGATCTTTTAGGGCCTTTCTCTCACCAACTGTCAAATTGTTGTTGTTTTTCCTCTTTCCCATTTCCTCTAATTATTTTAATAGCCCCCTTTTGAATGCCTCAATGCATTCATTATTCTGATTTTTTGGAAAGAATTTAGATTTTTCTTTTAACTGAGTATGGACGATATTTTTAGTGTCTTCTGCATTATTAATAGGTGGAGTTTGATTGTTGATGCAGTATTTGGCTATATTTAGTTTTCTAATAAATCTGTCCAATAAGGTCTCAAACTTATTCAATTGTTTTGCTGGTGCAAATTTTAAACCCTTTCCCAATACATGTTTTTCTTCGTCTGACAAGGTGTGTACACTAAGGTTAAAAATTCCTTTTATTTCCCCTTTGATTTCTTCCCTTTTGGACTTACTCTTTCGTTTGCCTCTCCGTCCTCTATAAGACTTCTTTTTTGGGGAGTCTTTCCTAGACTCTCTTGTTTCTCTAATGATGTTTGAATTGTGCTTCCCTCCCTCTGTACTCCTTTCATTCCCTGATGTGGAAAATGTTGTACATTATTTAGTGTTCCTCCTTGGTTCCGTTCCCCCATTTGACTATCCGCTTTAATCCCTGTGTCACCATTTACCCGTTGGCTACCTTCATAATTGGTTTCTCCCTGTACTGTCCTGTCATTGTTTTTGTGTGCATTATGTGGGGCGCACTTTACGAAAATTAAAAGTGCGCATTCAAGAGCACATTAGAAACATAAAAAAAGGTTTAACCACACATAGTGTTTCACTGCATTTTAAAATGTGTAATGAAAAGAACCCAAAAGGATTAATATTTGCAGGAATCGAAGTGGTCAAAACACACTGGCGTGGGGGGGATGCGGTAGCGCAGATAAATCGCAGAGAAGTCGAGTGGATATACCGACTAAACACACTGCAACCAAAAGGGTTAAATGCAGAGTTTGATATAAAATCATGTTTGGTATGATTGTAGTATCCATCTTGTGAAAGGGATCCAACAGGGATACATAACATCATGTGAGAAAATAAGACCAAATATACTGGAGCCGTTATGTTGGATAAAAAGATGAATGTTGACGCTCAATGAGGATACTCCTTGCACGTGTTGGAGGAGGGTGTGTGCTGAATGAATGGGGTCGTAAACTTCAGATTGGCTGATCGCAACATGTGACCGGTTTATGAATGAAAAATGTGGATACATTGGTATTAATAGAAACGAAGGGGTAATTTTGTGTTTTTTACTGTGGATCTTATTGTCGATTTTATGGGTTGAAATAAGAGGGGGGGTCAGATGATTGCTGAAGTGTTTTGTATTTTGTTTTATATTTTGTTTTATATTGTGCCATATTGTGATGGAGGGTGGGGGAGGGGGTGGGGGGTTTAAAAGGACATGCCTCCCAATGTCCATAGATTTCACCCCTTACGAAGCTTGAGTGCGAAACCCCGGTCGGGCAGCGGAGTGTTACTACCAGGATTTTATATATGCTATATATTTTAGCTCGTTTGTGAGTATAATAAACCGCAAGTTTTTTTTACCTGCATTTGAAGTGCTTCACTATGGTGTGATTTTTTTGGTGCCCTGCAGAGGAATCCAGGAGGTGCGTTTGGAATCCAGAGCTGGGAAGCACTGTTATCCTGTATCAACTCTGTGGGCTTATAGCACGGTGGAAAAAAATCCATGTTTAGGCAGCGCGGTTCTTCACTTTAACGCATTGGAAACTGGTGTGAATTGACCCACAACACTACAAGGACCTGCAGCGCAAGTATTCA
This sequence comes from Bufo bufo, assembly GCF_905171765.1. Lineage (NCBI taxonomy): Eukaryota > Metazoa > Chordata > Amphibia > Anura > Bufonidae > Bufo > Bufo bufo. The sequence goes on from NC_053389.1 coordinate 673,222,565, forward strand.
ATAGTATCCAAAAGAACTATGTGACTGACTTTCTTTTATTAGACATAGATGTTAGATGCTGCTGGTGCATATCAGAATTCTTTTAAGATGCACTTTAACTCCAGCACAGTGTCTTCATCAGTATTCTCAAAATATGAAGTAGGAAAATAAATAATTATACGAAAAATGAACCATTTTACATAGAACAGAACTACAAACCGGATTCCAAAAAAGTTGGGACACTAAACAAATTGTGAATAAAAACTGAATATAATGATGTGGAGAAGGCAAATGTCAATATTTTATTTGTAATAGAACGTAGATGACAGATCAAACGTTTAATCCGAGTAAATGTATCATTTTAAAGGAAAAATATGTTGATTCCAATTTTCACAGTGTCAACAAATCCCCAAAAAGTTGGGACAAGTAGCAATAAGAGGCTGGAAAAAGTAAATTTGAGCATAACGAAGAGCTGGAAGACCAATTAACACTAATTAGGGCAATTGGCAACATGATTGGGTATAAAAAGAGCTTCTTAGAGTGGCAGTGTCTCTCAGAAGCCAAGATGGGTAGAGGATCACCAATTCCCACAATGTTGCGCAGAAAGATAGTGAAGCAATATCAGAAAGGTTTTACCCAGCGAAAAATTGCAAAGACTTTGCATCTATCATCATCAACTGTGCATAACATCATCCGAAGATTCAGAGAATCTGGAACAATCTCTGTGCGTAAGGGTCAAGGCCGTAAAACCATACTGGATGCCCGTGATCTCCGGGCCCTTAAACGACACTGCACCACAAACAGGAATGCTACTGTAAAGGAAATCACAGAATGGGCTCAGGAATACTTCCAGAAACCATTGTCAGTGAACACAATCCACCGTGCCATCAACCGTTGCCAGCTGAAACAGTGCAAAGAAGAAACCATTTCTAAGCAAGATCCACAAGCTCAGGCGTTTTCACTGGGCCAGGGATCATTTAAAATGGAGTGTGGCAAAATGGAAGACTGTTCTGTGGTCAGACGAGTCACGATTCGAAGTTCTTTTTGGAAATCTGGGACGCCATGTCATCCGGACCAAAGAGGACAAGGACAACCCAAGTTGTTATCAACGCTCAGTTCAGAAGCCTGCATCTCTGATGGTATGGGGTTGCATGAGTGCGTGTGGCATGGGCAGCTTGCATGTCTGGAAAGGCACCATCAATGCAGAAAAATATATTCAGGTTCTAGAACATCATATGCTCCCATCCAGACGTCATCTCTTTCAGGGAAGACCCTGCATTTTTCAACAAGATAATGCCAACCACATTCTGCATCAATCACAACATCATGGCTGCGTAGGAGAAGGATCCGGGTACTGAAATGGGCAGTCTGCAGTCCAGATCTTTCACCTATAGAGAACATTTGGCGCATCATAAAGAGAAAGGTGCAACAAAGAAGGCCCAAGACGATTGAACAGTTAGAGACCTGTATTAGACAAGAATGGGAGAGCATTCCTATTTCTAAACTTGAGAAACTGGTCTCCTCGGTCCCCAGACGTCTGTTGAGTGTTGTAAGAAGGGGAGATGCCACACAGTGGTGAAAATGGCCTTGTCCCAACTTTTTGGGGATTTGTTGACACCACGAAATTCTGATTCAACATATTTTTCCCTTAAAATGGTACATTTTCTCAGTTTAAACTTTTGTTCCGTGATTTATGTTCTATTCTGAATAAAATATTAGAAGTTGGCACCTCCACATCATTGCATTCAGTTTTTATTCACGATTTGTATAGTGTCCCAACTTTTTTGGAATCCGGTTTGTATTTAAAGTGTTCATAGTTAATGCCTAGTCTAATTGCTATCAGATATACAAATGTGCCATTCCTTTCCTTTTGGCTCAAGATATTCCAAAATGGGTGGCTCAAGATGATGAGTAGAGATAAGCGAATCAAAGTTGATGAAGTGGAATTCGATCCGAATTTTGCACCGAAGCTGAATTTCCTTAAGCTTCGTGACAACGAATAGCATTTTTTTCTAAAATGCCTGCTGCACGTGTTAGAACATGGAGCAAAGAACTCTGGGAATGAGGGATCACCCACAAAGCCAGCCAGCCCCTGGGATGTCACAGCCCTATAAATAGCCTCAGCCATCTTGGATTCTGCCATTTTCCAGTGTACTTATTGCAGGGAGAGACATCAGCAGGCGCTAGGGACAGTGGTAGGAAAGACTTCATTGTGCTGAAAAAACGATTTACAAGTAGAAATGAGCAAATTTCTCAAAGATTCTATTCAGTCGGTTAGCCGAATTTTCTGAAAAGATTTGATTAGATCTGAATTTATTCGCAGCAAATTGCATTAAAAAACAGCTATTTCCTGGCTGCAGAGAGAGCGTAGGGAGTCTGCTGTGATAGTGAAACAATACTGTGAGTCAGTATGACACTCACATGACAGGCGTCGCTCTTAAAATCACTGCATACTTCACTTATTTGGGCAGTTACGGGGCCAAAACTGACCAAATAACTCAAGTGTGAACTCAGCCTTACAGGTAGATGTTAGCTCCAGGTATAAAGAACTGTGCAGAGTCCCAAGATTGTACTGTAGCGTGAAAGAGCGTACTCCTTTTACACAATCTGTCGCCAGCTGATTTCACATAGATGTCTATAGAACTTGTTCTATTAAACACTTATACAAGTAGAGCCCCCCTGACAGAGTAGAGAGGGTGTCAGCAGTAAGTTTGTGTTGACGTCACTGATTATTTTGCCCTTCCTCTTATCCGTCAGAACAATAACCCCCCAAAAAACGGATCCTGTTTGTTGAGCATCCGCCTTCACTTGGTCAGCATTTGATCAGTATTGCTAAAGCAAAAAAAAAAAGTGTATAAAAAAATAGAGATGACACGTGAATGGTTAATTTTTGCATGTCTTCTGTGTTTTGTACAGTACAGACCAAAAGTTTGGACACACCTTCTCATTCAAAGAGTTTTCTTTATTTTCATGACTATGAAGGCATCAAAACTATGAATTAACACATGTGGAATTATATATAACAAACAAGTGTGAAACAACTGAAAATATGTCATATTCTAGGTTCTTCAAAGTAGCCACCTTTTGCTTTGATTACTGCTTTGCACACTCTTGGCATTCTCTTGATGAGCTTCAAGAGGTAGTCCCCTGAAATGGTCTTCCAACAGTCTTGAAGGAGTTCCCAGAGATGCTTAGCACTTGTTGGCCCTTTTGCCTTCACTTTGCGGTCCAGCTCACCCCAAACCATCTCGATTGGGTTCAGGTCAGGTGACTGTGGAGGCCAGGTCATCTGGCGCAGCACCCCATCACTCTCCTTCATGGTCAAATAGCCCTGACTTTCAAAGTTTTCCCAATTTTTCGGCTGACTGACTGACCTTCATTTCTTAAAGTAATGATGGCCACTCGTTTTTTCTTTACTTAGCTGCTTTTTTCTTGCCATAATACAAATTCTAACAGTCTATTCAGTAGGACTATCAGCTGTGTATCCACCTGACTTCTCCTCAACGCAACGGATGATCCCAACCCCATTTATAAGACAAGAAATCCCACTTATTAAACCTGACAGGGCACACCTGTGAAGTGAAAACCATTTCAGGGGACTACCTCTTGAAGCTCATCAAGAGAATGCCAAGAGTGTGCAAAGCAGTAATCAAAGCAAAAGGTGGCTACTTTGAAGAACCTAGAATATGACATTTTTACTTCACACTTGTTTGTTATGTATATAATTCCACATGTGTTAATTCATAATTTTGATGCCTTCAGTGTGAATCTACAATTTTCATAGTCATGAAAATAAAGAAAACTCTTTGAACGAGAAGGTGTGTCCAAACTTTTGGTCTGTACTGTACATGTGGCAGAATTTACACATATATGGATATCCTGCAATTAAGTTAGTCAGAAACAAGACATGCAGCGCACACTAATCACTCATTGGACAGATGTGGGACACAAGACACTTATACATGGGTCACATGCCACTGATGCATATGTCACATGCTGCACATGCACCACTGATACTGTACATAGATCATATATAGCACACACCAATCACACAGGAAACAAGCAATGCACACATTGACATTTATCAAGACATTTATGCCTAACCCTATTAAGTGTAGCACACTTAAAGGGTAGTGTTGATTGAGCATGCTCGGCCAAACACATGTTACAAAGTCAATAAACATGCAGGTAAGTACTGCCACTAACTGTAATGCCGTAGCCATGTTGGTTACTAACTTACTGGCATTACAGTAATTGGCTGGCCGGAACGCGTCATCGGGTGCTATAAAGCACCCGATGACACGTGGTTCGGCTCAGTGTTAGTCAGGGAGAGCTATGCTGTAGAAGGGACAGATAGTGTAGGGAATTGATTCAATTGAATTTAATTTTTTTGTTAGGCAGGGTTGGTGTTAGAGACCCAAAAGTCTTTTTTAGGACTATTGTTGTGTCTGGCAGCAATATATATTTTTAGCGCAACCTACGCTAAATTGCGTGCAATTGTAGAGACCCAAAAGTATTTTTAAGGACTATTGTTGTATCTGGCAGCAATATATATTTTTAGTGCAACCTGCGCTAAATTGCGTGCAATTGTTTGGCCACTGCATTACCGCCGCGACATTATCTGTGCTACATCTCCAGTATCATCAGCGCATCCAAAATATCAGTGACATTCAGTGTAATTTTTTCGCCGCTGGTGGCAGAGACATTACCTGTGCTACATCTCCTGTATAACGTTTGCCCATCCGAAATATCAGTGACATTCAGTGTAATTTTTTCGCTGCTGTTGCAACATGGAGGATGGCTCAGGCACAGTGGGTGAGGAACAATCATCTCCGATGCCTAAAGTATGCAAGACTGCAGCCAAAGACAAAGGATAAGGTGAGGACTGACAGTAAGCAGCTGTTGGTGGGCGATTCCATCATAAGAGGTGTGAAGTTTGAGGAGAATGGTGTTGTGAGATGTCTCCCTGGTGCTACCACTAGCAGGGACAGACGACGTATCCTTAATATTGTTAGGCAAGCAAAGCAGGAAAGGGAGGTGGATGTTATTGTCCATCTTGGGACAAATGATCTGGCTTGCAATGAGGTTTCAAAGGTGAAGGAAGTTTTTCACACACTTGGTAATGATATACTGGAGGTTGCATCGACTGTTTCATTCTCTGCAGTTTTGCCTGTGCATAACCTTCAGCATGACAGGAAGATGCGCATTAAGAAATTCAATGTATGGCTTGGTGAATGGTGTCTAAACCAAGGATTTGGCTTTGTGTCTCATGTTAGCTCTCGTTGGAATGGAAAAGAACTGTACAAGAAAGATGGTTTGCATCTTTATCTCAAGGGAACGAATGTCCTCAGTGAACAGTTCAAAGTATTTGCTAAGGAGCATTTAAACTAGGAAAGGGGGGCAAAGGAGTGATAATCCAGCAGTCCAACTGCCCTCCTGAACAATGCCAGAAGATGCCAGTAGCACATAGGTTAAGAAATGACAAGCTCAGAGTCTTGTCTACAAATGCTCACAGTTTAGGGAATAAGATCAATGAACTTGAGTCTATAATGGCATCTGAGAATATAGATATAGTAGCTGTTACTGAGACATGGTTCAATGGGAGTAATGACTGGGATATAACAATACCAGGGTTCTCTCTATATAGGAAAGACCGAGAAGGCAAGAAAGGGGGAGGTGTGGCCCTGTATGTTAAAGATAGCATAAAATCTAATCTAATACAAGTAAGCGAGACCAATTTAGAGTCAGTTTGGGTTATGTTGCAGCTTGATAATCATAAGGTAACTCGTGTTGGTATGATGTATAGACCACCTAGCCAAGTCAAAGAATTAGATGATCTGCTAGTTGAGGAAATAGCTAAAATGACATTGAAAGGGGAAGTTATCATTATGGGAGACTTTAATCTTCCTGATGTAAACTGGAAAACCAAAATAGCTAGTTCTGGCAGGAGTACAGATATTCTAAATTCCCTACTGGGATTATCTCTGCAGCAAGTAGTTGAGGAGCCAACCCGGAAGGAGGCCATTTTAGATATAGTATTTACAAATTGGAATTTGGTATCTGATATTACTGTAGGGGAAAGCTTGGGATCTAGTTATTACCAGTCAGTGTGTTTTACTATGAGTACAGTGAATGAGTCACACCACACAAAAACAAAAGTTTTAGATTTTAGTAAAACTGACTTTTCTAAAATTAGATTAGTGGTATACGAGTCCCTATCAGATTGGAACAGTTTCAATGGAGTCCAGGAGAAATGGGACTACTTAAAAGTGACACTATTGAAGGCAACAGATAATTGCATTAGGCTTGTCAGTAAAAGCAAAAAAAGGAAGTGACCACTGTGGTACTCAGCAGAAGTGGCCAAAATCATTAAAAACAAAAAAAAAAAGCATTTAGTAATAATAAAAAAAAAAAAAGAGGATGACAGGCAAATTTATAAGATTAGGAAGAGAGAGGCCAAGCAAGTTATAAGAGCTTCTAAAGCACAGGCAGAAGAGAAATTACCTTAGTGAAAAAAGGCGATAAGACCTTCTTCAGATACATAAATGAAAAAAGGAAACTAAAACAAGGAATTACCAAATTAAAAACAAAAGAAGGAAGGTATATAGAAGAAAATAAAGAACTAGCTGACTGCCTCAATGAATACTTCTGTTCAGTTTTTACAAAGGAAAATGAAGGAAAAGGACCTCAGTTAGGGAGGAAGACTAATGAATCTTTTGATGCATGTGTCTTTACAGAGGAAGAGGTTCTAAGTCAGCTGTCTAAAATTAATACAAATAAGTCACAGGGGCCGGATGGGATACACCCAAAGCTATTAAAAGAGCTTAGCGGTGAACTAGCAAAACCATTAATAGATTTTTTTAGCCAATCACTGGTAACAGGAGTCATCCCAAAAGATTTGAAATTAGCAAATGTTGTGCCCATTCACAAGAAAGGTAGTAGGGAGGAATCGGGCAAGTATAGGCCAGTAAGCCTGGCATCAATAGTGGGGAAATTAATGGAAACCATACTTAAGGAGAGGATTGTGGAACATCTAAAATCCCATGGATTGAAAGATGAAAAACAGCATAGGTTTACTTCAGGTAGATCATGTCAAACTAATCTTATTGATTTTTTTGATTGGGTGACTAAAATAATAGATGGTAGGAGCAGTGGGACACTGTCTTAGAGGATTTTACTAAGGTGGCGGTAAGTGAAGCCCACAGAGTGTCTCAACTCCTGTTACTGCATCGAGTGTATAAGACACCGGTCTTATTGAAGAAGATGGGGTACAGAATAGACGACTGTTGCCCAAGATGCGACGGGGCAAACGCTGATCTTATACACCTAATGTGGAATTGCCCCAGGTTGAGGAGATATTGGAGGGGACTAGAGGAAATAATAAAGAATGTATTCGAAGTCAGACTGGATATGACAGTTCTGTCCTGTATTATGGGATATGTGGAGTTGTCAGAAAAGATGGCAGAGAAAAAACTGGCTATCATGCGAGTGATATATCAGGCGAGGAAGGTGATAGCATTTCACTGGTTGGATAGACAACCGCCATCGGTGAAAGAACTGGAAAGCAAGGTACATGTACTGATACGCCTTGAGCAATTTGTTTACCAGAAAAGAAATAGTCTAAAAAAAATTGATTCAACATTACAATATCCAAGTGTGAGAGAGGGTATGAGTGTATGAGTAGGTCTGGAAGTGGAGGGTTAAATGGTGAATGCGGAATGAGTCTGGGAAGGTATGGATAAAATCCTATTTTAGGAGGTGTCTAAAAGGTATGCCTATAAGGTATCGCATGTGTGTAAAGTTATACACATGGATGAATAAATAATTACCCAGGTGCTTTTGTATATATGCAACGTCGCATTACCCTGTATCGAGCATTGTATAATGGTTTAGTTTACAAAACGAACTGGAGGGGTGGGAAGGGAGGGGGGTTTTGGGTGTGTTTGCATTCATTGTATTGAAAAATGCTAATAAAAATTATCTGATTTTAAAAAAAAATAATAGATGGTGGAGGTGCAGTAGACATCGCTTATCTAGACTTTAGTAAGGCTTTTGATACTGTCCCACATAAGAGGCTTATCAATAAATTGCAGTCTTTGTGCTTGGACTCCCATATTGTTGAATGAATTAGGCAGTGGCTGAGGGACAGACAACAGAGGGTTGTAGTCAATGGAGTATATTCAGACCATGGTCTTGTTACCAGTAGGGTACCTCAGGGACCTGTTCTGGGACCCATATTGTTTAATATCTTTATCAGCGAAATTGCAGAAGGCCTCGATGGTAAGGTGTGTCTTTTTGCTGATGACACAAAGATTTGTAACAGGGTTGATGTTCCTGGAGGGACACATGAAATGGAAAAGGATTTAGGAAAACTAAAGGAATGGTCAAAAAACTGGCAACTAAAATTTAATGTTGATAAGTGCAAGATAATGCACCTGGGGCGTAAAAACCCAAGAGCAGAATATAAAATCTGTGATACAGTCCTAACCTCAGTATCTGAGGAAGGGATTTAGGGGTCATTATTTCAGAAGACTTAAAGGTAGGCAGACAATGTCATAGAGCAGAAGAAAATGCTAGCAGAATGCTTGGGTGTATAGGGAGAGGCATTACCAGTAGAAAGAAGGAGGTGCTCATGCCGCTCTACAGAGCACTAATGAGACCTCATTTGGAGTATTGTGTGCAGTACTGGAGACCATATATCCAGAAGGATATTGATACTTTGGAGAGAGTTCAGAGAAGAGCTACTAAACTAGTACATGGATTTCAGGATAAAACTTACCATGAAAGGTTAAAGGACCTTAACATGTATAGCTTGGAAGAAAGATGAGACAGAGGGGATATGATAGAAACGTTTAAATACGTAAATGGAATCAACAAGGTAAAAGAGAAGAGAATATTTAAAAGAAGAAAAACTGCTACAAGAGGACATAGTTTTAAATTAGAGGGGCAAAGGATTAAAAGTAATATCAGGAAGTATTGGATGCATGGAATAGCCTTCCTGCAGAAGTGGTAGCTGCAAATATAGTGAAGGAGTTTAAGCATGCATGGGATAGGCATAAGGCCATCCTTCAAATAAGATAGGGCCAGGGGCCATTCATAGTATTCAGTATATTGGGCAGACTAGATGGTCCAAACGGTTCTTATCTGCAGGCACATTCTATGTTTCTATGGTGGCAGAGACATTACCTGTGCTACATCTCCTGTATAACGTTTGCCCATCCGAAATATCAGTGACATACAGTGTAATTTTATCGCTGCTGGTGGTAGCGACATTACCTGTGCTACATCTCCAGTATAACGTTTGCCCAACCTAAATATCAGTGACATTCAGTCTAATTTTTTTGCCGCTGGTGACTGCGACATTACCTGCGCTACATCTCCAGTATAACGTGGCTGTGCTGCTGATGGTGCACGCAGAGGCTGTGGCCCTGTGCATGGTGAAACTGCCTGCTGCCAGAGCACAAGAAACACACTCATCCACGATACCAAGCTTCATGTCCCAGTTTGCTGGGCGGAGTAGGACACCACTCTCGACGTCACACCAGTGCGAACAGGTGGTCGGTTGGATTGCAGCAGATAATGCTTCCAGTCGGTTAAGCATCACCCTGTCTTCCACAAAGTCCAGTCTCAGTTCTATATTCAATATAGTGCTATATATTCATTTTTTAGAATATTCATAATTTTTTTTCCATCTGGAGTGAACAGTGTAACACATAGGAAAAGGACAATACAAATTAATTTGACATTACCTAAATAAGGTCATTTTGGGCAAACCAACCTTGGTCACTTGATATGTTACATTCTGTCAAACCAGTGTTTCACTAACATCAATCATTATGGTCCAATTTGGCTAATTCCCACTTGAAATCATATGGATATAAACAAAAAATGCATCTAATCCAATAAATTTCAGTGCGTTATCTGTATAAAATGCATTGTTCCACTCTATTCTCGAAGGACTCATACATTATTATCTGTAAAGAATAAATCAAGGCAACTGGACTTACTGCAGATTTCTTGAAAACGTTTCACTCGTTCTTCCAACGAGCTTTCTCAATTCTGACACTCAGAATTGAGAAAGCTTGTTGGAAGAACGAGTGAAACGTTTTCAAGAAATCTACACTGCGTGCAGAATTATTAGGCAAATAAGTATTTTGACCACATCATCCTCTTTATGCATGTTGTCTTACTCCAAGCTGTATAGGCTCGAAAGCCTACTACCAATTAAGCATATTTGGTGATGTGCATCTCTGTAATGAGAAGGGGTGTGGTCTAATGACATCAACACTCTATATTAGGTGTGCATAATTATTAGGCAACTTCCTTTCCTTTGGCAAAATGGGTCAAAGAAGGACTTGACAGGCTCAGAAAAGTCAAAAATAGTGAGATATCTTGCAGAGGGATGCAGCACCATTAAAATTGCAAAGCTTCTGAAGCGTGATCATCGAACAATCAAGCGTTTCATTCAAAATAGTCAACAGGGTCAAAAGAAGCGTGTGGAAAAACCAAGGCGCAAAATAACTGCCCATGAACTGAGAAAAGTCAAGCGTGCAGCTGCCAAGATGCCACTTGCCACCAGTTTGGCCATATTTCAGAGCTGCAACATCACTGGAGTGCCCAAAAGCACAAGGTGTGCAATACTCAGAGACATGGCCAAGGTAAGAAAGGCTGAAAGACGACCACCACTGAACAAGACACACAAGCTGAAACGTCAAGACTGGGCCAAGAAATATCTCAAGACTGATTTTTCTAAGGTTTTATGGACTGATGAAATGAGAGTGAGTCTTGATGGGCCAGATGGATTGGCCCGTGGCTGGATTGGTAAAGGGCAGAGAGCTCCAGTCCGACTCAGACGCCAGCAAGGTGGAGGTGGAGTACTGGTTTGGGCTGGTATCATCAAAGATGAGCTTGTGGGGCCTTTTCGGGTTGAGGATGGAGTCAAGCTCAACTCACAGTCCTACTGCCAGTTTCTGGAAGACACCTTCTTCAAGCAGTGGTACAGGAAGAAGTCTGCATCCTTCAAGAAAAACATGATTTTCATGCAGGACAATGCTCCATCACACGCGTCCAAGTACTCCACAGCGTGGCTGGCAAGAAAGGGTATAAAAGAAGAAAATCTAATGACATGGCCTCCTTGTTCACCTGATCTGAACCCCATCATCAAATAGGAGATTTACAAGGAGGGAAAACAGTACACCACTCTGAACAGTGTCTGGGAGGCTGTGGTTGCTGCTGCACGCAATGTTGATGGTGAACAGATCAAAACACTGACAGAATCCATGGATGGCAGGCTTTTGAGTGTCCTTGCAAAGAAAGGTGGTTACTGTAATTGGTCACTGATTTGTTTTTGCTTTGTTTTTGAATGTCAGAAATGTATATTTGTGAATGTTGAGATGTTATATTGGTTTCACTGGTAAAAATAAATAATTGAAATGGGTATATATTTGTTTTTTGTTAAGTTGCCTAATAATTATGCACAGTAATAGTCACCTGCACACACAGATATCCCCCTAAAATAGCTAAAACTAAAAACAAACTAAAAACTACTTCCAAAAATATTCAGCTTTGATATTAATGAGTTTTTTGGGTTCATTGAGAACATGGTTGTTGTTCAATAATAAAATTAATCCTCAAAAATACAACTTGCCTAATAATTCTGCACTCCCTGTACAGTAAGTCCAGTTGCCTTGATTTATTCTTTACAGATATACCATGACCTGGATAAATGAGAACCTTCACAGACATATACATTATTATTTCACAAATATCTGATACTCTTATGAAGTATTATGCATGAACTGAAATTTTTCAATTTTATTTTTCTTCCTTATGTATACTGAATATACGTCTATATAAATGAATAGACTTCAAAGAAGGTGAAAAACGGGGGCCTCCCATGGAGGAGGAATCAGGGAGCTGAAGTGTTCACTTCAGAAGGAAAAAAATTACGAATATTCTAAAAACCAAATATATAGCACTATATTAAATATACTGCTATATATTAGTTTTTTAGAATATTCCTCATTTTTTTCCATCTGAAGTCATGATTCCTCCCTGCTTAAGTTGCTTGTGGGCCAATGACTCATTGGCCCACAAGCAAGAAGCATGGAGGAATCATGTGTTCAGATGGAAAAAAATGATAAATATTCGATATAACGAATATATAGCACTATATTCTAAATATTCGCGAATTCTCGAAGTGGCGATATTCGCAAGAAAAATTTGCTTTTCGAATATTCCTGCTCAACTCTACTGATGAGACACAGTTGCCAATAAGTCAACGGCAATTAGTGTCTCAAGAGGTTGATGATGAGGATGAAACACAGTTGTCTAAGTGAAGTTGTTGTTAGGTCAACAAGTCACGAGGATGACAAGAGTGAGGAAGCGGAAAAGGAGGTGGTGGACGATGAAATCACTGACCCAACCTGGGAAGGTGGCAAGCTGAGCGAGGACAGCAGTACAGAGGGGGGGGGGATCCGCAGCACAGCAATAGGCTGGAAGAGACAGTGGGGGTGGCAAAAGGGATAAGGGGGGCCACACCAAACAGGCTCGCAACTGTTCCCTGGAGCACCCCCTTGCAGAAATATCCCTTGCCAAGGGGTAGGTGTTCCGCAGTCTGGCGCTTTTTTGAGGAAAGTGCGGACGATAAAAGAATTGTCATTTGCAACCTGTGCCGTACCAAAATGAGCAGGGGCGTGAACACTAGCAACCTCACCACCACCAGAATGATCAACCACATGGCATCAAAGCACCCTAATAGGTTGGCCGAATGCCTGGGTCCACAATCTGTGTCTGCGGGTCACGCCACTGCCTCCTCTTCCCCTGTGTTACATGTTGGCCAATCCCCTGTCCAAGACGCAGGCCCGGATGCCTCCCGCCATGCCTCTGGACTTTCGCAAGCACCATCATCTAGCACATCCACTTCTGTGTTCCAGCAAAGCGTACAGATATCCATACCCCACGCCTTGGAACGAAAGCGCAAATACCCAGCCACCCACTCACAGGCCATAGCACTAAATGCGCACCTTTCCAAATTGCTGGCCCTGGAAATGTTGCCATTTAGGCTTTTGGACACCGAGGCTTTTCTCAGCCTGATGGCGGTGGCCGTCCCTCGTTACTTTGTCCGGTGTGCTTTCCCCACCTTACACCAGCATGTGTCCCATTACATCACCCGTGCCATGACCAACACAGTTATTGGGAAGGTTCACTTAATGAATGACACATGGACAAGTGCTTGTGGCCAGGGACGTTACATTTCCCTGACTGCACATTGGGTGAATGTTGTGGAGGCCGGGAGCGAGTCATACCCTGGGATGGCACAGTTGCTACCAACACCAAGGATTGCGGGCCCTACTTCCATCAGTATTTACGCCACCACCTACATTAGTGGCTGCAACCCCCCCCCTTCTCCTCCTCCACCTCCTCCTCCACTTCCACCTCTGAATTCCATCTTGCAGCACCAGTCAGCCATCAGTCAGTAGCTGGAAGCAGTGTAGCACTGCAGTGGGGAAGCGGCAACTAATTTGCTTAGGTGACAAACAGCACACCGCCGCAATGCTGTGGCAGGGTATAAGGGACCAGACTGAGCTGTGGCTCTCGCTACTCAACCTACAACCAGGCATGGTTCTGTCTGATAATGGCCGTAACTTGGTGGTGGCTTTGGAGCTCAGCAAGCTCACACACATACCATGCCTAGCCCAAATGTTAAACTTAGTGGTTCAGCGAGTTCTCAAAACCTACCCCTACTGGTGAAGGTGCGCCGCGTGTGTGCCCATTTCCACAATTCATCGACAGCTTCTGCCGGTCTGGCAACTCTGCAGCAGCGCTTGCAATTGCCAGCTCACCGACTGTTGTGCGACGTGAGCACGCGCTGGAACTCGATGTTCCACATGTTGGCCAGGCTTTGTGAGCAGCAGAGGGCAGTAGTGGAATACCAGCTGCAACATGGTCGTCGCCTTTCCAGTCAGCTTCCGCTCTTCACAAGCGATGAGTGGGCATGGATGTCTGACCTCTGAGGGTTTATGCAACTTTGAGAAATCAACACAGATGGTGAGCGGCGATGCCGCTATTATCTGCTTAACCATCCCACTTCTGTGTCTACTGAAACGCTTGCTGCTCACAATAAAGTCGGCGCTTTGCATGTGGAAGAGGTGGAAATGGGGGAAGACAGTACACAGGGTGATAGCCAGACCACTCTCAGTTTGTCTTCTCAATGCAAATTGGATGATGAGGAGGAGGAGCAGGAGACGGTTGCCTCCGCTACAGAGGTTAGTACCCATAGCAGGTTTATTCCATCTGTTCAGCGTGGATGGGCAGAAGAGGAGGAACAGGAGATTGTGAGTCATCCTCTTGATGAGGACAGCGAAGTCTTGTCTGTTGGGACTCTGGCACACATGGCTGATTTTATGTTATGCTGCCTTTCCCGTGACCCTCGCGTTATACGCATTTTAGACCACACCGATTAGTGGTTGTTCACCCTTCTCGACCCCCTGCTGTTAGCGTTTTGTCAGAGCGGGAATTTAGTGCTGCTGGGGGCATAATAACTGATAAGCGTATCTGCCTGTCAACTAAAAATGCTGACCGGTTGACTCTTATCAAAATGAACAGGGCCTGGATTTCCCCTGACTTCTCTACTCCACTAGAGGAAAGTGGCTGAACATAAAGGCACTTTAAATGTGGCTTTTATGGTGTATTGAATACACTGTATTCCTATGCACCCTTTCCACCACAAAAAAGGGTATATGGTTCAATCTTCCTTTTCTTGTCCTCCTCCTCCATCATATCAACATGCTTATTAGGCTGCCCTCGCTCCTAATGTTTTAGAGGGTCAGCTCAGCAGCAGGCCCTCACCCATAATGTTTTAGATGGTCAGATCAGTAGCAGGTACTCGCCCCTAATGTTTTACAGAGTCAGCTCAGCATCAGACCCTTAACCATAATTTTTTCGATTGTCAGCTCAGCAGCAGACCCTCACCCCTAATGTTTTAGATGGTCAGCTCAGCAGCAGGCCCTCACCCATAATGAGTTAGATGGTCAGCTCAGCAGCAGGCCCTCACCCATAATGTTTTAGATGGTCAGATCAGCAGCAGGCCCTCGCCTCCAATGTTTAGATGGTCAGCTTAGCAGCAGGCCCTCATCCATAATGATTTAGATGGTCAGATCAGCAGCAGACCATCGCCCATATTGTTTTAGAGGGTCACTAGCAGGCCTCTGATTAACCACAAGTAAAGTTTACCTGGTCTAGTTGGTCTTTCCTGAAATTTTCTTAGTCGCATCCCACAGCAAAAGCCATGGTCCACGGAGAGCTTTCAAAGCATCAGAGGGATCTCATTGTTAAAAGGTATCAGTCAGGAGACGGGTACAAAAGAATTTCCAAGGCATTAGATATACCATGGAACACAGTGAAGACAGTCATCATCAAGTGGAGAAAATATGGCACAACAGTGACATTACCAAGAACTGAACGTCCCTCCAAAATTGATAAAAAAGACAAGAAGAAAACTGGTCTGGGAAGCTACCAAGAGGCCTACAGCAACATTAAAGGAGCTGCAGGAATATTTGGAAAGTACTGGCTGTGTGGTACATGTGACAACAATCTCCCATAGTCTTCATATGTCTGGGCTATAGGGTACAGTGGCAAGACGAAAGCCTTTTCTTACAAAGAAAAACAACAAGCCAGGCTACATTTTGCAAAAACACATCTGAAGTCTCCCAAAAGCATTTGGGAAAAGGTGTTATGGTCTGATGAAACCAAAGTTTGGCGCAAAAACAACACTGCACATCACCAAATAAACAGCATACCCACAGTGAATCATGGTGGTGGCAGCATCATGCTTTGGGGCCGTTTTTCTTCAGCTGGAACTGGGGCCTTAGTTAAGCTAAAGGGAATTATGAACAGTTCCAAATACCAGTCAATATTGGCACAAAACCTTCAGGCGTCTGCTAGAAAGCTGAACATGAAGAGGAACTTCATCTTTCAGCATGAAAACGACCCAAAGCATACATCCAAATCAACAAATGAACAGCTTCACCAGAAGAATATTAAAGTTTTGAAATGGTCCAGCCAGAGCCCAGACATGAATCCGATTGAAAATCTGTGGGGTAATCTGAAGAGGGATGTGCACAGGAGATGCCCCTCGCAATCTGACAGATTTTGAGTGTTTTTGCAAAGAAGAATGGGCAAAACTTGCCAAGTCAAAATGTGCCAAGATGATAGACTCATATTCAAAAAGACTGAGTCCTGTAATAAAATCAAAAGGTGCTTCAACAAAGTATTAGTTTAAGGATGTGCACACTTATGCAACCATATTATTTTATTTTTAGTTGTACAGTTTATAGGTCACATTAAAGGTGGAAAAAGTTCTGAAGTGATTTATCTTTGTCTCATTTTTTTACATCACAGAAACCTGACATTTTAACAGGGGTGTGTAGACTTTTTATATCCACTGTATGTGGCCTGTCACACCATCAAAAAGGGGAAACAGGACCCGTTCCTGGGATCAGTGGGGGTCGCAGAATCCGACCCACTAATCATATAGTTATGCCCTACGGTGTGGAGAGGATAACTTGAAAACCTGGACAACCCCTTTAAATCCTCCACCACTCCACCAGTATCTCTTTACATGGCAGCTGTGATGCCAAAAATACGGAATATCATACCTAGCGCCATGTAAACCATTTGTGTCAATACTGGAATGTGACGCACTGTGCAGAATGTTTCAGTCATAAGTCCAACCCTTCTTGCAGGTTATAGCCTTTAACAAAGCCCAAAGGGCACAAATGGAGGGTCATAACTGAAACAGAGGCATTAGTGTGGATCCTGGAGCAGGAATAACTGGAGAAGAGGCAATATTAGCGGTGAATTTAGAGCGGGGGCATCTGGAGCTGGGATACTAATAGGGGTGCACCTAAAGCAGAGGCATTAAGGTCGTCTGAGGCAGGGTAATAGTGGTGATCCTGGAGCAGAGGTATTAGGGGGGCAACTGGAAAAGATGCAATATTAGGGGTGCATTTAGAGTGGGGGCATCTGGAGCTGGGGCACTTATGAGGGCGCACCTAAAGCAGAGGCATTGGGGAACCTAGGGCAGAGTCCCCCCAATGCCACTCTGAACTCTGCAGAGAGCAGCACACATTCATAGATCTGAGTCTACTTTAAACAAATCCCCTATTTCCCCCTTACAGTTTTCTACAGCTCACTACTGTTACACACCTGAGAAATCAGCCCAGCACCGCAGAGGAGTCCTTCTCTCTAGCAGCCAGTTTTCTGACAGCAGGGAGGGCAGGAAGATGGCCAGACATGTTCTCTCCTCTTTTTCTGCCAGCAGCCGGGAAGTTTAGAAGATACAGCGGGGCCTCCTGTACAATTTACACCAGGAAGGAAGGAACTTAAGGAATAGGATTGTATGTATCATGGGATCTAGGTGGATTTTGCTAGTACTTTGTGCTTTCAAATTGTTTTTAAGTAAGAGTGTCTGTATCTGCTAATAAAGAATTTCATATGTACTATTTTATATTGTGCTTTTATTACACACCAGCAGAATAATTGATTCTAGTTGAAATTTCAATGGTGTGCAGCACAGTACTATATTTATAAGGAGCACCGCTCGCTGACTATTAGTTTTCTCTATAACAAGCTTTGGGGTAAAAAACATGATTTCTTAACACTCCGTCACAAAATGAATAATCTAAATTTGTCTCTGTGTCGCCTTCCAGTGGCTGTGATATAAGTTGCAGAGATGTTGGAGTCTATCACAAAAATTCATGGAACGTTAAGGGTGAACACATCTGTGCCTACTGGTACACGACTATGGTTCCTTTAGCCCACCAGAAGAAATCTATTATGAAGGGCCACCTTCTATCTACACAGAACATACACCAATCCACTTATAGCTGCATTACAATCGCATTTTGGTACCATTGTACTTAAAAAAGGTCTAAGGGCTCATGCACACGCCATTGTTCGGCCACCATCCGTGTAGCTGTCGCGACGGATCCAGTCCAATTCAACTTGAATGGGTCTGTAATCCACCTGCACCGCAAAAAAATAGAGCATGTTCTATTTTTTTGCGGTGCAGAGGTACGGAAAGAAATTCCACGGAAGCACTCCGTAGTGCTTCCGTGGGGTTCTGTGCCTCCATTCCACACCAACCATTCAAGTGAATGTGTCCACATCCGTGATGCGGGGTGCACACAGCTGGTGCCCGTATATTGCAGACCCACTGTTTGCGGGTTACATTACGGGCACAGGAGTAAATGAGCCCTAATAATGTTTTTTTATAATGTTATTTTCAGCCTTTAAGAAACACACTCTAGTGGTAAGTGATTATCTCCTAAGTCAACACCAAATTAGATTGTATTCTGCAAAGGTTTTGATTCTCATTATTGTGCCAAGGGCTAGGCCCAATGAAGGAACTCAGGTCCTACCCTGGTACCAACAGAGGGACAAGGTCATTGGAAGGAAAAGGGAGCCTTTATATTTCTACCTCACGACATAAAACAACATATGTTAAACAGGAGGACAATAAATAGATAATATGTAACAGATACATTTACGCTATCTTTGTATTATACATTTTTACTAGCTGGGCCATACGTTTTAATGAACTCTCTTATATTTCCAACTCTGGGCAGACACAGCACAGTTCAAAGGGTCACCAGCAGAATGTCTGGATACAAGTCCAGACCATATATAGGATGTTCCTCTCCTCTCTGGACATTTCAGATTTTTTGGGGTTTTGAAAGTAAGTAGCAAAAAAAAAGTGACATCAATCATCCTGACAGTAAGACTCCTAAGCACGGGTGATGTGCATATTTAGAGACACAATCCTCTGGTATGATTTTGTGTTTATTGTCTGTGACTAGATGATTTATGTAAGTAACTGTCAGCAGCGCATGTGAAGGGCTGTTTAGCAGCCGGAGAACAGTATCTAATTCTAAGTCATTTTTTTAAACCCCAGCCTATTAATTTTCCTGAATGAATTCAGTTTTGGCACAAGTAATGTATCGCCATTTGCTGAATCCACCAGGGTCCAGTTCAACAGAAAATCAGCCAGTTGAACACTAGAATTTCGGGTGAAGAGAAGGATGATGACATTTAAAGCTGTGTACTCAGGGTGAAGGTTTTTTTTGGACGCCGCTGAGAGGCTAGAGCTTTTCAGCAAATCATGTTTTTTTAGCTTTCATTATGAGAGCTCTGTGTTATACAAGGAGCACAGACAAACTGGTTATTATAGACTATGTTTTATTATTATAATATATCTAAGTCAGTCATTGACATTCTCATTGAAAAAGGAAGTCGACACAGTGCAAGCACTGAAAAAAGTAGGGCTGCAAGGTTATGTCTAACTGTATAGAACTATGGAAACAATTATGCCAACACATTGTACCCAACTGATGAAGCAGAGCTGAATTTGTCATGTAAGTAATCGCTTAGTGAACTTATATGGTTTACTTGCAATCCTGTAAAAAAAATGCAGATAATACATTGGAAAAGTTTTAATGAATTATACTGTATGTAGCCATTTTAAGTGTATTTTATATAAAACATGAATCAATTTTGGTAAGAATGATCCAGCTGTTCTACATACAGTATATAGCTCCTAAACAGAATGATGTAGACCGGACTGATGCAGTTCTTACTCAATTGTTATGCATTATACAGTTGCAGGAAAAAGTATGTGAACCCTTTGGAATGATATGGATTTCATAAAATGTGATCTGATCTTCATCTAAGTTACAACAATAGACAATCACAGTCTGCTTAAACTAATAACACACAAAGAATTAAATGTTACCATGTTTTTATTGAACACACCATGAAAAAATTCACAGTGCAGTTGGAAAAAGTATGTGAACCCCTAGACTAATGACATCTGCAAGAGCTAATTGGAGTTAGGTGTCAGCCAACTGGAGTCCAATCAATGAGATTAGATTGGAGGTGTTTGTTACAGCTGCCCTGCCCTATAAAACACACACACACCAGTTCTGGGTTTGCTTTTCACAAGAAGCATTGCCTGATGTGAATGATGCCTCACACAAAAGAGCTCTCAGAAGACCAACAATTAAGATTTGTTGACTTGCATAAAGCTGGAAAGAGTTATAAAAGTATCTCCAAAAGCCTTGCTGTTCATCAGTCCATGGTAAGACAAATTTTCCATAAAAGGAGAAAGTTCAGCACTGCTGCTACTCTCCGTAGGAGTGGCCGTCCTGTAAAGATAACTGCAAGAGCACAGCGCAGACTGCTCAATGAGGTGAAGAAGAATCCTAGAGTGTCAGCCACAAAGACTTACAAAAGTCTCTGGCATATGCTAACATCCCTGTTAGCGAATCTACGAAACGTAAAACACTAAACAAGAATGGATTTTATGGGAGGATACCACAGAGGAAGCCACTTCTGTCCAAAAAAAACATTGCTGCACGTTTACAGTTTGCACAAGAGCGCCTGGATGTTCCACAGCAGTACTGGCAAAATATTCTGTGGACAGATGAAACCAAAGTTGAGTTGTTTGGGAGGAACACACAACACTATGTGTGGAGAAAAAGAGGCACAGCACACCAACATCAAAACCTCATCCCAACTGTAAAGTATGATGGTGGGGACATTATGGTTTGGGGCTGCTTTGCTGCGTCAGGGCCTGGACAGATTGCTATCATCGAAGGAAAAATGAATTCCCTAGTTTATGAAGACATTTTGCAGGAGAACTTAAGGCCATCTGTCCACTAGCTGAAGCTCAACAGAAGATGGGTGTTGCAACAGGACAACGACCCAAAGCATAGAAGTAAATCAACAACAGAATGGCTTAAACAGAAGAAAATACACCTTCTGGAGTGGCCCAGTCAGAGTCCTGATCTCAACCCGATTGAGATGCTGTGGCATGACCTCAAGAAAGCGATTCACACCAGACATCCCAAGAATATTGCTGAACTGAAACAGTTCTGTAAAGAGGAATGGTCAAGAATTACTCCTGACCGTTGTGCACGTCTGATCTGCAACTACAGGAAACTTTGGTTGAAGTTATTGCTGCCAAATGAGGTTCAACCAGTTATTAAATCCAAGGGTTCACATACTTTTTCCACCTGAACTGTGAATGTTTACATGGTGTGTTCAATAAAAACATGGTAACATTTAATTCTTTGTGTGTTATTAGTTTAAGCAGACTGTGATTGTCTATTGTTGTGACTTAGATGAAGATCAGATCACATTTTATGACCAATTTGTGCAGAAATCCATATTGTTCCAAAGGGTTCACATACTTTTTCTTGCAACTGTAAATACATTTTATGTGTAGTTTAATGCCTCAGTCCTGTAATACTTTCCTGCTTCTTGCTAACCTGATGCTGGACACTGGAAGAGTATTTGTGGTCAGAGAAGGTCAGTGTTATTTATACGCAAAGACGTTAGAACATTGAGAGAAGGGAGAAAGAGAGACTGTGTGTGTCACAGGGAACACCCACTGAGCTCTAAACTTGCAGGTCTACAAGCATGCATGTCAGCAAAAGCAGTTTTTGAAAATAAAAGAAATAATGCATAAATCAGCCAACAAAATACAGTAGTGCAACAGAAATCAGTCAATGAAATAGTGCATCAGGGTATATATAAATATATAGACCACTTTCACATTACAAATTCTCACACACACACAAACCATATGTTTTACACATGGCTTACTGCTCCGAGGTATGCAGAGCATCACATATGTTTGGGACCATTGTGAAGATCAAGCCTGGACTCTGTGCCATGGAGGACTAGTTAGAGTCACACAGTACTACTGGACCTTTCACAATGGTAAGCCAAGGTTAGTACAGTTAGTTTAATAACCAAGTCTGATATATACATGTTGACTTCCACCAGTTATAAAAATAGCAAAAAACAATAAAATACAATGAATGTGTACTATAATCACCATAGGAGACTGTAACGGCCGCGTACACACACACACACAGGGGGAGGAAAGTGACCACTGCGCTCCACCCTCACCCCTGGCCCTGCCTACTTGCCTCACAAGTCCTAATGACAGGGGACAACTGGACGGAAATCCCTAGCTTGGAATAAGTTCTGGGAGGACAGACCAGACAAACACCAGAACGTGAACGGACCGAGTCAATACCAGGAGAGCAATGAAGTAGAAATTGACCAAGCAGAGAATAGTCAGGAGAAGCCGGGGTCATAAATACCAGGAGAGTCGAGAAGTACCAAACGAGTCAGCAAAAGAATCGTCAGGAGGAAGCCGGGGTCAGAATTCCAGGAGAGCAGCAAAGTACACAAGGAGCAGGCAGAGGATCCTCTGAAAATAGCAGGAGGTAAGTACGCCAGGTAATGCAAATTCACAGCAAGAACCTAAATAACAGGCAACCTGACAAGACAGTGTCACTAAATAGGTTAGGAGATAAGTGTTTGATGTCTGGGGTCCAACCATTAAGACCCTCAGTGATCATGAGAAAAGAGGTCCCTGAATCCCCATATGTGCTAGATCAAATGAATGGAAGAGGTAAGGTAAGTATACTGAAACAGTGTTTATTTTAACATTTACTGTACCATTTATTGCCAAGGCCCATGACATTCCTGGATACACTAATATCCACTTACATAGATCAGGCATCAGGTGCTTTAGCTAAGCTTGATGTACCTATAAATCTATACCTCTTTTACTGACAGTAGCTGTTTTATGTCAGTAAAAGTGTTTTCATAAATAGACCTTTTAGCCAGTGGCGTAGCGTGGCATATTACTTACTGGAACCTTATTGGGGGGCACTGTTGGGGCATCTATGGGGGCACTTCTTACTGGCACATTATTGGGGGCATCTACTGAGGCCACAAAGAAGGGGTAATTTATATGAGGGGGCACTATGGGGGAAGGGGGGAGAGGAACACTATGGGGCTTCTACTGAGGCCACAAAGAAGGGGTATTTTATAATGGGGGATCTATATAGGGGCATTATTTTTTACTGGGACACATTATGGTGGGTACTATGGGGAAGGGGGGAGAGGATTACTATTGGGTCATCTACGGGGGGCACTAAGAAGGGTTATTTTATACTTGCAAATTATGCGGGACACTGAGGGCATCTACTGAGACACTATATATTGGGCATTTTATACTGGTACATTATGGGGGGCACTAGGAGGAAGGGGGAGAGAAGCACTCTGGGGGCATTTACTGGGGGTACTATATACACTCACCTAAAGAATTATTAGGAACACCTGTTCTATTTCTCATTAATGCAATTATCTAGTCAACCAATCACACGGCAGTTGCTTCAATGCATTTAGGGGGGTGGTCCTGGTCAAGACAATCTCCTGAACTCCAAACTGAATGTCAGAATGGGAAAGAAAGGTGATTTAAGCAATTTTGAGCGTGGCATGGTTGTTGGTGCCAGACGGGTCGGTCTGAGTATTTCACAATCTGCTCAGTTACTGGGATTTTCACGCACAACCATTTCTAGGGTTTACAAAGAATGGTGTGAAAAGGGAAAAACATCCAGTATGCAGCAGTCCTGTGGGCAAAAATGCCTTGTGGATGCTAGAGGTCAGAGGAGAATGGGCCGACTGATTCAAGCTGATAGAAGAGCAACGTTGACTAAAATAACCACTCGTTACAGCCGAGGTATGCAGCAAAGCATTTGTGAAGCCACAACACGCACAACCTTGAGGTGGATGGGCTACAACAGCAGAAGACCCCACCAGGTACCACTCATCTCCACTACAAATAGGAAAAAGAGGCTACAATTTGCACGAGCTCACCAAAATTGGACTGTTGAAGACTGGAAAAATGTTGCCTGGTCTGATGAGTCTCGATTTCTGTTGAGACATTCAAATGGTAGAGTCAGAATTTGGCGTAAACAGATTGAGAACATGTATCCATCATGCCTTGTTACCACTGTGCAGGCTGGTGGTGGTTTAATGGTGTGGGGGATGTTTTCTGGGCACACTTTAGGCCCCTTAGTGCCAATTGGGCATCGTTTAAATGCCACGGGCTACCTGAGCATTGTTTCTGACCATGTCCATCCCTTCATGACCACCATGTACCCATCCTCTGATGGCTACTTCCAGCAGGATAATGCACCATGTCACAAATCTCGAATCATTTCAAATTGGCTTCTTGAACATGACAATGAGTTCACTGTACTAAAATGGCCCCCACAGTCACCAGATCTCAACCCAATAGAGCATCTTTGGGATGTGGTGGAAAGGGAGCTTCGTGCCCTGGATGTGCATCCCTCAAATCTCCATCAACTGCAAGAGGCTATCCTATCAATATGGGCCAACATTTCTAAAGAATGCTATCAGCACCTTGTTGAATCAATGCCACGTAGAATTAAGTCAGTTCTGAAGGCAAAAGGGGGTCCAACACTGTATTAGTATGGTGTTCCTAATAATTCTTTAGGCGAGTGTAGGTGTATTTTATACTGGAACAATATTGTCACGATCAGTGTGGGGGAAAAACTCCACACTAAACACAGGAGAGAAGGGGAACAGTAACTGGGCCTGGAAACTAGGCAAGAAACAGGTCACCTCCTAAACAACCCTAATCCAGGCCCTAAGAACCTATCAATATGAAGAGACCTTGAAGGTAGGAATATTCATAAGCTGTATACCTAGGCCCATATATCCTTATAAGGCCCTGGAATGAGATTAGGACCAGAGACAACCCATTCCTCCCCAGTTGGACGAATGGAAGTCTCTGTCTCAGGCCCAGATACAAACAACAGGGAATATAACAAACACAAAACAATAAGAACAGACAAGACTTATCTGAAAGTAGAAAACTGGCAACTCCAGAAGCACCACAGAGTACAACCGACCAGCTAGTTAGAAGTCAGGAAGAAAGTCTATAAACCGCACCTCCAAGAGTGAGAAGCCGCTACTTATGGGAAAGGTAGTTTACCAACAAGCAACACCTGAAGCAAGGGGTGTGGCATTCACCAAAGCACAGACACAATAAGATCCACAGTGAACTTGTCAATTTAACCCACGAGTTGCCAGTCTCTCCGATCTCCTGGCACCTGCCACTGGAATGTCCGTGAAATGATAGGGGCACTATGGGGACATTAGCTCAACTGGGGGCATTAAAAAGGGGTATTTTTTGCACTGACACACATTATAAGGAGGCATTTTTTGTACTGTCACATTATAAGGAGAATTATTACTACTGGTGGGCATTATGGTGCTTTTTTTTACTACTGGGGGTCTATGGGGAACATGATTACTAGTATGGGCACTATGAGAGCATTATTACTTCTGGGGCACAGTTGGGGACATGTTGGGGGCACTGTAGGCAGGGCCGGCGCTCCCATAAGGCAGACCAAGCGGCTGCCTTAGGGCGCACCCTGTGGGAGGGCGGAAAAATTAACCTTGATGATGTGCCATGGGGGGCACTGGATTGTGACTCAATATGGGGTAATGATGTGATCATGATGTGACACAAAGGGGGTGATTTAACATGGTTTGGAGGGGGAGAAATGTGACAAGGAGGGGGAGAAATGTGACATGGAGGGCTGATGTGATATAGTTGATTTGACATGTAGGGGGGAAAATGTGACATTGAGGCCTTGAGGGGGGTGAAATGTGACATGGGGAAGAAATGTTACATGGGGGTGATGTGACAGAGGGGATTATATAAAAATGAGGGGGAGAAATGTGACATGGAGGGGGGGAGAATGTGACATGGGGGCATAATGGCTGACATGGGGGCATGATGGCTGACATGGGGGGGCTGATGTATGATATGGGGGTCTGATCTGAGGTCTGATTAACATTGGGGGTCTGATCTGAGGTCTGATTAACATTGGGGGTCTGATTGCTGTTCTGACCTGAGGTGTAATGGAAAATATTTTTTTCTTATTATCCTCCTCTAAAAACTAGGTGCGTCTTAGAGGGCAAAAAATATGGTCCTCAAACCAGCGATTGTCTTAAGCAGAGATGAGATACCAGGACCACACAGAGGAGAAGCCAGCTTCTGCAGACGGGACCAGGGCCAGGTGAGCTGTGAGGGGGGGGCACCAAAATGTAGCTTCGCTTGTGTTGGCAAAAATCCTTGCACCGGCCCTAACTGTAGGAGCACTATTACTACCAGGTGTGCTCTAGCAGAGAATTATTACTATTAGTGGGACTTTTGGGAGCACTATTACTGTGGGGGTACCTTGGCACAGTATCAGCTTACCACAATTATTTTTTGGGGACGTTATGTTTACACTATTAGTGTCAGGGGAACTATTTGCTGGGCTCAGTTATTTTATGGCACTGTGTGCCAAAAATTATTGAAGGGCACTATCTGCATGGTAATAGTATTATCAGGGAGTTTATCTGTTTCTGAAGTATAATATCGGGGAGCACGGCAGGCAGAGTATTAGGGGTGGTAGGATGATTTGTCCAGAAGATGGGAGAATGACAAAAAAAATCTTAGTTTACTACTTTTCCCTCAAACTGCAGAGACGAGAAATGGCAGAAGAATGATGGTCTGGTCTGAAGGTCTGAAAGGAGAAGATGAGGAAAGAGAACATCTACATCAAAGGAAACGTCACTGGATGTAAGAGGTATCCCCAGACTTCAGGTCACACTGTGTGTGTTCTGAATTCTGGGGGCTCACACCTATCTACTACATTATCTGAACTCAGAAAGTTATCACTGTGTTAACTATGGTGTTATGTATGACTGCAAGTGATATCTACTACATTATCTGTAAAAAGGGTTGCGGCCACAGGTTGGGGGGGGGGGGGGCGAAATACTTGGCTTGCCCCGGGTGCTGGCAACCCACACTACGCCACTGCTTTTAGCACCAGGAGCAAGAAATATATAACATAATATGAGAATTAATTCTTATCACGTACCCTGGATGTACACTGGATATACAGTCAGGTCTATAAATATTGGGACATCAACACAATTCTAACATTTTTGGCTCTATACACCACCACAATGGATTTGAAATGAAACGAACAAGATGTGCTTTAACTGCAGACTCAAGACATTTTGCAGGAGAACTTAAGGCCATCTGTCCACCAGCTGAAGCTCAACAGAAGATGGGTGTTGCAACAGGACAAGGACCCAAAGCATAGAGTAAATCAACAACAGAATGGCTTAGGCTACTTTCACACCTGCGTTCGGGTGTCCGCTTGTGAGCTCCGTTTGAAGGGGCTCACAAGCGGCCCCGAACGCATCCGTCCTGCCCTAATGCATTCTGAGTGGACGTGGATCCGCTCAGAATGCATCAGTCTGGCAGCGTTCAGCCTCCGCTCCACTCAGCAAGCAGACACCTGAACGCTGCTTGCAGCGTTCGGGTGTCCGCCTGGCCATGCGGAGGCAAGCGGATCCGTCCAGACTTACAATGTAAGTCAATGGGGACGGATCCGTTTGAAGATGACACCATATGGCTCAATCTTCAAACGGATCCGTCCCCCATTGACTTTCAATGTAAAGTCTGGACGGATCCGTTCAGGCTACTTTCACACTTAGAAATTTTTTTCAACTATAATGCAGACGGATCCGTTCTGAACGGATCCAAACTTCTGCATTATAGGAGCGGATCTGTCTGAGCAGACATCAGACGGACCCGCTCTGAACGGTAGTGTGAAAGTAGCCTTAAACAGAAGAAAAAACACCTTCTGGAGTGGCCCAGTCAGAGTCCTGACCTCAACCCGATTGAGATGTTGGGTAGAACACCAAAAAAGGAAAAGAGGCTAGAACAGATAATGATGAATGTAAACTTTATTATAATCTCAACACGAGACAAAATGTTTTAAAAAAAATGCACATAAAAGGCAATAACAATACAATGGTAAGTGGAGAGCACACAGAATAGTGGTACACCACTGGATAACAAAACGTATCAAGGCTAGAAAAATGATATGAATATCCTAAAATATATATATTGGCCCAAGCCAAATGATAGATATATGAAACTAGCCAAAGCTAGCAAAGCTAGATCAGGGTAAAATACAATACATGCCAAGATATAAAGTGCATAGTGCAAATATGACCAGG
Organism: Bufo bufo; assembly: GCF_905171765.1. NCBI lineage: Eukaryota > Metazoa > Chordata > Amphibia > Anura > Bufonidae > Bufo > Bufo bufo. Next base: position 673,250,522 of record NC_053389.1, read on the forward strand.
TGCATAAGTATATTACATTGAAATAGCAATAAAGAGAGCCATAAGGTGAATACCTGAGTGGTGAACCAGCAGAGCCCCAACGCACGTTTCGCGTAAGCTTCTTTCGCTTACGCGAAACGTGCGTTGGGGCTCTGCTGGTTCACCACTCAGGTATTCACCTTATGGCTCTCTTTATTGCTATTTCAATGTAATATACCTATGCACCTGGTCATATTTGCACTATGCACTTTATATCTTGGCATGTATTGTATTTTACCCTGATCTAGCTTTGCTAGGTTTGGCTAGTTTCATATATCTATCATTTGGCTTGGGCCATATATATATATTTTAGGATATTCATATCATTTTTCTAGCCTTGATACGTTTTGTTATCCAGTGGTGTACCACTATTCTGTGTGCTCTCCACTTACCATTGTATTGTTATTGCCTTTTATCTGCATTTTTTTAAAACATTTTGTCTCGTGTTGAGACTATAATAATTTTTACATTCATCATTATCTGTGCTAGCCTCTTTTCCTTTTTTGGTGTTCTACCCTACGTGCAGGCTGAGCACGTGCACTCACTTTTCTTGTGAGTCATTTTCTATTGGTGGTACCGATTGAGATGTTGTGGCATGACCTTAAGAAAGCGATTCACAATTTCACACCAGACATCCCAAGAATATTGCTGAACTGAAACCGTTCTGTAAAGAGGAATGGTCAAGAATTACTCCTGACCGTTGTGCACGTCTGATCTGCAACTACAGGAAACGTTTGGTTGAAGTTATTGCTGCCAAAGGAGGTTCAACCAGTTATTAAATCCAAGGGTTCACATACTTTTTCCACCTGCACTGTGAATGTTTACCTTGTGTGTTCAATAAAAACATGGTAACATTTAATTCTTTGTGTGTTATTAGTTTAACCTCCTCAGGACCGCCGTACGCAGGATTGCGTCTTTGCGGCGGCCCTGCTCTTCTGGGTGGACACGCCGGCGCGTCCTCTCGCGAGACGCAAGATTTCCTGTGAACGCGCGCACACAGGCGCGCGCGTTCACAGGAACGGAAGGTAAGAGAGTGGATCTCCAGCCTGCCAGCGGCGATCGTTCGCTGGCAGGCTGGAGATGTGATTTTTTTAACCCCTAACAGGTATATTAGACGCTGTTTTGATAACAGCGTCTAATATACCTGCTACCTGGTCCTCTGGTGGTCCCCTTTGTTTGGATCGACCACCAGAGGACACAGGTAGCTCAGTAATATGTTGCACCAAGCACCACTACACTACACCCCCCCCCCTGTCACTTATTAACCCCTTGATCACCCTTGATCACCTTTGATCACCCCTGATCACCCCATATAGACTCCCTGATCACCCCCCTGTCATTTATTACCCCCCTGTCATTGATCACCGTATATAGACTCCCTCATCACCTCCCTGTCATTGATCACACCCCTGTAAAGCTCCATTCAGACGTCCGCATGATTTTTACGGATCCACTGATAGATGGATCGGATCCGCAAAACGCATACGGACGTCTGAATGCAGCCTTACAGGGGCGTGATCAATGACTGTGGTGATCACCCCATATAGACTCCCTCATCACCCCCTGTCATTGATTACCCCCCTGTCATTGATCACACCCCTGTAAAGCTCCATTCAGATGTCCGCATGATTTTTACGGATCCAGTGATAGATGGATCGGATCCGCAAAACGCATACGGACGTCTGAATGGAGCCTTACAGGGGCGTGATCAATGACTGTGGTGATCACCCCATATAGACTCCCTCATCACCCCCCTGTCATTGATTACCCCCCTGTCATTGATCACACCCCTGTAAAGCTCCATTCAGATGTCCGCATGATTTTTACGGATCCATTGATAGATGGATCGGATCCGCAAAACGCATACGGACGTCTGAATGGAGCCTTACAGGGGCGTGATCAATGACTGTGGTGATCACCCCATATAGACTCCCTCATCACCCCCCTGTCATTGATTTCCCCCCTGTCATTGATCACACCCCTGTAAAGCTCCATTCAGATATCCGCATGATTTTTACGGATCCACTGATAGATGGATCGGATCCGCAAAACGCATACGGACGTCTGAATGGAGCCTTACAGGGGCGTGATCAATGACTGTGGTGATCACCCCATATAGACTCCCTCATCACCCCCCTGTCATTGATTACCCCCCTGTCATTGATCACACCCCTGTAAAGCTCCATTCAGACGTCCGCATGATTTTTACGGATCCACTGATAGATGGATCGGATCCGCAAAACGCATACGGACGTCTGAATGGAGCCTTACAGGGGCGTGATCAATGACTGTGGTGATCACCCCATATAGACTCCCTCCTCACCCCCCTGTCATTGATTACCCCCCTGTCATTGATCACACCCCTGTAAAGCTCCATTCAGATGTCCGCATGATTTTTACGGATCCACTGATAGATGGATCGGATCCGCAAAACACATACAGGCGTCTCCCTGGAGCCTTCCAGGGGGGGTGATCACCCCATATAGACTCCCTGATCACCCCCCTGTCATTGATCACCCCCCCTGTCATTGATCACCGCCCCTGTCATTGATCACCCCCCCTGTCATTGATCACCCCCCCTGTCAGGCTGCATTCAGATGTCCGTATGAGTTTTACGGATCCACGGATACATGGATCGGATCCGCAAGACACATACGGACATCTGAATGGAGCCTTACAGGGGGGTGATCAATGACAGGGGGGTGATCACCCCATATAGACTCTCTGATCACCCCCCTGTCATTGATCACCCCCCTGTCATTGATCACCCCCCTGTAAGGCTCCATTCAGACATTTTTTTGGCCCAAGTTAGCGGAAATAATTTTATTTTTTCTTACAAAGTCTCATATTCCACTAACTTGTGTCAAAAAATAAAATCTCACATGAACTCACCATACCCCTTACGGAATCCAAATGCGTAAAATTTTTTAGACATTTATATTCCAGACTTCTTCTCACGCTTTAGGTCCCCTAGAATGCCAGGGCAGTATAAATACCCCACATGTGACCCCATTTCGGAAAGAAGACACCCCAAGGTATTCCGTGAGGGGCATATTGAGTCCATGAAAGATTGAAATTTTTGTCCCAAGTTAGCGGAAAGGGAGACTTTGTGAGAAAAAAAAATATATCAATTTCTGCTAACTTGTGCCCAAAAAAAAATTTCTATGAACTCGCCATGCCCCTCATTGAATACCTTGGGGTGTCTTCTTTCCAAAATGGGGTCACATGTGCCCTGGCATTCTAGGGGTCCTGAAGCGTGAGAAGAAGTCTGGGATACAAATATCTAAAAATGCCCTCATAAAATGAATGTGGGCCCCTTTGCGCATCTAGGCTGCAAAAAAGTGTCACACATGTGGTATCGCCGTATTTAGGAGAAGTTGGGCAATGTGTTTTGGGGTGTCATTTTACATATACCCATGCTGGGTGAGATAAATATCTTGGTCAAATGCCAACTTTGTATAAAAAAATGGGAAAAGTTGTCTTTTGCCAAGATATTTCTTTCACCCAGCATGGGTATATGTAAAATTACACCCCAAAACACATTCCCCAACTTCTCCTGAATACGGAGATACCACATGTGTGACACTTTTTTGCAGCCTAGGTGGGCAAAGGGGCCCACATTCCAAAGAGCACATTTAGGATTTCACAGGTCATTTACCTACTTACCACACATTAGGGCCCCTGGAAAATGCCAGGGCAGTATAACTACCCCACAAGTGACCCCATTTTGGAAAGAAGACACCCCAAGGTATTCCGTGAGGGGCATGGCGAGTTCCTAGAATTTTTAATTTTTTGTCACAAGTTAGTGGAAAATGATGATTTTTTTTTTTTTTCTTTTTTTCTTACAAAGTCTCATATTCCACTAACTTGTGACAAAAAATAAAAACTTCCATGAACTCACTATGCCCATCAGCGAATACCTTGGGGTGTCTTCTTTCCAAAATGGGGTCACTTGTGGGGTAGTTATACTGCCCTGGCATTCTAGGGGCCCAAATGTGTGGTAAGGAGTTTGAAATCAAATTCTGTAAAAAATGACCGGTGAAATCCGAAAGGTGCTCTTTGGAATGTGGGCCCCTTTGCCCACCTAGGCTGCAAAAAAGTGTCACACATGTGGTATCTCCGTATTCAGGAGAAGTTGGGGAATGTGTTTTGGGGTGTCATTTTACATATACCCATGCTGGGTGAGAGAAATATCTTGGCAAAAGACAACTTTTCCCATTTTTTTATACAAAGTTGGCATTTGACCAAGATATTTCTCTCACCCAGCATGGGTATATGTAAAATGACACCCCAAAACACATTCCCCAACTTCTCCTGAATACGGAGATACCACATGTGTGACACTTTTTTGCAGCCTAGGTGGGCAAATGGGCCCACATTCCAAAGAGCACCTTTCGGATTTCACCGGCCATTTATTACAGAATTTGATTTCAAACTCCTTACCACACATTTGGGCCCCTAGAATGCCAGGGCAGTATAACTACCCCACAAGTGACCCCATTTTGGAAAGAAGACACCCCAAGGTATTCGCTGATGGGCATAGTGAGTTCATGGAAGTTTTTATTTTTTGTCACAAGTTAGTGGAATATGAGACTTTGTAAGAAAAAAAAAATAAATCATCATTTTCCGCTAACTTGTGACAAAAAATAAAAAGTTCTATGAACTCACTATGCCCATCAGCGAATACCTTAGGGTGTCTACTTTCCGAAATGGGGTCATTTGTGGGGTGTTTGTACTGTCTGGGCATTGTAGAACCTCAGGAAACATGACAGGTGCTCAGAAAGTCAGAGCTGCTTCAAAAAGCGGAAATTCACATTTTTGTACCATAGTTTGTAAACGCTATAACTTTTACCCAAACCATTTTTTTTTTTTTACCCAAACATTTTTTTTTTTATCAAAGAGCAAAATTATTTATTTTAGAGCAAAATTTATTAATGGATCTCGTTTTTTTTGCAAAATTTTACAACTGAAAGTGAAAAATGTCATTTTTTGCAAAAAAATCGTTAAATTTCGATTAATAACAAAAAAGTAAAAATGTCAGCAGCAATGAAATACCACCAAATGAAAGCTCTATTAGTGAGAAGAAAAGAGTGCCTACCTGTCAGCGTCTTTTAAAAGTACCAAGTCGCGCGCCAGTGTTCCCAATCCGCCCTACTTCCGGTCACGTGACGCCGATTAAAGGAAGTCACGTGACCGGTGGAACGCACGGAAGAAGGCCGGCGGTCGCACCGGCGACACTCTCCAGAGCCCGGGACGCCAAAGTATGACGTCGTAAATCACGTGGTAAGCCACAAGATCGGCCCTGGAGAGCGTCACCGAAGATGCGCCACGCCCACAACCGCACGGACCATAGCAGGGACGGTTAATGTATACTCAGGAGGCGGGACTGTGTCTGAATGTTGATACGGACAACAAGGTAGCAAATGGGGCCCATAATGAAAGGAACCTCTAGTAAAAATACAAATACATAGTGTAGAGAGCTTAAAATGGCCAGCTTAAAGAGACATCGACCTCAGGAGGAGTTAACTAGTTAATCGCCAGTAAGACCTAAAGATAATGAAATAAAAGGGGAAAGGGAATGTTGAAGGATTTAATATAACAACTAAAATTCAGTTGCTCATTTAAGCCCAATGGGGCCATAGTTTTTAGGTAATAAATCCAACGGGTCTCGCGCTAAAGGATAGCACGGTCCCAATCACCCCCACGCCTTGAGGGGAAGACCCAATCTATGCCCATAACCGAAATACGGGCTTTCCCATTGTGGTAATTATGAATGTGATTAGCCACAGGTGTGTCTTTGGCCTTAGATATATCATTTAGATGTTCCCCAATTCTTCTGCGAAACTCGCGGATGGTCTTGCCCACATAACCTCTGCCACATTGTCAGAAGATATATCACTCCGCGCGTTTGACAGTTAATGAAATGGTGAATAGAGTATTCTTTGCCTGAGACTGCACTGCTGAAAACCTTCCCAGTTTTCAGATAGGTGCAGGCGATACAACCACTGCACCTATAGCAGCCTTTCACATTAGATTTTAACCATGTGGAACCGGATGGGGAAGGGGGTATAAACTCACTGGAAACCAGTCTGTCACGGAGACTACGGCCGCGACGATAAGTGAGGTGTGGATACTCACCCACCACCTCTCTCAAGTCGGGGTCCAGCAAGAGAATACCCCAATTTTTTGGGAAAATCTCTCTGATTTCACGTGACGCCCTGTCATAAGTGGTAATTGGACGGATAAGTTTTGAGGTCTGCAATGAACCCGGTTTAGGGGTTAAATGAGTCGTTCTATCCACATGAAGTGCGGACCCAAACGCTCTCCTCAAAACTTTGTCTGGATATCCTCGCTAGCGAAACCTAACATGTAGGTCAGCCGCCTGCTTGATAAACTCATGCTTAGTGGAACAGTTCCTCCTGAGACGGGGGTACTGTCCCTTAGGGATTCCTCGCTTAAGTGGGAGAGGGTGACTACTCTCCCACCTAAGTAGGGTATTGGTAGATGTTGGTTTTCTATATACAGATGTCTCAAGTTCGCCGGTATCTGTCTTAGAAACGAGGACATCAAGAAAGGGCAGCTGTTTATCATTCACCTCACAGGAAAAATGCATACCAATGCTATTATCATTGAGCATCTCCACCAATGAACGGAACGAAGATACGCTTCCGCTCCATATAATGAAGATGTCATCAATGTACCGCGCCCACAAGCCTACCTGGTCAATAAGTACAGACCGGTCCTCACTAAAAAACAAAAGTTCTCTTCCCACCAGCCCAGGAACAAATTTGCATACGATGGGGCACATGAACTCCCCATCGCTGTGCCCCTGAGCTGGTGGTAGATCCTCCCATTGAAAAAGAACACATTACTGGTCAGAGTGAATTCCAATAGGGAAAGGACAAAAAGGCTGTGGGTGCAGTACTGACATCCACAAATGCTCAAAAAATGTTCAACTGCCGTAATACCCAAGATGTGGGGAATGCTGGAATACAAAGCTTCCACATCTATGCTAGCTAGCATACTCTCCTCCTCGATGTGGATCCCTTCTAACTGTTTCAACAGATGTGTGGTGTCTCGGCTATAGGAGGGGAGTGCAGTGACGAATAGAGTTGAGCGGACACCTGGATGTTCGGGTTCGGCAGGTTCGGCCGAACTTCGAAAAAAAAGTTCGGGTTTGGGACCCGAACTTGACCCGAACTTGACCCCGAACCCCATTGAAGTCAATGGGGACACAAACTTTTGGGCACTAAAATGGCTCTAAAATAGTCCTGGAAAGGGCTAGAGGGCTGCAAAAGGCATCAAAATGTGCTTAAGAGCATGACAACTGTTCTGCAAACAAATGTGGATAGGAAAATGACTTAAAATAACATAAAATACATAAAAATTAAAAATTAAAAATAACAATCTGGATCTAGGAGTAGCAGGTTGAGGAGGCGGTGGATGGGTGGATGTGGTGGTGTAGGTTGACGTGGCGGTGTAGGTGGAAGCGGAGGTGAAGGAGGAATAGGTAGCCAACACTGATTTGTGTTATTTTTTATTTTTAAATTGGGGTATCCCCCAAAATATTGGGACATATAACAAAATAAAACAAAGAATAAGTGCACTTGAGTACAAGAATGGATGGTTGAGGCTGGTATAAATGTCTATTCTGCACAAGGTACGGACAAGTCCTGTGGGATCCATGCCTGGTTCATTTTAATAAATCTAGGCTTGTCCACATTGGCTGCGGCCTGTGATAATGCTCTCTGCCGTACTAAACACACGTTCACACTATACACTGGCTGCAGGGCAGGTCAGCACCTCCAAGGCTGACAAAGCTTTTCCACATTTTGGCCATGCTAACCCTGCCTTCTCAGGTGCTGGTGGTGCCCCAGCTGCATTGGCGACCTCTTCCTCCTCCTCTGCCTTCACTTGTGCTTCCACTGTGCCCCCGCTGTCAGGTGGGAATGCTATCATCAGCGTGCGCTTGTAGTCGCACATCTTCCGATCAGTAACAGATGTTTTCACTAAATTTAGATCCCTGTCAGCTATGCAGAGCAGGGGTTCATTCACGGCAAAAGGGGGTTCATGTCACCCAGCAATAGAACAGACGATTTTGAGAGATTTAGACCCCTGTCACCCAGGCACAGAAAGGGTTCATTCACGGCAAAAGGAGGTTCATTTCACCCAGCAATAGAACAGAAGATTTTGAGAGATTTAGGCCCCTGTCAGCAATGCACAGCAGGGGTTCATTCACGGCAAAAGGGGGTTCATGTCACCCAGCAATAGAACAGACGATTTTGAGAGATTTAGACCCTTGTCACCCAGGCACAGAAAGGGTTCATTCACGGCAAAAGGAGGTTCATGTCACCCAGCAATAGAACAGAGGATTTTAAGAGATTTAGGCTCCTGTCATCCAGGCACAGCAGGGGTTCATTCACGGCAAAAAAGGATTCATGTCACCCAGCAATAGAACAGAGGATTTTGAGAGATTTAGGCCCCTGTCACCCAGGCACAGCAGGGGTTCATTCACGGCAAAAGGGGGTTCTTGTCACCCAGCAATACAACAGAGGATTTTGAGAGATTTCGACCCCTGTCACCCAGGCACAGCAGGGGTTCATTCACGGCAAAAGGGGGTTCTTGTCACCCAGCAATACAAAAGAGGATTTTGAGAGATTTCGGCCCCTGTCACCCAGGCACAGCAGGGGTTCAATCACGGCAAAAGAGGGTTCTTGTCACCCAGCAATACAACAGAGGATTTTGAGAGATTTAGGCCCCTGTCACCCAGGCACAGCAGGGGTCCATTCATGGCAAAAGGGGGTTCATGTCACCCAGCAATACAACAGAGGATTTTGAGAGATTTAGGCCCCAGTCACCCAGGCACAGCAGGGGTTCATTCACGGCAAAAAGAGGTTCATGTCACCCAGCAATAGAATTGAGGATTTTGAGAGATTTAGGTCCGTGTCAGCAATGTAGAGCAGGGGTTCATTCACGGCAAAAGGGGGTTCATGTCACCCAGCAATACAACAGAGGATTTTGAGAGATTTAGGCCCCTGTCACCCAGACACAGCAGGGGTTCATTCATAGCAAAAGGGGGATCATGCCACCCAGCAATACAACAGAGCATTTTGAGAGATTTAGGCCCCTGTCACCCAGGCAGAGCAGGGGTTCATTCACGGCAAAAGGGGTTTCATGTCACCCAGCAATAGAACAGAGGATTTTGAGAGATTTAGGCCCCTGTCACCCAGGCACAGCAGGGGTTCATTCACGGCAAAAGGGGGTTCATGTCACCCAGCAATACAACAGAGGATTTTGATATATTTAGGCCCCTGTCACCCAGGCACACAGAGGCGGCTCTTCCATTAGGCCACTTAGGCCGCCGCCTAAGGCCTCGCGCTGGTACAGGCCTCGATCTGGCTCCCACCAGCACCAGACAACACTGCAACCACAATTTTATTGGCTTCCGGGTGGCCTGGGCCCTGCGCAGTGCTAAGCGGACTAAATAAGACTGAGCCACCGCGGCCCAGCCGCTCTGAGCCCCTCTGCACTCTGCCTCTTTAAGAGAGCAGTGGCTGCTGGGGATGAGGGCTCGGAGCGTGCCGCCGCACAGGCCCGTCTTCTGACTGAACGCAACGCCAGCTCCGCCCTCAGAGCGCTGCGCAGCCACAGGGGAGAAGGAGCCAGGGCCCTGCCTCACCTCAGTGTCCCTGTCTGGCTGCCACCGGCGCCCGAAGAAAGACAGTGCGTGGTGCCCGAAGAAGGCCAAGGTCAGGTGTGTGTCCTGCTTGCTGCTGTGCCCATCCCCCCCCCCCCCCCCCCGTCCTGGCTAGTTATACTGGGAACCTCTTACCTTAGGGCCTGATGATAATAACTTACTGGTGTTACTGGCGCCAGTAATGTGCCATGGGGGGAAGGGGGGGTAAGATGTGCTGCTGCACTGCCAGGCCCATGGAGGGGGAGAAATATGCCATTGGAGGGGGGGTAAGATGTGCTGCTTTTTTTTTTTTACTTAAGCCTCATGCAGCTGCTTAACCTTGACTGTGACATCACTGTGTATACCCTGTACTGTGATGTCACAGTATAGGGTTAATATGCACAGTGTTGTCACATACAGTACAGCCAGGGTTAATATGCAATGTGACATCACAGTACAGGGTTAATATGCACTGTGACATCTCAGTATAGCCAGGGCTAATGCTAAGTGTTAATATGCACTGCAAATATAAGCCCTGTACTGTGTTGTGACTGTGCATATTAACCCTTTACTGTGATGTCACTGCATATTAAAGGGGTACTCTGGTATAGGAAAATAAATCCCCTATCCAAAGGATAGGAGATAAGTGTGTGATCGGGGGGGCAAGGGGGGTCCACTCGATGGGATCCCCCACGATCTCCTGTATGGTACTCCGGATCTCCTTGTGCCCGGAGCGGTGGTCAACACTCCCCCTCCATGTATCTATGGGAGAGCCGCAGATACAGCACTTGTGTATCTCCAAATCTTCCATAGAGATACATGGAGGGGAGTGTTGACCACACCACCACTCCGTGCGGTGGTTGACACATCTTATTTATTGAGGACTGAGCCGGGGCGCCGTACAGGAGATCACGAGCATCCCAACGATCTTTGTGGGGACCTCATGTTCGAGTTTCGACTAAGGCCTCACAAAGTCTAGAGCCGCCTCTGCAGGCACAGCAGGGGTTCATTCACGGCAAAAGGGGGTTCTTGTCACCCAGCAATACAACAGAGGATTTTGAGAGATTTAGGCCCCTGTCACCCAGGCACAGCAGGGGTTCATTCACGGCAAAACTAGCTTCATGTCACCCAGCAATAGAACAGAGGATTTTGAGAGATTTAGGCCCCTGTCACCCAGGCACAGCAGGGGTTCATTCACGGCAAAAGGGGGTTCTTGTCACCCAGCAATACAACAGAGGATTTTGAGAGATTTAGGCCCCTGTCACCCAGGCACAGCAGGGGTTTGTATACGCCAAAAATGGTAAAATGTCACCCGACAATTGAAAATAAGAATTTTGCCACTTTTTTTAATTTAAAATGGCTCTAAAATAGTCCTTAAAAAAGGCTAAAGGGATGTAAAAGGCAGTAAAATGTGCTTAAGAGCATGGCAACTGCTCTGCAAACAAATGTGGATAGGGAAATAACTTAAAATGAAAAAAAATAACAAAAAATTACAAATTATTAACCTGCAACTCAGAGAAGGAATTGGATATGGAGTCGGAGGTGGTGAATGTGGTGTTGTAGGTGGAGGCAGCAATGGAGGAGGAGGAGGTAGCCAACAATGTTTTTTTTTATTTTTTATTGGGGTAGGTAGGGACAAATAAAAAATATTTAAAAAAAGAATCATTGCACTTGACTTGAGTACAAGAATGTAGGTTTGATGGTGGTATAACTGTCTATTCTGCACAAGGTACAGACAAGTCTTGTGGGATCCAAGCCTGGTTAATTTTAATGAACGTGAGCTTGTCCACGTTGGCTGTGGACAGGCGGCTTCGTCTGTCTGTAATGACGCCTCCTGCCGTGCTAAATACACGTTCAGAGAGTACAATGGCTGCAGGGCAGGCAAGCACCTCCAAGGCATACAGGGCAATCTCTGGCCATGTGGATAATTTGGAGACCCAGACGTTTAATGGGGCAGAACCATCAGTCAGTGCGTGTAGTCGTGTGCACAGGTACTGTTCCACCATGTTGTTCAAATGCTGCCTCCTGCTAACACGCTCCATATCAGCAGTTGGGGCCGGTTGTTGTAGTGAGGTGACAAAGCTTTTCCACATCTCTGCCATGCTAACCCTGCCTTCTGAGATGCTGGCGCTGACACAGCTGCGTTGGCGACCTCTTCCTCCTCCCCTCCCCTGCCTTCACCTTGAGCTTCCACTTGTCCCCTGGCGTCAGTCGGGAATGCTCTCAGGAGCGCGTCTACCAGCGTGTGCCTGTAGTCGCGCATCTTCCGATCACGCTCCATTGAGGATTAAGGACGGCACATTGTCTTTGTAACGGGGATCCAGCAGGGTGGTCACCCAGTAGTCAGCACACGTTAAAATGTGGGCAAATCTGCAGTCGTTGTGCAGGCACTGCAGCATGTAGTCGCTCATGTGTGCCAGGCTGGCCAGACGTAAGGACAAGCTGTCCTCTGTGGGAGGCGTATCGTCTGCGTCCTCAGTATCCCCCCAGCCACGCACCAGTGATGGGTCCGAGCTGCGTTGGATGCCACCCCGCTGTGAACATGCTTCATCCCCATCCTCCTCCTCCTCATCCTCCTCCTCCTCATCCTCCAGTAGTGGGCCCTGGCTGGCCAAATTTTTACCTAGCCTCTGCTGTTGCAAAAATCCTCTTTCTGAGCTACTTCTAAAAGACTGGCCTGAAAGTGTTAGAGATGACCCCTCTTCCTCCTCCTCATCCTGGGCCACATCCTCTTCCATTATCGCCCTAAGTGTTTTCTCAAGGAGACATAGAAGTGGTATTGTAACGCTGATAACGGCGTCATCGCCACTGGCCATGTTGGTGGAGTACTCGAAACAGCGCAACAGGGCACACAGGTCTCGAATGGAGGCCCAGTCATTGGTGGTGAAGTGGTGCTGTTCCGCAGTGCGACCCACCCGTGCGTGCTGCAGCTGAAACTCCACTATGGTCTGCTGCTGCTCGCACAGTCTCTCCAGCAATGTGCAAGGTGGAGTTCCACCTGGTGGGCACGTCGCATATGAGGCGGTGAGCAGGAAGGCCGAAGTTACGCTGTAGAGCAGACAGCCGAGCGGCGGCAGGATGAGAACGCCGGAAGCGCGCACAGACGGCCTGCACTTTATGCAGCAGCTCTGACATGTCGGGGTAGTTGTGAATGAATTTCTGCACCACCAAATTCAGCACATGTGCCAGGCAAGGGTATGTGCGTCAAACCTGCTAGTCCCTGAGCTGCAACGAGATTTCGCCCATTATCGCACACTGCCAGGCCGTGCTTGAGGCTCACCGGCAGCAACCACTCGTCGGTCTGTTGTTCTATACCCCGCCACAACTCCTGCGCGGTGGGGGGCAACATCAGTTTCAGAACGCCCTGCTGACGTTTACCCCTGGCTGTGCTGAAGTTGGTGGTGAAGGTCTGTCGCTGACCGGATGAGGAGGTGGTAGAAGAGGAGGAGGAAGCCGAGTAGGAAGAGGAGGCAACAGGAGGCAAAGAATGATGCCCTGCGATCCTTGGCGGCGGAAGGACGTGCGCCAAACATCTCTCCGCCTGGGGCCCAGCCGCCAATACATTTACCCAGTGTGCAGTTAGGGAGATATAGCGTCCCTGGCCGTGCTTACTGGTCCACGTATCTGTGGTTAGGTGGACCTTACCACAGATTGCGTTGCGCAGTGCACACTTGCTTTTATTCGATACTTGGTTGTGCAGGGAGGGCAAGGCTATCCTGGAGAAGTAGTGGCAGCTGGGAACGTCGTACTGTGGGACAGCAAGCGACATGAGCTGTTTGAAGCTGTCCGTCTCCAGCAGCCTGAATGACAGCATTTCAAAGGCCAGCAGTTTAGAAATGCTGGCATTCAGCGATCGAGGGTGGCTAGGTGGGAATTTACGCTTTCTTTCAAAGGTTTGTGAGATGAAGAGATGAACGCTTCCGTGTGACATGGTGGAGATGCTTGGTGACGGAGGTGGTGTTGTTGGTGGCACATCCTCTGTTTGCTGGACGGCAGGTGCCAACGTTCCTCCAGAGGTGGAGGAAGAGGCCGAGGCAGCAGCAGAAGAGGGAGCAGGAGGGCCTGAGCCCTTTCTTGGTTTTGAAGGTGCTTACTCCACTGCAGTCCGTGTCTCGCATGTAGATGCCTGGTCATGCAGGTTGTGCTAAGGTTCAGAACGTTAATGCCTCGCTTCAGGCTCTGATGGCACAGCATGCAAACCACTCGGGTCTTGTCATCAGCACATTGTGTGAAGAAGTGCCATGCCAAGGAACTCCTTGAAGCTGCCTTTGGTGTGCTCGGTCCCTGTTGACGGTGGCCAGTAGCACCCTGCTCCCTCTTTTGCTACGCTGGCTCGGTCTCACCACTGCCTCTTCCTCCGAACTCTGAAAGTCAGTGGCACGACCTTCATTCCATGTGGGGTCTAGGACCTCATCGTCCCCTGCATCGTCTTCCACCCAGTCTTCCTCCCTGACCGCCTTTTCGGTCTGCACACTGCAGAAAGACACAGCAGTTGGCACCTGTGTTTTGTCATCATCAGAGACATGTTGAGGTGGTATTCCCATGTCCTTATCAGGAAACATAAGTGGTTGTGCGTCAGTGCATTCTATGTCTTCCACCCCTGGGGAAGGGCTCGGTGGATGCCCTTGGGAAACCCTGCCAACAGAGTCTTCAAACAGCATAAGAGACTGCTGCATGAGTTGAGGCTCAGACAGGTTCCCCGATATGCACGGGGGTGATGTGACAGACTGATGGGCATGGGTTTCAGGTGCCACCTGTGCGCTTTCTGCAGAAGACTGGGTGGCAGCGATGGACTGGCCATCGGGAGTACCGGGAGAATCCCGGTGGGCCGATCGAATTATGGGCCGGCCAGGGCCGCCATCAGGGGGCCCTGGCCGCACGACCCCCCTGCACGCACAGTACACTCAGCGGCGGCATCACTACCAGACGGGGGCGGGGCGGTTATCAGCGAGGCCCTGATAGACTGAAGAGAGATGTTAGCCCCGCCCCCGGCTCAGCTGAATAGATGGATGTGAGCCCCGCCTCCTGCTTCGCCCTCCAGCGCAGCAGCGGCGGCATCACTACCAGACAGGGGCGGGGCGGTTATCAGCGAGGCCCTGATAGACTGAAGAGAGATGTTAGCCCCGCCCCCGGCTCAGCTGAATAGATGGATGTGAGCCCCGCCTCCTGCTTCGCCCTCCAGCGCAGCTGAATGAATGTGAGCCCCTCCCCTCCTGGTGCTCCGCCCCCGGCTCGCCTGAATAAATGGATATGAGCCCCGCCCCTACTGCTGCTCCGCCCCCCGTTTAGCAGAATGGATGGCTGTGAGCACCGCCACCACCCCTCCTGCCGCTCCGCCCCCGGCTCTGCTGAATGGATGGATGTGAGCCACGCCTCTCTTGTTTCCCCGCCCCTCTATTTGCTCCGCCCCCGGCTCTGCTGAATGGATGTATGTGAGCCCCGCCCCTCTATTTTCTCCGCTGAATGGATGTATGTGAGCCCCGCCCCTTTATTTGCTCCGCCCTCGGTGGGCCGGTCAGTGGGCCGGTCTGGCTGAAGTCCAGGGCCACTTTATTGTCCCAGTCCATCCCTGCTGGGTGGGAGATAATGTGAACGTGCTGGATCCACTGTCGGCCACCCAATTGACTAGCGCCTGTACTTGCTCAGGCCTTACCATCCTTAGAATGGCATTAGGCCCGACCAAATATCGCTGTAGATTCTAGTGGCTACTGGGACCTGAGGTAGTAGGTTCAGTAGGACGTGTAGCTGTGGCAGAACGGCCACGTCCTCTCCCTGCACCAGAGGCTCCACCAACACCACCACCACGACCATGACCGCGTCCCTTATTAGATGTTTGCCTCATAGTAAGCGTTCACAAAGCAAAGTAAAAAGTGGTTAAGTATGTTAAAAATAATTAACCGCCAATATAAACCCTGATGTAGGGTATTGCACTCTATTTTTTTTTTAACTCTATATGACAGCAGTATTTGTGGCCTAAATGTGACACTCACTTATGCACGTCTTATCCCAGATGAGCAGTATATCAGAGTATTTCTTTACCCCAGTAACTAAAAAGCCGTATTTTTGGCCTAAATGTGACAGTCACTTATGCATGTGTAATCCCAAATGTGCAGTATATTAGAGGGTTTTTTCACCCTTACCAAAAAGCTGTATTTCTGTCCTAAATGTGACAGTCACTTATGCACGTGTAATCCCAGATGTACAGTATATTAGAGGGTTTTTTCACCCTAACCAAAAAGCTGTATTTCTGTCCTAAATGTGACAGTGATTTATGCATGTTTAATCCCAGATGTGCAGTATATTAGAGGGTTTTTTCACCCTAACCAAAAAGCTGTATCTCTGTCCTAAATGTGATAGTCACTTATGCACGTGTAATCCCAGATGTGCAGTATATTAGAGTTTTTTTTTCACCCTAACCAAAAAGCTGTATTTTTGTCCTAAATGTGACAGTAACTTATGCTTATCTAATCCCAGATGTGCAGTATATCAGAGGCTTTTTTCACCCCAGTATGCCAAAGCCGTATTTATGGCCTAAATGTAACAGTCATTTATGCACGTGTAATCCCAGATGTGCAGTATATTAGAGGCTTTTTTCACCCCAGTATGCCAAAGCTGCATTTCTGGACTTGCAGATAGCCTATGCTGGTGCACTATCGTTGCAAAAAATAGCTGCCAATCATGTATTGATATTGACTAACTGAAGAAAAAAAAGTTAGTTTTCAGCAGTAGTTGGCTCAGGGCAGGCTTAAAAAAATTGTGCAGTGCACCCACAAAACACTTTTTCTGTAGATCGCTGAATACATAAACCAGTTCTTGATAAGATTTCTCCCTGATCTCTCCCTCACAGCAGCTGCAGCCACTCCCTACACTAATCTGAGCAGAGTGACGGGCGGCGCTACGTGACTCCAGCTTAAATAGAGGCTGGGTCACATGCTGCAGTCGGCCATTCACAGCCATGACAATAGTAGGCATGGCTGTGATGGCCTTTTGGGGCAAGTAGTATGACGCTTGTTGATTGGCTGCTTCGCAGCCTTTCAAAAAGCACCATAAAAATCGCTGAACACCGAACCCGAACTTTTATGTAAATGTTCAGGTCCGGGTGCCGAAAACCCTAAAGTTCGGTACGAACCCGAACTTTACAGTTCGGGTTCACTCAACTCTAGTGACGAAGGGCGCCAAAACTCAATCCACATAAATCCACACATTTTGGCAGAGGCTGCCCACCCCCGACACAAGGTGGGTGCGTCCCCTTGTGTAACTTTGGAAGACAATAAAAAGTTGCCAAACGGGGATGGGTGGGTAGCATGAATTTGTATTCATCATCCGTAATGATCTGCGATAGTTTAGCCTCGTCCAAAATGGTCTTCAATTTTGCTCTGAGCTCTTCCAAAGGGTTCTGTGCCAGAACCTCATATGTGGATGAGTCCCTCAGCAAGGTCTCGCACATAGTACTGGTTTGACCGTGGTCCATGACCACTGTGTTTCCCCCTTTATCTGAGGGTTTGATCACTATAGAGTGATCATTCTCAAGATTAGAAATTACATTGGCCCGGGCCCGGTCAATATTAGAACAGTGCGAGGGACATAAGTCCTCAATCTGTTGCGAAACTGTGCTGAGGAAAACATCCACACATGACAACTCACCAGAATTAGGTGGCATTTTATTGCTTTTAAGCTTGAGACTGGTGAAAGGTCCCAGACCTTCCTGCTCTTCAAACTCCCTATCAAGACCATACAGGAGACGCACGTCCGATAGGATGTCTACTGGAATGCCAAGTTTGAGGCACTGTTTCTTGTCCTGTAATTTATGGAATTTATGCCAGCGAAGCTTGCGAACAAACAGATTGAGGTCTTTAATGATATCAAATTGATTAAAGGAGGGGGTTGGTACAAAAGAGAGACCAAGTTGAAGAACTTCAGTCTCTATCAGACTAAGGGGACGGGAGGAAAGGTTAACAACTTGAGGCCCTAGGGGTTTAGAGGTGGTTGGGTGTGATTCCGCAATGGATAGGTCTGCGGAGGGTTGGGTTGGCTCTGATATTGGCCAGTCCCCCTTAAAAAACGTCTATCTCTCCCCCGTGAGCCTCCTCTCTGTCGCCCCCGGCGATTACCTCCCCGAGGTGACAATCTAATTCCCTTGGGTACACTATCAGAGTCAGAACAATCTGTTTCCGTCGAGGATAGATCCGTATTGCCACCCACAATATCTCTCCTATTAGCAATAGAGGAGTTAACCTTGTTTTCTTTGAAATCTGCTAAATCTCTCACAAATTGGCGGTGCTTGCGCTCCTTGAGATGATACTCATATTTCTCAAGGAAATTGTGTAACTGCTTCTCTTTATTTGCAAATTCTGCCTCTTGTGAAAAGGTTTGAGCAGCCTCAATGCCTGCAGTTAACTTCTTATTTAGGTTTTCTAGGTTATTTTTCTCCTCTATTAAAATGAGGCGCATCAGCCGTAGAGAACTCTCAATGGCTTCCTTCTCCCATTTACTGAGAAAGCCCGGGCTTCTGAATCTAGCTGCAGGTAACAGCGCTATCCTGAGTCCCCTCGGTACAATACTATGTTTGAGATAATTCTCCAGGCTTTGTACCTCCCAGCTGTTATAGGTGCACCTATCTGAAAACTGGGAAGGTTTTCAGCAGTGCAGTCACAGTGCAGTGCAGTCACAGGCAAAGAATACTCTATTCACCATTTTATTAACTGTCGAACGCGCGGAGTGATATATCTTCTGACATGTGAATGTGGCAGAGGTTATGTGGGCAAGACCATCCGCGAGTTTCGCAGAAGAATTGGGGAACATCTAAATGATATATCTAAGGCCAAAGACACACCTGTGGCTAATCACATTCATAATTACCACAATGGGAAAGCCCGTATTTCAGTTAATGGGCATAGATCGGGTCTTCCCCCCAAGGCGTGGGGGTGATTGGGACCGTGCTATCCTTCAGCGCGAGACCCGTTAGATTTATTACCTAAAAACTATGGCCCCATTGGGCTTAAATGAGCAACTGAATTTTAGTTGTTATATTTGAATTCTTCTGTAACGGCATACAAAGGAATGCTCCAAACTCTGAACGGAAACCTCACGAATAGTGGCTAGCAGACGAATAGGAAACGCTCCCAAGCGGCTTACACTCCTAGCAATCAGTCTCTAACAGCATACAGTGAATCCCCCCAAGAACGAGACAAGGCTCCGTGTTGCGGGTCAAGCAGTGGTCACCCAGAGCTGTGTGTTTATTGATCTTATATAACATTGGTACACATCAGTACCACCCACAAGGTTTTGTAAAAACAGCCAATAAACACGTACAATGCAGTAAAACACTCCCACACAAAAGGAGAATACACAATGTCTTCTGTCCTGGAGACAACCGAAGAGTAATTCAATTATCTCTCAGGACAAAGGGAAATCGCCAATACACACGTGGAGACAATAGGACAGACATCACTATTTAAATATACAATGTCCCAACCATTACAGTAACATAGACATTTAACATATTCCCAGAGGGCTTGGATCTGAGCGCTCAAAATATCCAAACAGCGCTCAGATGCCACAAACACAGTCAAATCGCCATGGGGTTTAAGTTTAGCATGGGCCGATGAGAGGGCCCATAATCCTGGGGCAAGAGGCTGGCAACCAGGCTTCTCCACCACCCAGTGGCGAGGTTGGTTTCGCCACACCTTCAACACTCCCTTTCCCCTTTTATTTCATTATCTTTAGGTCTTACTGGCGATTAACTAGTTAACTCCTCCTGAGGTCGGTGTCTCTTTAAGCTAGCCATTTTTAGCTCTGTACCCAGAGATCGCCTTGACGTATGGCAGACGGGCTCAGATGGTTTTGTACAAAATGCATTGGCCAAGCATCTCACTTTATAAATAAGCGTAGCATTAGCACTTTAATTTTTAGCATTATTGTACTTTGGCCTCATGCACACGGCCGTGTTCCACGGCCGAGAGCGGTCCGTGGTAACCCGGCCGGGATTCCTGCTGACAGCAGGAGCGCACGGCGTCATTGGTTGCTATGACGCCGTGCGCTTCATGCCGCCGCTGCTGTACAGGGATACACTGGTATAGATCATACCAGTGTATCACTGTACAGCAGCGGCGGCATGAAGCGCACGGCGTCATAGCAACCAATGATGCCGTGAGCTCCTGCTGTCAGCAGGAATCCCGGCCGGGTTACCACGGACCGCTCTCAGCCGTGGAACACGGCCGTGTGCATGAGGCCTTTATCTGATTTGCAGGGTGCTGCTGCATTGTCTCTTTTTTTCCTATAGGTCTTTGCCATGGCGGCGTGCACCTGCGCACTGGGAGGTGCTGACTAACCCCCTTTTTTTGCAGATTTACAATGCTGGAGATGTGGCACTCCAGCGAGTCGTGCACTCCTGATTAGCCTGTCTGCCCCATAGGTTGATTTTAATTAGTTTCAGTATAAAGCTGTAGCCTGCTCTCACTACATTTATTGGAAGCTGTCTGGCACAAGGAAAGGTATAGAGTGGGCTCGGCATGCATGTTGGTACCTGTATCCCTTGTAATGGAGGCCATTATGGCACCAAAAATGGTAAAAAGCAGAGTGGATCCAGCATGCATGTGGATCCAACACTCCCTGAACTTTATGGTGGCCATTATGGCGCATAACAGGTAGTATTTAGTGTTAGGACCCGTCTAACAGAGATCGCCTTGACGTACGGCAGACGGGCTCAGATGGTTTTGTACAAAATGCATTGTAATGCAAATGTAGAAAAGTAAAAAAGTATCAGCACACCACTAAATGCACTAAGGTTGGATAAACAGGAGAATGTGTGAACAGGGTCAAATACATGACTACCATATTTACTATCAAGGGGAGTAGAAGCTCTTAGCGCATATAATTGATCAAAAATATGTCGGGCTCATCTACCAGACGTCAAGGTGGCTTCTCATCAGATGGTAACTACTCTAACACAGAGTGTCCAGCTCCATTGTTACTCTGATTAAAAGCACCAGCCAGGTGGGCGGGGAGTGCTAATTTTCAAAAGAGTTCTTTTGGAACTTAGCACTCCCCACCCACCTGGCTGGTGCTTTTAATCAGAGTAAGGCCTCTTTCACATGACCGCATGGCTTTTTCAGTGTTTTGCGGGCCGTTTTTTCCAGGTCTGTTGTTCCGTTTTTTGTTTCTGTTGTGTTTCCGTTTCGGTTCCGTTTTTCCGTTCCGTTTTTCCGTATGGCCTATACAGTATACAGTAATTACATAGAAAAAGTTGGGCTGGGCATAACACTTTCAATAGATGGTTCCGTAAAAAACGGAACGGATACGGAAGACATACGGCTGCATTTCCGTATGTGTTCCGTTTTTGTTGCAGACCCATTGACTTGAATAGAGCCACGGTCCGTGATTTGCGGACAAGAATAGGACAAGACTCAAAATCTAGCGGTACGGAATTGCTGAAATGGAATGCTCACGGAGTACATTCCGTTTTTTTGGCGGACCCATTGAAATGAATGGTTCCGTATACGGACCGTATACGGAACGCAATAAACGGCCCGTATACGGAACGCAAAAAACATTCGTGTGAACGAGCCCTAACAATGGAGCTGGACACTCCGTGTTAGAGTAGGTCCCATCTGATGAGAAGCCACCTTGACGTCTGGTAGATGGGCCCGACATATTTTTGATCAATTATATGCGCTAAGAGCTTCTACTCCCCTTGATAGTAAGTATGGTAGTCATGTATTTGACCCTGTTCACACATTCTCCTGTTTATCCATCCTTAGTGCATTTAGTGGTGTGCTGTTACTTTTTTACTTTTCTACCTGGTTGTAGGTTAAGTGACGAGAGCAACAGCTCAGTCTGGTCCCTTATCCCCTGCCACAGCTCTGCGGCAGTGTGCTGTTTGTCACCTAAGCAGATCAGTTTAAGCACGGCCTGTTGCTGCTTCCCCACTGCAGTGCTACACTGCTTCCAGCTACTGACTGATGGCTGACTGGTGCTGAAAGATGATAATTCAGAGGTAGAAGTGGAGGAGGAGGAGGAGAAGGGGGGGTGCAGCCATTAACATAGGTGGCGGCAGAAACTCTGATGTAAGTAGGGCCCACAATCCTTGGCTTCGGTAGCACCTGTGCCATCCCAGGGTACGACTCGCTCCCGGCCTCCACAACATTCACCCAGTGAGCCATCAAGGAAATGTAGCATCCCTGGCCAAAAGCACTTGTCCATGTGTCAGTCGTTAAGTGGACCTTCACAATAACTGCGTTGGTCAGGGCACGGGTGATGTTACGGGACACATGCTGGTTTAAGGCTGGTACTGCACACTGTGAAAAATATTGGTGGCTGGGGACAGAGTACCGCGAGATGGCCACTGCCATCAGGCTGTGGAAAGCCTCAGTGTCCACAAGCCTAAATGGCAACATTTCCAGGGCCAGCAATTTGGAAAGGTGCGCATTCAGTTCTTTGGTCTGTGGGTGGGTGGCTGGGTATTTGCTCTTTCATTCAAAGGACTGGGGTATAGACATCTGTACGCTGCGCTGGGACACAGAATTGGATGTGGTTGCTGAAGGTGCTTGCAAAGGTCCAGGTGCATGGCGGGAGGCATCCGGGCCTGCGTCTTGGACAGGGGATTGGCCAGCATGTAACACAGGGGAAGAGGAGGCAGTGGTGTGACCCACAGACATGGTTGTGGACCCAGGCGTTCGGCCCACCTATTAGGGTGCTTTGATGCCATGTGGCGGATCATGCTGGTGAGGTTGCTAGTGTTCATGCCTCTGCTCATTTTGGTAAGGCACAGGTTGCAAATGACAATTCTTTTTTCGTCCACACTTTCCGCAAAAAAGCGCCAGACTGCGGAACACCTACCCCTGGGCAAGGGAGATTGCCTCAAGGGGGTGCTCCGTGGAAAAGTTGTGGGCCTGTTTGGTGTGGCCCGCCTTCTCCCTTTTTCCACCCCACTGCCTCTTCCAGCTTGTTGCGGTGCTGCGGATTCCTTTCTCCTCTGTACTGCTGTCCTCGTTCGGCTTGCCACCTTCCCAGGTTGGGTCAGTGACTTAATCGTCCAGCACCTCCTCTTCCACTTCCTCATTTTGGTCATCCTCCTGACTTGTTGACCTAACAACAACCTCAGTTATTAACAACTGTGTCTCATCTTCATCATAAACCTTTTGAGACACTAATTGCGGTTGACTTATTGGCAACTGTGTCTCATCATCATCATCATCCACCTCATGAAACACTAATTGCCGTTCCCCAACGTCATCTTCTTCTGACTGTGGATGCTCCAGTTTGGGAATCAGGGCACAAGATATCCTCATGTCCCTCTTCAAGCGGGCTTGGCGAGAAGCCCAAATTAAGGAATGGCGATGAAAACAGCTCCTAGGAATATCCTAGAGTGGGATCACTTGTTTGCCAAGACTTTCCATGGTGGGTGGAAGGAGTATCAGGGTGATGATTCTGTTGACCAGACTCTTGGCTACTGAGACTGGACTTTGTGGAAGACAGGGTGGTGCTTAACCGACTGGAAACATTATTTGCTGCAATCCAACCGACCACCTGGTCGTACTGGTCTGACCTCAAGAGTGGTGTCCTGTGCCGCCCTGCAAACTTGGACAAGAAGCTGTCACGAGGGTGTCAAGAGCCACGCCTGACTCCGTTATACCCGGGGTAAGGAAGTCGCAGCGGGTGGCTGCGCGCTCTATGTCTAAAAACTGTGCTGTTTATTAATGGTAGCTTTCTGGGTTTGCCTTGCAATCCTTTTTGGCTCACTCAGGGATCCGTAGCTTCTCCTCCTCAGCTGTTTCTTGTCCAGCAATCCCAACCTCCTTATATTCCCATCTCTCACTTCTCTGGTTGCCAGATATAGAGCTTCCTGCCTGGACTTCTATACTGACCCACTGGAGCTGTGTAGCCGTGTTCCCTGGTTGTTGTTCCAGAACATTACCCTCCGGATCCCTGTTGGGCCTTGGTGGTCTGCTGTTGTCACCCACCTGGGATTATATGTTTGTCTGTATTGTCTGTCCTCTCCTTGGTGTTTTCCTCTTAGTGTCAGTGGTGCGGACTAGTGATCCCACCGCCCCGTTCACTACATAGGGCTCATCTTAGGGAAAGTCAGGGTTTAGGCACGTGATCGGCGTACGGGTGAGGAACCCGTCTAGGGACGTCAGGGCAGTCAGGTGCCAGCCGCAAGGTAACATAGTAACATAGTAACATAGTAACATAGTACATAAGGCCGAAAAAAGATATTTGTCCATCCAGTTCGGCCTGTCATCCTGCAAGTTGATCCAGAGGAAGGCAAAAAAAAACTGTGAGGTAGAAGCCAATTTTCCTCACTTTAGGGGAATAAAAAATTCCTTCCCGACTCCAATCAGGCAATCAGAATAACTCCCTGGATCAACGACCCCTCTCTAGTAGCTATAGCCTGTAATATTATTACACTCCAGAAATACATCCAGGCCCCTCTTGAATTCCTTTATTGTACTCACCATCACCACCTCCTCAGGCAGAGAGTTCCATAGTCTCACTGCTCTTACCGTAAAGAACCCTTTTCTATGTTTGTGTACAAACCTTCTTTCCTCCAAACGCAGAGGATGTCCCCTCATCACAGTCACAGTCCTGGGGATAAAAAGATGATGGGATAGATCTCTGTACTGCCCCATGATATATTTATACATAGTAATTAGATCTCCCCTCAGTCGTCTTTTTTCCAACGTGAATAACCCAAATTTTGATAATCGTTCAGGATACTGTAGTTTCCCCATTCCAGTTATTACTTTAGTTGCCCTCCTCTGGACCCTCTCCAGCTCTGCTATGTCTGCCTTGTTCACAGGAGCCCAGAACTGTACACAGTACTCCATGTGTGGTCTGACCAGTGATTTGTAAAGTAGTAGGAATATGTTCTCATCACGGGCATCTATGCCCCTTTTGATGCAACCCATTATCTTAATGGCCTTGGCAGCAGCTGCCTGACACTGGTTTTTTCAGGTTTACTTTCACACCTGCGTTCGGGTGTCCGCTCGTGAGCTCCGTTTGAAGGGGCTCACAAGCGGCCCCGAACGCAGCCGTCCAGCCCTAATGCATTCTCAGTGGAGGCGGATCCGCTGAGAATGCATCAGTCTGCCAGCGTTCAGCCTCCGCTCCGCTCAGCGAGCGGACACCTGAAGCGTTCGGGTGTCCGCCTGGCCGTGCGGAGGCAAGCGGATCCGTCCAGACTTACAATGTAAGTCAATGGGGACGGATCCGTTTGAAGATGACACTATATGGCTCAATCTTCAAACGGATCCGCCCCCATTGACTTTCAATGTAAAGTCTGGACGGATCCGTTCAGGCTACTTTCACACTTAGAAATTTTTCTAAGTTATAATGCAGACGGATCCGTTCTGAACGGATGCAAACGTCTGCATTATAGGAGCGGATCCGTCTGATGAAACATCAGACGGACCCGCTCCGAACGCTAGTGTGAAAGTAGCCTTAGTTTGCTGTTTATTAAAATTCCTAGATCCTTTTCCATGTCAGTGTTACCGAGTGTTTTACCATTTAGTATGTATGGGTGACTTGCATTATACCTTCCCATGTGCATAACTTTACATTTGTCAGTGTTAAACCTCATCTGCCACTTATCTGCCCAAGCCTGCAATCTATCCAGATCCCTCTGTAGTAGTATACTGTCCTCTTCAGTGTTAATTACTTTACACAGTTTAGTGTCATCTGCGAAAATTGATATTTTACTATGCAAGCCTTCCACAAGATCATTAATAAATATATTGAAGAGAATAGGGCCCAATACTGACCCCTGAGGTACTCCACTAGTGACAGTGACCCAATCTGAGTATGTACCGTTAATAACCACCCTCTGTTTTCTATCATTGAGCCAGTTACTTACCCACTTACAGACGTTTTCTCCGAGTCCGAGCATTCTCATTTTATATACTAACCTTTTATGTGGTACAGTGTCAAATGCTTTGGAGAAGTCCAGATACACGACATCCATTGATTCGCCGCTGTCAAGTCTAGAACTTACCTCCTCATAGAAACTGATTAAATTAGTTTGACAGGACCGATCCCTCATGAAGCCATGCTGATATGGCGTTATTTGCTTATTTCCGTTAAGATGCTCTAACATAGCATCTCTCAGAAAACCTTCAAACAGTTTACCCACAACAGATGTTAAACTTACCGGCCTATAGTTTCCAGGCTCTGTTTTTGGACCCTTTTTGAATATTGGCACCACATTTGCCATGCGCCAATCCTGTGGGACATTCCCTGTCAGTAAAGAGTCCGCAAATATCAGAAATAAGGGTCTGGCTATGAGTTACTTAATTCCCTTAGAATACGGGGGTGCATGCCATCCGGTCCTGGCGATTTGTCTATTTTGATCTTTTTAAGTCGCTGTTGTACTTTTTCCTGGGTCAGACAGGACACTTTTAATGGCGAATTTATTTCAACATTCAGCATTTCATCTGACAGTTTATTTTCCTCAGTGAATACATTGGAGAAAAAAATATTTAACAGCTTTGCTTTCTCCTCGTCGCTCTCTGCGACTCCCCCCTCATTACTCTTTAAAGGGCCGACACCTTCAGATTTATACTTTTTTACATTTATATAATAGAAGAACAATTTAGGGTTAGTTTTACTCTCTTTGGCAATTAATCTCTCGGTCTCTAGTTTGGCCGCTTTTATTTGTTTTTTACATGTTCTGTTTTTTTCCTTATAGTTTTTCAGTGCTTCCGTGCTAGCCTCCTGTTTTAGTGTTTTATATGCTTTATTTTTGTTATTTATTGCTTTCTTTACAGTTCTGTTTATCCACATTGGCTTTTTGTTCCTTAACCTTTTATTCCCATATGGTATGTACCTCTCACAATTTTAGGATGTTTTTAAAGATATCCCATTTTGTGGCTGTATTTTTATTTTTGAGGACTTTGTCCCAGTTAGTTAGGCCAATGGCCTCTCTTAGTTGGCTAAATTTAGCTTTTTTGAAGTTTGGTATTTTTGTTCCTCCCTGTAGAAACGCTCTTTTGAATGATAATTGGAAGGTTATTACTTTATGGTCACTATTTCCCAGGTGTCCCCCAACCTGCACGTCTGTTGTTCTGTCAGGTCTATTGGTTAATATTAAGTCCAGTATGGCCGTCCCTCTAGCCGGGTCCTGAACCAGTTGGGAGAGATAATTGTCTTTGGTTATTGCCAAGAATCTGTTTCCTTTATGAGATATACAAGTTTCAGTTTCCCAGTCTATATCTGGGTAGTTGAAGTCCCCCATAATAACCACCTCATTATGATTTGCCGCCTTGTCTATCTCGTTTAGTAGTAGATTTTCTGTGGACTCTGGTATATTAGGTGGTTTATAGTAGACTCTTATTAGTAATTTATTGTTGCTTTTAGCTCCATGTATCTCTACCCACAGTGACTCCACATGTTCATGTCCCTCACTTATATCTTCACGGAGTGTGGGCTTTAGACAAGACATTACATAAAGGCAGACCCCTCCCCCTCTCCGGTTTTGACGATCCTTTCTAAACAGACTGTAACCTTGTACATTAACTGCCCAGTCATAGCTATCATCCAGCCATGTCTCCGTTATTCCCACTATGTCACTAAGGTGAGTCAGGGGTCACCATCTTTCCCTCTCCCTTGGACAGGGCCTTCCCATTTCCCTCCCTTTGCGTGACGCCGGTCAATACATTATATCTGGCCCTTATTTTGTGTAGGTAAAAAAAAAAAAAAAATTTCTTTATACCTACTTAGAATCCAGTATGGATCCAATTGCTGCTTTGTCAAAGCAACTTCAAGGCCTGTCTTGGGAGGTGGCAGGATTGAAGGCGTCGGTCCTCCAGCAACAGCAGCAATTGCAACAGACCGCAAGTCCAGCGGTTTCTACAGGTAACCAGGTTGTTGCGGAACCCAAGGTTGCTCTTCCTGACAGATTTTCTGGGGAAGGGACAAATTTGTGACGTTCCGTGAGGCCTGTAAATTATATTTTAAGCTGCGCCCTTACTCCCAGGCTCTCCGGTCAGTGGATTCCCAGGCTCTCCGGTCAGTGGATGAATTTTTTGGGGCCTTGGGTCTCATATATGACGACCCTGACCAAGTCGCACTGGCTGAATCAAAATTACGGAGACTCAGGGAGCGGCCAGTAGAGGAGTATTGCTCAGAGTTCCGTAGGTGGGCTACGGATACCCAGTGGAACGACCCGGCTCTCAGGAGTCAGTTCTGCTCTGGGTTATCCGAAAGGATTAAAGATGCGCTTGCGCTGTATGAGACTCCCTTTTCCCTTGATGCGGTGATGTCCCTTTCTATCAGAATAGATAGACGTCTTAGGGACAGATTGAAAAATCCGGAGCAATTGGTAACCCCTCCCAAGCAGCAGTTAGTCTGTACGGACTTAGACGAGCCTATGCAGCTAGGAGGAACTACTCGTCAGGTCCGTCCTCCTGAGGCTCGCCGTAGGCGTGGGGTTTGTTTTTCCTGTGGGAAGAGGGGTCATTTTATTAATGTCTGTCCTTCCTTCCTCAAAAACAAAAGACCGTCGGAAAACTACTAACCCTAGGCTGTGTGGAGGATGTCAGCCGGGGGGTATACGTTTCCTCCATACGAACATCGCAATTTGTGTTGCCAGCGGTTGTTGTTTTTGGCGTTAAGACGGAGACTATTTCTTTTTTTCTAGACAGTGGAGCAGGAGTAAATTTGATAGATGCCCATTTTGCCCACACTATGGGTTTGTCTCTCTGTACGCTACAGAGACCTATTCCCATATTCGCTATTGATTCTGCTCCTCTGTTTCAGAGAAACCTCACTCACATTGTCCATAACTTACACCTTCGGGTAGGGGACCACCATAACGAGTGGCTTTCATGTTATGTTCTGGAGGGGCTTCCCACTCCGGTGGTGTTGGGTCTTCCCTGGTTGGTAGCGCACAATCCAGTGGTGGATTGGCAGGCCAGGGAGATATTGGAGTGGAGTGAGCAGTGCAGAGAAAATTGCTTAAATAGAAATTGCTTAGTCGCCTCCATAGCTACCCTACCTACATTTGTTTCGGACTTTGAGGAAGTTTTTTCTGAAAAGGGTTGTCAGAAGTTACCACCTCACCGTCCTTATAATTGCCCGGTTAACCTGATTCCCGGTGCAAAATTACCCAAGACCAGGTTATATAATCTTTCGGGTCCAGAGAGACAAGCTATGAAAGATTATATCTCCGAGAGCTTGGCTAAGGGACACCTCAGACCCTCTTCTTCACCCGTGGCTGCAGGGTTTTTCTTCGTTAAAAAGAAAGATGGGGGCCTGAGTCCTTGCCTAGATTTTCGCGAATTAAACCGGATAACCATCCGAGACCCATACCCTCT